>NC_089838.1:98770657-99370657 GCF_035609145.1 Eleutherodactylus coqui | reverse complement strand
CACCAAAAGAATAACAGATTTCACCTCTTGGGTAGAACATTTCTGGAGCTGCGACAGAAAAATTATATTAAATTTCTAGACCTCTGTACACAAATTAAAACACTTCTATAATTCAGCAGAAAATCAATTTATTTAGTAGTAACCATGAATATATTGCTGCTGGCCGGCTATCTCCCTGTGATGCCAGGCCATGGGCTTCTCCAATTTTATGTCAATTGCTCAGCGGTAGCAAAAAAACATCCTGTGGATTGGAATAGCAAATAAAAAAAGCTTTATAATACACTCACCTTTAGGTCACTTTCACATCAGCGTATTTTGGGTGCATTTTTGACCCGGATTACAGATAGCTGTCCTAGTCTAACCATCTACTGACCCACATTTACAGTATTATGGGAATCTATCAAGTTTGAATTAGTAGATCTGTAGTTGGGCTGGGACACTCGTCTGTAATACTCTCGACTAAAAGTGGCCTCAAAAAGGTTATCTATTAGCGAAATCAACTGTTCTCCTGATGTGTGAGAAGACGAACCCACCGTGATCAGCTAATTTCGATGGTGGCTTCCATCTAAAAAGGAGTGGTCTTTGTGATATAACCCCTTCAAGATTACGCATAATTCTGAAAGTGGTCCTTTTTTTTTTGAAAACCCATTGAAAGCAATGGGGCAAAAATAGAATCCTTTTTTTCTGTTTTAATTTCATTTCTCTGCTCGAAAAGTGGTACAGAGACACAAAAAGCCCCAATGGAGCCCTAACGTAGATAGGTGTAAACAAGTCCCATATTTTGAAGTAAGTTAGTGCTGCTTCTCCCCGTGAAGCCATGCCCCTCTTTGGACATGGTTGGTAACATGAGTGATGTCAGAGGAGTAAGAGGGCGTTAGTATTTTAGAACCAGTGGGCACCATCTTGGTCCAGTGTGCAACACTGCTGATGTGAACAGTGGAGGCTATTGTAGACAGGTTGAATGGTTGGAAAAGTCTCATGGACATGATAGACAGTGGTCCAGATGCAGCTGCTGCAGCAGATGTGGGCTAAAGACCCTGGAACAAAGAAATGCCCAGGTTCGTAAAAAGGAAGACTGAAGTGACACCAGAATGACAGCTGGTGAGACAGCACTTGGAAGTAGTAGAACCCTGAAAGACAGCTTGTCTGCTGGACAAAGGAGAGAGCAGTGTCACTTTTTAGACAGTTAAGTACACCTTGGGAACAAAGGAGAGCCACAAGAGCCTGAACATAGCTGCAAAGGGAGCTTGAAGTGTCATTTCCATCACCGGTTATAACCTACATAGAAAAACGCCCCTGTGCCAGGGAGGTCCCCCAAGGGACTTCAGAGCTGGTAAGAAACTCATGTGCTTATGGGAGAAAGAGTGAGACTATTTAAACGCTATTTCCACTTGAGACTGTTAACCCTTAGTGGGCATTAGGTCCCTGTGTTAATTGATGGACTGTTTGCCAGTAATATATGAAGCTGTATTCCGCCCTCCTCGGTGAAAATACATTGTAAGCAGGATGTATGCAGATTTTCCAAGACAGTTACACTATCTTTTATATGTTTTAGAAATATCTAACCACTGCTCATATAGAAATTCACTTGGTTGTTTCCATACCTCCCATTGATTACTGTGGTGTGAGACTACTGCATGTGAACGCCCTGACAAAAAATGGAAACCAGGATCCTTTCTTCTTGTGCTTCTGAGGATCCTAGCTGTCAGACCTTCACTAATCAGTTTATAGCATGTGTAATTGATACACTATATAATGTAATAAACAGAAAAATGCCTCTTAGGTGTCATTGCTGGTAAAATGGCTTCTGACCATAGATGAGCAGAAGACTCTTGGACAATCTTCTCATTGGCACAAGATGTTGACCTCTTCGGCTTTAGAGCATAGAACATGACTTCTTTGTTCACGTTTACAACATACAAGGATCTCCTAGTGATAGTTTCCCAATAAACAGCCACATATACTATACTATAAAGGAAATCTATGAGACCCACATTATAGGCCTTCAGGCAATGCAGTGTTGTAGGTATCCAACATCAGCAGCATTAGACTGGAGCCATTAAAGCAGTGAAGGAATTATTAGCCCTGCATGTCACTCACCCACTTAACTTCAAATAAGGGCTTGTTCTCATCTACGATGGAGCATGTACCGCTATTGTAAGGATATGGGAACTCCTTTCCTAGTTGTTATAAGGAAAATTGTTTCTTGTAATGTTTATTTTAAGTCTTGCCGCCTCCAGAATCCTGAGTACACCATAATGCTGGTGCGGATTGGTGATAACCAGAGTCTCATGAGCGTATATGAGAGACACGGAGCCTACACAGGTTCCATGATGTGAGCAGCTGATGGTTTTGATGCAGCATATTTGTTTAAAGAGGCAGAGACGTTGAGTGTACTGCTTGTAGGCTACCAGAGCAAGTGCGTCCAAGGACTGGGACTGCTGGGAGTGATGCTTGAGTGCAGCTGCTAGGGAAAATTGGGCTCACAGAAACAGTATGGGCCACTACAGAAAACCGAAATTCAGAAGACAAATTTCTAGCCTGTTACCGACTGCTACATTCTCATAAAGTAATCCTGTGCCTTCTTATTGACTTGCCTGTCCAGAGCCCTGTCCCTGCCAATATTTCAGTTAGTACCTGGAAGGATGATGAATAAGGATAAAGCGCTCACTAGAAGGATACTGGAGAGTGTAGTAGATAGATGATCCTGAATTCCAATTGAAAACGAATATTCATAGGTGCTGTAAACAATCTCATAAGAGAGAGCAGCTAGAGGAAAGCTCCAATCATGACATGAAGGAGAAAAACATAAATGGGATAAAAGAAGAAAAAAAACTCAGCGCTCACACCATAGAATAAGTTATTCTATGGTGTGAGCGCTGAGGTTTTTTTCTTCTTTTATCCCATTCAGTTAGTACCTGGAGAGATCCAACGTGGCCAAGGTAAGCACCCAGAGGGCCCATCCGCCAACCTGCTTCACCATTTTCTCTGGTAAGATTCTGGACACTATAAAGGAAAACTGACTGACCCCATAAGAGTCAATGGGGTCTATCCGGCACTATTGGTGTCCCGGCATACTTTATGCTGTATCCAGTACCGCCAATATATTTTCTTTCTTTTGCTCCTATACTGGAGCAGACCAACAAAACGTTACAAGCATAGACATACTGAAGATTTAGAATCCGCAAAATTTTTCAAAAATGAAGCAGCCTTTTAAACTTAGGCTCCATAAGGAGGCATTCCATAATATATGGTCTTTAACCCAATAACTTGGTCAGGAAGATGAAGCAACTTGAGCTTAGAGCAAGGAGAGCTCCTTGCAGTTCCCAAGTTCACTTGGCAAATCTGAATAATACATCTGCTTCTATTATTCACCAATACTTTAAAAATGATACATGGAGGGCAGCATTTCAGAATTGCTAATTTTCTCACCTACAAGGTAAGCCATAGTGGTAACCTTACAATGCTGTCTCCAATCAGACCTGCATTAGGTAATTCATTATTGGGTTGATCGTCTGAACTCCTTTAGGCTGCATTCCCACAAACGTATATCGGCTCGGGTTTTCACGCCGAACCGATATACGTCCTCCTCATCTGCAGGGGGGGGGGATGGAAGAGCCAGGAGCAGGAACTGAGCACCCGCCCCCTCTCTGCCTCCTCTCCACCCCTCTGCACTACTTGAAATGTAAGGAGGCGGTACTAAGTTCAGCAAATTAGCCCCACCCCTGTCCCGCCTCTCCCCATTGCAAATAGTGCAGAGGGGCGGAGAGGAGGCAGAGAGGGGGCGGGAGCTCAGTTCCTGCTCCTGGCTCTTCCATCCTCCCCCCCCCCCTGCAGATGAGGAGGACGTATATCGGCTCGGCGTGAAAACCCAGCCGATATACGTTCGTGGGAATGCAGCCTTACATAGTGATTCTCTGCTACAATGGTAACATTTTGTCATCCAAATAAAATTTCCCCCTTTCTTGGTAGAAGTAATTTGGCTAATGTCAGCATAATAGTGACATTATTCAAGTCTAAAGTATCGTGGCCATGCTACCGCAAAGTTGGAAATACAATTGCAATTCTAAATGCAATTCTAAATAGTGGTCTAGGAAAAACGTCTAGAAGCAGAATGATATTAGAACTACAGTGTCAATGAGTCCGAAGAAAAGACATGGACAGTATTCCAACATGGTTGACTTGCAAGTGCAGAAGTGTATTATGCAATTATATCCACTAAGTAGCTGCTTAACAGGCTAATTGTTGGTACAACTGCTGCTCACCTGCAAAATTGTGCTGTGTTGATAATCTGTTGACAAAACTGGCTCTTGGCTGCCTGCAGCCACCACCGTGGGCATTTGGCCGCCAATGTTGGCCATTCTGTGTGTTCTTGCCATTTGTAGAGTTGAATTCAAATTTTTCTTAGCCCCAAAAATGGCATTTATTACCAATACAGAGATGACAAACATATGATCACTAGTAGCCACTGCTGACACCTCCACTGGGGCTAACGGGGGGTTCCAAGTTTTTTTATTTTTCCTAATGACACGAGTCAGGAGGACTTTAAATGGAGTGGCAGCACACATGCTCGACTGCTGCTCCATTTAAAGTCAAGGTGTGTTGATGAAGGCAACCTACTTCATGAAGCAGCTATTTCCATTAACTTCACACACTTTAAATAGAGCAAAAATGTTCGATTTAAAGTGATTTTGACTAGTGTGGTGAGAAGGAATGGGAGACTCAAGACCCCTGTTCTAGCAATGAGGTCCCCAAGCAATTATCAGAATACAGTAGATGATAAATGTCATTTGTGGGGAGAAAATGTCCTTTAATGCTACCACTACACACATATATCGCGCATACAGTATCCTACCAAAAGTAATTGAATTGAGTAAGAATCAAAAGTAGTATTTACATATGTTAATACTTAGTGTGGCCTCCTTTCGTCCTAATGATATCTGATACTCTTTGTTGCATTCTTTTTACTAACAACTGGTATACTTCAGCTGATATTTCCCTACATTTATCCTGCAAATGTCTGGCAAGTCCTCTCAAAGAACAGGGACAATGTTCAGATTTCCCGACCCAACATTTAAGTTCATCCCAAAGATGCTCAGTAGGGTTCAGGTCGGGACTCTGTGCAGTCCATTTCAGTCATAGAACATCAATAATCCCAAAACAACATTGGATTTGTGACAAGTTGCGTTCTCTTGTTGGAAGGATTGCTGACCATTCCCAGAGCATTGCCACGTTGTTGGCAACACATTAATGTCAGGGTACACCTCCGTGTTCATGATTCTTGCCACTACAACCAACAGATCGAGACCATGCCACGTAAAAAATGCCCACACCATAACAAAACCTCTGCCATACTTTACTGTTGGCGCAACACACTAAGGCAAAAGGCTTCCCCCGGGGACCGGCCACAATCAGCTACATCCATCTGATTTGGAGATGGATTAGCATGACCTGCCACTACATGGAATTTTCTTCCATTGCTGAATAGTCCATTGACGATGTTTCTGTATCATTATAGACAACCTAATGCATTGCATTGCTTCGTGACAGATGGCTTATGTGCAGCGGTATAACTCAATATCCAATAGTGTGCAGTTCCCTTCACAAACTATAGCCGACACCTCCAAGAGTCTTCGTCTTATGTACATGGTTCAGTGACATGCTAAAAAGGCACGATCCATTCAACTGATAGTGGTGTCCACATACTTTTTGTAGGATAATGTACACTTCACAGATGATAGATATACACACAGCATACAGTATACAAACACAATTTCTATAATATTTTTATATATTATATATCAAGTGCAACATCTTATGTAGGAGACTGGCAGTCATTCTGGTAAACTGCTATGGGATGCCATATGGTATATTTAGTTATCGGTTGTACACATGTTTTCCTATGTGAATGTATGTAATAGAGCCTCTGGTCAACAATAATGTAAAACATATGTATATATTTCTATTTACAGTAAATTTGCCCTATGTTCCTTTAATGACTTTCAGTATAGGCATCAATTAAAGATTGGTGAATTGTATTATTCCTTTGTCCTACAAGTTGCTCCACCGCACAAATGCTTATCATTATAATGTTGATGTTGGTGCACTATTTGTAGGTCCGAGTATTATTTAATGAGACCTGGCAATGAGAACAGACTACACAAATCTTTGAAGATACGGGTTGGCTTCAGTTCAGCTGATTTGTGAGACTGTTCTGGCTCAGCAAAGACGAAAGCACAAGTGAAGTATCAGTTCAGCTTAATAGTATTCTGGGAATGGGTGCATAATTAAAAGGCCTTCAGCATCAATAATGAGCTTACATACTTAGAATACAGTTCAACCTTCAAGGAGTAGTTAAACAGATACAAATAAAATCCAACAGGCAGACCTTAAAGGGACAAAAGCTTAGCAAAAAAAACTAGGTATGAAGGCAAACTATTCATATGCTCTATGCACACTCGTGGTCACGCTCTGTGAGCCAGAACAAGGAGCTGCTCTGTATGAGCGGCTCCCGTTCCGACCGACTCAAGCTGGATGGATGGTCATTCATCTGAATGGCCACCATGTAATGCTACATTCCACTGCAGAGGAGAGGTCTGGCTGGTCGGTAATTCCCTTAGCAAAATCAACTCTTGTTGGACATGTTGGAAGCCAGATCCGAAGCAATAAGCCAATTCCCCTAGGGGTAGCACATCCTAAAATGGGTCGAAATGCCGGATATAAAATACTTACCCATGTAAGGTTTTGTACCAGCAACTGTTGTGATCTTTGTACCTTCATTGACCATGGTAGCAATATTGAAATCGGTAATGTGTACATGCCCTGTACAAATACAAGAGGAGAAAGTGTTTGCAGAAAGACCAATGTACAATATAGATAAATACATAATTGAAATAGAAATTCTGTAAATAATATGACTTGGCAGGACCTTTCTTGATTAAAGAGTCATGGCTGTGTTCACATCCACATTGAGGATCCCATTATAAATAGTGCCGGACATATCACACAATGGACACCAATGGACAAACTAGTTCTATATACTGCCAAAATGAGAGAATCTGCACCGGAGGCTCCTAATAAGGCTCCCAACAGTTCCTGATTCGACGGGCCAGTCTCAGATTTTGGGGGTTGTCCTGCAACTCTGAAAGGAATGCCATATACTACCACCCACCTTTAGGCTCCTGCTCCATAAGCAACTGGATCCAGCAAGTAGCAGCTAAAAAGTCTGGGGTTTGGCAATGGACAGGGGTGTGGCATTATAATAAAGTGCCTTCATAGAGGGGGTACTACAGCAAAATTGGAGTATAGAGGCGGTGCTGTAACAAAGTAGGACCATAGAGGGCACATTATTACTTTGTGGGGCTACAGAGGGGGCACTGAGAGGTCCATTCGAGATAATGACAGGATGATTATGGTGTTTGCCGATGATTCATGCCTGGAAGATCTCTTCATGGCAGACTGGGCCAGGATAGAGAAGAAAAGAGACAACACCATTAAAGATGATATAACCTGTGGGCACTGGAAGTAACTGCTCTGTAACCACCATCACTGCATAGAACTGGTATCTGACTATTATCTGGTGATTGCCTTATTTAGATGTGTAGTGGAGCTGAGTCTCTATATCTGAGTCCATCGGGTGATAAAACATATCTTCTAGAATACATATTTTGCTTTTCTTGGGAGAAAACAACAAGTGGGTGGTTGGGTTGGTCCAATTCTGAGTTTTGCTATGGAGTCCCATAAGTTCTGTGTACTTGTGACTTCTGCTACCTGCAGTGTGCATGTGCCCACGATGACATCAGAAGACACATATACATTAAGCCCCAGAGCCACTGAAACAGGATAGAGAGGAGGCCTTCTGCCAATATACCCCTTGTCTTAGGTGCTGGCCACTGGACACTGCCACAAGGAAAATTAGGCTAGGCATGGTGCAGGATGAAGATGCACTCATCCTTACCATTGTTCTTTCCTGCTCAGCCTGACCATTAAGGTGAGTGACGCATCCAGGGAAGGAGAGCAACCATACATAAAATATCAGAGTCATCAGTACTGTGAGGGGACACAAAGGGGCACTATTACTGTAAGGGGTCACAAAGTGCATGGCTTAATGTAAAAGGGGTGGGGCCCATCATTAAGAAAAATTTTGATGCAGCCCCATAAATGATCAGGACAACCAAAAATATCTAGGTAGAGCACTGTTAGAGCCTTCTTCGTTACAGACATTAATACAGAACCAGTGTCGACTCTACTTTTCTGTCTTTGTGTGCTAGTACAAAAAGTATATGTCACATAAATTCCTAATTTTGAAAGAAAAGCAACAAGCTAATGGACGCGCACATATACTGACAGGCAGGGACATGATGTAATAATGCAGGCTTTTAAGCTTGGAAGGAAACCAGGAAACAAGACTGCAGACCCAGGATATCACGTTTGAAACATATTTCATAGTCTTAAAAGTTTGGCAAGTTTTGCAGGAAAAGGCTTTGCGCATTACACATGTGAATTGTAGAGTAATTGAGAATTTTTATCTAAGGTACTCTTTATGTGGACTTTATCATTTATTATTATCAAATTGACAATGTGGACTTAACTATGGTCTTCTGACCTAAAGGATGGGTTCCCACAGGATGGAAATTTTGTGCCTTGGCCGCACCAAAAAGCCGTGAGATTTCCGCAGGAGAGACGCAGCTTTGGGTTGCGGCTTTCTCCCACCATAGAGAGGAATGAGGCCGTAATGGAAAAAAAAGAATTGACATGCTGTCAATTCTGCACCGGATTGCCGGTTCTGCCGTGATGGATTGGCCGCCTTGCGTGGGCGAGATTTTTGCAAAATCTTGTCCACATGGCTGGCTAATCCCAGGATTAGGAGCCGCGGGTGGATTTGCCGCACAGAAATGCTGCACGGAATTTCCCTGGCAAATCCATCCTGTGTGAACCCAGCCAAAAACTTTTACCTTTATAAGCCAGATGCACACGGGCGGATTTGAATTTGCGGGATCTGCTATCATCACTAGTGCGGATAATCCATGGTATTCCCCACTTATTGGAATAATAGAATATTCATAGGTCCGCTAACACAAGCGGACAGCAATTGCAATTTCCACATTTAAAATCACAGCAAGTTCTATTTTTCAGTGGGATATGCACGGACGGATTCCATTGAAGTCAATGGAAGTCATCCGACCCGCAGCCTGTCTGCAATGGACATTGAGGATAGGCCGCGGGTACCCACGTCATCGCTTAGGGACTGCACAGGAAAAACAAAAATTAAAAAAAACTAACCTGTATTGTGCATGACTGACGGCAAGCCGTCACGGTCATCTGCAATACAGGAGAAAGCAGGTACGCAGGGTCGACAGTAGTGTTCAGAGCTGGATTCCAATGCGGGCTCCCGCATGCCCAATCCAACCCAGTCATGTGCAGCCCGCCTAAGTCTCCCAACTAACCAGTACCCAACTCTACACTGACGATGAGCAAACAACCAAAAACAGCCCGTCTACAGATGGGTATCCTTTTCTTTTGGAGAAGACATTGGTTTGGATAAATCCCCCCCACACCCTCTGCACTGATCATTCACACTGGAATACTGATAAAATATCCATCTCTAGACAGATCAGCTCACTTGCAGATCAGGATACATGTTGCCATAGATGCCTATGCAGAAGGCAAAGGGTGGATGAAGGAGCTGCAGAATGAGAGTCAGGCCAGGCTCACACGAGCATTTCAGATTCTGCATGCGGGAAGCCCACAGTGGATTCCGTCTGTGAGCCCAGCCGGTGACCCTGCATATGCTAAGGAACTGTATTGTGTATTACCACGGAGGCAGTATCGGCCTCAGAGTATGAAAATAAGGGAGATGGAACAATACCTCTGCAGCACCACCTATTGGATGGCAGCATTCCTGCAAATCAATGTCCGGCCCCTTATACATGTCTTTAGAACAATGACTGGGAATTGAAAAGCAAAAGTCAGATAATCATACACAGACAGCTGTTTCAGGGTTTTTGCCCCTCAGTGTGCAGTAGGTTTGTGGCTTGGCTAATGAGTCTGAGTGACACACAAAAAAGGCGGCTGAAGGCTGTAATAAGTATTACGCTACCATTTGTGGCACTATTTCTGGCCATCATATTCTGAAATTACAGGAACGCTGTAAGTTTGAAACATCTTTTTTATTTTCCCATATGACAGTACATTATGCTTTTCTCAACCAGAATTCTGCATAATGTTTACTGCAATTTTCTTTCTTTGCACAAAAGCTGCAGTTATTAAACCTCATTTTCTAGGACAGAAGTATATATAATAAATAATGGTAGTTTATAAAATACAATAGCTACTTGTTAACACTACTACAAAGGCCTTTTTCCCATTTGCTTGTGTTCGGTCTCACCAAAAGCCAAATCAGTGCTTGCTGTAAGTAGGAGAGTGCAATGATGGAAAGATAATCAAACCATATAATTTAAGGTAACAGTATGAACAAAAGGCAAATAATACCCACCACCAAATCAAACAACGGTGAGGGTGCTCAAAAGCCATGGAAATAAAAGAAAAAAAAAGGCCACACGATATATTATGTACACAAAGTAAAAAATGGCAATACAATAATCTTATCAAATAATATATGAACAGAAAAAGTTAAAACAATGAAAACATCAAAGCCTGGATTCACATGGCCATAATGAAAGTTTCTCCAGGGGCGTAACTAAAGGTTCAAGAGCCCAGGTGTAAAAAGTTCAGCTCAGGGCCCCCGTTCCACCTTACTGCTGACCGTGGTCTGCTGGAGCTTTCTGCAGCATCATTGGGTCTCTTAGGAGGCCAATCCATGCAACACTAACAACCAGGAATGTTAAAGTCTGAAAAGATTAGGGGCGCAGGGTGTACGTTGAGGAGCTATGAGGGCAAGATGGTGGCTTGTCACAACAGCACTTACAATGCTCCCTCCGGGAGGGACGCGCATGGCCTCAGCTAGGGCAGTGCTGGGCCTCTTTCGGGCACCCCTCAGAGAGGGATGCCCAATAAACTTGCAAACAGATATAAGGGTTGTCACGGGTGACGCCACCTTTCCGTTGAAAAATCTGAAAAATCCCTTAGTAGTAAAATACTAATGACTTATCCTCAGGATAGGTCATAAATAGTTGATTTGCAGAGATTTGCAGCTTGAAATCCTTGCTGATCAGCTAGACATCTGCATTGGTGGTCAAGGCCAGAAGTGTAATACAGTAGATGACGACACTCCAACAGTAGATGCCTTCAACTGCACTTCCAGCTCCTCTATGCAGTCAGAATCAGAAGTGTAACAGTAGGCATTACTCTCACTAATTTCAATGGGAGTGAAGCAGTCTATTACACTTCTGACCCTGACCGCCAATGCAGTTATTCAGACCTGCTGCACTGACAGTGGGCTGAAGGATCAACTATTGATGACCTATCCAGATGATAAGACATTAACAGTTAATGCCAAGAATACTCAGTTAAGATAAACCACATAAAATAAGATGACATGCAAAGAAACCTAGAAATGAATCAGTAATTACAGAACACCTGCCAGTAGCACTGAAAATAATGCAGCAAGGCAGTGTGATTCAATGCGGAGAATATACATGTGTGGTAGTGCCATTTTTAAAAAGGATGCATGTAGCAAAGAAGAATCCTATCTGTAAAGTCTTAGATAATCTGAGGTACACCAATTATTACATATTAAAGCCTCAGATGTTGTACATATCTGTAGGTCTATTCTGTACCTCCATAGGGAGGTCTCTAGAATATAGTATGAACATATATGAAACAAGCGTTCCATATTCAGAAACCTATACTGGTACAAGTGTGTGTAACAAACCTTCAGTCACATATATGTACTTACAATGTCTCGCTTACGTAAGGTGACCAGAAGTCCCAATTTAGGCGGGACAGTCCCGCTTTGGGACCAGTGTCCTGCTTTCACCTAGGACGCCAGTGACAGAGACATTTGTTCCACTTCCGGGACTTCTGTCCTGCTTTTGGGACGTTTGGTCACCATTAAAGTGATTACCAGATGGGGTGCCGCAGATTCCCAGCTGGTAATCATTCTGCTGCACAGCTGCCAATGCACAAACTGATGGCAGTGTGTGCATCTGGGATCTTCCTCCCCTAACCTCTTCTCCTTAGTTCTGCAGGAGGAGAGGAGGGGGAGAGGAGGCACTGCTGCAGGCGCACACACTTCCACCCACAGCAGCGCTGAGAAGAGGAGCAGCGGCGCTCCGAAGACCAGGAGGAGGTAAGTATATCGGTTTCTGGTTCCCAGCTGCCTGATCAAATGTGGCACTGCTGGTCCGGTGAGGCCACTACAGGCTGCTGGGAACCAGAAAGTAAAATGGCTAATTAGTGTAATTAGTTCCATATGCTCTATTTTCCTGTGCAAATGCACAGAATAAACAAATTGCACACACAAAATATGAGAATGAACCCCTTGAAATCAATCAGTTCTATGCACTACTTTGCCTCGGTCTGATGAGCGTGGTTTACACGCTGCTAAGCAACATGTAAAAGTATGCTCCTGACATGCAGGAAAAGATTGCATTACCGGACTGTCTCTAGCTCCGTGGAGCAGCCCGGGAACACATCAGTGGTGCGGGCAGCCTGCTTCCACGGCTCCCATAGGAGCCTATGGAAAGCACACTGCACAGTGCCACCACGGAGCTGACAGGCGATTCTGCACTTCTAAAAAGGGTCTGTGTGAACGCTTCTATAGCAACCTATTGGTTGCTACAGAAGTGTGGTTTTACACGCTGCTGTAGCAGCGTGTAAAACCTGCTCGTCTGACTGAGCCCATATTGTGCGTGCAAATTTTGTTTGTGCAAATACGGTCATGTGAATCCAGCCTGAATGAAAAACATTGAAAGTGTAAGTTAACAGATGAAATCACCAATACAGACATAACTAAGTGAATGTATAGCCGAGAGGTAAAAGTACTATTTCACTTGTCAGGCCCGACCCCTCCACTTGTGCCCGTATGGGCAGTGACGTCTGCGATGCTCTCTGCAACCCTTCTGCATTTTGTTTCCTTATCATGAAAACATTTACTGGGTTGTGCTGTGAATGGGATATAAAGCCATTGTTATGCCACACAGGCTTTCCTCTTCCCTGCTGGGCTACATTCATCCCAGATCTGGTGCTTCCTCTTCAGTCACAGCAGTTGCAGTGCATGAATTGAAAACCCTTGCAGCTATCAACAACTTTATACTATTTGTATATACAGCCCAATTCTGTTGGATACGTAGATCAGCAATTCTACTGTGTATGCATTAGGGTAAATGCACATGGGCGGATTTGAATTTTCAGAATCTGGAGTGGGCGTCCGCCTCTGGATTCCGCAGCAAATACCGCCCATGGCATGCTATGGAAAAGTGATTCTTCGTGCACACGAGCGGAAACCAATTTCAGTCCGCAGATAAAAAAAAAATGCAGCTTGCTCCATTTTCCTGCGGTGTCCACACGGATGGCTTCCATTGATGTCAATGGAAGTAGTACGACCCGCATCCTGTTCGCGATTGACAGTACAAACGTGCTGCGAATTCCATGTGAAAAGCAGGAGTTTAAAAAAAATCTGTATCTGCGAGCCATGCGGACCATTCGCAGTAAAGAAAGGCAACAGGACGTAAATGTCCATGCTGTGAATGGCACGGGATCAGATGTGACTGATAGCCAGTTTGCCACCGCAACAGCAGGGATAAATAAGACCAGCGATCCCCGCTGTTAACGCTCTACATGCCGCAATCAATGTAGATTGCAGCATGTAAAAGGGTTCCCAGATAGAATGCACTCTCTCTGTGTCATTGTTTGCTCCACACTTGTCCTGTGTAAATGGGCTTTAAATCTTGATGTTCATACAGCTCCTGCCATGCAGTTATAATAGAGGAGATCTCAGCATTAATGCCATGAAAGATAAGTATCAGACAGGAGGATGCATTGCATGGAAGTGACTGCAATATACAGAAGAAACCCCCAGAGCATCAGATGCAATCAGGTGAGGGGGGCAGGGATGGCAAAATGTGCTTTTGCTGGGTTCGCCCTATAAGGAATCAATTATTTCAACACTTAGCTGACAATGCAGTTCCTCTGGTGAGGGAAGCTCTGCACATGATGACACCAGTGCAGCCATATGGTCTGCCTCAATGGTACATATGCCCTCGCCAAGAATGAATGCGAACTTACACACATTTACTATGATGAAAGTTACACAGGAAATAGACCATAATTGTCTACTTTGCCTTGACCTTCTGCAAATTTGGAAGCCAAACAGATATAAAAATTTGCAATCATAATGTTATATCACAAATAAACATACTGACTCATAATTATCCAGTTTTCAAGACGCAGTAAATAAATAAAAAAATATTATATATATATATATATATATATATATATATATATATATATATATATATATATATAATACTTGTCTTTAGGTTTTTTTTACTCCCATTGCCAACTTTCAGGGATGACATGCAATAAGCCCTTGATCTATGAATGCCCTATAGGCTTATTGTATGTCTTCCCTGAAAGCTGGCATTGGGAATAAAAAAAAACATAAAGACAAGTTTTTCAGGGTTAAACAATTTTATTTAACTTGATCAATAATGCACAAAAATGTTAGCAGTAACTCTCTTCTACCACAAATTTTGATGGTTATAACTAGAGATGAGCGAGCATTGTCCTTAGCGAGTACCTGCCCACTCGGAAGAAAAGATTCTGGTGCCGGCGCGGGTGACTGGTGAGTTGCAGGAGTGAGCAGGGGGGAGAGAGGGAGAGAGAGATCTCCCCTCCGTTCCCCTCTGCTCTCCCCCGCCGCTCCCTGCTGGCACCCAAATCTTTTCCTCCGAGCGGGCAGGTACTCGCTAAGGACAATGCTCGCTCGAGTAATTGCCTTAGCGAGTATGCTCGCTCATCTCTAGTTATAACTCACTTTAAATAAAACCGTGCAGCACATAAGTTAACACTGTTTCATTGAATGAATTCAATTTTATTTAAAGTGACATCTAACTATTAAAATTGTGGTACAAGAAAAAGTTATTTTACCTTTTTCTAACTTGCTCAATAATGTACTAAAATGATTTTACTGAAAAAACGTATTATATTTCCTTTCATCAACATCCTGCACTGCTTAAGACTTGCCTACTAGGACTCAAACAACATCCCGAATTCCTTCAACCTCATATTGAGGATGTTCGCTTTTCATCTCTCTCAAACATGTTTGTACAGCTTCATCAAATTTCAGCCTTGGTAGCGTAGCTCAGGCTTACGGACGGTTTGGCTTGTGCTGCTGAGGGTCGAAATGACGGAAACATTGTATTGTCATCAATGCTGAATATGTATGCAACATTTAAAAAGAATCGATTTGGAGTTGCAAGATTTGACTCAGAGAGGAAAAGTTACATAAAATGGTTACAAAAAAAATGGCATTAAAAAGAGAGGCTGCAGAAGCCCCCTGTAAGTGCCGAGGACGGGGCATTACAGGTTAACATTTGCTAAGATTCTTCTTTTTGTTAAAGGTGTTTATACTTCAATGTGAACTTGGAGACAGACAGTCCCACTAGAGTCCTGTGTATCTACCTCCATGAATATTTTATACAGGCACGGTGACTGGGGGATGGATGCATGAACAATCTGCAATGCAGCGGGTGCTGGAATAAAGCACCTGTCACCATTCATACATCAGGCAGTCAAGTGAAGATCTGACAGTACTGATGTCCCATTTGTTCTCTCTTAGCGAACATTTATACCCAGGAGATGAGTGTCCTAATAACGTCTTTCCATACAGCGCATGAAGTGTGCACAATGTCACAAATGCTACATATTATAATGCAACACGCGGCAGGCAATTAGCATATTAAAGACTAGTATTATCTGTGACCCCACAGAACCAAGTCTCTCAAGTGTAGACATTTAGAAAATCAATGGCTGTTTGATTTAAGACGGTCCTATACGAGTGCTACCCAAGAGACACAACTCACATTGGCCAGCGCACAGAAACCTGTTCATGTGCTATCATTGACCCAACATACCGTGTTTCCCCGAAAATAAGACAGTGTCTTATATTAATTTTTGTTCAAAAAGGTTTAGCTTTTTTACATGTATAGCTGCCTGGACACTATTTAAATTGACTTTTTAAATTAACTGTTAGCAGGGCTTAATTTTGGAGTAGGGCTTATATTTCAAGCATCCTCAAAAAGCCAGAAAAATCATTTTGCATCCTCAAAAATTCTAGAAAATCATGCTATGTCTTATTTTCAGGGAAACAGGGTGCCATTTCCATCCATGAAATGGGTAATTAAAAGAAAAAAAAATAACACACTGATCTTCACAAGTCTGTATTTGCACGCAATACGCAGAGAATAGAATGCATTGATTTCAATAGGTTCTTTCATATTTCTGTATTTTGTGCGCACATTTGAGTTGTGCAAAAAAAAAAAATTGAACATGCTCTAACATTCTGCGTATTTGCACACCAAAGGTCCCCATAGAAGTCAATGGGAGTGGGGTGTGCACAAATGAACGCGCAATACGTACGGAGATACATGAAACACTGCGTAATTTTGCTAGAAAAAGAACATATCTGGAACTCATTAGCCATTTCAATGTGTGCCTTTGTTTGCCGTATACCCATCACCGTATACTCAGATATACTCAACATACAACACATATAATATAATATACCCAACCGAAAAGAGCTATAACATTTTTTTTTTTTAATTAGACATTTTGGTGGATGCCGGTGTGCTTAGCCTTTATATTATTAGTTATTTATGTTATTATTACTTAATTGTATTTGTGTGGTTTCAGTCTGGTACGGCTGGACCAGTAGTTTTAGTTTCTATAGTTTTATGTTCTGTTGGCTATATTACAACATGGTGCTGTATGCTACCATACAGCGGTATACAATGTCTATGACTTCTCGTCCCTCCGTACAGGCTCTATGCACGACATCTCTGTCTTAGGCTCCATTCACACAAGGCAGTTCAGTTGCAATAAAAACCACACCAAAAAGTGCATTGGTGAAACCATTTGTGTTTTTACTATGTTTGAAGTAAAATGTGGCAAAAAAACCATGCAGTTTTGCAAATGCATTTTTTTGTGTGGTTTTTATCGCACCCGAACTGCCCCGTGTGAATGCAGCCTAGTCATGAAGATATTCTAGGTGTCATTTTAAACGTAATTGCGATGAAGTATTTTTTGCTTGCATTTACTTGGTTCCTCTGGGTGAATACCGCAGGTTTGTGAACAGCTAATCTCTAGATAACAGAAGACATCACATTTACAGGTCAACGGCGATACGCACTGTAAATAAGTGAACCCCTCTTACCTTGTTCATCCAGCAGTATATTATCTGGCTTGATATCCCTGGTAAAGAAAACACACATTAGTATTTATATACATCAAGCACTACAATATAGTTGAAGGGGTTATTCAAGTTGTGAAGCAAATTTTTTAAACATTCCAGATAAGAAAGGTGTCTGTGCCCTGTTAATACACAGCTGGTTATGGGTAGCCATTACCGTCTTATCCTGTCCTCTATTTCTGATGTTTACCCGCTTTGCTATTTTCCAAGATGGCCGCAGCATCCCCGCTAACATACAACTTGAACCTATATTTATCACAAATGCTCCACTCTGTACTTCCTCCCTGTCCCCCCCCCCCCCTCCCACACACACACACACACTAAGTGTGGCCCTAAGTGTCAGCAATCTGGCCCCAAGAGCTGAAGAGAAAAAAGGTCTCTCCTGGTCATTCCTACTGAGCAAGTCCAACCCGTAGCGCTTTAATACGTACAGGTTGTATTCAGAGGAAGCCTCTGAAGAAACACTCCTGAAGCCCCAGGAGAAGGTGATGGTTCATAGAGTTACAGACACACAATCCCAAGCAGAACCACACTGCAAACTATAATAACTTTTGATTGCCATTCGACAGTGTAAACTTTGTGTAACCAAAATACCCTTTTTCGATATATACAGGGTGGAGCGCGGTAATTTGCTAATTTGGGAGTGAAATAAAAAAATAATGAACTTGTAAAAACTTTATTTTATATTTTATTTACATTGAACAGTAGTGGAATTTACAAATTATTTGGTTTTAAATATTGTATCTGGCAAATGTTGACCTTCGCTATCCACACACTGCTGCATACGTTTTCTGAAGTTCTCATGCACTCTTTCAAGCATGTCGACTGGTATTCTGGCAATCTCAGCGTCAATATTGTTCCTTAGGTCTTCCAGGGTGTTGGGACGGTTGCAATACACCTTAGACTTCAGGTAACCCCAAAGGAAAAAATCGCATGGGGCTAAGTCTGGTGAGCGTGCCGGCCAGTTAAGATCACCCCTCAGAGAGATAAGCCGTTCAGGAAACGTTTGCCTCAAAAAATTCATGGTAACTCTCGCTGTGTGTGCAGTGGCACCATCTTGTTGAAACCATGTATCCTCTAATTGCATTGCCTCGAGTGCTGGCTGGAAAAAATCCTGCAGCATAGTTAAGTAACGTTCGGAATTCACAGTTGCCGGAAAAAAGTAAGGCCAATGATGCCTACTGGTGATAAGGCGCACCACACAGTGACGCGGTCCGATGCAGAGGTCTCTGGTGAACTTCTCTGTGGTTTGTATCGCTCCAGTACCGCATGTTTTGTTTGTTTACACACCCACTGAGGTGAAAATGTGCCTCATCAGAAAAGAACACAATTGCGTCACGAGGTATGGTTGCAAGCATGTCTTCACAAGATGTTCGTCGTGTAACATAATCCCGTGCTGACAATTGTTGGACCACGCACATTTTATACGGGTGAAAATTCAGTTCACTATGAAGAATCCGGTGGAGAGAACGTCTTGAAATGCCAAGAGCAAGTGCTTGCTTCCGAGCAGAGCGTTTCGGAGATTGCAATACCACTGCTCTAACTCGTTCGATGTTTTGTGATGTTGTAAGACTTCTCGCAGGTCCTCTTCGTACAGATGACACATTCCCTGCTGTTCTGAATGCATTTACCCAATTTACAACTGATTGCCGTCCAGGAACACGTCCGCGTGGGGGAACAGCAAATCGCAAACTAAAAGCACGTTGCATTGCAATGATCGAGTGGTTATTTGAAAAATACGCTTCAACACAAAATGAACGCTCCTCACGTGTCCACTGCATGATGGCAACTGAAAAGCAGCTGCAGACAAACTTCCCGTCAGCCACTATAAGCAACGCCCACTCTCCCCTCTCTTCGACCAACAGCGCTGCCACAACCTGCAACTCAAAAAAGCAATTTAACGCGCTCCACCCTGTATATATATATATATATATATATATATATATATATATATATCTTCCAAATACACAAAGACTTTCATATTAGTGTGTCAGATAAGGCTGAGTCCACATTAACATTTTACCCATTATTATCAGATGCATCTTATTTTTCTTTAAAAATAAAAAAAATATATATATATAATAATTCTATCCATCCATCCATATATTAGTGCTATGGCAGCAGAATGCAGTCCTAAGCTCTCACTCACAACCTGAAGGTTGCAAGTTCAATCGCCGCACAGTTCAGGTAGCCGGCTCGAAGTTGACTCGGCCTTCCATTCTTCTGAGGTCAGTAAAATAAGTACCCAGCTTGCTGGGGGGTAATAAATAAATTACCTGAAAGCGGAGTAAGTTGGTGCTATACAAAATAACAAGTCCCTTCCCCCCATATAAATATATGTCTAACTGATGCAAAGAATTATGACTTATGGCCACTTTCACACAAGTGTATTTTGCCTCCATATTTGGTCCTTGCTTTGCCGGCTGTAATATAGCACCAATGTAAATCCATGTGTCCATGGCTGTTTATGTCACTGCAGTTTTTTAAACGTGCAGCATAACCTCTTTAGCCGTTTTTACCTCCGTATTGGTAAAATTTCTAATGGGCAGATACAAATAATTATTTACCCCGGAAAAAGTAAGACCAATGATAAAAATGGAGCAAATTCTGATCAAACAGTGATGAAATACTGATGACATACCTTTGTAATGTCATCTGTAACATGTCTGTATTCCAGATCCGTATTACGGGCATGTTACAATACGCGGGTCTGAAACTGGGATGAGACTAAAAGGCCTCATGTCCACGGGGAAAATCCGGCCCACTACGGATTCTCCATGGAGAATCCGTAGTGGGTCCCTCCTGCCCCGCGGATATGAGGCATAAAAATAAGAATTAACTCACCTCTCGTCCGCTCCAGATCTTCCCTTCGCTGCGGTTTCATCTTCTCTCCGTTGCGGCCAGATCTTCTTTCTTCGGCTCGGCGGATGCGCAGGGCACGTCGGTTGCGTGCCCCACGCATGCGCCGGCCCGAAGAAAAAAGATCCGGCCGCAACGGAGAGAAGATGAAGCCACGGCGAAGGGAAGATCCGGAGCAGGTGAGTAAATTCCTATTTTGGTCTCCCGCAGATCCGGACGGCTTCCATAGGCTTCAATAGAAGCCCGCGGGAGACCCGCACGGAAATGGAGCATGGTCCAGATTTTTTCATGCTCCATTTTTAAAAAAATCACTTTTATTGACCATCCGCGGGTATTTATCTACCCGCGGGTGGTCAATGCATCCCTATGGGATGCGGATCCGCGGGCAGGAGAAGAGTTAAAATCCGCTGCGGATTTTAATTCTTCTTTTGCCCG
Source organism: Eleutherodactylus coqui (assembly GCF_035609145.1). Classification (NCBI taxonomy): domain Eukaryota; kingdom Metazoa; phylum Chordata; class Amphibia; order Anura; family Eleutherodactylidae; genus Eleutherodactylus; species Eleutherodactylus coqui. Next base: position 99,349,992 of record NC_089838.1, on the reverse strand, counting down.
TGGACATGAGGCCTAACTTCATATCGCGCTCCCCACCAAGTGAATTCCCCACGGATGCGAGGTGTATTCATGTCAAACCCGGCTGATAGAATCACAGAGTTTCTCCCATCGTTATCAATGAGAGACATCGCATCACATCGTGTGCCCCTGGCAGGTGGTGTGATGCTGCCGTCAGCTCCACTGATAACAATAGGTGTTGCGATGAAAGAGCACACAGGAAGATAAAACATGCTGCGTTATGTCTCCTGCATCGCATCACGGAGTCATGTGGGAAAACATCACTCACGAGTGTGACTCCATTCAAAAGAATGGGGTTCAGATTTGTGCATCTCACAACGCACAAATGTCTTGCGATTTTCTAGCCCGTGTGAAGGAGGCCTAGGGGCTCCTTCAGACAAGCGTGGTTTTAGCGCAGAATAGCCTGTGAAAAGATCACGAGTATACTGCACTAAAGGAGTCTATGGACACTCCTTCGCATCGCGCACCAGAGATAGGTCAGGTCCTATCTTTTCTAGCAGCACGGACCTTAGATGCGAGTATTGTAGTCGCATGTCCTATCTTTGATTGGTGCAAGCTTTTTGTGCATCTAAAATTCCTTCATGTGAACGCTTCTATAGGAAACCATTGGTTCTTTTACATAGTTGGGGGCCCTGTTACAGATTTTGCATTGGGGCCCAGGAGCTTTAAGTTATGCCTCTGCCTTAAGAGGTCGAGAGAAGTTGGGGGGCCCAAAGATAAACTTTTGCACCCGGGCCCATGAGCCTTTAGCTACGCCCCTGCTTATGAGGCTATTCAGATGACTCACAATCAATGACAGCTACAATTACCAGTGCCAGCCCCAACACAGGTGTGGGAATGATCTGCTTCCCCTCTGTACTCCTGTGTGTTTTATAGATGACAGCAGGCACCCAAGGACCTGATCAGTCAGATCCCAAGCGGTGGACCCCAGCCGATCAACTATTATCCTAAGGAGAGGTCATCAATAAAAATTGTCTGGAAAACCCCTTTAAGAACTGCAGTGCCCATGTGCCAAGGCGGTCATCAGGTGCCTCAGTGCTGCTCCTTGTCTCTATTCTAAAGGCTTGATATTACTTTTCTTAGTTTATACAAAGCCAACTACTAGCCAGCAGGCACTGTGGAGGGGGACATATGATCTGCCTTCAAGATGCACTTGAGTAGACTTACAAGACATTACCTGGAATACGCAGGCTAATTACATCACTTCTTCACTAATGTCCTGATCATATACACAGACAGCCTGCAATGTGATACATCACCATGAATGGCACAATGAAGTGGAACTAATGTTCACCTAGGTAGCCTCAGAAAATTAACAACTTCAGTACCAGGACGCTGAGCTACCAGCAATAGGAACATGCATTTCACTTTAGATTTGTTATCTGGAAAGCCAGGAATGGCACGAAAAAAATTAAAGTTACCCTCCTGTTCTGGAGAAACAAAGATGGCCGATTGCTTTTCTGATTTCCTGATGTGCACTGTATATTAGTGTAATCAGTAGTCGAAGACTACATGCTGATGGGATCAGCTTTGGCCAATCACATGGGCAGCACTGGTCAATCAAAGCAGGTGTCTTCAGACGAGCGCATGTATTTTCATGCTGGCCACATTGTGGCCGAAAATCGCATCAATGAAGAATAGCCATGATGAAGTCCCAAGCATAAAGCAGCGCAGGATTCCTTTGGTCGGCAGAAATCCTCAGAATGAGTTCTTATAGCTTCAATAGCTTCAATGAGACAGCTGTCTTCTTTCCCGAGTTGTGGACGCAGGTCAACTCACCCCGCCTCCCATTTTGTTTAGCTCCCATGGTAGTCTATGGAAGCTGTCAGGGTTTTTCAACAAAAGATAGGTCAAGACGCAGCGCAAAAAAATTGGCAACCAAAAACGGTTGCCAATTTCCGGTTTTGACAGTGCTATTTTTTCACTCTTCTAAAAATCATGTGAATATATGCATTGGAATTCAATGCTTCACATGGTCGCAATTCTTCAATGCAGCTCCAATAGCTGCGCTAAAACGCTTGTGTGAATGAGGTCTAATGATGTATACTAATACACAGTGTGCATCAGGTAGTGCAGAAACTGGTGCAGCCATCTTTTTTCTGGACCAGAGGATCACTTTTAGGGTGGACACCCACTGGCGTTTTTTTCTATCTTGCGCTGCGAGAGCAAGTGAAAACACTTGCCTCGCAGCGCAAGAAAAACGCTGGAAAATTGTCAGTGTTTTCAATGGGGCCAGCGGCAGCAGCGCTAGCTCCATTGAAAACATAGGGAGAATACCACGGACTTCTGCCACAGCTGTGACAGCTATGTTTTTGCCATGGTTTCCAATGTACTCTCAATTTTTAGAGCTACTGTCACAGAATCCCTGCATGCTGTTTTATGAATGCCTATTTTACCCCACCCAAACCACCCCATGAAACTACAATCTAGAGACTGCTTCACATCTGGGTATTTTCTGTGTGCAAGAAATATCTGTATGAAATCTTTCACTCGGGACGGAATTACGCCGCAGGACGCAGTCAAATCCACAGTTGCAGAATACCACACCAAAATGCGCAGGTCTAAGGCCTCATGTCCACGGGGAAAATCAGATCCGCTGCAGATTCTCCATGGAGAATCTGCAGCGGGTCCCTCCTGCCCCGCGGACATGAGCGCTGAAAAGGAGAATAAATAAGAATTAACTCACCTCCCATCCGCTCCGTTTCTTCTCTTCGCTGCGGCGTCATCTTCTCTCGTCGCGGCCGGATCTTCTTTCTTCGGCTCGGCGGATGTGCATGATGACGTCGGTGACGTGCCCCGCGCATGCGCCGGGCCGAAGCAAAATGATCCGGCTGCGACTGAAAGAAGATGGCGCCGCGCCGAAGAGAAGAACCGGAGCGTGTGAGTAAAATCTGATTTTTGTCTCCCGCGGATCCGGACGGCTTCCATAGGCTTCAATAGAAGCCCGCGGGAGCCGTCCCCGCGGGAGACCCGCATGAAAATGGAGCATGGTCCAGATTTTTCCATGCTCCATTTTTTTTTAAATCACTTTTATTGACGATCCGCGGGTATTTATCTACCCGCGGGTGGTCAATGCATCCCTATGGGGTGCGGATCCGCGCGCGGGAGAAGAGTTAAAATCCGCTGCGGATTTTAATTCTTATTTTGCCCGTGGACATGAGCCCTAACTGTGGATTTTGATGCAGAATTGAAAGCAGATTTTAAGCCATTTTCCAATCCACGGATAGCCTGCAGATTTTGGTGCTGAATTGACCAAGCTTTGCGGTGCATTGTGCGGGCTCTTCCGTCCGTGGGAGAGGTCCCTACGTCCTATTCTCATCTATTTTCATGGATCAATATGGCCTTACACAAATCTATTTATCGGCTTGAATTTTATATAGAATACTCCATTGCCTTTATTACTATGGAGTTATTCTCCTGCATTGCTTAGGGCGCTTTCATTCAGCTAAGAAAATCATGCGAAATTTGTGAGCGTTGCGAGCCGCACAAATCCCACACGAATATAAACCTCATTCTTTTGAATAGGATCGTATGCACGAGCGGGGAAAAAAAAAAAAAAAAAAACGCGGCATGCCCTATCCTGGGTATTCCCTTGGAACACATCACCGAATAGGATTGCCATTTTACCTGAAGCGATGGGAGGCATTTTTAAAGAGAAACACCTTGCATCCGCGGGTAAACCGCACGTTGGTGAGTATAATATAGGGCAGAGTTTCACTGCCCAATATCGCGCTCGCCCGTGTGTAGGAAGCCCAAACAGACAAATGCTCGTCAGCTGCACTCACTGATAACCCCAACTTGGGCGGAGTGGATCTGGTGATCGCCACTAGGGATCAGACCCTAATCCCAGAGAAGTCCAACGTATAAATGAAGCGGCAGCAACAATGGCGCAATGATATTTCATCCATAGGACTTATTTTATTCTTCATGCATCATTAGTGTGACGTTCGACCTAGCAAACAGGTCTTTCTCAAGCTGATGTAGGAAGCCTTCTAGGAGGTGCCTTATGTTGGCACATAGAACCCATAGGTCCATATGCACAATCCCCAAGGGGCATTTGGCGTAGAAATATTGCTACAATGTATATTATGAAATGATTGTATCCAAAGTTTACATTAGGACTCAGGAGCTTCCAACTCCAGTACGCCTCTGTATAAGCACATAGAAATTGATTATATTAAACTAGAAAGTCTTGTGGTTTTTCGTTTCCCATCGCTCATTTTGAGTTCACTCACGCAGCACGTCACTCAGCCAAGCTGCAAAGTGTAGTGTGGTAATGAAGAGATTGAGTTAATGACCTCAGTCCTGCAGCTGCTCCCAGCTAACAAATAATATATGAGTGTCTGTTACATCCTCCGAACACTACCAATTCCATTTTGGTGTTTTATTGACCATGTGACATGCAAAATGGGGACTTTCTTTAAATACGGAAATTGGAGCAGGCGTTTAGAATAAATAAGTGTGGATAGATGAAATTCCCAGCAGCATATCGTTTCCAACCACAAAGAGCTCTCGCAAGCTTCACGTTTGTGGAAATAAGCAAATAATGTAAAACAGCTATTAACGAGAAACACAATCACTTTTCGTCTGCTTTCATGGCCGTATTTATGGGTATATTTCAAAGACACAGTGCACTCTATTTTTTGCGCATTTGCCTCCATATTTGTATGCTTTTCTATTGGGGAAATGCAGATCAGTATTTGCCCAATATAAAGTTAGAAAAAGGAAGATGAAAAATTGATGACATATAGTAATACTAACCTGAATACATATGGATTACGGACATATTTTTACACGCTTGTCTGAAACCAGCCTAAGGGTGCATTCACACAAACCATTTTCCCACAAGAGTTCAGTTTGATTGCGTTATAACCAGAATTTGCGTAGGAAAATAAGCTATTCGCACGCATCAAAAGTGCAAGATCGATAAACTACCGAATTTCCTATTTTCCATGCCAAACAATTTGTGCAGTTCTTCCATTACTCGACCCTGGAAGCAAGCTCCGTGGTCTAAATATATGGAAACACTGATGGAATTCTGTCAGACAGCATGAGCAGCTGACTCAGCAGTTTACATAGTAACATAGTATGTTAGGCTGAAAGGAGACAATGTCCATCTAGTTCAGCCAGTTTCCACCCCCTTTGTTAATCCAGAGGAAGGCAAAAAAAGCCCAATGAGGCAGCAACCAATTTAGCACATTTGGGGGGGGGGGGGGGGGAGAGGTCCTTGCCGACACCAACAATCCCTGGATCAACGTTTTGAAAGTTCCTACCACACTCCAACACCCGGAATAACAACCCCGCTGGTTATTTTATGTCTATATCCTGTAATATCATAGCGCTCTAGAAAGACATCTAGTCCCCTCTTAAACTCCTCTATGGATTTTGCCATCACCACTTCCTCAGGCAAGAGTTCCACAGTCTCACTGCTCTTACAGTAAAGAACCCCCTTCTGTGTTGGTGATGAAACCTGCTTTCTTCTAGACGTAGAGGATGCCCTCTTGTTACTTGATCCTTGTATTGTCCCCTAATTTATATATAGTTATTTGGTCGCACCCTTAACTGACTTTTTTTCGAGGGTGAATAATCCCAATTTTGATAGCCTCTCCGGATATACCAGTTCTCCCATTCCATTTATTAATTTAGTTGCCCTCCTTTGAACCCCTTCAAGCACAGCAACATCTTTCCTAAGCACCAGTGTCCAGTTTGGTCTTGCGTAGGGATGGCCACAGCAAATTTAGTAAAATGGTCTGTCATTACTAAGCAATATTGATGCTCGCTGGTTTATGGCCCAATGTGTACACAGTCTCTAATAAGAACCTCAAGTGGTCATTGGTCCGGATTGTTTGAGTTGGGGCCCACTGTTCAGCATAATTTGCACATGTAGTTTACGGTCTTGCTCAGCTAAGGGCAATACACGATTTTCTGCAGCTATTAAAATGTCTTGGTAGGATCAAAGTGAGCCCCTCACTCATGCATCTCTTTTGCTATGGGCTTGGCTGTCTTCCTAGGTACTGTATGTGAATCTGCTACTTCATGTCCATCTCTGTAAGCAGATAGATCCACCAGTATAGTATTCTATTTTTTACTGCTCCCACTGGGATAGTAGTTATTTTGCCCCGAAGGTCAAGGCATTTCTTCCTTGCTAGGCTTTTGCTGCTGGACAACTCAGTTTTCTTATATGCACCAGTTCTGGGATCAATGACTTGCACTCTCTCCCAGTCTGCATTGATCTGTCCAAGGAGGTACCAGCAAAGAGGAGAACTTTTGGAAGTCAGGTCTCTCATTGTCTTCTAACAACATTAATTCGGTGGTGGGTACACACACGGGTTTCTGGCAAACTGACCCTGTGCTACTGGGAGGTTGACCTGGCCCTACCTAAGTGGGGACATTGCCCCAATAAGGGCAGCCCAGCAGTCTTCAGATCTGGGCCCTAGCTGATCCTAGGAGCCATGCACCAGAACAAGACACATTCACATGCCACATGACAAGGACTGAACAACAGGACACACAGAGCCAGAATACACCGCATACAGCAGCCAAAATGCAACCACAAGTAACATATAGGAAGCTGAATATAAATACCAGCTATTAGTTGACATTTTGTACAAAACGTGAAAGCTAGTGGGCCATTTCGCGGCTCCTGGTTATACTGCTAGTCCCTACAATAACCAGGAGTCCAGAGGCACCGGTCACAGTTCACATAGAACACAGATAGCAGGTCACACAGCAAGCTAACACAAAACTGACAGAATATAAATGAGCAAACGGACATGAACCAGCAAAACACAGATCCCACAGCAAGCTTGCAACAGACAAGGATTCATGAGTACTCACCCTGAACACCAGACAGAGACTGACCAGGAGCTGGGTTTATATGTGAGCACAGATCCAGGAGATTGGCTAGCAGGAAGTAACACACCCAGCCAGCTCAATCAATTAACCCTGAGAGTGCTGTGCTGCTGGAAGCACAGTAGTACAACATGTCTCAGCAGCACACGTAACAGTTACGTTTTAATTCCAAATGCATCCAGAGACCTGACCTAGATGCTCAAGATGTTCCTCAAAAGGTGGCAGCATACACAAAAACTTTGTCCAGTTATATATGAGGGTAGACTCGAAGTTGAGATCTCCAAGGCACCTTCCCCTGAAGCATTGTGCCCAGAGCATTGGTCAATCCAAATGGCAAACAGTCCCATAGGCAAGATAAAGCAGCTGGCAATATCCACCTGTGAGGTCCAGAGTGGAGAAATCGTGAGCTTTTCTGAGGGCTGATAATAATACGTGGTAGTGGGTAGAAGTCATCAATGGTGCATGTGTTTAATTTTCGGTAGTTGAAAAAGTACTTATGTGTGCTCCTCAGGTGCCTCACAGATGTAGTCACACAGGTAAAAGTAGAAGTTTTCATTTTACATGCCTGTTCATTGATCACTTTTGAAACTGCACTGAATGGAAATTGTGAACAGCAGTGATCTATGGTCTGTCAGTTTATTCTGTGGAACCTGAGAGCAGCCACTTTCACTTGTGTGACTTCATTTTTGAAGTAAATAAGAAAGATAGAACAATATCTCTACAGCTCCACCTATTGGAAGAGAGGCATTCCTGCAAATCAATTTCAGACCCTGTATACAAGTCTTTATATAACAACTAGCTGATATACCCGGCTTCACCCCAAGTTAATTTGGTACTTGTGTTTATCTGGTGTTCACACGGAAAATCTTATGAAATCGTGGTTACTTTAGAGAGACTGAGGGAAAAAAATGTTCACCATTTTGCATGGTTCTTTGCGTTACCCAGAAAACACACGTGGAGGTAACCATGCGACGTTTCCTTTATATAAAATGACATCGGGAAGTGATAGAATTAGATTACGTACATAAAATTTGGACACTAATTATTTTACACTTAGAATTGAATAATCGAGTTGGGACCCATTAACGTTTCCTATTTATGACATAATCAATGCCCGTGCCAAATTTCAAGTTTCTATGACACCGGGAAGTGAGAGCATTAGATTACACACGTAAAATTTAGACGCTAATTCTTTTGCGCTTAGAATTGAATAATCGAGTTGGGACCGCTTTACTTTTTCTATATATGACATAATCAATGCTCGTGCCAAATTTCAAGTTTCCGTGACATCGGAAAGTGAGAGAATTAGATTACGTACGTAAAATTTGGACGCTAATTCTTTTGTGCTTAGAATTGAATAATCGAGTTCGGACCCCTTTACTTTTCCTATTTATGACATAATCAATGCTCGTGCCAAATTTCAAATTTCTATGACATCGGGAAGTGAGAGAATTAGATTCTGTACCTGAACTTTGGACGCTAATTCTTTTGCACTTAGAATTGAATAATCGAGTTGGGACCCATTTACTTTTCCTATTTTGGACATAATCAATGCTCGTGCCAAATTTCATGTTTCTGTGACATCGGGAAGTTGGAGAATTTTTGGCGAGTCAGTCAGTCAGTGAGTCAGTGAGGGCTTTCGTCTTTATATATATAGATGATTGGGAATTGAAAACCCAAAGCCAGAAAACCATACACATACCATACCATAGCTGTTTTGGGGTTTTTGCCTCTCATCAAGTGTGGCCCTACAAGTCTTCTCCCTTACCCCATAGGTGTCTCCTCAAACACCTTCCAGGTGCTCTACTTAAGGAGAAATGATACCCTTCCCGACCTACATATTTGAGGAGCGCACATATGTACTCTTTTGTATTTCACTGAGGGAAAGTAACCATAACTTCTGGCATGAGAGTGTAAAGTCTGTGCAAAGCACTGAAAAGGCTACATACACAGCATTTTGGTTTTTAGGGTCAGCGACTCTTAAAAAAAAAACCTGCAAATACTATACATGGTTTATCTTTGGCATTTTCCCATAGGCTTGTGAGATTTCAACGGTAAGGCAGTAAGTTAAAGCCAATTTTTAAAAAAATAACTAAAAAGGAAATAAAAAGTGTAGCACTAGTGCAAAAATTGCATTTTAAAATTGCAAATGTGTTTTGTTTTTACAAGTGCTATAAGGGGAACCATACAGGGATGCTTTTCCCTAGAAGAATCGATACCTCCGGTTACAGGTCTGTAATATCGACAGTGCTGCTGTATAGGATATGACTTTATATGCAATTTAATAAAAGATGCATTAAATACTAAAAAAAATGAGAACATTCATACTTTTTAAAGCTTTTTCAGTGATATTTTGCTAAATACATGCATTTTGCAAGATTTTTTTTGCCTATAGGGAAATTTACATGAAGATGTTGGATAGCATGCTGATTTATAAAAAAGACCACTGAGAGAAATAATGTACTGCCAGGAAAGAAAAACACCACTACAAAAAATGCTGTGTTTTCAGTATGTTTCATAATTCCCTATTGACTTATAGCTACTTTTATCAGAAAATATGGAGCAAATACCAGCAAAATTGTACAAAAGACAATGTTTTTGCAAAAAAAAAAAAAGACTTTGCCGAAATCAGCTTTTTAATGCATTTCTAAAAAAATGTTCATAGACTTAGAAGTGCTTCTATGGAAAAATAGGTTGCTGCACCATGTGATGCTAGGTAGTAAATAGTTTCCATGCCACCAGTCATGGCGTTATGGCTTCCCTAATTAGTTTAAATAATTTTTTTTGTCTTCTGCATAACTTGGAACTACAGTTTTGCATTGTCTAGTTTCCCCCCAAACCATATCTATGGTACAGGAGCCAAGGAAGATGAGATCTAAATGCCTCATTGGGTGTTGTCTATAACAAAGGCCAATACTAGACATAAAATGAAAATCAACTTCCCAATAAATATATACTTATTCTGACATAAAGCAATTGGCTAATTGGTACGACTCACAAGGGAGGCTGCAAAACCAGCAGAATTATGTCAAGCCAACACATGCAACATGATGAAACCTCTTTGGCACATCTTTAATAGCCTTTAATTACAAGTGTTTTCACCCATGGGGTACAAAATAAATGCAATGAGTGACTAGGCTGACGGAGAATCACAGATCAGCTTGGAACAGATGTGCGGCCTTTATAACCCACAGAGGGATTGAGAGAGCGTGTTTACATGAATGGAAATTATACAGCATGGCGGCAATAATGTGACAAAGCACGCGGCCCAATCACATCTGTAGTTCACCAGCCATTGCAATTACCTGGGATACATTGTAGCCTGCCTTACACCGAAATAACAAAACCATCAGAAAACAGAACCATGAAAGTCATATGAAAAGATTTGGGTGTGCAAACTGTGATGTGAGCATATCGGGGCAAACCGACTGAACCTGCCACATGATATTCACAGCAATTTCACAGAAAGGGAAGAAAGCATTTAAAACACAATAAAATCAAAAATAATAATTTACTATAATTCTTTGAAAGTTATTATTCAGACATTTTTGGTTATATCTAGAGATGAGCAAGCGTACTCGTCCGAGCTTCATGCTCGTTCGAGTATTAGGGTACTCGAGATGCTCGTTACTCGAGGCAAGCACCACGCGATGTTCGAGTCAATTCCATTTCCTTTCCTGAAAGTTTTGCGCCATTTTCTGGCCAATAGAAACGCAGGGAAGGCATTGCAACTTCCTCCTGTGACGTTCCAGCCCTATCCCACCCCCCTGCAATGAGTGGCTGGCGAGATCAAGTGACCCCCGATTATTTAAAGTGGAGCCGCCCGCGGCTCGCCACAGTCACACACTGGGAGAGATCAGGGACAGTGCTGCTGCTGCTATAGGGAAAGTGTAAGTGTAGGATCCTGTGTACAAGACCCCAACGGTCCTTCTTAGGGCCACATCTGACCGTGTGCATTACTGTTGTGGCTGCTGGTAGCAGTTTTGCAAATTTTCTTTTTTTGTATATCGGGCGGGCAGCCCTATTACAGCTACAGCGTTCTCAGGCTGCAGTCTGTATTACATAGTATAGGGACAGCGTTGCTGAGATAGGGAGAGTGGTAGTGTAGGATCCTGTGAACCCCAACGGTCCTTCTTAGGGCTACCTGTGACCGTGTGCATTTTACAGGTTGTCTGATGGGAGTTGTAGTCCATCACTATTGCACAGCTAGGCCTGTTTGCAGCCTTCCGTAAAAAAAATTTCTGGCTGCAGTTAGTGTTACATAACCGCTGTCAGCCTCCAACTGTACACCAATAATTCTAAAAAATTTTACACCACTCTGTGTCTGCCGTCAACTTCACGTACAGCGTACGGCAACAGCCCCTGATAGAGGGAAAGTCATATACACGCTATATAGCCGGTATTCTTTTTCAAAAATTTTTTTTAAATAAAAGCTCCTTCTTATGGCTACCTGTGACCGTGTGCATTTTACGGGTTGTCTGATGGGAGTTGTAGTCCATCACTATTGCACTTAGGCCTGTTTGCGGCCTCCCTGACTATTTTTTTTTTTCTGCCTGGAGTTTGCCTTACTATACTGCTCTCAGCGACAAAGTCTGCGCACATAATTCCAAGATTATTTACACCAGCTGTGTCTGCAGTGAATTAGAGATGCACAGCATACGGCCACAGCGACTGATAAAGGGAAAGTGATACACACAATATAGCCTGCATTCTTTGACCAAAAAAAACAAAAAGCACCTCAGTTGGGCTACCTTTGACTGATTAAATTTCACTGGTTGTCTAGTGGGAGTTTTAGTCCATCACTATTGCACTTAGGCCTGTTTGCGGCCTTCCTGACAATTTTTTTCTGCCTGGAGTTTGCCTTACTATAACGCTCTCAGCGACAAAGTCTACGCACATAATTCCAAGATTATTTACACCGGCCTGTGTCTGCAGTGAATTTGACGCTCAGCGTACGGCCAACACAGGTACTTATAGAGGGAAAGTGATATACACAGTATATAGCCTATCTTCTTTTTCAAAAAAACCCCAAAAAGCTGCTTGGTTGGGCTACCTCTGACCGTCTGCATTTTACTGGGTGCCTGGTGGGAGTTTTGGTGCATCACTATTGCATTGCTAGGCCTGTTTGCGGCCTTCCTTCCATTTTTTTCTGCCTAGGGTTAGCGTTACGATTCCGCTCTCTGCGTGAAAGTGTACGCATATAATTCCATAATTATTTACAGCGGTCTGTGTCTGCTCTATTCGTAATCCACCATGCTGAGGGGTAGGGGTCGAGGATGTGGACGCAGGCGAGGATGCGGAGTTCCAAGTGAGGGTGGGGGCACAGGCCGAGTTCCTGGTCCAGGTGTATCCCAGCCGGCTGCTGCGGGATTAGGAGAGAGGCAAGTTTCTTGGGTCCCCAGCTTCATATCACAATTTATGGTTCCACGTGGTAGACCTTTATTGCAAACATAGCAGTGTGAGCAGGTCCTGTCGTGGATGGCAGAAAATGCATCCAGCAATGTATCAGGCACCCAGTCTTCTACACAGTCCACTGCTGAAACTCTGAATCCTCTGGCTGCTGCTCCTCCTTCCTCACAGCCTATACTGCTGCTACAAAAATGGTACTGGGGTCTGCATATGCTTCTGCTACATAAATGTTACTGGGGTCTGCTGATACTGCTGCTAGAGAAATGTTACTGGGGTCTGCTTATACTTCCACTACAGAAATGGTACTGGGGTCTGCCTATACTGCAGCTACAAAAATGTTCCTGGGGTCTGTTTATACCTTTGCAACAGGAATGTTACTGCGGTCTGTCTATACTATGGGTGCACTAAGTCTTCCCATCGCGGTGTTTTACCTATGTGGCACAAATAATACAGTGACTGACTAGGCCAGAATTGCTGGCCGAGGCCAAGTTGGCTCAGCGAAACTCTCCCATGGTTGGGCGTTCCGATTTCTTCCTGAGTTATACCATCTTTCTGCACTTACAGTACAGGCTAGGCCAAGGAAATCAAAGACTGCCCCTTCCAGTGTTGAACTATCTATGTCGCGACACATGGATTTCCCGTTGCAATGTAACTCAGGGCACCTTGGGTCACAAAGGTGCAGGCTTGGAACCGAGCCTGACCCTGGGCCTGCTAATGTGCTTCCCACACAGACTATAGCGGGTCCTGGTCATGGTGTCTTGGCCTTGTAAGGCCACCTCCTCCTCCTGCTTGGGGTCAGGGGATCAGCGCCAGGTAGGGCCTGTGGAACTTTTTCCTAGCTAATCCAGTCTTTGGAGCGGTGAAAGAAAACGTAACGGATTTACTGAGACCTTCATAGGTGTACTAGCATCGAAGTCCGCTTCCTGCCTATGATTGCTGAAGCTGTTGGCCGAGGCCTATGTCCCGGGGGAACTGCAACGGCGCCAGGTTGGGCCTGTGGAACTTTTTCCTGGCTAATGCAGTCTTTGGAGCAGTGTAAGAAAACGTAACGGATTTACTGAGACCTTCACAGGTGTACTAGCATCGAAGTCCGCTTCCTGCCTACGATTGCTGAAGCTGTTGGCCGAGGCCTATGTCTCGGGGGAACTGCAACGGCGCCATGTTGGGCCTGTGGAACTTTTTCCTGGCTAATCCAGTCTTTGGAGTGGTGAAAGAAAACGTAAGTGATTTAATGAGACCTTCACAGGTGTACTAGCATTGAAGTCCGCTTCATGCCTACGATTGCTGAAGCTGTGGCCCGAGGCCTATGTTGTCGGTGCAGTGTAGTCTGCCATGTTTGGCCACTCTGATTTCTTTATTGTTCATGTCTGGGGTTGCATTGGACCCACCTATGCTGTTGGTGCACACAGACTTCCCATCGCGGTGTTTGACCTGTCTGGCACAAATACACTGACTGACTTGGGTAGGGGGCAAAGTGCAGATGGCTTTCCCTTTGCGGTGTCGATTGAGCTATCTGACACCTAGACAGAGTGAATACTGTGTGGGCACATGGATTCCCCATAGCTATGTAACTCATGCCCATGTTTGGAGCTCCTGACGGAGATTGGCACTTTATTGGAATGAAGATCAAACGTCAATTTCTCATTGATTCTCAACTGCAGGCTCGCTACCTGGCCCTGCCAACCCTCTGCAGTGTGTGCCTCCGGTTCCTCCTCATCGCAGATGCACTTATAAATGGACATGAGGGTGGTGTGGCCATGAAGTGAGCGTGTAGCATGAGGGCAGCTGGAGGCTGCGCAGGGACCCTTTTGTGTGCGCTGCGGATGCAGGGTCGTACGGGGCGGGGGGGGGGGGGGGTTGGGGCAGCATGTAACCCAAGAGAAGAGCAGGGGTGTGTCCCGCAGGCAGTGATTGTGCTTGGATGGAGGTAGTGTGGTGCTTAGCTAAGGTGTGCCTTGCTAATGAGGGTTTGTCCGAAGTAAAAATTGTTAGGGGGGGGGGGGCCCACTCTTGCCGCTATTGTGGCTTATTATGGGACCTGGGAACCTAAGATGCAGCCCAGCATGTTGCCCCTCACCTGCCCTATCCGTTTCTGTGTCGTTTCCATCACTTTCTTGGGTTTTCCAGATTTTCACAAAAGAAAACCTTAGCGGAGCATGGGTCATATACAAAAATGCTCGAGTCGCCCATTGACTTCAATGGGGTTCATTACTCGAAACGAACTCTCGAGCATCGCGAAAAGTTCTACTCGAGCAACGAGCACCCGAGCATTTTGGTGCTCGCTCATCTCTAGTTATATCCTTTTCAAGAACTTAAAACAATTAAAAGTCCACGCACACTACAGTAATATGGATCCATCATGTACCATATTGTAATAGAGAGACGCAGGGGAGTAGAAGACAAAAAAAATGTGACTTGTTCCAATACTCTATATATATATACAATAATGTATAAGTTTTTAACATGGGAGTCTATAGGTGACTGATGGCAACAAAAAAAAAGTCAACTTTTTTTCTAACCCATTAAGGACCAAGCACAGTAAATTTACGGCACTTATTCCTGGGCTTTAATCCTGTCTGATGGTAAAAATACGGCACGGGATTAAAGCTCTTGCAGTTAGTCACAGCCGAGGACTATCAGGAGAAGGCAGAAGCAGTTTTTAACCACTTATGCCTCCTCCTTTACAGGCTACATAGCACTCAATGAGCGCTATGTAGTGAATTGGAAAGTGGAAGTGTTTCTTCCGCTATTCGACCATCATGTGAACCCCGGGTGCCCTCTGTTACAGCAATGCTGCAGGGTCTTAGCAGACCCTAATCAGCTCTGCCAGTGACTTATGTTACTACGGGGGGATGTTTTCCCTATAACTGGGGCTCCCATGGATGCCCCAGCTGCAGTGGAAAAGTGTAAAGAAAAGACAATGAAAATGACCCCCAGAGGTCTTACATGATGACATAGGGGACAGAGATAGTAGAAAAAAATATTTACAAAAAAATAAAAGTTAAAAAAATTACAGAAAAAAATTAAAATATATATGTATATAGAAAAGAAAATGACCCAAAGCTGTCACCGTATGCGTATTAATTTGCATTGACAAATACTCGCAGAAACACGCCCGTGTGACACCAGACTTAGATTGGTCTCTCACAGACGTATTTGCCTGCACATTTGAACATGAAACACTTGTGTGCGCAATATGCTGAAAAAAGAACCCATTGGTTTCAATGGGTTTGTTCACAAGAGCGTATTTTGGGTGTGTAACTGCAGTGCGCAAGAAAAAAAAAAATGCAGCACGCTCTACTTTCCATGCTCATACAAAAAATAAATAAACAAACATCTGGCACTCATTAAAGAATTTGGCTGTTCCTGTGGCTGAGAGCATCGGTGCATATTTTATTGTGTGCCCAAAAAAGTATAGTAAAATGCGCAGATGCGTGTGCAAATATGCAACTTTAATTCCACAAAATCACAGTGCAAAACTGCTTATGCTCGCGTGCAGTGGGCCGTACCACTATACATCTAAAAGGGGCCTACATTCTAATACACTTGGACACATGAACAGAATACTCCAACAAACGGGTACTGCAGATTTTATTAATTGTTGTAGGGCTCATTCACATCAGCATTTTCATCCCTGTTTTGAATGGATCCGTTTTTATTTAAATGGAACAGATAGCAAAACAGGACACAAGCGGAAAACCACAGTTGGCATCTTTTTATAAGGTTGTTTTGTAATATCTTATTTCACAGGTTTTTTTTTTCAGTTTAGTTTTTGGGGATAAAAAGCAAAAAAGAAAGTTTATTTTTAAATTTATAGTTATTTTTAAAATTTGTATATTTCCGCTAAATTAAAATGCAGGAATGGGCCCCTCATTTTGCTTTGGATGTTTTTACATATGAAAATTTGTATAGTCTTGGATTACAGGGCGCATAGGGCGAGGGCTTTGGTTGGCGTCGGCAGAGGGGCGTTTTCTTTATGTATATATACATTTTTTTTAATTTTGTCATTTTTTTTTACTACTTATTTTTGTAACTATTTTATTTTTAACATCTGTGACGTCAAATAAGACCTCTGGGTATCATTCACGTTATTTCTGACTTTTCCACTTTAGCTGGGGCATCCATAGGATTCTATTAGGCTTCCTACACACGGCCAAGCATGATATCGGGGAGTGAAAATCGTCTTAATATCGCGCTCGTGCACAGGTCGATGTCCCTGTGGATGCCAGGTGTACACCTCCGATCACTTCAATACAGTTGCTATCTTCTGGTGCAATGCATTTGCTAGCTGCATTGAAAACAATGGGCGATACATTCCGAGGCAACGCCCAAAGATAGTTAGGACATGCCACGATTTTTTCCCGCACCACGATGTGGGGGAGAAAAATAAATACATAAAAGTCGCTCATGTATATGACTTCATTCAATAGAATGGGGTTCATATTTGTGCAAGATTTATGCATCTCACAATGTGCACATATTGCCCGGTTTTCACTTGCGCTTTCTCTTAGACACTGCATAGCGCTCATTTAGTGCTTTGGAGCCTGGAAAGAAGAAGGCAGAAGCAGTTAGAAACCACTTCTGCCCAGTCCTCCAGGGCACAGGCTGTGGCTAACAGTCGAGGACTCAACCTGCTTGATTGCAGGACTTTATACTTTTTTTTGTTCATATCAGCCAGCCAATGCCAGGACTGAAGAGCCATACATTGTCGGGGCAAATAAGAAGCAAATCTGCCATGTAATATATTGTATAACACATCTATTTACAGAGGTTGCACTCAGACCTTCAGAACTGATACAGAATTGGTGTTGTTGCTACAAAAAGGGCAAACACTGCTCTCTTCGACACCAGTACCAGCGGGGAGTAGAAGGCAATGGTGATGATCAATGGAATTACTACTTTCGGACTTGATCACTAAATCATCAGTAAATCAATGTTCTGTATGTTTTTGGCCATTGCTAGAACATGTTGGTGTAGGAAGGCTTGCAATGCATGTGAATGTTCTGGCAAGAAAGCTTTAAATCGCCCGTCACTCTTCAGCAAAGCATGGCACGGCATTAACATCTGTATAAAACTGGCCGCCTGGAACTGACTGATATGGACTAATCTACGTGTCATTACAGAGAAACAATTCATTTCTATCGCACCAACTTCTGCATGAATGATTCTATCAAGTATACAATAGTCCGTCCCGGAAGACGTCTCACTGCTCCTAATCATTTCTATTACAAAGTGCTTATTTATTCGGGATGGATTTGATTGTTCTTGTGTTTTTTTGTCCGTTCCTGGTTCATAGTTCATGCTTTATTCAAGATTTCATTATATTCCCCATCATCACCAGATCACAAGTTGACTGCAGGTACGGCTCTGTTCACCGTAGCATCGTGGTTTCTGTTTTCAGAATGATTAGACTATAATGGGCCTGTCAGGTTTCTGACAGCACTAATACAAATAGAGCCTAATGGTTCATGTAGATCGCACACAGTCCGTGCAGCCTCCATGCACTGCATTACAAGCTTCTTTGGACACCTTGGATGAAATCATATCATCATAGGAAAACTTGCAGCCAGGGGCCTAACTATAGGGGATGCAGGGGATGCAGTTGCACCCGGGCCCAGGAGCCTTAGGGGGCCCATAAGGCCTCTCTTCTCCATATAGGGTACTCAGTACTATGAATAAAACATTATAGTTGGGGGCCCTGTTACAGGTTTTGCATAGGGGCCCAGAAGCTTCAAGTTATGTCTCTGTGCAGCATGGTTTAGGTATGGGTACGAGTACAGAAACAGAGAGGAGGGGGGTCCCAGCTCACATTTTGCATCAGGGCCCCTGAGCCTTTAGTTACGCCCCTGCTTGCAGCCATTATCCTGTAAATTCGTAGTGGCCAAATCTACACTGAACTGGGGGACATATGGCTACAATTTTTGAATCTACCGTGGGAGTAAACCCTCGTATGGCTTCTGTAGCATTAATCCACACAATAGATAGACATTTAGAATATGCAGCACTTTTCAGAAACTTGCATAGTGGAAATGTTATGCACCATGTGAGGGAGATTTTAGAACGGCCCTCCACATGCCTTGCTGCAGCAATTCCACCAGCAGAGATTCTACATCTTTGAAGGCAGCCTAAGGTTACATTCACACAGCCGAGGGCAATGTTGGGCCAAGAAACTGCGCCCCATAACGCGCTCGCCAAGGTATGCTTTTCATGCCGATGTGAAGCGTTTTTCATTTTAAGCCTTGTATCGCTTTGGGGAAATTGAACACCTCAGGCTCATGTTTTACGCAAGTCAAAGGATCGGCAAGTGTTTCCCACTGATTTCAATGGGAAACATTACATTGCACTTGTATGCACATCACATGGCATGCAATGTCTTTAAAGGTCCCATTGAAAACAACAGGAGAGGGGTTCTATGAAAACGTGAAAAGTTGGAACATGCTGCCATACTTATCCTGGCAGCATCACAAGGGGGGAGGAAATCGCTCATGTCAATAGGTCCATTCAAAAAAATTGTTCATATTGAGTTCATATTCGTGTATATCACAATGTGTGAGATTCTCGCCCCTGTGAATAAGCCCTGAAGGAGTTTTTCTGACAATTGTAAAACCCTTCAGTTGGCTTTGGTGGCACTTCGTTCACAGTAAAGTAATATCCTGCAGCCGTTAATGAACTTTGTGCTCATTTACAGTCATTATGGATATTATGTCATTGCACCACTATGTAAAAACTGCAGAAATCCGAGGAGCCTGACAACAGAGCGGAAAAGGACAATGTGGAATATAAGTTTATTACAGAGTTCAATATCTTTCAGTTGGGCAGTGGGGGACAACTTTAGGTTTTCTTGACATACACCTTTTTTCTGTTTTTCACTTGCTATAAACACAATTAGAAATACTTAACATTCATGGCATTTTTACAAGTGTTTTTGCTGCAGTTTATTTAGTGTATTGGGGTACGTTCACGTTTTGGATGTTCCATGTGTATTCTGCAGATTTTGTGTTCAATGGGAATTCGCACTGTAGTTCACAGAACATGGATTTTAAAGCATTTTGTAGACAAAAACAAAATTCTAGGTCTGGTTCCTCCACTAGGATAGTCACACGCTGACTAATCACATAGAATGGAGAAGACCAACATTAGAATTTGGTGGCATCAAGCTACAAAACTATAGAAGAAATGTGAAGGTGGATTTTCTCCGATGCCCTTACATTTGCAGAATGCATTTTTTCCAGCCTTTTTAGCACATTTCCTATTTCCCTAAGACTTTACTAAAACAAGTGGCAGCATGAAAAAAAAAACAAACTTAAAAAATGCTGAAAAATTCCACAATAACAGATTTCCGGTTATCATAGATAAGATAAGATGCCTCTGTGGTATTTTACTTCCTTTTCAAGTTTTTGAAAAATCCATAAAGCAGGCTATAGGCATTAGATTTTAGAAGGAAGACCAGAGCAATATCAGCAGGACCAAACAGTGCAAAGTCTATGGTGGGATACTAGATAGTCCCCGATATCTGCTGTATGTCTATTGTTTCCCTCAGAGGAAGAGAAACTTTGCTCGCTCTACTATATCCCCATTATATTTACATTCAGCCAAGCCAGGAATAATAGGGAATACAGGGGTGGTAGCTGCTAGATGAACGTTCATCTGGACAACTGATCTAAACTCCATTTCTGTCTTTACTATGTTAAAATAATCCGTAGGCTAACGGTACAGGAGCATATATGTACGCGTATGGGCACAGGTCCTGGCCGCATGTCTAGCGATGTGAACCTTCAGCCCCATAGATCCCAACAATGCTGCCAGTTTGGTCATTAGGCCTCTGGTTGGGTTGGGTTGGGTCCAGCAGCTGTGATGGAGGCACACGGGAATGCCTGTATTATTAATCGCCCATTTACAACTGGTCTAAGTGAAGGTTAAAGTATAAGGAAAACTGTAACCATTCTTAATACGATCGCACATGCAAAGCAAATGCATGAAAATAGAACAGACTTACCGATGAATTATATTTTTGCTCTGCAAGTAGTCAAGTGCCATGGCTATTTCACAGATGAAGAGCTTAACAGAGGCTTCAGAGAAACGGACATTTTGCTGCAGATGGTATCTAAGGTCACCACCAAGAAGAAGATCCACAACCATAAACATATCCTCTTCATCTTGAAATGAATACCTGGAATACGAAGCATGTTATGTCAAAAATGTGACTATATGGAATCCTTTCCTAAAATCCAAAAACATTAAGAAGTTAGAAACGTCTCCAGATCCTTCGTTATCGATGTGTGATGTCCAACGATCTCCAATGCATTTAAGAAGAGACATTTAATAATTTAAGAAAAGTAGCATGGGAATCAAACCCATATCGGATACATCTGCAATAAATGTGCTTTATGTATATGGCGTCTGTCCTGAATATGGACCAATGTTAGTTAATGCAGCTATCCAAAACTGTGCATTTTTGATTAATGTAGTGTATTAAATCGGTGGTCCAAATTTATAATGCAGCTCAAAATGTATTAAGCAGTTTTTACATCAAATCAAGTTGGCCTGAAGAAACAGTTTCTTATTTTGATCTAGTGTCATTATCTGATCTGTATTTCTATATGTAATATGGAAATAAACACTAATGAAATATGGATGAAAATTCAGTATGGATAAAATATGCACACGAGCACTGTTGTAAATATGGATTAAATATATCCAAATTATGCATGCATGTGTATTTAGGTCTTTGTTCAAACGGTATTTAAACATGATTGTTTCAGTGAGGCTTAAATGTAAATGGGACAATTCCTTATTTTTCATGTTATGATAACAGCATAATTCTTTAATAATAGCTATTCATCAGAGAGCCATTCTGTATTTTGACATGTGGCAGAACTGCAACTCTGTAACGTTGCTACCCTCTAAAATTACACTTTTTAGAGTAGCAAATTATATACACTAATAGATCATAGACTGAACATGAGTCAACAGTGTGATGCAGCAGCAAAAAAAGGCAAACACAATTCTGGGATGTATTAAGAGAAGCTTAGAGTCTGGATCACATGAGGTAATTATCCCCCTCTACTCTTCCTTAGTCAGACCTCATCTGTGCCCAGTTCTGGGCATCACAATTTAAAAAAGACATAGACAAACTTGAGAAAGTTCAGAGGAGGGCTACCGGGATGGTTAAAGGATCTGGGAATGTTTAGCTTGCCAAAAAGAAGGTTGAGAGAAGACTTAAGAGCGGTCTACATATATCTGAAGGGTTGTCAGAGTGCAGAGTGATCAGCCCTATTCTCATCTGCACAAGAAAAAATTAGAAGCAATGGGATGAAACTGAAAGGGAGAAGACACAAATTAGATATTAGAAAAATAATTTCTGACAGTGAGGGTGATCAATGAGTGGAACAGGTTACCACGGGAGGTGGTGAGTTCTCCTTCAATGGAAGTGTTCAAACAAAGGCTGGACAAATATCTTTTTGGGATGATTTAGTGAATCCTGCATTGAGAAGGGGGTTGGACCAGATGACCTGGAGGTCCCTTCCAACTCCACATGATTATATAGTTCCATTAAAAATACACAAACCTATTAATATTATATTATATACATATACACACACATACGTTCATACATACACACAGTGCAAATCTCATATAACCATATTCTTTTCACAGTAGAACATTGTCTCACTTTCATTTTCTGATAGGTGCTCTTTCCATTTTAAAAAATTAAATGGGTTGTCTCGCGGCAAACCTCAAAATTTTACCTTACCCCATTCCCCCTGTCACCCCCCTGGCATAAAATAGCAAATGAAAGCGGTTTTTAAACCGCTTGCTACTCACCGATCCGACGAAATAAGGACTTTAAAAAACCTTTTCCCAAAGATGGCCGCCGGTCCTTTCCCAGGGATGCACTGCGGTTTTCTCCCATGGTGCACCGCGGGTCTTCTCCCATGGTGCACCATGGGCTCTGAGCGTTCCATTGCCGATTCCAGCCTCCTGATTGGCTGGAATCGGCACACGTGACGGGGCGGAGCTACGATGACGACGCGGTGACCAGCTCTCCGGCACGAGCGGCCCCATTCACCAGGCAGAAGACCGCACAGCGCAAGCGCGTCTAAAAAAGCAAGAAGACATCAGAATTAGACGGATCCATGGCGACGGGGACGCTAGCAACGGAGCAGGTAAGTGAATAACTTCTGCATGGCTCATATTTAATGCACGATGTATATTACAAAGTGCATTAATATGGCCATACAGAAGTGTATAACCCCACTTGCTTTCGCGAGACAACCCCTTTAACTCATTTAGAAATTGATGGCAGCAACACATCTCACAAACGTTGCGACATGGGTACCAGAAGACTTTAAAAGTAAGTGGTACTAATGAAAAACAGCTGGAGGGTCAATTATCTACAAAGTCACATGACTGCCTCTCTAACATGCTCTTTTATATACAGAGTCTCTCAGTAGCAAAGGTGGTCAGAGGTTCACTACTCTGAAAAACTGCGTCCAAAAATTGTGGCACAATATCAGAAAAATGTTCCTCAATGTAAAATTGTCAAAACTTTCAATATCCTACCATCTACAGTACTGTAGCAATCAGATTCCGGTTCGGAGTCCCTAGTCGGAACCAGAACAGGCGGGTAGCATAGTCAAAGGTCGGTACATGGGAAGTATAAAGTGTAGTACAGAGGAGCAGGCAGGTAGCGTAGTCAGGGGAAGACAGAGGTTGATACACAGGAGCAATTATCTTTTGTAAGTGGAGCACATAAGTGGAGGAGCTTGACTAGAGGCTGGAAGCATAATAATTATGCAAGGAGGGAGTGACAGCGCCAGGTTTATATAGGGAAACTAATTAGGGAAAAAACAGGGTGCAGCCAGTCAGGGAAACACAGGAGCATGGAACTAGGAGCAAGGAACAAGGGCAAGGTTTTGGATTGGAGCTAAACATAGGACTGATAGCTCAATCAAAAGAGGCATAGCCTGGAGCATGGGAGCTCCCAGGTTCGAGTCCTGACAATATCAAAAGATCCAGAGAATCTGGAGAAATTTCTGTGCACAAGGGAGAAGGCTGATGGTAAATATTGGATGCTTGAGATCCATGGGCCCTCAGGAGGCATTAAAAACAGGTATGATTCTGTAATGCAAATCACTGCATGGACTCAGGAATACATCCAGAAACAATTGTCCGTGAACACAGTTTAATCTACACAATTGCCCATTCAATCCACAAATGCAAGTTAAAGCTGTATCATGCAAAAAGCAGCCATAAATTGACACAATCCAGAAACACCAGCACCTTCTCTGGGCCAATACTCATTTAAAATGGGCTGAGGCAAAATAGAAAACTCTTCTCTGGTTAGATAAATGAAAATTTTCAAATTTTTGGAAACCACAGATGCCGCATCCTGCAGACTCAAGAGGAGGGGGATGATCCAGCTTGTTATCAGAGCACAGTTTAAAAGCCTGTACCTCTGATGGTATGGGGTTGCATTAGTGCCTATGGCATGGGTGGTTGCAGGGTATATGGGGAAATTTTTTTTCTTGCGATATCTTTTGGGTGACCCTCCTAAAAGTTGTCAATTGGTAAGAAAATTAGGTTCCCAAAGTTTCAGATCAGTTGGATAACATTAACCCCTTAGTAACCAAGCCTGTTTGCACCTTAATGACCAAGCCAAATTTTCGAAATCTGACATGTGTCACTGTAACATAGAATAAATCTGTAAAGGTTTTGCATATCCAAGAGATTCTAACATTGTTTTTTCATTACATAATGTACTTCAATTAGGTGGTAAAAGTAGACCGATAGAATTTGTGTATATTTATTAAAAGCGCCACAATTTAGAAAATTTTGAAAAATTGTCATTTTTTTCAAATTTTCAATTGCAATATCTCAAATACATGCAAACATAATAAGAGATATATATATATTAAACTGTTTACTTTATTCTGGATGCACATTTGAAAAACTTTAGTTTTTTAATAGAGATGAGCGAACGTACTCTGTAAGGACGATTTCGCAATCGAGCACCGCGATTTTCGAGTACTTCACTACTCGGGTGAAAAGTACTCGGGTGCGCTGTGGGTGAGCGGGGGGTTGCAGCGGGGAGTGGGGGGGAGAGGGAGAGAGAGAGGGCTCCCCCCTGTTCCCCGCTGCTACCCCCCACTCCCCTCTGCAACCCCCCGCCCCACAGCGCACCCGAGTGCGCCCTTACCGAGTACGTTCGCTCATCTCTATTTTTTAACCATTTAGGAGACATACAAATTTAACATTAATTATTACCATTTAGTGGAACATTTTGTTTTCCTACACCAAGCCAAGATTGCAAAGGCTCATAAGTGTCAGAATAATAGAAACCCCCCAAATGACCCCAATTTAAAAACTACACCGCTTAATATATTCACTAAGGGGTGTCAGGAGTATTTTGACCCCACGTTTTTTTTTTCCAGGAGTTAATGCAATTTAGAGGAGACAAATTATATTTTGCGAGTATGTCATTTTAAAGGCAATTTTTTTTTCTGTAGTGCACATGAAAATGAGGATTTACATCCAAAAATGGATCCCCCTGTTTGTCCTGTGTTCAGGGACATACCCATTGTGGCTCTATTATTATGTCTTCATGCACAACGGGCCCAAACTGAAAGGAGCAGCCGGTGGCTTTCAGAACAGACATTTTGCTAGAAGGTGTTTTAGGTCCCATTGCCCACTTGTAGAGCCCTTAAGGGGCCAAAACAGAGAAACCACACAAATGACCCCATTTTGAAAACTAGACCCTTTAATGAATTCATCTAGGGGTGTACTGCCTATATTAAACCCACAGTTTTTGAATGAATTGAAGCAAAGCAGAAGGAAAAAAAATTATGATTTTCATTTTTTGGCAATTGTGTCAATTTAGAAACAGGTTTTTTTTTGGTATAGCACACATATGAATAAAGATTTACACCACAAAATGAATCTCTGTTTTTCCTGTGTTTAGAAACACACCCATTGTAGCCCCAATTTGCTTACTGGATACATGGCTAGGCCTATAATGGAGGGAACACTCACTGGATTTCAGGGCACAACTGGATAAAGTCCAGGCCCCATTGCTCACTTGAGCAGAAAAAAAATTAACTTCCTAAAAATAATCCCCCCCCCCCCCCCCGTTCCTTTTTGGCATTCCCTAAATCTTAGATAAAAGTAATAATGTAAACTGTGTGGTATTTCTGAAAATGGGTAATTACAGAGGCTGGTTGGGATGGGCACATGTGGCAATAAAACCGGGTATCCCTCCTCCACCCATGCTTTTCTAGGGGGGGCATTTCTTGACCTCAGCGGCAGGGATGTGAGGCTTCGCAAAATTGCTGAGGTGTGGTGGTCTCACACAGAAGGCGCTCAACAAGCTGCTCCTGGAACTGCAAGAAGGCAAGCTGAGGACTTTGTGTAAATTACGCATTGCAGGTAGCTATCTAAATAATGCTGGACTCACACGGCCGTATATGGAATCTGCTTGTGGACCCGCATTAGGATCCCAGCTGTGAGCCCGGCCGTGGCTCTGTATACGACCTCGTATACTACTTCGCATAACTGCGTACTCACACAGGCGGTCATGCGCAGTACACCTTTTTTTTGTTTATATTTCCCGTGGTGTCGCTTAGCAATGACCTGGGTGCCTGCAGCCCGTACACAATGTAGTTACATATGGGCTACGGGTATATCTGCGATCATAGAGCAGAATGGGTTCTATGATGTGGATATCTGCAGTAAAATAGAACATGCTGCGTTCTGTTTTCTGCGAGTGGATTACGCTATTCTGACCCACTAATATGAGCGATTAGTGTAATCCAATGCATTCGAATGAACCGCGGATCAAACGCTTGTGGAATCTGCAATTCCTACACGCTCCTGTGAGCCCAGCCTAATCGTAGATGGCTACCTCTTATCTCGACTACCTTTGGTAGCTGGAAGTAAGGAGATTTTAAATTTCCCAGGTCATCCCCAGCTCCAGCACATGTGTCCAGCATTTTGCCAGAGGGCGCATGCGCAAAAGCCAGGGAAGGTCCTTGGAGGAGGATCGCATTGGGGTTCAAATGTGAAGGCCTCTGGTAAGATGTTTCATCTCCTCTCACTGAACGCATCGGTGAGGAGAGATGAAACTTGACCTTTTTTAAAAACTTTTACGTGATCGCCATTGTCCATTTGATAACACTGATCACGTGACCAGGGACTACTCACTGCGGCTTCCAGTGAAATCTCCAGTCTCTCGACTCCCTTTGGTAACCAGGAACAGGGAGATTTAAAATTTCTTGGGCAAGTCTCGACTTTTGCCAACGCGTCTGCCATTTTGCAGACAGGAGCATCCGCTGTTATCCAATGTTATTTACATACAGCGGTCCCTGGTGACATCTCTCTGCACTTGGCTATCTTTGATGCCGGGCGCAGGGAGATTTTAAATTTGCCGGGCTTTTTGGCCTTTTGAGCATGCACGCCACATCACAGAGGTAAGTATTTTCACCTACCTTAATGGATCCGATCCATGAGGGGAGCTGAAACGTTACCTTTTTTCACTGTTCCGTGATCACCATTATCCATTGGATAATGGCATCATGGGCCCGAGGATCGCTCACTGCAATTCTGGGTGACATCCCCTGCCTCCTGGCTACCTTCAGTGCGTGTGTGTGACGTCATACCTTATGGACTGCAAAAAAATGCTGGCAGAACTTCAAGTGCAGCTCAAAAATGAAAAGGTGGAGGCCTTCAAGTCAACCCTTGATGACCTTTTCGATATTGTTCATCAGGATGCACTCATCAATACTATTGAAGTAGACTAGGTGTTTGTTACTCCAGAGACAAAAGGTTGTTCTGGCTGCATGGGAGGAGTTGACTTTTGTGCGAGCAGAAAAACAGAGAGAAGAGAGGAAATCAGCTCAGATCGTAAGATTGGAAAAATCCCAACAAGTAGGTGTGTTTGCTCTCTTTTTAATTGCATGTCGTTTTATTAGAGGGGAGATACTAATAGGTTGTTTTGGCATTTTTTTGTTTTTCAGGCGACAAAAAAAAAGACTTAGACTTTCTTCTAAGCAGCTCATTAGAAGACGAGGAGCTGACATAAGATGAATTTGAGGACATCCCAGGAACACATCAGGAAGAGGAGCCAAGTGCAAGGAAAATGAAGTACTCTCGAGGAAGTAAAGAAATTCTTACCAAAAAGTTGTCATTGTTGGATAGATGTAATACTTCGGACAGGGATGGAGTGCGAATTATATCAGCTACTGCAGAACGTTAGGTGAAAATGTAGACATTTTAGCCTTAAAGGGGTTGTCCCGCGAAACAAAGTGGGGGTATACACTTCTGTATGGCCATATTAATGCACTTTGTAATGTACATTGTGCATTAATTATGAGCCATACAGAAGTTATTCACTTACCTGCTCCATTGCTAGCGTCCCCATCTCCATGGTGCCGTCTAATTTTCAGCGTCTAATCTCCCGATTAGACGCGCTTGCGCAGTCCGGTCTTCTCTGTGTTGAATGAGGCGCTCGTGCTGGAGAGCTGCTCCTCGTAGCTCCGCCCCGTCACGTGTGCCGATTCCAGCCAATCAGGAGGCTGGAATCGGCAATGGAACGCACAGAAGACCTGCGGTCCACCGTGGGTGAAGATCCCGGCGGCCATCTTCGCAAGGTAAGTAAGAAGTCACCGGAGCGCGGGGATTCGGTAAGTACTACCAGTTGTTTTTTTTTTATCCCTGCATCGGGTTTGTCTCGCGCCGAACGGGGGGGCTATTGAAAAAAAAAAAAAACCCGTTTCAGCGCGGGACAACCCCTTTAAGTAGGAGTACAGTGTGACTTTGTGGACAACATTTTCGACAGGAAAAGGCCCAGCTAATTACAAGTAGGTTTAAAAAATTCAGATTTAGAGGCTGTTGTTTTACACTGGAATGGATAATTGCTTTCAGATATTTTGAAAAGAGAAAGTATAGAGAGGCTAGCTATTCTCATTAGCTGTTGGGCAAAAGATCAATTGATAGGAGTACCTCAGCTTTAAAATAGCATGGAGATCACTCAAGCAAAAGCTGTATTCTCTGAAGTAGAAGAGGGGGGGGGGGGGCAGTTGGAAAAATCGAGGTGATGTGTTTTGATACCACTGAGGTAAACAGGTCATATCAGAGGAACATGTGTTCTGTTAGAAAAAATGTTTGAAAAAATCTTTTATACCTGGCAAGTCGTCATCACATTTTAAAAATCTTTTTAAAGGCACCACTGGTCCTCAACCAGATATTTTTAAAAAGTTTCAAAATAAGTGGTCTAACAGACAAAAGAAAATAAAAAGTGGTATTGAGGATAAATATATTAAAAACAAAATAAATGATCCCAAAGAGATTTCAAACTTTCTTTTAGAAGAACTAAAACAGCAGCCGCCCAGGAATGACTATAAAGAATTTCTCAAGTTAGGTTTAATTTTTTGGGATGTACTACTGAAGAAGAAATTTCTCTCAGGGGACCTGGTGCCATTCATCATGCTAGGTGGATGGCCAAAGCCATTTATTCTCTAAAAATGTATATTCTTAGGGATCAGTTTCCTTTGAATGATGTGGAAAAGAATGGAATAGGCCAAATCTGTTTGTTTATTATTAATATTGATGTGAAAGCTTGGTTTAATGCCCCCTAGGCGGCTATGGCCCCCAACCAAGATTTGCAATTGTTAAAATTGATTATAAATAAATTGCTAAAGAGGTATCAGAAAAAACAATTGGCAAATTTATAAATCACCTGTGGTATCTAAATTCAGAACAAGTGGCATTTAGGTTTTTTTGATTAAACTTTGAATAAAGAAGTTAGGAAAAATGGCTTTCGAATTAGCTTTTGAAGAGCAGGAGGTTGAAAATGAATTAAATGACAGAAATGTAAGAGCACAATTCAGCCTTGAAGAAGCACATTTGCTGTTGATCAAGGAAATAGATTTTTTTATTTTTCCTCAAACCTTAGATTTTTTTCAATGGTTCAAAATTGCAACTTTTTTCTTGGAAAGGGATTCAGGTGTTTGGTTAGAAAATGCTGATTACTTGAGAGGTAAAATGATAGTAGAACAATTAAAGGTAAATGACACAATAGAGAGGGGTGTCAAATTGATCCAAGATTTTAATTCAAGTATTACCAAAAACGAAGAACAACGCCAATTCTTGTTACAAGTCATAGCAGAATGCAGGAAACTTTACCCTGATACTGCAAAAGCTGCCCTCTCTAAGCCCCTTCCTGATGTTTAAAGCATGTAAAATTTAAGTAAATATCAAACTTCTTTTATGTTTTTTTTAGTTGACACAATACACCTTAATACTCTTTTTTGTAATACAGATTCTTCTATCTTGTAATAAATCATCTTTTTTCTGTGAAATACATTTCTTGTAGTTTATTCGCATTTGTGTTTTTCTCATACAATACCCTTTTTCATCTTCGGTTTGTCAACATTTCTATGAAAACACATTCTGTACTTTACATAAACTGTTCTTCAATTCTAAACACGAAAAAATAAATTTATTGACATTAAAATCAGAGATAATGGCATGTAGCCATGAACTTGGGTGTTTTCAGGAAATATGGATTTTGGGAATCCAGAGCATGACCAGCGCTGAAAATTTACTAATATTACTTTAACCCCTTTTTAGGCCTGATTCATATATTTGTGGACAAGAACATTATCAATAAAATGAGACCATGATCAGGTTTCTAGGACAAATAGTTGTTTTTTTTATGAGTGAAGAACTGTAATTTTTTAACAAAAACTCTCTAAAATCATAACTACAAGGTTTATGATGCACAGGTTAACATTATCCAATTCACCAGAAACTTTCAAAAACTCATTTTCTTACCACATGGCAACTTTTGGGAGGGTCCCCCATAAAAAATTTGCACATTGATTTTTTTGTGACTAGTAATCTATGGACAGCTTACACATCTTGAG
The DNA here is from genome assembly GCF_035609145.1 of Eleutherodactylus coqui. Lineage (NCBI taxonomy): Eukaryota > Metazoa > Chordata > Amphibia > Anura > Eleutherodactylidae > Eleutherodactylus > Eleutherodactylus coqui. The sequence goes on along the minus strand of NC_089838.1, from coordinate 99,319,792 downwards.
AGGCAGTATCAATGCTGAGCAGTATACAGAGGTTTTATAAAATATGCTCCCATCCAGACAACGCATCTTTTAAAGAAGGAATTGCATATTTCAACAAGACAATGCTAAACCTCATACTGTGTCAATCACTACAGCGTAGTTTCGCAGAAGAAGAGCCCGGGTGTTGAACCGGCCGCCTGCAGTCCAGACTTTTGACCAATAGAAAACGTTTGGCGCATTATAAAGTGAAAAATCCGGCAAAGACGACTCAGGACTAGAGATGAGCAAGCACCCAAATGCTCGAGTCCACGTTATTAGAGTCGAGCTTTTCATAAAATTCGAGAGCTCTACTCGAGTAATGAACCCCATTGACTACAATGGGTGACTCGAGCATTTTTGTATGTGGGACGCCGGGTGCCGAGTTTGTTTTTTTTTACCTCGGTCCGTCCGTCTCTCTCTCTCGTCACAGCGGGGAGGAACTAAAAATTGGGGCGGGGTCAAACACAGCTTGATGCTTGTTCGAGAAACGAGCACCATCGAGTACGCTAATACTCGAACGAGCATCAAGCTCGGCAGAGTATGTTCGCTCAACTCTACTCAGGACTATTAAGCAATTAGAATCCTACATCAGACAAGAATGGGGCAACATTCCTATCCCAAAACTCTGGCAAATAGTTTCCTCACCTCTGAGACATTTACATGGCATTGTAATGGTGCACATTCCTCTGTGTGAACCTTTTGAGATGTCTTGCTGCCATCAATGTCTAAATGAGTTAATTAATTTATTTAATTTACATTTTACACATCATTCCAACTTTTTTGGAAGTAGGTGTGTCTGTATATTGTATTTTATATATATATGTCAAATATTCTGTATAGTTAAGAGAATAGCTTATGCTACAGGATGTGGTTGACAGTTAAATTTTTTGCTTTCAACTAAAGTTCAATATGAAAATAAGCCTCTGTATGCCTCCATAGTAAATCCAAGGCATGCAGAAGTATAGTATAGGGTTACAGACTTCCATGGTTGCAATATAACAGCTCCATGTACCATGGCTGTGCCTTGTACCTGAGACCTTTAAAAGGATAGACTGCCAAGAAAACTCTTCTATAATGTAAAGCTAAAGTTACTATTGACCGTCAAGTATGTGCAACAGCAGTGGTCTTAGTTCATTCTGTTCCCAAAATGTACGTTTATTTTGCAGAGCTTTCATTTCCACACTTTTTAGATAACTATAAAAATACATTTTCACCTTGAAAATCCCAATGGAAAACACATTTACACTCCATTATTTTTATCTTCACCTTGAGGCGCAAAGAAATTTCCTCTTTAGGGATAAACTTTGGTAAATGCTTTGTACAATTCTCAAATGGGGAAATGGAACAACATTTATTTAAGTAGGGTCAAAAGGTAACTTCAAATTGCATGACTAAAAGGAAGAGCTTTATACTCCAGAGTATTACAGTACAGTCAGGTGTATGTAATAAAACACATTACTCAACTCATCGTGCAGTGATGCTGGCGAAAAGAAACAATGGCAAGTCGGTGGTATAACGATACCGAGTGGAGTACAACTATATTGCTATAGGAATACCACTATGGTATGGGGCAATGTGAGGGGGTAGAGCCACACTATATCACATGGACAGCAGGTCTCCCAAAAAGACAATATATAGATTGTCCTGTTCCTGGTTCGATGCAGTTGATTACATTGATTATAGTCATAATGAAAGGTGAAAGTTGTAGCAAGTAGTGCATGAGAGATACAAGTGCAACTGCAGGATACAAGAGACACTGTAGTCCACACCACTGAGTAGTGTCAGCCCAAGGAGTAACCAACAGTTGTGTCCATACTTGCCAGTGAATATGCCTGGAAAAGAGTAAAGTTGGCAGTGCCCCAAATTGAAGAACTAAACTGAAGAGTTATGTTAAGGCCAAGTGACTCCAAAGCCCCATACCACTGCCACCCTTGTGTTGCAAGTCCAGATAAATAATAAATTGAGGTGTTGTCTGCCAATAAAAAAATATTGTTATGGAGTCCAGGTCATTCTGTTTCCAATGTGTGCAAACTTGTAGTATGGCCAGGATGCTGCCCGGCCATGTTACATTTGGTGCACTAACCTGGTAAACATAATGACTGAGAGTTGGTCTGGAGATGGTATTTCGAGTCAGCCGAAGAGAAATTGATTACTGGGATGATGAGCCATAGGTCCTGCAGGAGGTAGAAGTCCTAGCAATAGTGCTGTAAGTTGAGGCAAAAGATGCAGCTGTAACTGAGGCTCCAGCAGTTGATAGGCTGGAATAAATGTGTTGTGACTGGGGGATGGCGCAGTACCAAGCACTTTACAATTGGGAACTAGTGAATTCTGAGGAAAAGGGTCTGAAGGCTGCTTTCTGGTCTGGTGTGAGAAAGCGCTGAGACACAGGCATGTTGGAAACATCTGATGAAGTAGGTGAATGATAGGTATGTGATTTTATGGTGGTGACAGATGGAGGCAAAGGCATTTTTAATGCAGCAAAAGTAAAACTTAACTAAAACTGAAAATTATAATCAGGATTTAGAACTCCACAGAAGGTTACATTATGTGAATGTTGCATCTAGAAACAGTTCCAAATCTTAATATGTGGACCTAATGCCCATCGACAGGCAATCTTGTAACTGGGGCTTATTGGATTGTCTTTTAGGTATTTTAGTTTTGTAGGGTTCCTCCTTGCTTCGGGGGTGATGCTCTTCGAACTGGCCTGGCCAGAATCCCCATCTATCCATGGCGACGTTCACTTGCATAAACTTCATAGCAGTCTATTCCCCAGGCATTCAACTCTTCCAGCAGAAATTAGGAAAACTCCAGTAATGACTAAGCCCTCAACAGGGATACCACCACAATGCAGCTTTGTCAGCTTACTTGCTCCTGCTACCACAATGACTTCCTCAGCACCGCACCTATGGAAGCACCATATCAGCTCCTTTGCATTTCATGCCACACACTGCGCAAACATTCTGGATTTTCATCTTTGAATTTAGCAGTCTGGTCATCACCGTCCCATTGCCTCTCTAGTCAGTGACACTACTGGTCATCTTAGCAGAATGGAAAACTCCCTTTCATCCATCACATATTGGTGCTGTATTGATCAGGCCCCATTTACGCATTCATCGCAGCCAACCTGCACTGGACCCTCTGGTTTGCTTGGACCCTTGTTCTGCTGGGCTACTCACTTGTGGCCTATACTCTAACAGTCCTCTCAATTGCTAGCCAATGTCTTCCTTTTGGCCACAAACCTCCATCTTCTGTAGCTGCCCAGTTGACCTGGTGACTGGCACTGCTGAGGAGACTGGAGTATTTCCTGGCAGCAGATGTGGTCTTCATTGCTTCCCTTAGTATGTGACCTCTGTCACCCTAATTGCACCCTCCGCTCCACTCCAATCGCTGCATAACTTCCTTCCTGGCCCCCTAAATTCTTATAGCGGCAGGTCACAGTCCTCTAAGGTTCTTCAGCTGCATAACTAAACAAGGGCTGTATCAGTGGCTCCAGAACTAGTGATATAATCCAAGGTCCTTCTCCTGATAGATCAGTTTAGTTTCCATAGTAATGGTTTGCACAAATCTATCTGTGACTAAAATGATTTAACCAACAGACCTCATTCAATGTTGCTGGTTACCAGACTAGTCACTTTAGTATTCTCTATCTGTGCAGCACAGAGAACACTACTATAGGAAGTCCTCAGCACCCTGTAATAGAACACAGTCCAGCCTGAAGATGCTGTTAAAGAGAATACACTCTTATCAAAGACAGCAGTCTGACCCCTTACACTGATTCAACGGTCTTCATGGTTATGGCTCTCTGGAGGATGATGAAAGGGCGAATATCTTTTTGTGCACCAGCATTTGGTTAAAAGGGACAATCCTTCTATGAGACTCTACAAGCTACAGGCCAGTGAGTGAGTGGAGTACATTGAGCTACAAAACCTTAGAGGTTGGTGGTCTGCTGGGATTAGAGAGCCTTATTTTCACAGTGTGCTGCTGCTGCTCCACTGGTTTACCTGCTGCCAGGTCAGTGGTTGGGCACCATCATCCTGTAAGCCATGTCTGCTTCACCAATAGCACTATTCTGTCTGCCCATTGGGCTTGTGCATGCTCCCACCCAGTCACTTAAAGGGCTAATAAATACGCTCCTAACAGGTCCCTCACAAACCACCATCCACTTCCAGCTATATTAAGCATCCACCCCCATGGAGGATGCCTAAGCAATCAGTCTCATCAGCTATTGTGATAAAGCCCAAATTTGTGTTTGTTCTGGTTCTGACTCCTGCTTAACTCCTGACTATTCTGAATTCTTCACTTTCTGACCTCGACTCTATACTTCGTTATAGCCTGCTGCCCTGACCTTCTGCTTGGATCTTGTTATTGCATCTGTGCCGCAAGTCCTAACTACAACCTGTTCTCTGGACAAGCACCTGTTCACACCATCAGGTATTGTGCCCTGGCTAGTGGAGCATAAGCAGCCACACAAGTGGGACTGTGTGAGTAATGGCTTGGGGACCCCACAGCAAAGACCATATCCTGCTTGGAAGGCTCAAGGGCAGTAGTGTAACTTGAAGCTTCAGGGCCCCAATGCGAAATCTGTAACAGGGCCCCCACCTATAATGCTTTATTTATAGTACTAGGCTTACTATATGGAAAAGAGAGGCACTATGGGCCCCATAAGGCTCCTGGGCCCGGGTGCAACTGCATCCCCTGCATCACCTATAGCTACGCCCCCGCTCAAGGGCAAAAATGAGGGTTAAGCAGGTACTGCTTCAGATAGCCCTAAGTCAAACCTGAGTGTTGGAAGGCGGATCGACAAAACCATTGCCAATGACACACACAGTGTACAGAGTGGAAGCAGATAGCTCTGACCCCTGTGTAATAGCCAGAGCTGGTAATTGCAAGTGCAGCTCTCATTAAAAATTAGCAAACAGCGGATGGGTCGGGGTCCAAGCAGCAGACCCCACCTGATCAACCATTGATGACCTATCCTGATGATAAGCAATCAGCAACAATTGTCTGGAAACCCCCTTAAAAGCGACTTGAAAATTGAAGCTGTACAGTAATTTGCTATCTAAATAAGCAGTTTCCTTGCCCACAAAAATAAAAATTTACTTTTTAGTTTCTAAACTACACTAGGAAAATAAAACAAGAACTCAGCTACAACATCCAAGACAGGTTAGATGTATATGACCCTCTCTACAAATAATAACAGCTGCAGTAGGTGCCAGCAACTCCAATGACCCTTTTACCTTACGTAAAGCAAGTATGTCAAAAATGGCATGCTCCTCTTCATACATCTGGCGCATCCCCTTGTGCCAGGAAATCAAATTTATGTCAGCTATGAGCTTGCATAGATTTGCACTATAATTTCTGCCAGTTTCAGGCATAAACTACAGTCCATTCATTGGGCCTCTGTATTTCAATACACGAACAAGGCAATGAACTAAATCTTAGCCACAGTCAAAGGAAGCAAAATGATGAGAGTTTTGCGTAATAAGATAGGTTTATAAACTTTCATGTATTTACGTGTAGCCCTGATTTAATAGGTACACTTAGTTTGCATTTGATTAATCAGAGTGGAATTATTGCTAGCAGGCATGAGTCATGTAGGTTGCCAACATACTGTTCTCTTAAATTCGCAATGTATTAACCCTTTACAATCCAATTTTGGATTCAGGGTTTCCTAAAAGGCTTTCTCTTTTTGCTGTTATACAACGGTGCCATCTGCTGGCTAAAGCCAGTGTGTGTGCGCCAGAGAGGCTCCGACAGCGGAGTGGCTGGCAGTGGACGGTAAGAATACCCTGTCGGACGTCTTCTGACATTGGAGCTGTACAAGCTTCAATCAGAATGTAGGAAGATGTCAGACAGTGGATTGGAAAGGGTTAACTTAGAAGACAGAAGTTTCTGTAGTGCAGTTAGCGTAATGCTCAGCATTAGACGCAGGTGTGTAAGGCTCGTACATATTAATCTTGTGTCCCTAAGTGCCAAAGTTAGACTTTACTGTCCTTAGAGAAATATCATTCAGCAGAAAGAAGGACTCACGCCAGACCATAACATTGACTGATTATAATGTAAATCTTGATCTTTCAGTCCATTCATTGCCACATTTAATTTTCAAACACTGCCAGTTCTTCCATTTACTTATTGAAATGAAGTGGCACAAAGCTGCAGAAAGCTTCATGGTGGAACCCAGCCAACGTTCTCTCCAAGAGCTGCACATGGTTGTCTCCTTCATAAAGCAATGCCTGAACACCTCCAGATTATTGGGTTTATCAAACCAACCCATGCTATTGTAGCAAGAGCCGCTATTTGTGTCAATGTGAGCATATCCCCGAGGCATCCCAGACGTTACTACCTTCTGTATAACTTCTTCTGCAGTAATCCTGGATGAAATATACACATATTTTATAGCTATCTAAGTCATAACACTAAATTGACTCATCTAGGTTACACTGAAGACATGAACAATTTATAGACGAGACAAGACAGGAATGACTGTAATGCGTGAAAATAAAAATGCTCTGTGTTTGATTTGCCGTTTTTTTAAGCTACCAATCTACTCTTTTTTTAACTGTCTAACAAAGCAGAATGCGGCTTGGAAGCCTTAATGGACTTTTTTGGAGGATGTCCCACTGTTTCATTATTGTCTGGGCAGGAATATTTCCATAATAAATTTTTCCATTTTAATTTCATTGGGTTGCCAAGTCTCATCATCTTATTGAATATCACAGCTTTTAACGATGACCCCCAGAACTGAAATCACAATTTTTCAAAGGCAACAGCATAATGGTGTCATTTCTCATATATTTCTATTTTCATAGCTTCTGCTATTTTCTATGGTAAATAGGTTCCTGCTGCAGCAATGGCATAACCAAAAAGTCATTACATACATGCATACTTCTATATACGCATCCATCCATCTGCTCTTATGTTATCTCATTCAAAAACTACCGTATAACCGAGGTAAAAGAGACAACAATCCTCAATCCCTAACAACCTTCTGAGTTGCCTTGTGTTGTACAAGAATTACTAGACCTACATCTCTCTGCCTTTATTCGAAGAGTAAACAAATGCACTCGCTGTATGTTATTCCCCCTTACTCACCCTTGCACTTACCCCACCACCCCCTTCCCTAATCCAAGGTTTTTTTCATGCCCTTTCCTAGTCTTACCCTTTCAACTGTGTTTTCTTTATTTTTAGAAATGCTGCTAGAGGATCCATATAATTTGCGGAATTATTTTTGGTTGTTTTCTGGTCCTACTAGCTGAATGATTATGTTATTGTGCAGGTTCTATTGAGGTCCTGCGTGACCCAACTGTTTTAAATTGCTTTTCCTGCAATACTTTTCAATAAAAAGAGAATGTTTTAAAAAAAAAAAACAGCTACCGTATAAATCTTGGGGTTGGTCAGTGCCACTGGCGTAACTATAGGGGAAGCAGGGGATGCGGTTGCACCCGGGCCCAGGAGCCTTAGGGGACCCATAAGGCCTATCCTCTCCATACAGGAAGCCCAGTACTATGAATAAAGCATTATAGTTGGGGGCCCTGTTACAGGTTTTGCATTGGGGCCCAGGAGCTTCAAGTTATGCCTCTGGTCAGTGCCATTGTCTGTTAAATGAGTTGCCCCACAAAAATATTATTTCTAGTTAATTCAGCCCATAATTATAAACATTACCTGTATTTACACTTATTTAAAAAGGTTTCCATCCCCAAATATTCCAGAACTGATATTAGAATAGTGCTGCATGCTGTTTCTATTGTTCATCACCTCAGTAATTGTTCCACCTGCTCAGTCTTGCCTGCTCCACTGGGTTAGTGGAGGGATCCTGGTGTGGTGAGCGACTACTTCTGAAGTAGTTGCTGAGTCTTCTCTAATGTTAGAAGAAATGATGAAGATGTTGTAAGAAAACAGACAGCATTACTGTAGAGACGCAAGACTGAGTATGTGTGACCACCTTAGAACATTTAACGAGGTGGACTGGACACTGTAAGGCTCTTCAACAGAAACAGCACATAGCACTATTCTAACATTAGTCCTGGAATATTTGGGGATAGAAATATATTTTTTAATAAGTATAAATACAAAAATATATATAATTATGGGCTGGGTTTAACTCTAAATAATGTTTTTTTGTTGGACAACTGGCTAATATACTTCTTCTCGATAGGACTACTTTCTGTTACATTCTGTAGCATGGCTGTGAGCACTCAAAAGCATTAGAGTTTAGGCAGTGGTCTGGCTTGTGACTAATGTTCCAGTTCATCTTGAAAGGGATTGTTTGTTGGCACTGAGGTTAGAGTTCTCTGCATGGAAGCCGTTCACAAAATGCTCCATAACTGGTGGTCTCAACTTGGGTTTCTGTGGCTGAGCAACCACACACAATATGCAAAGCTCTTTGAGAATTTTTTTTCTGTTAAGATTGCTACTAAGTATTACAGTTTAGCTTTTGCCATTCCTAGTCATGCACTTCACGAAAGGAAAAGACAATATTACACAACACTCATTTAAGTGAATAGACAGTCATAAAATATACATGGTTGCACCAAGCCCACCAGAATAGCAGTCATATTTTCTAGTGGATCTTTGCTTTGGCTAATACCAGCCATCCCAAGTGAGTGAAGGTCCCTAAATTGCTGTCCATCTTCCATAATACACTGGGATAGTGATTGTCCAGTAATGACAAACCCTTTAAAATTTGATGTACTGACTTTATTTAACACAAGCACAACATACTGATAAGTTTCTTGACCAAAGTTTTTTAGACATTTTTTTAAGAGTAGAATTGACCTCTAAATAGTTGCGGTGCCACCGACTGACTATTTCAAAAACGCATTACAGCTGTGTGCTCAAAGGCTAATACTTGACAAAGAAATGCTGCATTGAAAATTTTTGGAAGCATGTGAAAACAGAGTTGAGCGAACATACTCTGCCGAGCTTGATGCTCGTTCGAGTATTAGTGTACTCGATGGTGCTCGTTACTCGAACGAGCATCAAGCGGTGTTCGACCCCGCCCCAGTTTTTGGCCCCTCCCTGCTGTGACGGAGCGCGTGGCAATGGCAAATTTTTTGGAGAGAAAGGGAGAAAAAAAAGCTTGAGACCTGGCTTCCCTCATACAAAAATGCTCGAGTCTCCCATTGTAGTCAATGGGGTTCGTTACTCGAGTAGAGCTCTTGAATTTTATGAAAAGCTCGACTCGAATAACGCGGACCCGAGCATTTGGGTGCTCACTCATCTCTAGAAAACATTTTGTATCCAACTTAACACTGCAACTTGTTCTTCGTTGCCTCAAGATCAGGTGACAATGTTACCTGATGGTAGGCGATAGCAAGCTGAAAAACAGACTATGATGAAGCGTTCATTAACAGTGCTCTAAATGAAAGGTCTACACAACAATTCAGAAGACCTCATGAAGTTCACGGTAACCATCCACACATTTAGTAACACTTTGCAGTTCATCTATCTTATCTGCGTCAGTGACTACAGACCAAGCAATTAATAACTGACTACTCACCAGAGGTTGACTAGAAATGGATGCTCCAGACCTTGCATGATCTGCAGTTCTTTGAACACATTCCTCACTTCATTGCGCTCCACACATTTCTGCTTGTTCATGTATTTCATTGCATACATTTTCTTTGTATCATTTTTCTGAACAATGCAAACCTGGTAAAGGAGGACAGTGTTACTGTTCAGGCGACATAGCTCTTCAAATTTGATACTTTTAACTCGTTAATGATGTGCCTTTTTAAAATTTTAGTTTTCTCCTCTTATTTTTCCATCCATGCAGATGTCTGAGGGCTTGTTTTTTGCGGAACGAGTTGTATTTTTCAAAAGTACTACTTATTGTACCATATAATGTACTTACAAAAATGCAATTCCACCATCCTTGGGGGTGGAGATGTCTGGATTTTATAGCTTATACACTGAGGTAAAAATTACAGCTTTATTTGCTGTACTACTATTAAAAAAATTTAATATATTTGGGGCAAAAATAAAATTATTTTCTGCCGCCATCTTCTGATAGCCCTAACATTTTCATTTTTCTGGCAATATCTTTGTGCGAGGGCTCTTTTTTGGGGTAAAATCCTGCAGTTTCTCTTGGTACCCTTTTTGGAGTTCACATGTCATTTTCATCACTTTTTATTCAATTTTTTCTTGGAAACGAGGTTGCTAATTGAAAAATTATTGCGTTGTGTTTTTTTTTTCTGATGACACTCACCATGTAGAATAAATAATACTTAACTTTGATAGATCAAACCTTTACAGATGTAGCAATACCATTTTTTTAAAATTATTATTACTATATAGTAATAAAACTGATTCCTTTTTATTTTTTCTAATAATTAGCACTTTTTTGAAACTCCTTTTTAGTTGTTTTTTTTTGTCCACATAGGGAAATGGAACTTGTAATTGTTTGATTGCACATAAATAGAGATGAGCGAACGTACTCGTTAAGGGCGATTTCGCAATCGAGCATCGCTATTTTCGAGTACCTGGCTATTCAGGGCGGCGTGGTGGAGCGGGGGGTAGCAGTGGGGAACAGGGGGGAGCTCTCTCTCTCTCTCCCCCCCCACTCCCTTTTGCAACCCCCCGCTCACCCCCGACGCCCCCCGAATCTTTTCACCCGAGTAGTCAGGTACTCGAAAATAGTGATGCTCGATTGCGAAATCGCCCTTAATGAGTACGTTCGCTCATCTCTACTCATAAAGTATAATGCAATACCATAGTATTACATTATACTGTGTTCTAACAGATAGTCCATCAAGATGTGCCACAGGCATGTCTTGATAGCTAATCAGTCATGGTAGTCCTGGGGATCTTCTGAAGGTCTAAGGCTGCCATGGCAACTGAACGGCGCCTCAGAATCTCATCATAGGGAGGGAATTCGAGACCCTCAAAACAACGATAGTGGCATTAAAAGTGTTAACATTGCGTGTTAACATTTACATGTCACATGTAATATAAAAGGAAATGATTTTTATTCATTGCATTGCCTTAAAACCAAGGTAATCCATAAACATGTCTTGTTTTTAAGAAAAATATAAGAGGAATCAACCAGGATAAATAACTATATAGTAATTAGAGTTGAGCGAACATACTCTGTTGAGCTTGATGCTCGTTCGAGTATTAGCGTGCTCGATGTCGATGGTGCTCATCACACAGACGAGCATCAAGCCGAGTTTGACATCGCCCCAGTTTCTGGCTCCTCCCCGGCAAATTTTTTGACTGGCAGGCAGGGGAGGGGGGGGGGGGGGAGGGAGAGGGAGAGGGAGAGAGAGAGAGAGAGAGAGACCCAGGGAAAACAAAAAGCTCGGCATCCGGCGTCCCACATACCAAAATGCTCGAGTCTCTCATTGTAGTCAATGGGATTCGTTACTCGAGTAGAACTCTTGAATTTTTACGAAAAGCTCAATTCGAATAACGCGGACTCGAGCATTTGGGTGCTCACTCATCTCTCATAGTAATGTAAAACTGAACAAATCCTCCTAAAAATGAAGCTGTCCCAACAATCAGCTGATTTCGCAGGTCCAGTTGCAAGAAGCACTGCTGTCAGCTGGATGCTGCTGCAATATAAGACAATGTCCATTGCAGTCAAGGGGTGACCAGCTAATACTGTGGCTGCTAACAGTAGATCTCGGATTAATGGAGGGTGGGTCCTCTACTGCATTCATATACACTAATAGGATGTCTGATCTGAAATGGAAGTGCATGAGACTTGCTGCATATAACCTTTAAGAAGAATGTTAGTAAAATCATTTACCTTTCCAAAGCTGCCCTTCCCAATCGCTCTTAAAATTTCAAAATGATTAAAGTTCACTGCAAGAGAAGTAAAAAAAAAAACACATTAAAAAAACTGATTATATACCTGTGCAAATACTCAATGAAATCCTATACACAAACAGCTCACTGAGTATGGGAATTTGAGTCACTAAGCATCACCCAAGTCATTTGGCTTTAAAGGGCCATTTCAGCAAAAGCATATTTTCCATCCCTGCCCCCTTCCCCCACCTAATTGCCTGCCACACTCTGTACATTTGCCATGTATATTGCAGTCACTTCCATGCAGTGCATTCTTCTGTCTGATGCTTATCAGGCACCATCTTGATGCTGAGATTTCATCCTGCTCACTTTTCTTCTGTTTTGCTGGCATACACATGATGCAACAGCAGAACATCACATGACCAGCTAGGGCCAGTACCATCTCTGCCTGCTTGGAGGACACAGCCATTATTTCTGCATACTATATTCACCTAAAAAAAACTACAGACCATAATTATACAGTCAGGAGGATAAACTGTGACCTCCTTTATTATAACTGTGTGACAGGAGCCTCTATTAGCAGTAAGGCCTCCCTCACACAGGTGTTTTTTTTCAGCATTTAATGTTGCGTTTTCAATGAATGGCTGTGATTGATGCATCAAGCGCTGGCTTTGATTGATTCTTGAGCGCTGTGGCTCAGCCAATCAGAGCAATATCTTGATGGAGGCGGGGTTTTCAAACCCCGTTCCCAGCAAGAGACGTTCTGTTGGTGCTTACAACTGCACGGAAGCTTGCGGGCATGCCAGAGAACAGGGGTGAGACCCGGACGGCGCCTGCTAGATGAGTATAAAAACATTCCCCGAAAATAAGACCCTGTGCCTCTTTTGGGGCAAAAATTAATATGAGAGGGTCTTATTTTTGGGGAAACGTGTGCTTAAACCACAGCTGAAAATGCAACCAAAACGCTGTAAAAAACACATGGCAACGCTGCTGAAACTGCAGTAAACACAGTGCTTTTGCAAACTAAAGCAAGAAGGCAGCGAAGAAGCGCTAAAATCATACAGTGAAAAAAACAAAATATGCAAAGAAAAGATCAAAATTACTAAGGAGGAGGCAGAAAGACTAATCGCCAAAGAGAGCAAAAACAACCCTAAATTATTCTTCAATTGTATTAATAGTAGAGATGAGAGAGCACCAAAATGCTCGGGTGCTCGTTACTCAGGACGAAATTATCGCGATGCTCGAGGGTTCGTTTCGAGTAACGAACCCCATTGAAGTCAATGGGCGACCCGAGCATTTTTGTATATCGCCGATGCTCGCTAAGGTTTTCATTTGTGAAAATCTGGGCAATTCAAGAAAGTGATGGGAACGACACAGCAACGGATAGGGCAGGCGAGGGGCTACATGTTGGGCTGCATCTCAAGTTCCCAGGTCCCACTATTAAGCCACAATAGCGGCAAGAGTGGCCCCCCCCCTCCCAACAATTTTTACCTCTGAAAAGCCCTCATTAGCAATGCATACCTTAGCTAAGCACCACACTACCTCCAACAAAGCACAATCACTGCCTGCATGACACTCCGCTGCCACTTCTCCTGGGTTACATGCTGCCCAACCCCCCCGCACGACCCAGTGTCCACAGCGCACACCAAAGTGTCCCTGCGCAGCCTTCAGCTGCACTCATGCCACACCACCCTCTTGTCTATTTATAAGTGCGTCTGCCATGAGGAGGAACCGCAGGCACACACTGCAGAGGGTTGGCATGGCTAGGCAGCGACCCTCTTTAAAAGGGGCGGGGCGATAGCCCACAATGCTGTACAGAAGCAATGAGAAATATAATCCTGTGCCACCGCCATCAGGAGCTGCACATGTGGGCATAGCAATGGGGAACCTATGTGCCACACACTATTCATTCTGTCAAGGTGTCTGCATGTCCCAGTCAGACCGCGTTTTTTTATAAATAGTCACAGGCAGGTACAACTCCGCAATGGGAATTCCGTGTGCACCCACAGCATGGGTGGCTCCCTGGAACCTACCGGCTGTACATAAATGTATCCCATTGCAGTGCCCATCACAGCTGAGGTAACGTCTGATTAAATGCAGGTGGGCTTCGGCCCACACTGCATGCCCCAGTCAGACTGGGGTTCTTTAGAAGTGGACACATGCAGTTACAACTCCCTGTGGACTGACAGCATGGGTAGGTGCCAGGAAGCCACCGGCGGTACATAAATATATCTCATTGCATTGCACATCACAGCTGATGTAACGTCAGCTTTAATGCAGGTGGGCAAAAAATTAATTGGATTACACTGTAGGCGAGGGCCCCAAAAAATTGGTGTACCAACAGTACTAATGTACCTCAGAAAAATTGCCCATGCCCAACCAAGAGGGCAGGTGAAACCCATTAATCGCTTTGGTTAATGTGGCTTAATTTGTAACTAGGCCTGGAGGCAGCCCAGTTAAAATAAAAATTGGTTCAGGTGAAAGTTTCAACGCTTTAATGAGCAATGAAACGTATAAAAATTGTTTAGAAAAATTATATGACTGAGCCTTGTGGGCCTAAGAAAAATTGCCCGTTCGGCGTGATTACGTGAAGTTTCAGGAGGAGGAGGATGAATAGAATACACAGATTGATGAAGCAAAAAGGTCCCCGTTTTTGATGGTGATAGAGAACGATGCGTCCATCCGCGGGTGCAGCCTACGTATTGCTTAGGTATCGCTGCTGTCCGCTGGTGGAGAAGAGAAGTCTGGGGAAATCCAGGCTTTGTTCATCTTGATGAGTGTAAGCCTGTCGGCACTGTCGGTTGACAGGCGGGTACGCTTATCCGTGATGATTCCCCCAGCCGCACTAAACACCCTCTCTGACAAGACGCTAGCCGCAGGACAAGCAAGCACCTCCAGGGCATACAGCGCGAGTTCAGGCCACATGTCCAGCTTCGACACCCAGTAGTTGTAGGGGGCAGAGGCGTCACCGAGGATGGTCGTGCGATCGGCTACGTACTCCCTCACCATCCTTTTACAGTGCTCCCGCCAACTCAGCCTTGACTGGGGGCGGTGACACAGTCTTGCTGGGGAGCCATAAAGCTGGTAAAGGCCTTGGAGAATGTTCCCCTGCCTACGCTGTACATGCTGCCTGATCTCTGCACCTCCCCTGCTACCTGGCCCTCGGAACTGCACCTTCTTCCACTAGCGCTGTGATGGGAATGTTACCATCAGTTTGTCCACCAGGGTCCTGTGGTATAGCATGCCTCTCGAACCCCTTTCCTCTTCGGGTATGAGAGTGGAAAGGTTCTCCTTATACCGTGGGTCGAGCAGTGTGTACACCCAGTAATCCGTAGTGGCCAGAATGCGTGTAACGCGAGGGTCACGAGAAAGGCATCCTAACATGAAGTCATCCATGTGTGCCAGGGTACCTGTATGCAACACATGGCTGTCCTCACTAGGAAGATCACTTTCAGGATCCTCCTCCTCCTCCGGCCATACACGCTGAAAGGATGACAGGCAAGCAGCATGGGTACCCTCAGCAGTGGGCCAAGCTGTCTCTTCCCCCTCCTCCTCATGCTCCTCCCCCTCCTCCTCAATGCGCTGAGATATAGACATGAGGGTGCTCTGACTATCCAGCGACATACTGTCTTCCCCCGCCTCCGTTTCCAAGCGCAAAGCGTCTGCCTTTATGCTTTGCAGGGAACTTCTCAAGAGGCATAGCAAAGGAATGGTGACGCTAATGATTGCAGCATCCCCGCTCACCATCTGGGTAGACTCCTCAAAGTTTCCAAGGACCTGGCAGATGGCTGCCAACCAGGCCCACTCTTCTGTAAAGAATTGAGGAGGCTGACTCCCACTACGCGGTCCATGTTGGAGTTGGTATTCCACTATAGCTCTACGCTGCTCATAGAGTCTGGCCAACATGTGGAGCGTAGAGTTCCACCGTGTGGGCACGTCGCACAGCAGTCGGTGCACTGGCAGATTAAACCGATGTTGCAGGGTCCGCAGGGTGGCAGCGTCCGCCTTGGACTTGCGGAAAAGTGCGCTGACCCGGCGCACCTTTCCGAGCAGGTCTGACAAGTGTGGGTAGCTTCTCAGAAAGCGCTGAACCACCAAATTAAAGACATGGGCCAGACATGGCACGTGCGCGAGGCTGCCGAGCTGCAAAGTCGCCACCAGGTTACGGCCGCTGTCACACACGACCATGCCCGGTTGGAGGCTCAGCGGCGCAAGCCAGCGGTCGGTCTGCTCTGTCAGACCCTGCAGCAGTTTGTGGGCCGTGTGCCTCTTCTCTCCTAAGCTGAGTAGTTTCAGCACGGCCTGCTGACGCTTGCCCACCGCTGTGCTGCCACGCCGCACGACACCGACTGCTGACGACGTGCTGCTACTGCTGACACATCTTGATTGAGAGACAGAGGTTGCGTTGGAGAAGGAGGAGGAGGGTGGTTTAGTGGAGGAAGCATACACCGCCGCAGATACCAGCACCGAGCTGGGGCCCGCAATTCTGGGGGTGGGTAGGACGTGAGCGGTCCCAGGCTCTGACTCTGTCCCAGCCTCCACTAAATTCACCCAATGTGCCGTCAGGGAGATATAGTGGCCCTGCCCGCCTGTGCTTGTCCACGTGTCCATTGTTAAGTGGACCTTGGCAGTAACTGCGTTGGTGAGGGCGCGTACAATGTTGCGGGAGACGTGGTCGTGCAGGGCTGGGACGGCACATCGGGAAAAGTAGTGGCGACTGGGAACCGAGTAGCGCGGGTCCGCCGCCGCCATCATGCTTTTGAAAGCCTCCGTTTCCACAAACCTATACGGCAGCATCTCCAGGCTGACCAATTTGGCTATGTGCACGTTTAACGCTGGAGTGTGCGGGTGCGTGGCGGCGTACTTGCGCTTGCGCTCAAACAGTTGCGCTAGCGACGTCTGGACGCTGCGCTGAGAGACATTGCTGGATGGGGCCGAGGACAGCAGAGGTGAGGGTGTGGGTGCAGGCCGGTAGGCACTCGTGCCTGTGTCCTCAGAGGGGGTTTGATCTCAGTGGCAGGTTGGGGCACAGGGGGAGAGGCAGTGGTGCAAACCGGAGGCGGTGAACGGCCTTCGTCCCACCTTGTGGGGTGCTTGGCCATCATATGCCTGCGCATGCTGGTGGTGGGGGCTCCCCAGCTGATCTTGGCGCGACAAAGGTTGCACACCACTGTTCGTCGGTCGTCAGGCGTCTCTGTGAAAAACTGCCACACCTCAGAGCACCTTGGCCTCTGCAGGGTGGCATGGCGCGAGGGGGCGATTTGGGAAAGAGTTGGTGGATTATTCGGTCTGGCCCTGCCTCTACCCCTGGCCACCGCACTGGCTCGGCCTGTGCCCACACCCTGACTTGGGTCTCCGCGTCCTCGCCCGCGTCCACGTCCTCTAGGCCTACCCCTACCCCTCAGCATGCTGTATTACCAGTAGTGCAGAAACAGAACGCTGTAATTAAATGTGCCGCTTATTGGCCTGTGGTTGGAGGCTGACTTCGCTTACGGAACGCACAGCAGAGCCAGGAAAGAATTTTGCGCAAGCCTGCTGTAACACTTAGCTGGCTGCATATGAATTAGGACAACTACCTCCAGCAGAGACCCTGTACACTGAGGACGGTCACAGGCAGCCCAAATAGATTTTTTTTCCCAAATGTTTTTGGAAAGGCCCACTGCCTATATACACTAAATATGTCTTCTGTCCCTGCCTCACCACTACTGGCCCTGGACAATGTAAAATTACTGCAGACTGTTTCACTGTGGACAGGAATACAGCGGTGATGTAACAGGCAACACAGAGGCAGGAAAGAATTTTGCGCAAGCCTGCTGTAACACTTAGCTGGCTGCGTATGAATTAGGACAACTACCCCCAGCAAAGACCCTGTACACTGAGGACGGTCACAGGCAGCCCAAATAGATTTTTTTTCCCAAATGTTTTTGGAAAGGCCCACTGCCTATATACACTAAATATGTCTTCTGTCCCTGCCTCACCACTACTGGCCCTGGACAATGTAAAATTACTGCAGGACGCAATGCTCTGCACGGCCGATATACAAAAAAAAAATGTGCAACACTGCAAAAAGCAGCCTCCACACTACTGCACACGGTTAGATGTGGCCCTAAGAAGGACCGTTGGGGTTCTTGAAGCCTAAAAGAACTCCTAACGCTCTCCCTATAGCAGCTCCGGCACCAGCAGCACTTTCCCTGAACTATGTCAGAATGCATCTGTGGTGAGCCGCGGGAGGGGCCGATTTATATACTCGGGTGACACCTGATCTCGCCAGCCACTCACTGCAGGGGGGTGGTATAGGGCTTGAACGTCGCAGGGGGAAGTTGTAATGCCTTCCCTGTCTTTCTATTGGCCAGAAAAGCGCGCTAACGTCTCAGAGATGAAAGTGAAAGTAACTTGAACATCGCATGGTACTCGTCTCGAGTAACGAGCATCTCGAACACGCTAATACTCGAACGAGTATCAAGCTCGGACGAGTACATTCGCTCATCTCTAATTAATAGTAAAAGGATTTGCACTGAGAGCACTGGCCCTTTAACAAATACTGCAGGAGAAATCATTGAAGATGATGGGGGGGAAGGCAAATCTATTAAATGGTTTCTTTTCAAGTGCATTCACGAACTAAAAAAGGAAATGCCACATGAGATGCAGGGGAATCGCAAAATATTACATACCTAACACAGGAGGAAGTACGGAACTGATTAAAGAGGATTAAAAATCGATAAATTGCCAGGCCCAGATGGAATACACCCAACGGTTCTAAGGGAACTAAGTGATGTGATAGCTAGGCCGCTACATCTAATATTTATGGATACTATCAAGACTGGGGTTGTACCGCTGGATTGGCGCATTGCCAATGTAGTTCCAATATACAAACAGGGGTCCAAAAGAGAGCCTGGTAACTAAGTGTCACTGGAAAAATATTTGAGGGTTTCTGAGAGACGCCATCCAAGAATATCTCAAGGAGAACAACAGAATAACTCCTCACCAGCATGGGTTCATGAGGGGTCGATCATGTCAGACCAATCTGATCAGCTTCTACAATGAAGTAAGTTCTAGGCTGGACCTGGGAGAATCTATTGATCTCGTATATCTGGATTTCTCTAAAGCGTTTGACACCGTGGCACATAATAGGTTGATGTATAAAATGAGACAGCTCAGGCTGGGTGAAAACGGGTGTATCTGGGTAAAGAATTGGCTTAGAGATAGAAAGCAGAGGGTGGTAATAAACGGTTCATACTCTGATTGGGCCACAGTCACAACCGGAGTGCCACAGGGTTCAGTATTGGGTCCCATTGTGTTCAATATATTTATCAATGACCTGATAGAGGGACTGCACAGTAAAATATCAATATTTGCAGATGACACAAAATTATACAAGATAATCAATGCAATGGAGGACAATGTGCGGCTACAAACGGACCTAGATAAGCTCGTGGCTTGGGCAGAAAAATGGCAAATAAAGTTCATATACTGGAGAGATGATGATGTCATCAACGATGTGTCCATTGACAGCGACACCCTGCTTCTGGCATGCGCTCGAATGTGTCTTAAATGTCTGGTCACAGGTGGCACAGTATAGTAGTCCACTAGAATTGGGGGAATAGTTACATAATGAATGAAAAGAAAACCACCAGCAGAGTGGTCTAGTAGAAGACAGCCCTATTTGGAGTCATCATTTGCCCTAGAGTGTTATTTCTTATCTATTTGACCTTACTGAGGATATTACAACTGGACAGATTAGGGGTTTGTCCTCAGAACTCATTCTCCACTGGTGGGCCCAATGAACCTCAGTTCAATGCCGCCCAACAGTATATCCTGAGAAGTGACGAGTTCATTGTGAAACAAGGTAGATATCGCTATTACTTTTTATTTCAAGACTTTATGATATTTTAATCACTAGGAAAACAATGTGCACTCAATAACCAAACACATATTTATTTCTTCATGAATGTTACGTTACTTAACCCAATAACTCATAATTACAAGTGAAACATCTGAGGATGATTAGATTACATTATATGAACATCAGTAACCAATTGCACAAAATAATATTACAAAGAGAACACTTACATTAAATTAACCCTCTGGTCCTAGACAAACAAAGATGGCCGCACCACTTCTCTGACTAGCTGATATACACTGCATAGTATGCATCAGTAGTGCAGAACACCACATGCTGCTCTGACTGGCCAATGCTGCTCACATGGGCAGAACTGGCCAATTAACCCTTTCCAATCCACTGTCTGACCTCTGAAGACATTATGATTTAAGGCTGTACAGCTCCGATGTTGGAAGACATCCGTTGGGGTTCTCTTACTGTATTTTGCCAGCCTCTCTGCTGTCGGAGCCTATCCACCGTGTCACCTCATGCAGTACTGGCTTTAGCCAGCAGATAGCACCAATGTATAACGGCAGAAAAAGAGTAAGCCCCCTAGGAAAACCAGGATACAAATTGGATTGGAAAGGGTTAAAGCATCATGTCGTGTCTAAGACTGGCAATGCAAACGAATGCACACTGTACATCAGGTAGTCAGAGAAGTAGTGCGGCCATCTTCGTTTGTACGGGACTCGAAGGCTATTTTAAGTTATACTAGTATAAAATTAAAGGAATGTAAAATTATAGTAATAATATACCACCAACACCATGTAAAATACCAAAGGACTGGCGGCAGTTTAGGAGAACCTGTCTGTAGTGTTACATCTTCTAAATGTCCAAACTCAGGAATTCCAACAGAACTCAGATGGTATAGACAGAACTCAGGAACTCTGACAGAATACGAACACTGAGAAACAGACTTCACGGACAGACTTTAATACTTCGCGTCAGACGAACTCAGAAGAACTCAGACAGAACTGCAGGACTGAGAGATGAACTACATACTCGTCGAGAGATTTAAACCAAAGACTGCCAAGCGTACAAAACACTCACCTGCATACCTAGCCAGATGGATTAACTATCACATGTACAATATATTTGTTCGTATTTTGGCCTAGATACTTAAGCACGCAAGACCACTTCATGGGTACTCGTGGTCTCGGGGGTTCCTATTCCAGACAACTAACCTGCCTGCATGCGGGGTGATCGTCCCGACATGGACGACCTTGCGCTGAAACTTAGGGACCTAGGGGATTGGCTGGCTGGAGAAATCCACACCCAACCATCCCAATCAACAAGCTGTGAAGCGAAGCTTTGCTGCTGGAAACCATGTAGTACAACAGATCCCAGCAGAATGCTCTAACATGTAATAATACCTCTTTAAATTGTGCTATAATGATTCTGCCTGTATATGAAGCAGTCTATAGAGGTCTTAAAGGGAATGTATCACCCATATTTCTACAACCAGACAATGATACATATTCTTTTTCACTAAATTATTCAAATTTTCTGATGTTAGATTTGTTTTATTCAATTTTTTGTACCGGGTTATGGGGTAATTATCGTGCCTGAGCTGCTGTTTGCAGCATTCAGAGACATGCTTTACAACAGCCACATTGAGATATGTGTTGTCTTCTATAGGAGAGTGTCTTACGCAAAGATGCTCTGTGTCCATCACATATTCTCAGTGGTGTAAGCAAGTGTTATCTATATACAGAGATGTGTCTACCATTAACATCTTGCTGGTCATCTCACACAAGCATATGCGTAGTAGTGCATGGACAAGCACAGTGGTTTTTGCAGAAATGTTGCTTTTTACACGCACATTGGCATATTTTGCTGAACTTCTTGTGGATGCCAAAAAATACGCACTAATATTCCCAGCCGTAATTTAGTCTAATGACTTCAAGATGTGTTTCATCTTGCGCAATTACGCAGTGTTCCACACACCTCCTAGTGTATTGTGCATGCATTTGTGCATCCTTACTGACTTCTATGGGGTCTTTTGGGGTCCAAATGCGCAGGGAAATACAACATGCTGCGTTTATTGTGTGACCAAAGTGCGCAGTTGAAATCAATGGGTTCTATTTACTATGTATTGCGTGTGAAAATACGCCCATGTGAAGCCAGCCTGAAGAGTTTGACAAGAAACAGACTGGGACTTATTTACCATTCAAAATAAATAGTTTTCGGGCTTATTTAGACGACCGTATTTTGGCTCGGTTTTCAGGCCGAGCCGATATACGGTGTCCTTGTCTGCAGGGGGGGAGGATGGAAGAGCCAGGAGCAGGAACTAAGCTCCCGCCCCTTCTCCGCCCCTTGCCACTATTTGCAATGGGAGGGGCGGGACAGGGGCAGAGCTAAACGCCGGTACTTAGCTCCGCCCCTGTCTCACCCCCTCCTATTGCAAATAGTGGAGAGGGGCAGAGAGGGGGCGGGAGCTTAGTTCCTGCTCCTGGCTCTTCCATCCTCTCCCCCCTGCAGACAAGGACACCATATATCGGCTCGGCGTGAAAACCGAGCCGATATACGGTCGTCTAAATAAGCCCTACTGGTGTAAATTCTGCAAGAAAACTATCCTACATGCTTGTGCCATATTTATCATGTGTTTTTAGTCACTTTCAGACAGTCTGAAAATGGGGCGTGACCTGAATTGTGCCAAAAGTTGACAACATTTTGGTGCAATTTATGGTATAAACTAAGCCAACTAATAGGTGATCTATACTTGCATATTTTAGGACTGTCTAACTTTTACTCAATGGGCCCCCAGGTGTATGAAACATTCTAGGACCCCCCTGCCATGAAGAATCTATAGGTTTGGGAGTGCAGCAATGCAATTACAGAGAAGCAGTGGAGCTAAAATGCAGAATGCTGTAGATCAGCGTCAAGATTAATGGTGCACTGGGAGAAATTAGTTTCAGATGGTCAAGGACATATTAGAAATGACAAACTCCTGCTTGACTTCTGCTGTCTGACAAACTCAAGCATGAAAGATTTTTATTAACATCTCCAGGGTGGGAACATGTAGGAAAAGGCTGCCAGCTCCCTACTGGAGTCAGTGCAGAAATGTCTGCCATTATCTAGATATATTTACAGTAATCAGACGCTTTCTGATGACCATATTTTTACTTATTGCTCCGTGTTTTTTGGAATGTAATACGAAGCAAACGTAAGTCTATACATCTATTTACGTGGCTGCACAGCAGTGTTTTAAAGATGCAGCCTGCACTACTACTGTCCATTGTGCCTTAGAGCAGATGAAAGTTTGCCTGTGCATGAGTACAGTGTTTCTGTGCAAAGAACAATGTTTTGGGGGCGGCGCCTGGCCGTGGAGCAACATGGCTGTTTGAGACCAGAGCTCCCTCAGCACGGCGCTCCCCGAGGTCGCTCCGCTTCATCCACAGCCGCGGAAATGAGAAGGATCGCGAGGGACAAGGGAGCAGAACAACCCTGCACCCCCAAATCATCCAAAAATCAGACAGGCATGCAGCGCTACCTGAAGGAGCGAGGCTCCCGCTCTCCACATCCGTCCTCCAAGATGGCGCCGGCTCAGGGACCTGCTGCAGCTCACAGTAAGGAAGGGGAGGGTGACCTTTCCTCGGATGAGGAGGACTCTGAGAGTGTGTCCCGAGGTTTTATGAGGGAGTTAATATCTAATGCCCTTAACCCCATCATGGCTGATCTCACAGAAATAAAAGAAGATATCAAACAGATGGGCCGCAGGGTGGAAGATTTAGAGACTGCCTCAGCCTCCTATACCTCCCATGCTTTAGCCACTGCCAATATACTAAAAGAACATCATGACTGTCTGAACCGTGCACTTATCCTCCAGGAGGACCTGGAAAACCGCAACAGGAGATGCAATCTGCGATTCAAGGGACTTCCTGAGACCTGGGCCACTGAGTCTCTGCAAAAGGTGACCTCAGAAATTTTTGAACAGCTCCTTGGTGCAGACAGAGCAGCCTCAATAACCATTGAAAGGGTGCACAGGGCTCTCAGACCCCCTCCTCCCCCTGCAGATCCTCCCCGGGATGTAGTCTGCAAACTGCTGTCTTTCCAGGACACTTCTGCTGTACTAAAAGCCGCAAGACTCAGCAAAGGTGTTAGGTACGGGGACTCCCCTATTCAGATTTACCAAGACCTTTCCCCGGCCACCCTAGCAAAACGCTGCATCCTCCGTCCCCTCCTGGAGGCTCTAAGAGCGAGGGACATACGTTATGCCTGGCTGTTTCCCTTCGGTATCAACATATTCCACAAAAGCTGCAGACTCATTGTCCGCTCCCCAGAGGATCTTCGTAGCTGCTGGGAGCACCTGGAGATGGACCCTATAGAATTGCCTTGTTGGCTACCTCTCCCTGAGTTTCCAAGCCTGCCTAAGCTTTCTCCACCTGAAGCATGGCAGGTGGCTGGTAATTCTAAGTCCCCCAAAGGAAAAAGAAAGAAGATGAAGGAACCTCCAACCATTCAGGATACCTGAGCAAGAAGGCGCACCTCCTTCTTTCCTATGTCTGATGTTGCACTCAGCTGGACTGCCCTCAAGGACCTAGTTTTCAGGACTGTTCGAGGCAACGTTTCTGTCTGCATTCACCCCTTTGACCAGGCCCTATGGGGTCTCGTTCTCCATCAAGTGGTCCAGAGAAGATAGGCATTGCCCTCTCTACTCATCAGCCCAGCTGACTTGTGTATTGCTGTTGCATTGTTTAACTTTTGTCTCCTTCCTCTCCTTTTTCTTTTTTGAGAAGGTTTCCTCTTTCCGCGACTGTTACATCTGTTCATTCAATGTTAAATGACCCGGTGAGCGCCTGTCTGACCAGGCTGATTTCATAGTTGTCTGTCCTTTAATTTTAAAGCAGAGACAACTCGCTCCCACTTAGACTCAAGTCCACGCTCACCTGGACTTGGTGTCACTAATTTACTATCTGTTCATGTGATTGTAATTTTTGTCTGTCCGTCTCCTACTCCTACCACCCATCCACCCCTATACCCCAACCCCCCCCTTTCCTCTCCTTACCTTACCACCCCTCCTGCTCTCCGAGTCCACTCCCTCTAGCCTCTGCCCGCATTTTGGCTAAAGTAGAGGTAAATCAAGCTCAGTACAACATAGTTTATCAAGCGGGTAACTCTTCTTCCTCTTCTTCCCTTCAAGCAGGAGAAATATTCGTCTGCTCTGTCCTGGCAACATGAAGGACCTCCTTCGCGTCACCACACTTAACGTCAATGGCTTGAATTCCCCAGCTAAGAGGCACCACATAGCACTGCTGTTAAAGAGATACGGTTCCGGAGTTGTGTTCCTGCAGGAGACCCACTTCAGGGGAGACAGATGCCTGGCCCTACCGGGTAAGCAGTATCCACTCGCATTCCACAACTCGCACCCATCATCTGCCTCAAAAGGGGTCTCTAGCTTGCTACACAAATCACTTAATTTCACTTGCGAGGCACGCCACTCGGATGAGGAAGGTAGGGTTCTCTTCCTGAGAGGACTGCTTAACAATACCAAAATAACCCTTGCAAACTTATATACTCCAAATACCGACCAGGTAGCTTGGCTGACTAAACACTTAGAGACACTTAAACACTTCGCTAACGGCCTGATCATTCTCGGCGGCGACCTAAATCTCACTCTCTGTCCTCTGCTAGACTCCTCGGTAGGGAAATCGCACATATCCCAGAGGAAACTGAGCAAACTCATTCGTTCCCTCTCCGAGTTGGATCAGGTAGACAGCTGGAGATCTCTGAACCCGACTTCTAGGGACTACACCTTCCTATCGCGGGTCCACTCCTCCTTCCAACACCTTGATTATGTATTTGTGTCCTCTCCCCTCCTCCAACATGTAGAAAAGGCCTCAATCGTCCCTATAGTAATTTCGGACCACGCTCCGGTCCATCTGGACCTACACCTTCCGAACCTCCTCCCTCGCGAATGGCGCTGGAGACTCCACCCCTCCCTTCTGGACTCAGAAGAGGAAAGACTGCAGCTTAAGGAAAGGCTAGAAGAATTCTTTCAACTAAACAAGTCAGACGATATCCCACCCCTTGTGATATGGGAGGCCCATAAGGCCTTTACAAGAGGTCTCTTGATTGCTGCTGGTTCTAGAGCGAAGAAAAAACAGCAAAAAGAAATCGACCACAAACTTTCTCAAATCTCCAAACTTGAACGCGCTGTGAAACTTTCCCTGTGTAAGACCTCTTCTGAGGAATTGGCGTCCCTTAGAAGGGAACTCAAACTCATACTTGAATCCAAGTACAATAAAAAATACCTTTACCTCGGACATGTCACCTATGCACAGGGGAACAAGGGTAGTAGATATACGTCTGCACTTATTAAAAAGGCCCGAACTAGAAATTTCATTAAAACTATTAAAACCACAGAAGGCCATAGAGTTTCCTCCACACCCGAAATCGCTAGGGAATTCCAAAGTTTCTACTCCCGCCTTTATAATCTTCGCGATCCCCTCTCCCCCGACGCTACTCTCAACTTCAAGAAACAGGTTGATTCTTTCCTCAAAGAACTCAACCTCCCTAAATTAGATGAGGAAGAGGCTGCCTCCCTTTTGACTCCCATTACCTCCCAGGAAATTGAAGATCTCATAAGTACTTCTCCTCCGGGCAAAAGCCCAGGCCCAGACGGCTTCCCCCTATATATTATAAAACATTTAAAACCACCCTTATACCAAAGTTAATCGATCTCTTTAACTCACTCCTCCAGGGAACCCCCCCTCCCAAGACAGGCGCAGGAAGCTCATATTGCTCTTGTCTTTAAGGAAAACAAGGACCCCGAATCCTGTGGGAGCTATCGCCCTATTTCCCTCATCAACTTCGATATGAAGCTCTGGGCCAAAATTCTGACAAAACGACTCGAAAAATTCATCACTAAACTAATCAACCCAGAACAATCGGGCTTCGTTAAGGGAAGGGAGGGCAGAGACGGATGCCTCAGGCTCCTCCATGCAGCGAAATACTCCCAAACACACAATATACCTCTCGCTTTTGTCGGCACAGACGCCGAAAAGGCGTTTGACCGAGTCAATTGGCTGTACATGGAGCAAGCTCTGAGGCAGTTTAACATCCCGCCGGAATTTGTTTCAGCAATATTTTTCCTATATGCGATGCCCCACGCGCGACTCAAAATTAACAACTCACTTTCCCCCGCATTTAATATAAATAACGGCACGAGGCAGGGGTGCCTTCTATCCCCTACTTTATTCATACTGGCACTTGAACCCTTCCTTCAAAAAATCAGACTAGACCCTCTGATACAGGGACTAAGAGTAGGTGGAGAGACCCTCACGGCCACTGCCTATGCAGACGATATTTTATTCCTCATTACAAATCCAGAATCTGGCCTCCCCCGTCTCATCACCCTTCTCGAGAACTTTGGAACCCTTTCCAACTTTAAAATTAACCTGGCCAAGTCGACAGCCTTAAATATATCAATACCTCCCCATCGCTTTAAGGCCATTAAAAATAGATCCCCACTTGCCTGGACGGACACAAACATGGAATTTCTGGGCATTAAGTTCACAAAAAAAGCCGATGACCTGTACCAGACAAACTTCCCCCCGCTATTGCCGAAAATTAAAACATTACTGCGATCCTATGATCTCCCGTTCATATCTTGGCTAGGAAGAAAAAATATATTAAAATCCTACATTATCCCTATTATCCTATACAAAATAAGACTTCTTCCGATCCACATCCCATCCAGTTTTTTCAAGGCTCTACGCACAATTTTTACCAGATACCTATGGTCGGGCAAGAGACCTAGGCTTGCTCATTGTCTACTCATCAAGAGGCGATCGGAAGGAGGAGTGGACCTGCCATGCCCTCGGGAGCTTTATTTGGCTACCCAACTCAACCACTAGTTAGAGTTGGTCCACCCGATTAAGGACCCTATGATCCAGTCCCTGGCTAAGGGAGCCTACGGTCCCACCTTCTTTGAGGATATGTGGTTCCGGCGGGGGAGAGGTAGGGGAAGACAGAGAAGCAACCCCCTTTTAAGAGGTGTAATAGAGACCTGGGCAACGCTAGGGAAGACTCTCGCCCCTGGTCCTTCCCCATATGCACCCCTGTCAGCATTACATAGATTCATGGGCCTATCGATAGACTCTTGCTCCGTGGGACTCTGGAAGATCCTAGACGATAAAAACTTTCAAGATGCTTTGTCCCTAGCAAATGTGGCCCCCCTTTCCTCCCTAGAGGACCTTCTCCCGGGTCGCACGCTTTCGTTCCTCGTTTCTACCCATCTGCTGAAAGTCCTAAATGACTTTCTGAAAACACACAAAACCCCCAGACCACTCACCCCATTTGAATTGGTAATTGAAGGGCTTTCCTCCAATTCTAGAAAAATATCTTACATCCGCAAACACTTTATTTCCCCCTCAAAGCCTGCGAAGCCTGCCTTCCTCGTCTCGTGGGAGAGAGAACTTCATATATCATTATCTCCTAGTGATACTAAGCTCATATTAAAGACTGCGTTTGGTCTCTCTCCTTGCGTCACCTCTCAGGAATCACATTACAAGCTTCTAGCAAGGTGATATAGAACCCCACAATGGCTTTATGACCACAAACTAGCTGCACTAGACAGTTGCTGGAAATGCGAGATGGATACTGGTTCATATCTACATATATGGTGGGATTGTCCCCGTATATCCCCCTTCTGGAGAGACGTGGGCGAGGTTCTGAAAAAGCTGTCACCTGGTTTGTCGCTCTCCCCTGGGGTGGTTCTCCTGTGGAGACCGACCTCTACCTTTCACCCCATCAAACACAAATTGATCGCTCTGCTATTGGACACTGCCAAGGCCCTAATTCCCTTGCTTTGAAAACAAAAAGAGCCTCCCACTGTAGACTTATGGAGGGATAGAGTGAACCTCCTCGCTAACCTAGAGGAGCTCTCAAGCTGGGCGAATGGAACCCATGATAAATTTATAGAGACATGGGGCCCCTGGCGAGCAGTGGGGTACGTCCGTCCTGGAGCCAACGTGGAGCAGACGACAAGTTGAGATCCTTGCACTGACCCTGCACAATGGGCCACCACAAAGTCCCAACTCCCCCCGCCGTCACCCCCCCTCTTAGAGGCGTC
The DNA here is from genome assembly GCF_035609145.1 of Eleutherodactylus coqui. Lineage (NCBI taxonomy): Eukaryota > Metazoa > Chordata > Amphibia > Anura > Eleutherodactylidae > Eleutherodactylus > Eleutherodactylus coqui. The sequence continues at coordinate 99,291,071 of NC_089838.1, read as the reverse complement.
TCCTCTCTGGAATTCATCCGTTGCCCTCCTTTTTTCTGATACGCTTTATGTAAACCCCATGGAGCAGACTGAGCTTCTTAACCCAACCTAACCCCTCCCCCCCTCTCCCTACTCCCACCCGTCCCTCGCTCCCCCTCCCCCCCTAGCCCCCGCACCCGTTTGTTTCACCCTTTTCTCTTATGTATAAGGGGTCTACGTCTATGTTTATGTCTCCTATTGAAAATGTTCTCTTGTGCCTAGGCGCGTCGTTTAAGTTTATTCCCGCTTTGGGATTGCGTGCTAGCTCAAGCTATTATTTGCTTCACTAAGAGCATATATTCTGTCTTGGCGAGCCGGGTGGATACCGTGCTCAGACCCATTCTGTGTTAGTATGTATGTTTATATGAAAAATTTCAATAAATATTGATTTAAGAAAAAAAAAAAAAAAAAAAAGAACACTGTTTTTCTGCTCCAACATCAGCATATTTTACTGTACTTTTTCTGCACACAGGGCATAATTATGCAGTGCTTCACGCATCTCCTGGGTTACTGCACAAAAATGTGCACATCCCCATTGACTTCTCTTGGGACAGAAAAATAGATTATGCTGTGAGTTTTTGGAGCGACTGAAATGCGCAGGAAAAAATGAGCATTTCTGTATTTTGCGTTCGCAAAGAGATTATAAAAATAAAAGAAAGTAGCTGCTCTACTTCTCTGCGCATTTGGGCGACAAAAGGTTTCCATAGAAGTCAATGGGGGGGGGGGTGCGCAAATGCGCAGGCAATCTGCATAGAGATGTATAATACGCTGTGTAATTCTGCTGCAAAAAGTACACATCTGGAACTCAGACAAATTCGCCATTTCATTTGGTAAGTCTTTGTTTGCCGCTCACAAATGAACATGCCTTGTGGGTGCAAAAACTACAGTAAAATACGCCAATGTGCGCCCTAATAGGCATTGCTAGTGCCACAGAAATGCTACACTCATGTGCATGCAAATATGCATATCCCGGTGTGAATCTGGCCTTAGGGTGGGTTCTAACTAGAGATGAGCGAGCGTACTCGGAAAAGCACTACTCGCTCGAGTAATTTGCTTTATCCGAGTATCGCTGTGCTCGTCCCTGAAGATTCGGGTGCCGGCACGGAGCGGGGAGCTGCAGGGGAGAGCGGGGAGGAACGGAGGTAAGATCTTTCTCTCCCTCTCTCCCGCCCGCTCCCCCCTGCTCCCCACTGCGACTCACCTGTCAGCCGCAGCGGCACCCGAATCTTCAGGGACGAGCACAGCGATACTCGGATAAAGCAAATTACTCGAGCGAGTAGTGCTTTTCCGAGTACGCTCGCTCATCTCTAGTTCTAACACATTCTATGTGGCGGTTTTTCATACAGTTTTGATGCAGATCCAAACCCAGAAGTGGATTTACTTTATTTGTTGTGGATTTCAGCACTTCGTCTGAGCAGGTACAATTCACACTGAAAATCCACAGTATAAACGGACCTGCAGCAGATAAAAGATTCGTACCGCAATTTGTACAAGGACTTAGTACACATTTGTTAGACAGCATGTGGATGCGATTTTGAAAATCGAATCCATTTCACTACGACTGTAAGGCCAGCTGCACACGGGCGTATGCATATTTGGGCATGCCTATGTGCCGTGTATTTGCGAATGAAGAGTGATTTTTTTTGCACATGCATCAATGTATTTCATTGTACTTTTTGTGCCCGCAAGGCATGTTCATTTGCGCACAGCAAACAAAGACACCGAGTGAAATGGCTAATTAGTTCCATTGACTTCTATGGGGACCTTTGGTACACAAATACACAAGAGCAAAATAAACGAGAGCAAAATATGGAAATATGAATGAACCGATCAATGGATTTTATTCTCTGCATATTGAGCACAAATACGCCTGTGTGAAGCCCGCCTAAAAATGCTGCAGATGTTCTGTGCAAAAATGGATAGAGCAGATAGCAAAGGGATACATTTTACTTTATACTTCCTGTAATATTTGAGTCTATTTTGGGCTTTGGCTAAAAAAAAAAAAGTATGAAAACTGCCAGGAAATCTGTCAGAAAAACTGCACATAAAATTAGGCCGCCTGCAGACGAGCGGGTCGGATCCGGCAGCGAGAATTCTCGCCGCGGGACCCGACCCGAGAGCCTGCAGGGACGAGCGCGTACTCACCTGCGCCTGGCGGCCCCAGCTCTTTCATGTGCCGGCTGCCGTGCAGCCGGCGCATGCGCAGACCGGAGCCGGCGGCCGGGTGAGTGCGTGCCCCGCACAAAAATAGGACATGCCGCGGTTTGTTTGCCGCGCGAGATTTCGCGCGGCCAAACCGCGGCCGTCTGCATAGGAGTGCGTATTGTAATGCAAACTTTCAGTGGCGGAAAGCCCGCGGGAAATCCCGCGGCGGTATTTCCCGCGGGATTTCCGCCACTGAAAGTTTGCATAGGAGTGCATTACAATACGCACTCCTATGCAGACAGCCGCGGTTTGGCCGCGCAAAATCTCGCGCGGCAAACAAACCGCGGCATGTCCTATTTTTGTGCGGGGCACGCACTTACCCGGCCGCCGGCTCCGGTCTGCGCATGCACCGGCTGCGCGGCAGCCGGCACATGAAAGAGCCGGGGCCGCCAAGCGCGGGTGAGTATGCGCTCGTCCCTGCCGGCTCTCGGGTCGGGTCCCGCGGCGAGAATTCTTGCTGCCGGATCCGACCCGCTCGTCTGCAGGCAGCCTAAGTTTTATTTTGTTCACAGGCCATTCTCCAAATACAGAAGTAGCTAAAATTTGCATTTTAGCAACACAGATGTGACACCACCCCAATAATAATAACAAGAATATAATGTTTATTGGTAAATAAAAAATATCATAATTTCTATTTGACATACTTGATATTTGTGTTTTCAAAAATAAAGGAATCACAATAAATAAGCCCTGAATATCCTGAAAGAGGAAAAATAACAGAATCACAAGATTCCACACAAACAGAAATAGAATCCTGAGACCTGGATTAGGTACTTGCAGAGTTTCCACTGTTAATTGGGTTCTAATATATCGCCTTCCTCCAGCTGTGGTCATTGTAGCACAAGAATGTCCCTGCAATCTTACTAATGAATGCATCAAGTTTTCCTAATAAAACAATATTCACAGACAATTTTGCATTGCAGAGCCTCTGCTAATCCCCAGGAGATTGTATTCCTTCTCTCTACTCCTGATTAAGGGCCATGACTAACAGCTGCGGTTAAACACCTCAGATTTCAAGCACCATTAAGTTCTTTTGCGCTTTTAAAGCTGCCCATGAGGACGAGATGTGACATTGAGGAAACAAAGCTTTGTAAACTCTACCTCGTGGATACTTCAACAAAAATATTCTTTGATGTCTCAAAAGCAAAGTAGAGAAAAATTAAAATAAAAATAAAGTCCAACTATTCAATTCATTGTATGCCCTGCAGGCTTTGCTTTTCTTAATTTGTTAGGTACCTTTCACACAGGATGGAACAGCGTTGTAGAATATGCCATCCTTGAATTCCAACTCCGTACTGTTATATGCGGAGTTTGATGCAGAATTGCCAGCAGGACTCTGCCATTTTCAATTCTGCATGATAAGTGTAGATTTTGGGGTGGAATATGCTGCAGGATGGCATATTCCACAATGCGTTACAGAATATTCTATCTTGGGTACTAGTGTAGTATGTCTCCACTGGAAGACATGGGTTGGCCAGGCTGGGCTACAGGTAATGCCCAGATCACGCCCGCAGCCGATTGGCTCCCGCACACACACCTTCTCAGATCCCCACGACAACACATCTCACTCACATGTACCGGTCATCCCTCTGACAGCTCACATATCTCCGTTCCCCCTTTGGCCCTGCTCTCATCATCTATGCCGTGCCCCCCTCTGGGCTGTAGTCTCCTCTCCCTGCATACCAGACCATCCCCATGACAGCTCACTCATCTCCGCTCCCCCACCAGCCCCCGCTCCCCCCCCCACACACACACACACTCCACTCTCCAAGCTCTCCCCACCGCACAGATATCTTGTCCACGTGGAATGCTCTGCAGATCACACAGGTCCTAGGGGAAGATACCCAGCTAGGAGGTCGCTCGGACGTGACTAGCTAGTGCAGCCTGGCCAACCATATCTTTCAGTGGAGACATACTACACTAGTACCTTTGTCTTATGTGAAAGGTCCCTAATGGGGGAAAAAAAAATCAATCCCAAGCACAGAGCTAAAATGGCATGAGAGTGGCAATGATTTCACAGTAGAATAACTCTACACCATATGTACTCATACAATCTAGAGGTGAGGAAGAGCAGTAGAGAGCTGTCGAAGGGAGACAGAGGCACAAATCACAAAGACATGTCTTCAGCTTCTAGTAAATCTTTTATCGCACTTTAGTGCTGGACTCACAGCTACTGCTGTATAATCTTGCTGCTACTTCTGAGGGTGTGCTACAGAGAGATAAGGGAGCAGGATTCTGTCTTCTGTGTGTGCAGTGCATGGAAGACATCATAGCAGCTAGTCTACGCAACAGCTCAGGGAAAATGGAGAGTTAGAGATAGATTGCAGAAAACTATATACAATGCTATATACAAGTCATATAATGATCAGTAATAGTGTTCCTCATGTACATATACATCACAGATTATTCTGAAAAGTTAGGCATGCTTTAAGAAAAATTTAATTGAGGGCAGATAATCTTAGAAAATATTAGAAGTATACAGTCTGAACCATTTCTCCCCACTGAGGTTTATTAACATGACTGTAGTGGTGAGGTACCCATATACATATGCGGCCACTGCAACCAATCACTGCCTCTTGTGCTTCACACCAGTGAGGTGTCATAGTACTTTCTATGCCATATCAAACAGGTATTCCAATGCAAACTAAGCCATTCAATAAATGATATACCAATTTATCATCCAACTTAAACCACTGAGAGAATTTTGGTGCTTTTCTAGACTGCCTGGTCCAAGATACACTGTGCTCATATTTCCATTTTAAATTAACGCTCATCTGCTCAGCCATGGAGCAAAGGCAAAAAAATGCATGCAGGGTCTGCCAAACAACAGAAACTAGCTGTGCCTGTATAGACCTGTATCTTGAATGTAATGCATTCTGTCTGGTTTGCGTCATTTTACCCGAAAATATCGAGTAGCACGCTGTGCTATTTTTTTTCCTGGCATTTATGACATAAACCATGACGGAAAGCCAGAAGAGAAATGTGAACACAGACTAACTATTAGGCAGGATTAGTAAACTTGCCCCTGTGGGTGCATTTTTATTTTTAGGTATTGTGCCATGTTTATTGGATGATAGCGATGCCATTTTTATCTGCTTGTACTAATATACGGTTATTTTGTTGCACAGACCTGCCATTTTGGGAATAGAATTGGCCGCACCGTGTTATTATTCTTCTTGAGTGCTTATGTGCTGTATTACTTTTGAGTTAACCTGGCTGGAAACTCCAGCTCATGGAAAGGAGAGCTACAGAACCAAGAATAATAGCATGGTACAGTAATTACAGGGATTTATTCACTGATGCCTCTTCCATCATAAACTCTGAATGTCATCACTTACCGTATTTCACAATAAACTATCATAGAAACTTTTTCGATCATGAAAGAATTCAATCCACTTATTAGTATCTAATATATTTCCTTTTTACTACTGAATGTGAAACTCTGGTTTGGAGGCCCCTGTGGCCTGCATTCCCACGAACGTATATCGGCTCGGTTTTCATGCCGAGCCGATATACGTCCTCCTCATCTGCAGGGGGGGGGTGGAAGAGCCAGGAGCAGCAACTGAGCTCCCGCCCCCTCTCTGCCTCCTCTCCACCCCTCTGCACTATTTGCAATGGGGAGAGGAGTAACGGGGGCGGGGCTAATTTGTAAAACGTAGCCCCGCCCCCGTCCCACCTCCTTTCATTGCAAATAGTGCAGAGGGGTGGAGAGGAGGCAGAGAGGGGGCGGGAGCTCAGTTGCTGCTCCTGGCTCTTCCATCCTCCCCCCCCCCCCGGCAGATGAGGACGACGTATATCGGCTCGGTGTGAAAACCGAGCCGACATACGTTCGTGTGAATCCAGCCTAAGTATTATTTTAGACAATTTTCTAATTTCAGATCTAATTACAGATGTAGCAAATACCATGTTAATTATTTGCGTAGCGTATTGTTCAAGCACTTCCCATGTGCTATGCAAACAGCTTAGAGCGCTGAACAAACACCCGGCACATTCAGTAAATAGCGCTATGCCTTGGATGTTTGGTGCATGCTCTATCTGTATATTATAAGTGGAATTGCTCCATTAACCCCTTCAGTGGCAGGTTTAGTATTACCATGTCATGCCTCACAAAGCAGGGTTTTTTTTAAATGAGTCAACAATGCAATTTAATCTCGCAAGTATTTACTAAGGAATGCAACAATCACATTGCAACTTTTTTTTGTAATGAAAGAATACATTATAACAATTTTAACTGCATGGTCAGTGCAGTAAGCCCCGGAGATCTTCCGGGTGTGCCACTAAAGGGTTAAGGGTGTTTTCACACTCAGGCCTCTTTCACACAGGTCACTGCATGTATCACGACCAAAAATCGCATGAACCAAAAAAAGCTGCGACCAATTTGTGGCAAAATCTCACAGTTTCTCAACCACTCACACAGCCGGGTGTGGCGTATATATGCCGCAGTTCGGAATTTCATCGGCCGGGGAGTGAGAGTTTAGCAATGCCAAGCTGTCTTCCCCTTACTCACCCTCCCTTTGCCAACTGATCGCGTCAATAGAAACTCCCATAGACGCATATGGGAGAGGGAGATAAGTTAACAGCATGAGCTGCTGTTGAAGTCCTTCTCCCTTTCTTCCCCTCTCCTTGCTGGTAGCTCCCATAGGCTTCAATTGGAGCTGCCAGGTGATCGTGCGCAAAAGATAGGGAAAGATCTATCTTTTTCAGCTGCATGGCTGGAATCCACAGCGTATGTGCCATCTTTTCTGGCCAATTTTACACGCCAGAAAATTGCCCATCTGAACGAATGCATTGGAATCCAATGCTTCAGAGGGTTGCTGCTGTAAAGTCAACCAGGTAAATTCATTTTTGTTATATTACTAAATTGTTCATAATTTAATTCCCTAACATAACCTTTAAAAGTGTTGGGACATCAAAACAGTTATTACCTATAAGCCAGATTGGCGATCAACGTAGGATTACTTGGGGTTCGACCTCTGAGACCCCACTGATAAAAAGAGATTCAATATGAAGTTGGAATCTCTAAGGAATAACAAACCTTTGAAGAAGCCTGAAGTAAGCCTTCGGTCCTGGAGAAACAAAGGTGGCCGTCTACTTCTCCGACTACCAGACGCACACTGCACTGTGCATAGTACGCATTGGTAGTCTAAGACACTACATGCTGATGTGACTGGCCAATGCTGCTCATGCACTGAACCATTAACGCAGGTGTGTAGGGTCTTAGGCTAATGATGCATACTAGGGCGCAGTGTGCATCTGCTAGTCAAGACAAGTATCTTGTTTTGTTTTTGTATTCTGTGGTTAGATAACGCTTTCCATTATCCTTGAGATTCTTTCAGCCCATGTCATCTTGACCTAAGCAAGTTTAACTAAGAACTATCTGTAGTTAAAGAACTCCACAACTTTACATATTTTGTCTGCAAGTTATTGGCAGAAAGCCAGTTAGGTGCATAATATAGCTGCAATCAAAATTTTTCAACCTCCATTACAAATTAGGTTTATTTGCCAAATTTAGAAACTTTCAGATGCTTAGAAAATAAATAAATAAAACAAAACAGATTTTATAGCTCAGCATAAGGGCGCCCACCCACTGGCGATTTTTTTCCCTGCGAAATTCGCAGCATTTTTCTCTCTGCAGGGGTCTATGGGACTTGTAATGTTAAAATCGCGCAAAATCGCGATTTTGCGCGATCGCGATTTTAACATTACAAGTCCCATAGACCCCTGCAGAGGGAAAAATGCTGCGAATTTCGCAGGGAAAAAAAAAATCGCCAGTGGGTGGGCGCCCTAAGGGTGCATTCAGACGACCGTATATCGGCTGGGTTTTTACGCCCAGCCGATATACGGCGTCTCTCTCTGCAAGGGGAGGAGGCTGGAAGAGCCTGGAGCAGTGCTCTGAGCTCCCGCCCCCTCTCTGCCTCCTCTCCACCCCCCTGCACTATTTTCAATGAGGAGAGACGGGACGGGGGCAGAGCTAATTCCTGGAACTTAGGCCCGCCCCCGTCCTGCCTCCTCTCATTGCAAATAGTGCAGAGGGGTGGAGAGGAGGCAGAGAGGGGCGGGAGCTCAGAGCACTGCTCCTGGCTCTTCCAGCCTCCTCCCCCTGCAGAGAGAGACGCCGTATATCGGCTGGGCGTAAAAACCCAGCCGATATACGGTCGTCTGAATGCACTTTTAACTCCTTCCCGCTATAAGACGTACAGTTACGTCCTGCGTGGTCGGGGTATGTATGAAGGGAGATCGCAGGGCGACCTCCATTCATAATGCATGGGCGCTGGCTGTTTATTACAGCCGACACCCAGCGGCAACAGCTCTGCTCAGCTGCGTGACTAGGTGGAGCTATTTTTTTAACCATCTAAATACCGCTGTCAATTTTGACATCAGCATTTAAATCCCCCGAACGATGTTTAGGGGCAACGTACGGACCCCTGCAGGAGCGATCAAAGCATCACTAGTTGTTGACCCTCTGGGAACTAAAAAAATAATAAAACACCATATTTGCCATATTTACAATAAAAGAATCTAAATTATAAAACAAATATACAGATTTGGTATCACTGCGTCTGTAAAAGTCTGATCTATCAAAGTAATGCATTGCTTACCTCTCAGGATAAACATCATCCGAAAAGAAAACTAAGAACCCAGAAATGTGCTTTTTTGGTCACCCTGTCTCCAAGAAAAAATGCTATAAAAAGCTATGAAAAAGTCATATATTTTCCAAAATGGTACCAACGCAAACTACAGGATGTGCCGCAAAAAAATGAGCCCTCCTACAACTATGTTGATGGAAAAATAAAAAGCTATTGGACGCAGAAAATGGCGACAGAAAATAATTTAAAAAAATATTTTTTTCTAAAAAATAAATAAATAAAAGTAGTATAGCAAAAAAAAAATTATAAAAGTTTGGTCCCATGGTTATAGTATTGACCGTTAGAATAAAGTTATGTTAATTTTGTTGCAATTTGTGCACTGCAGAAACGAGACACACCGAAAGAAGGTGGAAGTTGTTTTTTTTTTTCATTTTACTCTGATCAGAATTCTTAAAATGTTTTTTAGTACATTAAATAGCACCATTGAAAAATACAACTTGTCCTGCAAAAAACAAGCCCTCATATAGCGATGTCGATGGATAAATAAAGGAGTTACAATTTTTTAAAAGGGGGGGGGGGGGGGGGACGAAAATGGGATAAAAAAGGGCCATGTGAATAAGGGGTTAAAAGGGAATCTGTCACCTACTTTTAGCCCCATAAACTAAGTTTTTCTAAGATCAGATTTGCACCATATGATGAAATCATATACATATTGGGCAGTAATATACAGTTAGGAACTGTATAGATCATTTACAGTAAGCAGCAATAAGTAAGTTGATTGATGAGACTGGACAACCCTTAAACTTTTGGATGTGCCAGGAACTAAATCTAGGAATCAGTGGATGAGGGATAACTTGAGAAGATGGGAATACCCCTTTCAATGTGTCTCATTATAAATACTGCATGCTTCATTGTGTAGAAACTCCCCCCCAAAAACAAGACAAAAATCGCTTTGTTTTGTATTAGTGTTTCTCTTTAATGAAATTAAATTCCAAGATATATGTCAAAATGGTGTTATTAAATATAACAACTTGTCCTGCAAATAATCCTCATATTTTAGTATGTAAATGGGAAACATAAAGCGTAACGCCTGTTGGAACTCAGTCAGGCACAAATAAATATTCAAAATCCTCAAAGTGAAAACTGGTTGTGTTCTTAAAAGGGTTCTGGGCTTTTAAAATTAATGGCCTATCTTTAGGATAGGCCATCAAAATTAATTGATGGAGGTGTGGTTCGCAGGACCCCGCTGATCAGCTCTTAAAGGGGGCTGGTGCTCCAGGCTCTATATTTTAACTCTTACTGGCGCTGGATAGGAGTTGCAGGTGTAGTAGTCGTGACGGTCACTGGGATGAGACAGAAGCGTAGTCAAATGGAAACCAGAGGTCAGCAGCAGGAGGTATCGGTATGCAGTACAATGGGATGAGACAGAAGTGTAATCAAATGGAATCCAGTGGTCAGCAGCAGGAGGTAACAGTACAATTGCAGATGAGCAGGAGGAAGAGGAGCTTGATCAAGGGCTTGTGAAGCACAATAATCATGTGCTGGATCTGAGGCACAGTCAGGCTCTTATAGGATGTCCCAATTAGTAGAAGGGTGGAGCCAGAAGAGGGAAACAGGAAGTGGACTTAACAGGAGCAAGGAAACATAGAACAAGGCTGGGTTTCAGCAAGAAATGGTCCAAAGCCTGGATAGCCCAGGGAAATGAGCCGCTGATAGGAGCGCAAGAGGTTCCCGGTTTGATCCCTAACACTATGGTTACACTGGTCAACAGATCCGTTTGTGCTATCTTATTCAAGTGAATGGAAGGAAGATGCAATACACTGCATTATGGCATCTGGCAGAACCAACTGATCTCTATACTGGTTAAAATAAGGGAGGCTACAACTCAGGCCCTTTCAAACAGCTGATAAGCAGTGATCTGATCCCTACTCATCTACTATTGCTGGCCTGGATCACCACCTTAAGGAGTTAATAGCCATAATGAAAAGAAGACAAAGAAATTACAGAAACACAAATGTGATCTTCATCCAAAATCTGGAAGCTTCAGTTGCCAACTAATTCCCAATTCCATGGCATACTGGGTAAGCAGGAAACGAGGGCAAGAGCTTAGAGGAATAGTTTATTTCCAAAAAGTGCATTTTAAGGAGTTCTTCCCTTTATTGCAGCTATTTCGTTGGAAACTTTTCTAGTCTGGGTACATTGAAGCATTGTTTTGCTACATAAGCGTGGCAATGCAAGGAATTTGCAAATAAGTAGTATTCTATGCTTGATTTCCGCAGGTAAATTTAGAGTTTTTTCTGATCTAGGACATCGCATTAGTTATGCTGATTACTGCTCTGCAGAATACATAATCAATCCAACATGCAATCAAGACATTAACATAGTTACTGTTGTACAACAGTGATGCTTACAATCTATATTCTGTACAAAGCTTTTACGGGGTATAAGTCCCTTTTACCTCTCCCAGCTGAGCCTCACCTACAACTGGGAGGTAAGTACTGCACAGTTTGAGAAGCATTGCTGTAGGGCAGTGTTTCAAAATTCCAATCATCAAGAGCTTTAACAGGTCATGTTTACAGGATATTCTATAGTAAGAACACCTGTGGCAATATCTGAAGCACTGACAACAGAGGCGTAACTTGAAGCTCCTGGGCCCCAATGCAAAACCTGTAACAGGGCCCCTAACTCAATGCTTTATTCATAGTACTGGGCTCCCTATATGGAGAAGAGTGATCTTATGGGCCCCCTAAGGCTTGTGGGCCCGGGTGCAACCGCATCCCATGCATCCTCTCTAATCACGCCAGTGACTGACAATAATTACATCACCTGTGCAATACTGAGGAAATCCAGAAAACATGACCTGTTGGGGGTCCATGAGGACTGGAGTTGGGAAACACTGCTGTAGGGAGTTGAACTAACTACCCCTAAGAAAACTTAGTATCTCTATCCATGGGGCTCTAAAGCAAAAACTTAGAATGGAACCCAACAGCAAGTTAATTGAGGATTTTAAAAGCCTATGACTATTTTGCTCTCCACTATGCTTGTTATCCTCCTCTTCAAGGTCCACCTGATGTCTATATGAAATTTTCTATTTTCCTCTACCCCTTAATGCTTTCCTATTCCATCATCCATATCATTTCTGAATGGGAGATAGTTCTTCTTGGTTGCCTGGCCACAGAGCAATTGCCATGCCTGATACCATGATAGATATACCCATGTCCTTAGGATTGCCTTATTTGTCTGCTCAAATATGGCTACAAATGCTTGCCTCTCCCCAACTTTCAAATTTCCTTAAAGGGAGAATCCAGTGAACATCTCAATTTTCAATGTGAATTGTTCGTTGTCCTTACATTTAACAAACTGCAGTGCAATAAAGACATAATGAGAACAAGTCAACCGGTTACCTGAGAAGTTAGAGGGGTATTCCCAGATTGCCATTTATTGCCTTACTACAGAATAGATGATAAATGTCATTCCTTTCAAGTTCTTTTCACTGCGGTAAGTACAGTGAGGAGGATAGGTGGACACGGGGCCCCCATGCTTGTCATCAGTGAGGGTCCCAGTGGCGGGACACGCAGCAATCAAACATTTAACACTTATCTGTTGGATAGGTGATAAATGTCAATTCTAGGACTAACTTTTTAAAGTAAGCTCTACATGTTAAACTACAAAAGAAATATTACGAACAATGGCCTTCACCCTAAATTCTGTTTTACCAATAAGGGCTACTTTTCATGTTTTGCAAGGAAATGCCCTTTAAACAGAACCTCTCTCCACCATTCATGAAGAAATCTTGTACGCCACTAACCTGCTCTTACATGCCAGTGTAATAAATAACGGAATGCTGAATTCTTAGCAAAAAGGGTTGAAATTGGGAAACATTAGCATGTAACTAGGTATTCAATTGGAAAACTCTAAAGCCGCTCTCACACAAGACGATTATTGCCACGATTAGCGCGGTGTTCCAAACCCTGTGCAAATTGCAGTGCAACGCTCCTATTGATTTCAATGGGGCCTCGCAGACTAGCATTTAAACGCAGCAATTTTTGAGCGCAGTCTGCTCTATTTTTGTGCCTTTTTGCACTTTTTACTCACCTCCTTACAGTGACAGGCATTAGAAAATGCTAATCAAAGTCGCGGCAACCAACGCTGTGTGTGACAGCAGCCTAATTTACAGATTAATAACAGCGTTTTTCCCTGTGGCATAGTTTAACAAAATTAAACTTTTACTTTTTAATTCTGCATATACAATTTTTCCCTGCATATAAGGCCTCCCCCGAAAATAAGGCCTAGCTAAACTGCCAAAAAAAAAATCAATACTCACCTGGTCCGCGGCGCCCCGATGGTCTCCGGCAGCGCTGCGGCAAACTGCAGAGTCCTTCCCGCCTGCCATCTCAGCTTCTTTTGGTGACGGGGCTTTGAATATCCCGCATCCAGCAAAACTAGCGCTGTGATATGCTGATCGAGCGCCAGCAGCTACTCACAGTCGGCGCTCGATGAGCCAATCACAGCCATTCAGTGATGTTACCGGAGACCATTGGGACACTGCAGATCAGGTGAGTATAATCCCCCCGAAAATAAGACACTGTGCCTCTTTTGTGGCAAAAATTAATATAAGACAGTGTCTTATTTTTGGGAAAACACCGTAGTAAAACAGCTAAATAGTGTATGACCACCAGAGGATATTCCAAATCCTCTTCTGTTTAGTAACAGTCTACTCAACATTATCACTAATTCCAAGACTAAACTAGAACAACCCATCAAGAAGAAAATGGTCAAACTGTACATGCATGAAACTGGCCTAAAAGAAATACGGTTATTCATTTCATTGCAGACACACAAATAGTGCATGGCATCTGTCCCTTCTCAGGGGACGTAAGACCCTACCTATCAGAGTTTTATGGCATGTCTAGTGAACTAATCAGAAAGGTCATTTTGTGTAACCCATTTAATGTCAAAAAATAACTTTGTTTTATAGCATACCAACTGTGATCAGGAGGTGGAGCTGGGCTGACATAGCAAAAACCGGCAGCCTTGGTCCACATGGGCGTGTGCCCTGTTATTCTGCACTGGGCACCATTGGTGCCTTCGTCCTGTCACTGCCGAATGCACCTGAGATGGTCTTTGTCATAAATCCTTCAGTCGGCTCACGGTATAGTGTGCCCTTCTTACACAACCCTACTTCTTGCCCTTGGCCTTCTTGGACTGATTGGCTCACTGGGAGGTGTTTCTCCTAGCTGGCCAATCAGCCATAACTCAAGTGTGTGTATAGTGGGCCAACCTTCACATGGGTGCTGATTATTTTCCTGCCTGATGTGTTTGGTGAAGCAGCAGATTCCTATCAGCTTGGTCCCTGTGGCTATCTATTCTGTGTGGGGCTTACTCACTTCTACCAAAAACAGTTATATACATTTTTCTTTCCATCTGCATTAAACATCTTGCTTATCCTCCATCTAGGGACAGATTAGGCCCCTAAGGTTCCTGATGTGGAGCATTATATTGTGTGTGTGTTGGGGGGTCCTGCTTCTAGGCAGGGTCTGCCATATCAAAGTTAGCCATATGGTTCCCTGATTTCTGTTACTGTTACTTGCCAGATTTTGTATTACCCATGTTTTGATGTCTTTATTGGTCCATTGCAAACATTAATTCCTTTTAGTTTGAAGTGTTGGTGACGTCCTTGGAGGCCACCATACTTGCATCTTGCATGCAGCACTTGGACATTACAAGGTCAATACTTGTTAAGGCACAGCCTTACAAATTTTTGTTTATCAACTGTATTTTGCTAGTAGGACCATAAGGATTCATAAAAAGTTTACCCACATAACCCCTTGCAGGTTTTCAATGTATTATGTAGGGACTTAAGAACAACAAAATTAAATGTAGCACTGCAGTTGCTGGACTTGCCTGGATGATGTATGACCCAAATGCAGCTTTACAACCGGCCCCCCTTTTAGTCATATATTATTTCTTGTGCCAGGGTTGAATCAGCAATAAATGCTAACAAATTTTAATAATACAGATTGATTACACTGCAGAGCCAAATATAAAAGGCAAGACATTTATACCTTATGTAAAACGCCTGACAAGTTAAGCTTTTTGATTAAGATAATTGATTGGAAATACTTACTGGAAGCAAGAATCTCTGTTGTAAAGTCATCTTGTGGCATCAGAAATCATAGTGTTGATTAAATAGTCATTGTTTATTGCAATGACATTTCTCAAAATTGTACATTTCAGGCTGCTAACAGACCAGCAATATTGCAAATTCCATTACCATGCAACTCAAATGAAAGGTATCACCGGTATTAGTGTATCTTGACGCCACCGGAAGCTAGGGGTTTGACAGGGAGAACACCCCTCTCACACCCCTAGCCCCTGATTGGCTCAAGACGGGAAAGTCCTAACTGCACACAGTGTGCATTGATTAGTGCCTGGGCTGCTGCTGCAGTAGCCTTAGCCTGAGGGTTACTTGTCTTCGCAGGCGTACATTATTAGATGTTAATGTTGCCATTTTTGGCCTGCATTAACATTTAATTATGTAAGGCTACGAAGGAAAGTAACCCTCAGGCTGAGGCTGCAGCCCAGGCACTAATCAATACACACACAGAAGCCGCAGGGATTCTGGCTGTCAGGTCCGTGCCGTGCTTGCCGCCTCTGTGATCCCTGATGCCCGTTGGAACCCCGCTCACTGCTCCCTATTCTTTCCGCAGCAGCAGGCTGTGCATATGCTACACCGCCGGGACAGTCGCCCGGCATCTGTCCACTGTGTCCCGGCATTTGCCTGTCACCTCCGTGGGGACCGCCGCCTCAGGGCTCCATAACGTCAGCTCCCCCGCTCTCCGGTCAGAATTTCTGCGGCCGCAGGATGCGCTTCGCCGCCGATCCAGGTGGGTGGCCGGCCGGTCTGTGCTGCGTCCCGCTAGCCATCCTAACATCTTTGTGCTGTCTTCCGCTGGCTCGGGGCTCCATTATGTCGGCTACCCCCATTCTGCGCTCCACTGCTGCCAATTCTTTAATGTTCTTCCAGGACCTACAGGGCAAGCAGCCGTGCAGCCAATCACGTTCAAGGGGCATCATCCCCCTGTCAATCTTGACTCCACCAGCAGTGCCTGGTGGCGTCAAGATACACTAATACCGGTACCACCTTTGTGCACTCAGTACAGCTACTTGTCTACATAAGAAAGATTTATCTGTGCACGGCATCAAAAAGATTTTATTGCAAGTAGAACCTTATAGAACAAATTAAATGGGTAAGAGTTTAAAGTTTTTTTCAGGACTTAAATATTAATGTATCAGTTTGGTGGGAGGCCGACTCACGATATTCCCACTGATCAGCTGTTTGAAGAGCTGTGGATGTGGCTCTTTCTCGGCCTGTGACATCACATTCATTGGTCATATGGTCTTTGTGCAACTCCATATCAAATAGGATTGAGCTGCAATACCGGGCACTGCCACTACAAAATGTGCTGTCCTGTGTCTGGTATACAATAAAGAGGCCACAACACTCATTTCAAACAACTAATCATTTGGGGTGACCGGAGTCAGATTCCCAACAATCTCATACTAGGTAATGCATATTGTCAGAGTAATCACTTAATATAGGTAATACTCAATCAGGTATGCCAAATTCGATGCAAGAATACAGCCCTATGCCGTTTATCAGTATGGGCATTTTTCTGCGATCACGACAGTGTTTTCTCGCCCATTCACACGACCATGAGCTTTGTTTTTAGCAAAAAAATACATTGCACTCCGGAGAACCCTCAATCTGCAAAAATCCTTGGGATACCTTCCAATGCCTATATAGAGGCAACAGTAAGCTTTTCGCAGTGTTGGATGCTGCTAAAATACCTCCCCCTCCCTTTCTTTGTCCAGCTCCCATAGGAGTCTATGAGAGCTACCGACGTTTTTTGGGGCAAAAGATAGTTCCAGAACTCTCTTTCTGCCCAGCATATATGCGTCGGCATGTATTTCAGTCGCGTATGTTTTATTTTTCACGGTTCAATGTTTTTTTACGCGCCGTATATTCGCCCATGTGAACGGATGCATTGGAAACCAATGGCTCAGATGGTCACGTATATGAGTTGGGTGTAAAAACTTCGCTGTTTAGGCGCTCGTGTGAAAGAGCCCTGAAACAGACAAGTGGCATTTCAAGATTGGCTTGCTCTTCTGAAGCTCTTTGAGTAAAAAGTATATATAAAAGCACACTGCAGCACAAGCTGATCATGAGCAGACGTCCCCGGCTGTCATCCAATCATCATAGGACTGATGGGTTGGGTTTTCCCAACTCAGCAATAATTATCAAAATATTCTAAAAGTTACAACTAACGTGTTAGTTACATTAGCTGAAATCTACATGTGAACATATAAAATTGTAAAATGTTAATACTAGCAGTTAAAGCCCATTTACAGGGAGCGACGATCGCTCAAACAACAGTTTGAATGACAGCTTTGAGCGATCATTTTGCATAAACTGTTAAGTAGTTACTCAGCTACTTAAGAGCAATTAAGTGTGCAAATGAAGCCTTAGCTGAAAGCAGTTTATAGCCTGAGGGCTCTTATCTGCATTCAGATCCTTTGTTCTCCAGCGGGAAACAATGCTATCAGCACTTCCCATGGAGAACTGCTGATAAGGCTGAAGGACGATTTTTAGGTTGGACTGAATTTAACAATCACCTAGCAGTGCACGAAAAGTGCATGATGGCCGCGCGTTTAGACGCAACGATTATCGCTAAAAAAACGATCGCTTTTTAGCAATCATCACTCCGTGTAAATGGGTCTTTACATTATCTCAGGCTTACTGTAAACATACAATTACTAAATGCTGAAATTGGCAATTATCGTATCTAAGGGTGCCTACCCACTTGCGATTTTTTTTCCTGTGCTGTTTTGCATTTTTTCTCAAGAGCAATTAGTATAGAATGTGTTCTCGTCCATCTGGGTTTTTTTTTCCGTTTCGTGGGGTTTTTTCACATAGGAACTGTCAGTTGCATATGTCTCCTTATTTTTCTCTTAATGCACCCATGATTGTCAATGGAGGGCTGCAAAAAACACGCAAAAAACGCTGCGAAAACCGCGCGGAAGACGCGCAAAAACGCCGCATTTTTCACGCGCGAAAATCGGCAACGCAAGTGGGTAGGCGCCCTAAGGCTTGCACAAAGGACACATTCTGCTGGGGCCTCACTCACTGCTGACTTCTGTTTTTACAAGTCACAGTAACTTGTAAACACCATTACGTTAGGCCAGGCTCTCACGAGCGTATTTGAATTGCGCTTTATGCTCGCGTATAATACGCGGTACATCGCAGCAATTCAAATACATTTGTTACACTAACATTTCTTTCACTGTGTATAATATACGAGTAAAAACGAATACAGTATTTTCTATTTTACTGCGCATTACGCATAATAGAGGCCTATTGTTCTCTATAGGTGCGTACTAAACGCCATACATGCACGATTACATCGCGTATGTGCAGCATTTATATGCAATGTCGCTAAGTGACAGAATGGGAAATAAAATGATGAAAGCAGGAAGACGGCACATGACAACGTGCGGGAAATACGTGGTCATGCACAGTCAAAAATCCCTGCCATACGCGGAGATACATCGGCTCACTCCACAGTAAAATGATTTATTATACATGCAGCTCGCGAGTCCTTAGGCCCAGAAAACACTTCTACACATCAGAGGTCCTCTCCTCTTCTGTCTGTTGTGCCGCACCCCTTCCAATTAGGAGGCACTGCCTAAGGCAGGAGGCTCATTTTGCATCATCAATGGAACACCCCTGACAGTAAGACAAACTATCACAGTAACCGCTGTGGCCAAATCTCAGGAATACTGGTCCTAATGAAAACAGTGCAAAAAGATTATACAGCTTGTAATATAAACATATTACTCATATCTACCCTGTTTTCCCAAAAATAAGACCTACCCTAAAAATAAGCCATACCCTGATTTTTGGGAATTTTCCGGGAGGCTTGAAATATAAGCCCTGGCTGTATAACATTAAAAAAGGAATACTTACCTAGCAGGCTCAGTAGTGGGGGCCTCCTGCTGCTGTCCGGAGCTCCGCCGTGTGTCCTGCAGTCCTCGTTCACCCACAGAAAATCACTTCCTGGTTAAGGGATTCATAAATGCCACCTCCAGGAAGTGATAGCTCTGATTGGTTCCCAAACACTGCTCAGCTAATCAATGCATCGCTCGATGAACCAATGCGATGACTGTGATTGGTTCATTGGGCTGCAGTGATTGGTTCTTCGACTGCTGCTCAGCCAATCACAGCCATCAGAATTTATTAATTGGCTAATCAATGCCGCGTTTCAGCGCGTCAGAGCTCAGGAGAGCATCGGGAGGGACCTGGACTGAGCCTGCTAGGTAAGTATAATATGATATCCCCTAAAATAAGCCCTAGTGCCTCTTTTTAATGGCAAAAATTAATATAAGACAGGGTCTTATGAGGAAAACACGGTATTACAAGGACGAACCTCTTTAAATTAAGAGCATCTTTTTCGAGAATTTTTTATGCAACTGTGAAATGATATAAATACAGTCATTGATTTTTGTGTTGGGGACTCCATTGTATGGAGAAAATAAAACAGTACTATGTTTTCCGGACACCTCAGCTGGACCCAACAGACCCCATTAGACATTACTGGGTTCCATCCGGTGCAGTTGGTGTCCATCACAAGGTGGATCCAACACCATGCTGTGTTTTTCATCATGCAGATGTGAACAGAGCCTGAAAAATGGCCTAAAAAATAAGTTACAAGCAAGTAACGTTAAAACCCCAGGATCTGCTACAGAATCTAGATGTAACATTCAATTTCTTTTCACAGTACTGCTATTGAAAATGTGACACAGCACTGAATGCAAATATCTATTTAAATCAATGGCACTTGCAAGCTATGTGTGCCTAAAAGGTTCTATTACTGAGAGTCTAACACAAAATCCTAAGCAGTGCCAAATGGTTACAAAAAACCGCAGCTTGCCTTTATTAAAAAATTCCACACGTGGATATTACCCATGGACAGGGCTAAAACTGCATGGTGATCTGATGCAGAACCCGCATGGAAAAATCTGCGTTGGATTTCCCCATGTGAACATACCCTAAGGATAGAAACACATGCTGCAGATGGCCACACTTTGCCAAACCATGGCCATGCAAATTACTGACAAAATTGTGCAGCCAAAGGCCCCTGCGGGTGGACGTAACCTGGCTGTGTGCAGCCAGCCACACTGTATCCTTCCATTCTTAACTTTTTTATCTATGTAATATAAATACAGCACAACAACCTCAGTACATCAATACGTCACCAGAACCAAGCTCATAAAATGAATATAGGACTAGAGCCAACCTTAGTACATAGATACAGGCCCAGAACTGATCTCATAACAAAAACAGCTCTAGAACGAAGCTCAAAAAATGACTACCAGAATCAAGCTTATAAAATAAATACAGCACCAGAACCAGGAACAATATTTCTTTTCTATATGGTCAGTTTCAGACAAATGTCCCAGCTTGATTGCAGGTTTAGAGTTATCATATAATGTACTCCAGTGATCAGACGCGATGTTGTCTGTTTGCAGTTGTCCATATTCAGTTTTCTTCTCCAGACCACAACTGAGATTTTTTCCAGCCATAACTTGCTTCTGCCCACTCCCCATCTTGCCTCTGTAACCCTTAACGAACCTCAGTGTCTCCTTATAGTAATGGTGCCCCAGCTACAGTCCCATTAGAGAACAGTCCCCCACTGTGGTCCCACTATATAACAGTGCCCCTGCTGTACTCTGAAAAAGTAATAGCACACCCTCTGTTGCTCCACTAATAGTGTCCCCATTTTTGTGCCAAAAAGTAGAAGTGCCACTGCTGTGGTTCCTCTAAGTAATATGACATCTATGAAGCCCCACTGTGGACCCAATTTGCAGTAGTGAGCCTTTTGTGGCCTCAATTAGTAAGAGGACCCCCACTCTGGCCCCAATAAGCAATGGTTCTCTATTTTACCGCATTTAGCGCGCCTCATCGCCCATCACAATGATGGGGTGCGCTACAATGTATGTTTTTAGATACTTTTCAATAAAGAATAATCATTTTAAAGAGTCTAGTCTGTGAAGGGCAAAAAGTAGAAGAGGTGCAAATCTTTTCATGATCCTTTTTCCCTGTGTTGGTACCATTCTTGGTTTTAGTTTACAAATACCGACAAAGTGACTTGAAACTTGGCTGCCCTTGGCCATCTAGAAGGAATTTGGGGTATTCGCGGAGTGCCAGCCCCGTCTTGGCCTACAGACTCTGCAGATGTAGATCCAGTACTTTGTTCTGCAGTCATTAGTGTTTGATCTTTATGTTGCACAGGATTATAATTTAGATATTTATACTGTGACTTTTAAATGTGCACAATTAGTCCTCCATTGTGTGTCAAATTACACCTTGCTATGCCCTAGTGTCCTGAAGTCTTTCCTACTGTAGACAACAAAAACATGTTGATGGTGGAAAGTTACACCAAGCAAAGGTCATCAGACGTAGCTGGAAGATCTTTGCCTTTCTCAAAATGTCAGTAACAAATTGCCATCTGAGAAGAAAGGCAGCTAAAGCTCTGAGACATTGTTTAAGCAGTTGTGTTTGGAGTAATAAACAGGAGCCTTCTTGAAAAGGTCCAAAATTATTCTTGGAATTTGACCCTCATCTCCCGCCTCTAGCAAAGCAGAGATTCACACACAACACAATGGAAGGGGGCATGGTCTCGCCCACGTAGAAAGCCTGGGAATAAAGGGTTTTTCTATTATAAACAACCTCTTTCTGGTTTAGTAAGATTATTACTTTTGCACTGAAGTGTGTGCATTTGCACATATGCCAATATGAAGCCACCCTAGGGGTGCTTTTACACGGGACAATGTATTGTATGCATGAGTGAACACGCGACGAATGACAGAGTTTGCTTGTACAGCCTGTTAATACAGGCAGATACATTATTGACTCGCAAATCGTTTACGTTCACTGCACCAGTGAATGAGAACAACTGAATAATTGGTATTTGAACTCAGGGGGGTAACTATAGAGGATGCAGGGGATGCGGTTGCACCCGGGCCCAGGAGCCTTAGGGGTCCATAAGGCCTCTCTTCTCCATATAGGGAGCCTAGTACTATGAATAAAGCATTATAGTTGGGGGCCCTGTTACAGGTTTTGCATTGGGGCCCAGAAGCTTCAAGTTACGCCTCTGTTTGAACTGAATGATTTCCAGACAAGGCAATTCATAAATTCCACCTCCACAAAGCGCTGGTTGTTGATTGGTTCTTCGACCGCTGCTCAGCCAATCAATGCAGCATTGGGTGAACCAATCACAGCCATTGCATTAGTTTATCAAGCGCTACATTAGTTCAGCGGTTGATGAACCAATCATAGCCATCACTTCCTAGAGGTGGGATTTATGAATCCTGTAACTAGAAAGTGATGTTGCATGAGCCCCGAGGACTGCGGGAAGCGCTCGCTGGGGCTATGAAGAGGAGCGGGAGGACTGGACTGAGCCTGCTAAGTATAATAAGACCTCCAACAAAAATAAGACCTAGTGCCTCTTCTGGGGCAAAAATTAATATAAGACATGGTCTCTTTTTCAGGGAAGCACAGTAGCATAATATATATCCTAACAAAATGTGTCAACTCAAAAGCCATTTTCGGACCGGCTCTGAATGAATAAAAGATGGAAATTGGTTGCAATGGCCAACAAGGACACTTTCAGATAAAAGCACTTTTTAAATCGGAGCCCCAAATATAGAAAATTCCATCATTGACTGGCAAATAAAACAGAGTAAAGCCTAAGGCAAAACCTGAGGCTTTTTCCTTTCTGATATCTGAGCTACAAAAGGCTCATAGTGTAAGACTTAAAGAGAAGAGCAGGGACACAACAAGGTCATGCAGCATGTTAAGCTCTGGATCATTTATATGTCTTAATACACCATAAATGGCAGCCTACTGTGCCTTTCAGCAGAGGGGGGCTGTCATGACCCTGTTTCCACAATATCCAAGGTACTTCAATATAATAGTCTTTGCTCGTTTCCTTCTCTCTACTCTTTCTATAGTCCATTCTTAAAGCGGATCTCCTTTATTTTTTTATAAATTATGAGCTGCAATTCTAATAAAAAATAACCTATTATTTGATTCATTTAACAACATATTCCCCCCCATAGGATCATTTTCTAAAGCCATGAGTGCTGTGTGAGGAGAAGCTGTCCTATGCTGAATATGGCTTCCACTCTTCACATCGCGCTTGCTCACCGCCAGGACTCAATGTACTGTGTCAGTTTCTTAGTACATTGGGTGTAAGACTCTGACTCAGATCCCAGTGGGCAGCAGGCATGATGTGAAGAATAGAATCTATATTAAGCATAGGATGGTGTTGCTGCTTGCCATCTGTAAACAGGCAGTGACAGGGTTGCGCCCCGTCGTCAGCTCTGGCCCATGTGATTGCACTGCTGGTGCATGTGCCCTATCATTCCACACTGTGGATGAGTGCCTGTTTCCTGTTCCTTCAGAAACTTCCTTAGGAGCCAACTGTCGAAAATCCCTCTGTGTTTCCAGTCACTGCAGAACTTTCCTTAGGAGTGGTCTGTCACGTGTCTTTCGTTGTTCTCTGTCTCTGCAGAAGTTCTCTTAGATGTCTCTCTGGAATGCCTCAGTATTTTATGTTTCCTTCTCTTTTCAGCTTCTAGAGCTCCTGTTATGCATGGACTAAATGGCCAACAGTGAGGAGTTTTCCCTAGTCAGCCAACCAGCTGTAATGGAGGGGTTTATTCCAGTCCTGCCCTCACGTGGATGCCAGTTATTCTTCTGTAAGCATGCATGCTGGGCAGACCTTTGCTGGATCCAGTATTATCCACGTTTAGTCTATTTCCTGTCCTCTTTGTGCCACTTGTCCAAATGGTTGTTGGATGCCCAAGTCTGGTGTGGTGCATTCCACTCTGTCTGTTGGTGGGTGAATACGCAAGTCCCTTCCGTTCAAATGGTTGTCAGATACCTAAACCATGTATTGTCCTGTTTGTTCCCGAAGAATTTACAGATGCCTGAACCATGTCTTGGATGTCCCCCCCCCCCACCTCCCCCCCATCCGATGTGTTGTCAGTAGAGATGAGCGAGCATACTCGTCCGAGCTTGATGCTCGTTCGAGTATTAGGGTGCTCGAGATGCTAGTTACTCGAGACGAGCACCACGCGGTACTCGTCTCGATTAAACGAGCACTGACCATTGAATTCAATGGAGCCGGCAGTACAGCCGGCTCCATAGAAAGCAATGGGCTGCCGGCGAGCGCGGGATGAATTTTGGGGAAAGGCGTAAAAATATAAGCTCTTACCTGAAAATCATCCTAAAATGTGTAAAAAAAAAATATATATATATACTCACCTTTCCGCTGCAGTCGGAGTTCAGCCGCGTCTGGCCGGCAGTTCTCCTGAACTGCTGTGAGTAGTATTCAGCAGCCGGGGATTTAAAATCCCCGCCTGCTGAATGAGCTACCTCTGATTGGTCACAGCCTCACCAATCAGAGGCAGCTCTCACTCACCCATTCATGAATTCATGAATGGGTGTGAGTGAGTGCTGCCTCTGATTGGCTCAGCGCAGGGACCAATCAGGGGCAGCTCTCAGCTGTCGTTCATGAATTCATGAATGGGTGTTAGTGAGAGCTGCCTCTGATTGGTCAGGCTGTGACAAATCAGAGGCAGCTCATTCAGCAGGCGGGGATTTTAAATCCCGGCTGCTGAATACTACAGAGAGCAGTTCAGGAGAACTGAAGCCGGCCGCGGCTGAACTCCGTCTGCCGGGACCAGGTGAGTATATATATTTTTTTTATTTTTACACAATTCTGGATGAATTGCAGGGAAGGGCTTATATATTTAAGCCCTTCCCGAAAATTCATCGTGAGATCGCCCGCAGCGCATTGCTTTCAATGGAGCCGGCTGTGTTGCCGGCTCCATTGAATTCAATGCGCTGGACAGCTCCAGCCTGTTTCTATTTTTTTTTTTACACATTTTAGGATGATTTTCAGGTAAGGGCTTATATTTTTAAGCCCTTCCCGAAAATTCATCCCGCGCTCGCTGGCAGCCCATTGCTTTCAATGGAGCCGGCTGTATTGCCGGCTCCATTGAATTCAATGGGCTAACATCGTTCTGATCTGCCACAGCTGTTACAGCTGTGGCAGAGGAGAACGATCTTTATGCTGACAGTGCGGGGGGGGGGGGGGGTCTCACTCTTGCCACTATTGTGGCTTAATAGTGAGACCTCAGAGCCCGAAATGCAGCCCTGCATGTTGCTCCTCGCCTGCCCTACCCATTTCTGTGTTCTTTACATGACTTTGGTGATTTGCTAAGATTTTCACAAATGAAAACCTTAGCGGAGCACCAGTCATATACAAAAATGCTTGAGTCGCCCATTGACTTTAATGGGGTTCGTTACTCGAAACGAACTCTCGAGCATCACTGAAAGTTCGACTCGAGTAACGAGCACTCGAGCATTTTGGTGCTCGCTCATCTCTAGTCAGAACAAATTTCTAAACCAATACGCAAAAATGATGCCAAAAAATGCCCCGAATAAAATATCAAACATCTTTTATTGGCTTTGCATTTTGTATCTAATAAAATATGTGATTCACACAACACAAAAGTGGCCACCAACAGAAAGCGTACGAGAAGCAAATAAGTTCATACATAAAAAGTTCATAAACGACAAATAGAACACATCAAAAAAGTGCAAATAATTTTACAGAATGTAAAGGTGTAAAATGGAACTGCATATGAAAAATACTTCCCCCCTATCATATTCATAATGGCAGGTAGACAGAGCGAAATAATAATCGCCACATTATGAATACAAGATTACGTTAGTGTCGTTTTGTGCTGTGTGAATCATCTTCTATTGGTATTATATTTTTGTATCTAATGAAATATATATCTCGTGATACCTTATTTGTGGCATGTTTTGCATCATTGTAGTAAATTGCTTTAGGTATTTGGTAAAATATATATAGTTATAAGAATCAAATAAAAGGCAGCAATTATTAATAAACTGTTGTACGTAAGCTGCTGTGCCTGCACTACAGATACAGTGCAGGCGCAGTGAAGAGTAGAGCTCTATATTCAGCTATGTCGCCAGTTGATGACAGATCTCCCTAGCAATGGATTCTCATAGCTGGAGTCACATAGCTGCATAAGATGTTCGCTACTAAAAAATCACAAAATAGGCTGATAAGACATATTGCAAAAATGCTTAGAATTGTGTATTCTTTAGTGATATTTCGCCTCTGGGGAGCAGGGGGTGAGAACTGTCCACTCTCTGTGGTGAGCCTATTTGACAGATAGGCTCACCACAAAGACTTGCGGCAAATCACAGCATGCCACGATTTGAGTCTTGCAAGCGGACAATCGCTATGATTCTCCGCTCGTGGACAGGGGGCTGTGCATTACTTGCGGCCGGATTATCGATATGTAACGCAATGCAAAATCGCCCGTGAACAGGAGCTCTAAGAGTGTATTAGGACTGTTTAATTGGACCATTTCCTCTAAGGGACCTTTCTCACAGGACGGAATAGGCTACACAACGCACCGCAAACTGCAGTAAATGCCGCATCAAACTCCGCAGACTACCTGCAGATTTTGATGCAGAATTGAAAATGACTTAAAATCTGCCTGCAACTCCACATCAAATTCCGCAGCTAGACTTGTGGATTTTGGTGTGGAATTCCACAGTGGATTGGGCTATGTTGTGCAGCCTATTCCATAAATCACAGCATGCCACGATTTGAGTCTTGCAAGCGGACAATCGCTATGATTCTCCGCTCCTGGACAGGGGGCTGTGCATTACTTGCGGCCGGATTATCGATATGTAACGCAATGCAAAATCGCCCGTGAACAGGAGCTCTAAGAGTGTATTAGGACTGTTTAATTGGACCATTTCCTCTAAGGGACCTTTCTCACAGGACGGAATAGGCTACACAACGCACCGCAAACTGCAGTAAATGCCGCATCAAACTCCGCAGACTACCTGCAGATTTTGATGCAGAATTGAAAATGACTTAAAATCTGCCTGCAACTCCACATCAAATTCCGCAGCTAGACTTGTGGATTTTGGTGTGGAATTCCACAGTGGATTGGGCTATGTTGTGCAGCCTATTCCATCCTGTGTAAAATGCCAGTCAGGCTCCGTTCACACAAGGCAGTCCAGTAGCAATAAAAGCCACACCAAAAATTGCATTTGCAAAACTGCGCTTGTTTTTTTGCCACATTCTACTACAAACACAGTAAAAACACTCCTGGTTTCACCAATGCACTGTCTGGTGTGGTTTTTTTTGCAACCAAACTGCCTCGTGTGAATGGAGTCTTATATGTGTATTTGGACTAACCGACCAAGGTTTACTCTAATATATTGTGTGTGCTGGTATATAGGTTGATGGTACATACGAATCATAGGATACAGGAAGAATTCAGAAAACTCTATATACTTCTATATACTTCTACTAATGACAAGCGTTTTTTTTTATATATATATATAAGTGTTTTTCCTGCCGCAGACAATAAAATTTTAAAAGAAAACGAAAAAAAAAATCGAACAAAACCATAAATATTTTAAGTCCTTGTATGGTAGAGAAACTTTCATTTCGGGACTAGTGATCAAATATAACAATGCCATATTACTCCCCGCAGTGCAAACCACCATGCAGTAAACAAAATACCCAGTAGTAGCACTGAAAGCTACAGTGCAGTACAACATACCTCCCCATCAACTCCATACAGTCACCACAGTGCAGCACACAATACCTTGCTAGAACGGCCAAAAACCATTATGCAGCACTACTACCAGCAACACTGTCCACCTTTCCTTAACCCCCTCCTGGCAGCAGCATTGTCGCCCATCCACTTCTGGCAGCAGCATTGTCGCCCATCCCCTCCTGGCAGCAGCATTGTCGCCCATCCCCTCCTGGCAGCAGTATTGTCCCCCATCCCCTTCTGGCAGCAGCATTGTCCCCAACCCACTTCTGGTAGCAGCATTGTCCCCATCCCCTTCTGGCAGCAGCATTGTTCCCATCCCCTTCTGGCAGCAGCATTGTCCCCAACCCACTTCTGGCAGCATTGTCCCCCATTCCCTTCTGGCAACAGCATTGTCTGCCTTCTCCCCCCCCCCCCCCCCCTTTCTGGCAGCAGCATTAAGTAACATAGTATGTTGGGCCAAAAAAAGTCATATATCTATCTAGCTCTGCCCCCCAATGAGTTAGAAGTAGAGATGAGCGAACACCAAAATGTTCGGGTGTTCGTTATTCGTAACGAACTTCCCGTGATGCTCGAGGGTTCGTTTCGAACAACGAACCCCATTGAAGTCAATGGGCGACCAGAACATTTTTGTATTTCGCCGATGCTCGCTAAGGTTTTCATGTGTGAAAATCTGGGCAATTCAGGAAAGTGATGGGAATGACACAGTGACGGATAGGGCAGGCGAGGGGCTACATGTTGGGCTGCATCCTAAGTTCACAGGTCCCACTATTAAGCCACAATAGCGGCAAGAGTGGGCCCCCCCCCCCCCCTCCCAACAACTTTTACTTCTGAAAAGCGCTCATTAGCATGGCATACCTTTGCTAAGCACCACACTAGCTACAACAAAGCACAATCACTGCCTGCATGACACTCCACTGCCACTTCTCCTGAGTTACATGCTGCCCAACCGCACCCCCTCCCCCCCACAGCGCACACCAAAGTGTCCCTGCGCAGCCTTCAGCTGCCCTCATGCCACACCACGCTCATGTCTATTTAGAATTGCGTCTGCCATGACGAGGGACCGCAGGCATACACTGCAGAGGTTGGCACGGCTAGGCAGCGACCCTCTTTAAAAGTGGCGGAGCGATAGCCCACAATGCTGTACAGAAGAAATGAGAAATAGAATCCTGTGCCACCGCCATCAGGAGCTGCACACGTGGGCATAGCAATGGGGAACCTATGTGCCACACACTATTCATTCTGTCAAGGTGTCTGCATGCCCCAGTCAGACCGGGCTTTTTAATTCATAGACACAGGCAGGTACAACTCCCTATTGTGAAGTCCCTGTCGACCCACAGCATGGGTGGCTCCCTGGAACCCACCGGCGGTACACAGAAATATCCCATTGCATTGCCCAACACAGCTGAGGTAGTAATGTCGTGCTTAATGCAGGTGGGCTTCGGCCCACACTGCATGCCCCAGTCAGACTGGGGTTCTTTACAAGTGGACACATGTAGGTTTAACTCCCTGTGGACCCACTGCCTGGGTGGGTGCCAGGAAGCCACCGGCGGTACATAGAAATATCCCATTGCATTGCCCAACACAGCTGAGGTAGTAATGTCGTGCGTAATACAGGTGGGCTTCGGCCCACACTGCATGCCCCAGTCAGACGGGTTCTTTAGAAGTGTACAGATGTATTAAAAACTCAGTGTGCACCTACAGCATGGGTGGCTCCCTGGAACCCACCGGCGGTACACAAAAATATCCCATTGCATTGCCCAACACAGCTGAGGTAGTAATGTCGTGCGTAATACAGGTGGGCTTCGGCCCACACTGCATGCCCCAGTCAGACTGGGATTCTTTACAAGTGGACACATGTAGGTTTAACTCCCTGTGGACCCACTGCCTGGGTGGGTGCCAGGAAGCCACCGGCGGTACATAGAAATATCCCATTGCATTGCCCAACACAGCTGAGGTAGTAATGTCGTGCGTAATACAGGTGGGCTTCGGCCCACACTGCATGCCCCAGTCAGACGGGTTCTTTAGAAGTGTACAGATGTATTAAAAACTCAGTGTGCACCTACAGCATGGGTGGCTCCCTGGAACCCACCGGCGGTACACAAAAATATCCCATTGCATTGCCCAACACAGCTGAGGTAGTAATGTCGTGCGTAATACAGGTGGGCTTCGGCCCACACTGCATGCCCCAGTCAGACTGGGATTCTTTACAAGTGGACACATGTAGGTTTAACTCCCTGTGGACCCACTGCCTGGGTGGGTGCCAGGAAGCCACCGGCGGTACATAGAAATATCCCATTGCATTGCCCAACACAGCTGAGGTAGTAATGTCGTGCGTAATACAGGTGGGCTTCGGCCCACACTGCATGCCCCAGTCAGACGGGTTCTTTAGAAGTGTACAGATGTATTAAAAACTCAGTGTGCACCTACAGCATGGGTGGCTCCCTGGAACCCACCGGCGGTACACAAAAATATCCCATTGCATTGCCCAACACAGCTGAGGTAGTAATGTCGTGCGTAATACAGGTGGGCTTCGGCCCACACTGCATGCCCCAGTCAGACTGGGATTCTTTACAAGTGGACACATGTAGGTTTAACTCCCTGTGGACCCACTGCCTGGGTGGGTGCCAGGAAGCCACCGGCGGTACATAGAAATATCCCATTGCATTGCCCAACACAGCTGAGGTAACGTCAGCTGTAATGCAGGTGGGCTAAAAATTAATTTGATTACACTGTAGGCGAGGGCCCACAAAAATTGCTGTATCAACAGTACTAATGTACATCCCAAAAATTGGCCATGGCCAGCCAAGAGGGCAGGTGAAACCCATTAATCGCTTTGGTTAATGTGGCTTAAGTGGTAACTAGGCCTGGAGGCAGCCCAGTGTAACGAAAAATTGGTTCAAGTTAAAGTTCCAATGCTTTTAAGCGCATTGAAACTTATAAAAATTGTTCTGAAAAATTATTTGAGTGAGCCTTGTGGCCCTAAGAAAAATTGCCCGTTCAGCGTGATTACGTGAGGTTTCAGGAGGTGGAGCAGGAGGAGGAGGAGGAGGAATATTAGACACAGATTGATGAAGCAGAAATGTCCCCGTTTTGGATGGTGAGAGAGAACGTAGCTTCCATCCGCGGGTGCAGCCTACGTATTGCTTACGTATCGCTGCTGTCCGCTGGTGGAGAACAGAAGTCTGGGGAAATCCAGCCTTTGTTCATCTTGATGAGTGTTAGCCTGTCGGCACTGTCGGTTGACAAGCGGCTACGCTTATCTGTGATGATTCCCCCAGCCGCACTAAACACCCTCTCCGACAACACGCTAGCCGCAGGACAAGCAAGCACCTCAAGGGCATACAGGGCTAGTTCAGGCCACGTGTCCAGCTTCGACACCCAGTAGTTGTAGGGGGCAGAGGCGTCACCAAGGATGGTCGTGCGATCCGCTACGTACTCCCTCACCATCCTTTTGCAGTGCTCCCGCCGACTCAGCCGTGACTGGGGAGCGGTGACACAGTCTTGGTGGGGAGCCATAAAGCTGGCCAGGCCCTTAAAGACTGTTGCACTGCCTGGGATGTACATGCTGCTCGATCTACGCACATCCCCTGCAACATGGCCCTCGGAACTGCGCCTTCTGCCACTAGCGCTGTCGGCTGGGAATTTTACCATCAGCTTGTCCGCAAGGGTCCTGTGGTATAGCAACACTCTCGAACCCCTTTCCTCTTCGGGAATCAGAGTGGGCAGGTTCTCCTTATACCGTGGATCGAGCAGTGTGTACACCCAGTAATCCGTAGTGGCCAGAATGCGTGCAACGCGAGGGTCACGAGAAAGGCATCCTAACATGAAGTCAGCCATGTGTGCCAGGGTACCTGTACGCAACACATGGCTGTCTTCACTAGGAAGATCACTATCAGGATCCTCCTCCTCCTCCTCCTCAGGCCATACACGCTGAAAGGATGACAGGCAATCAGCCGGTGTACCGTCAGCAGCGGGCCAAGCTGTCTCTTCCCCCTCCTCCTCATCCTCCTCATGCTCCTCCTCCTCCTCCTGTACGCGCTGAGAAATAGACAGGAGGGTGCCCTGACTATCCAGCGGCATACTGTCTTCCCCCGCCCCCGTTTCCGAGCGCAAAGCAGCTGCCTTTATGGTTTGCAGGGAATTTCTCAAGATGCATAGCAGAGGAATGGTGACGCTAATGATTGTAGCATCGCCGCTCACCACCTGGGTAGACTCCTCAAAATTACCAAGGACATGGCAGATGTCTGCCAACCAGGCCCACTCTTCTGAAAGGAATTGAGGAGGCTGACTCCCACTGCGCCGCCCATGTTGGAGTTGGTATTCGACTATAGCTCTACGCTGTTCATAGAGCCTGGCCAACATGTGGAGCGTAGAGTTCCACCGTGTGGGCACGTCGCACAGCAGTCGGTGCACTGGCAGCTTAAAGTGATGTTGCAGGGTGCGCAGGGTGGCAGCGTCCGTGTGGGACTTGCGGAAATGTGCGCAGAGCCGGCGCGCCTTTACGAGCAGGTCTGACAAGCGTGGGTAGCTTTTCAGAAACCGCTGAACCACCAAATTAAAGACGTGGGCCAGGCATGGCACGTGCGTGAGGCTGCCGAGCTGCAGAGCCGCCACCAGGTTACGGCCGTTGTCACACACGACCATGCCCGGTTGGAGGCTCAGCGGCGCAAGCCAGCGGTCGGTCTGCTGTGTCAGACCCTGCAGCAGTTCGTGGGCCGTGTGCCTCTTATCGCCTAAGCTGAGTAGTTTCAGCACGGCCTGCTGACGCTTGCCCACCGCTGTGCTGCCACACCGCGCGACACCGACTGCTGGCGACATGCTGCTGCTAACACATCTTGATTGTGAGACAGAGGAGGAGGAGGAGGAGGAGGGTGCTTTAGTGGAGGAAGCATACACCTCCGCAGATACCACCACCGAGCTGGGGCCCGCAATTCTGGGGGTGGGTAGGACGTGAGCGGTCCCAGGCTCTGACTCTGTCCCAGCCTCCACTAAATTCACCCAATGTGCCGTCAGGGAGATGTAGTGGCCCTGCCCGCCTGTGCTTGTCCACGTGTCCGTAGTTAAGTGGACCGTGGCAGTAACCGCGTTGGTGAGGGCGCGCACAATGTTGCGGGAGACGTGGTCGTGCAGGGCTGGGACGGCACATCGGGAAAAGTAGTGGCGACTGGGAACTGAGTAGCGCGGGGCCGCCGCCTCCATGATACTTTTGAAGGACTCCGTTTCCACAACCCTATACGGCAGCATCTCAAGGCTGATGAATTTTGCGATGCGGACGGTTAACGTTTGAGCGTGCGGGTGCGTGGCGGCGTACTTGCGCTTGCGCTCGAACACTTGCGCAAGCGACGGCTGAACGGTGCGCTGAACTACACTGCTGGATGGGGCCGAGGACAGCGGAGATGAGGGTGTGGGTGCAGGCCATGAGGCGGTAGTGCCTGTGTCCTGAGAGGGGGGTTGCATCTCAGTGGCAGGTTGGGGCACAGGGGGAGAGGCAGGGGTGCAAACCGGAGGCGGTGAACGGCCTTTGTCCCACCTTGCGGGGTGCTTGGCCATCATATGTCTGCGCATGGTGGTGGTGGTGAGGCTGTTGGTGTTGGCTCCCCGGCTGAGCTTTGCGCGACAAAGGTTGCACACCACTGTTCGTCGGTCGTCAGGCGTCTCTGTGAAAAACTGCCAGACCTTAGAGCACCTCGGCCTCCGCAGGGTGGCATGGCGCGAGGGGGCGCTTTGGGAAACACTTGGTGGATTATTCGGTCTGGCCCTGCCTCTACCCCTGGCCACTGCACTGCCTCTTGCAACCTGCCCTGCTGATGCCCTTGACTCCCCCTCTGAAGACCTGTCCTCCTGAGTAAGCGTTGCACACCAGGTGGGGTCAGTCACCTCATCGTCCTGCTGCTCTTCCTCCGAATCCTCTGTGCGCTGCTCCCTGGGACTTACTGCCCTTACTACTACCTCACTGCAAGACAACTGTGTCTGATCGTCATCGTCCTCCTCACCCACAGAAAGTTGTTGAGACAGTTGGCGGAAGTCCCCAGCCTCTTCCCCCGGACCCCGGGAACTTTCGAATGGTTGGGCATCAGTGACGATAAACTCCTCTGGTGGGAGAGGAACCGCTGCTGCCCAATCTAAGCAGGGGCCCGAGAACAGTTCCTGGGAGTGTTCCCGCTCCTGAGCAGGTGTCATTGTAGTGGAGTGAGGAGGCTGGGAGGAAGGAGGAGCAGCAGACAGAGGATTCGGATTGGCAGCAGTGGACGGCGCAGAACTGCGGGTAGACGATAGGTTGCTCGAAGCACTTTCTGCCATCCAGGACAGGACCTGCTCACACTGCTCATTTTCTAATAACCGTCTCCCGCGTGGACCCATTAATTGGGCGATGAATGTGGGGACGCCAGAAACGTGCCTCTCTCCTAATCGCGCAGCAGTCGGCTGCGACACACCTGGATCAGGAGCTTGGCCTGTGCCCACACCCTGACTTGGCCCTCCGCGTCCTCGGCCGCGTCCACGTCCTCTAGGCCTACCCCTACCCCTCAGCATGCTGTATTACCAGTGATTTGATTTCACAGGCAGGAAATAAATTGGCGCAAGACTGCAGGCCAAATATAATTTTTGCCCTTTTTGGAAAACGAAAGGCCCCACTGCCTCTAGTGAATGAATTATCTAAGTTTAATAACTGTGCTGTGTCCCTGCTTATGTGTCACAGAACGTGAGGGTAGCAGAGTTATTAACTGTGGCAGAGCAGGTATTTTTTTTCCCAATTAAGGAAAGCAAATGGCGAACCCAGCAGTAAAGCGTAGCTGGCTGCGTATGATTTAGCAATGTTTTTCACGCAGCTCACACGTCTCCACAGGCGTAAGGACGGACACAGGCTGGACAAATAGATTTGTTTTCAGTTTTTTCCCACCAACAGGCAGCACTGCGTATATTCAATGAACCTGAGAAGTTTAATAACTGTGCTGTGTCCCTGCTTATGTGTCACAGAACGTGAGGGTAGCAGAGTTATTATAACTCTTGGAGAGCAGGTATTTTTTTTCCCAATTAAGGAAAGCAAATGGCGAACCCAGCAGTAAAGCGTAGCTGGCTGCGTATGATTTAGCAATGTTTTTCACGCAGCTCACACGTCTCCACAGGCGTAAGGACGGACACAGGCTGGACAAATAGATTTGTTTTCAGTTTTTTCCCACCAACAGGCAGCACTGCGTATATTCAATGAACCTGAGAAGTTTAATAACTGTGCTGTGTCCCTGCTTATGTGTCACAGAACGTGAGGGTAGCAGAGTTATTATAACTCTTGGAGAGCAGGTATTTTTTTTCCCAATTAAGGAAAGCAAATGGCGAAGCCAGCAGTAAAGCGTAGCTGGCTGCGTATGATTTAGCAATGTTTTTCACGCAGCTCACACGTGTCCACCGCCCGTAAGGACGGACACAGGCTGGACAAATAGATTTGTTTTCAGTTTTTTCCCACCAACAGGCAGCACTGCGTATATTCTATGAATAATAACTGTGTTGTGGCCCTGCCTATACAATTCTTTCCCTGCAGTATCAATGGAGGGTGGAATGCTCTGCAGAGGCGATTTTGAGAAGCCCAAAAAAAATGCAGCACAGCCAACAGCAGCCTGGACAGTACTGCACACGGATAAATATGGCCCTAGAAAGGACCGTTGAGGTTCTTGAAGGCTACACTCACTCCTAACACTCTCCCTGCCTATGCAGCACTTCTGTCCCTAATGCCAGGTGCAACGGTCTGCAGAGGCGATTTTGAGAAAAAAAAAAATCCCACTGCTAACAGCAGCCAACACACAGCTATCAGTGGCCCTAATAAGGACCTTTGGGGGGTCTTGAAGCCTACACTAACTACCAATTCTTTCCCTACAGCAGCTCCGGTATAAACAGCACTGTCCCTCATCTAACTCACACCGCATCTGAGGCGAGCCGCGGGAGGGGCCGACTTTTATATTAGGCGAACACCTGATCTCGCCAGCCACTCACAGCAGGGGGGTGGTATAGGGCTTGAATGTCACAGGGGGAAGTTGTAATGCCTTCCCTGTCTTTCAATTGGCCAGAAAAGCGCGCTAACGTCTCAGGGAAGGAAGTGAAAGTAACCAGAACACCGCATGGTGTTCGTCACGAATAACGAACATCCCGAACACCCTAATATTCGCACGAATATCAAGCTCGGACGAACGCGTTCGCTCATCTCTAGTTAGAAGCGAATTTTCCCCATTTAAGGGGAAAAACATCCTTCCTGGCTCCAATCTGGCAACCAGAATAATCCCCGGGTAACCGATCATTCTGAAGTAATTGGTGACTATAACATGAAATATTGTTACACTCAAGAAAGACGTCTGGGCCCATTCTGTACTCTTCTATCAAGTTCATCATCACCATGTCATCAGGCAGAGAGTTCCATAGTCTTACTGCTCTTACAGTACTTTCTCTTCTCCTAATGACAATAGCATTCTCCCACAAACCATCCTTTCCCACCCCTTGCAGACGGGCTGGAGCACAGGTAATGAGTCTAAAGGCCCTTTTACATGGGCCGATTATTCAGAATCGTTTAGATTCCCGTACAGGGACTGAACAACTGACAATTCAGCAGTCGTTCACTTCTGAAAGACTATCTACTTACTGTGAATGGAGGCAGGTGGGAAAAAAAATTCCCTAGCCCGCTTCACCTCCATTCCGGCAGTGCAGTGAGCGATGCCAGCGATACTCGCTCCTGTGTAGTAGTGCAGGAGCGAGCATCACTGGGATGAGTGTCGAGTATCATTTGCCCAACAGTTGATCCCCTGTAAAGGGACAAAGGCTGGAAGTGGAAGCAAGAATGTTGCAAGAGCTACAAACTCCCACTGGTACTCATGGTGATGTGACCCGGATATCACTGCAGGTTCTTCATCCTTCTAGACACAGAAAGTGCACTGATAATGCAAAGATAACATTGTCAGTGCAGCTTTAGCATTGGTGTTTCTGCTTTGTGTCTGGCACTGGTGGGGACCCTCACTTCATATTTTGAGAAGTGCCAGACTAGAGGATGCCACTAAATGCACTCTCAAAATGGTAGTTAGAGGACTACTAAACAACCGCTATATCATTGAGAAATAAGGGGTTCTGCTGCATTTTAACCCTTTCATTACATTAAAGTTTGTTACAATAGAAGTCTACTGTTATTTAAGAGACTGCTTCAATTACCGGAAGGCTTTGGCATTTCAGTTAAGATTTGTAATCCCTCAAAGATCCCTATCATAGAGCCTGTAGATAAATGCTGACTACCGTAAACAGGCAAAGTGAGAACCCAATATTTAGATGGGAGTTTACACTATTCTAATTGGACACCTGAGCAAAAATCAGTAGTCCCGACCAGGATCCTACTGATCTGCAACGTCGGTTCAGGAAGTATAAACAGCATCCATCTTCTTTAAGAGAAATCACCAGACATTTGCAGAATGAATGGAGGGAAATAGCAGCCGAAGAGTATCAAGTGGTAATAGAAAGTATGCCATGGAGAGAATCCAATGCCATTATAGTGAAAACAGGCCCCACTAAGTATTAAAATATGTAAATAAGTACTACTTTTACTTCTTGCCCAATTACCTTTTGCAGGATAGTATATAGCAGCTCCTTCAACTATTAGGCTGCCTGTCCACAGGCGGGTTTTCATTGTGTTCTTCGCGGCGATATTCCGGCCTTGGGGAACATAGTGAAAGCTCTCCATAGCGCTGCTATGGAGAGCGCTTCCCCCCTGTCCAAGAGCGGAGAATCATTGCGATTCTCCGTTCGGGGATGGCAAATCGCAGCATGCTGCAATTTGCCGTGATTCTCTGCGGTCCTCCGCGGTCAGCCTACCTATTAGATAAGGCTGACAGCGGAGATCCGCCTGCCGGCTCCTGCTCTCGGGCGGCGGAGGTCCGCCTCGGGATACCGCAATGCCCGTGGACAGGCAGCCTTACTGACCAGAGTTCAAGACTGTAGGGGCCCTTTTACATTGAATGATTGTTTGAAGTGTTGTTGGATCATGTGAATTTGAACCATAATCGTTCGATGCAAACACGGCCAACGATTGGGCGAAAGAATTTGTTCACTTCCTGTTAGTCTTTCCTTTTCTGCAGGCATAAAAATCATTCACTTGTTGGTGAGTTGTTGCATGTGAACAGCGATTGACTAGTCGTTCACAGGTGAAGTGAATGTGACTGATTGAACGACTTGCAAAAGTAAGTCCAAATAAAATTGGGAATGACTCATGTGCCTGTATGAACAGCCAGCGAACTCTGTTATCAAACGATTTATCATTCTGTGTAAAAGGAGCCCAACTCCAGAAATGTGTATTCTATAATCACTCACTAACGAGTCAATTATTCAAACTATGTTAAATGGAAGAGTAATTCAGCCAGGCTCCCTCACCATCCTCATTGTCATCACACACGGGGATTTTGCTTGAGTTATTGGCTCCCATCGTCACTTGTGCAAGGCTCACGTCCCGTAGTTACATCCTCATCAGATCCACAGCGCTGATTATCAGTTCTCGAATATCTAGCAGGAAGACCGGAGAGACTTGTCTACTTCATCCTGCAGAAAGAAGCAACACTTATTAGCACACTGGGGATCAGCTGACCAAAGCCAAGATCTGCATGGCACGTGTATGTTCTCCTAACGTTCTCCTGGGTTTTGTATTTCCTCCTACACTCTATAAACAGTGACTGAGTGCATTCATACAGGTGGGAGCGAGTCGTGCCCGAGAATCGCACGAAAATAGAGCATGCTGCGGCTTCTCAACGCTTGTAAATACAGAAATTACAAGTAACGGGTGGCACTTTCATGTGAGTTTAGTGCCGAACAAAATTCACACGATTTTCACCCGTGTAAATGCACCATAAGTGCTTATTTACACAAGCGTATATTGGCAGTTCGGATGGTCGATTTTCCAGTGCGTAAAAATGGCCGGCCAGAAAAGATATATCTGGAAGTATCTTCCGGCTGGAATATGGCGGGTGGTCCCATAGACTCCTATGGGAGCCTATGTGACCAGCCGGAAAAGGGAGGTGGGAGGGGGTTTAGCAGAGGCTCTGCTAAAGTCCCTCCCCCTTCCCTCCCCTTCTCCACCCCTTGCCGACTGCCAGCAAAGGGAGGAGGCGGGATATTAGCACACTAGCTCCCACTCCATTCTGACCCCTCCCATTGCTGGCAGCCAGCAAGGGGATGGAGAGGGGGAGGCAGTTCAGCAGAGCTAAACTCTCTTCCCCCGCCTGACAGTATCCCGGGCTCAGGGTATACTCACTGCACCCGGGATACCGTCTCACCTAACGTAAACTTAAACTGGCGTATAATACCACTATTCAAACTAGCACAGAGCGCCACTGATTGTAGTGCCCTATTACAATGTCATGATTCCTCCCATTGCTCACTAACTGTACGGCACCCAGCATCACTCACTAACAGGTAACCAGCAACCATTAACCCCATGTTGCAACCCGTGCATCACAGTTCCTTCAGGGAGGTAGTCCCCCAGTCTGAACTCATCTGTCATCGGCATTGCCTCTAGTGTGTGCACACTAAAGTCGTTGGACTGATCTCAGGTTTCTAGCAGCTTGCTCCTTCATCTGGGTCCCAGATCATCTACTTCAAGGACAGATTCCCTACAGGAAGGCAGACTCCCTCTCTTTCCATGCGGCTTTTAGTCATGTTCAGCCTCTGGTCATTGAGCCTTTTTGATGTTGCGTGGGGAACAGCTCCACTCTCACTACTCTTTGCCCTGTGGCCACCACCACTCTAGGCCTCTGCTAGCCCACACACTGCTGCTACTTCACATAGACATACCCTAATAGTACAGTGATAAAACCACTTAAACAGAAGAGGATGATTAGGGCTACAGACACGATATTTCTTATTCCTATATTATGGCAATTTGATCCATATAGGCATGTACTATTGTGTGCTGTAATACTGTATGTATCTACTATCTTTCTTTTCTAATACTACCACTTTTGCTTTCTATACCCACTTCTATGCCCCCAGTCCTTGATTTTTAACCCCTTAAACGACACTACCTATTTTGGCTTTCAGGAACAGGAAGCAGCAATTTTTTTTCATTCTTGAAAGAGCCATAACTTGTTTATTATTCCATTGACATAACCGGATGAGGACTTGAGTTTTTGCAGGACCAATTATGTTTTTCAGTGGTGCATTTTTAGGTAACATATTAATTTATTCATTTTTGAAGGGCGGAGGGGTGAACAAGATAAAACAGCAACAAAAAAATTTTTTTTTTACTTTGTTCAATGAAGGTAAAAATATTATTAAACTTGATATGTATGGTTTTGTGTTACTTTTTTGGAATAAAAAACTTTTTGCTAAAATTTTTTGAACTGCCACTTTCCCGAAAACAATGACTTTTCCATCGACGTAACTTTAAGGAATTCTTTCTTTCAGGATAACTTACATTTTTCATTGATTCCATTATAGATTACACACAACTCATTCATTAGGGGTTCTGATGTTTTAAATTTTTGTAAAAGAGGGTGAAAAAAGGTAATTTCACCATCATCTTTTGGTGTTTTTTATATTATAGGCACATGGCATAAATAACAGAGAATCCAGGGAAATCAAATATATTTATATTTTCTTTTATTTTACTATGTTTGCATTCTATGGGGATTTTTAATGTTAATAAAATGAATTTGATTTATTTTTAACCTCCATTAATGCCTAGTGTTGTTTGTCTCCTGATGGAACTTCACTTTGCAATATTGTGAACACTCATATACGTTTGCCAGTCAGTCAATTAGCAAAAGGCAACCTACATTACTAGACCCTGCCTTAGGCAAGACCTTTTAGGTAAATACTAGGGATGAGCGAGTATACTCGCTAAGGCACTACTCGCTCGAGTAATGTGCCTTAGCCGAGTATCTCCCCGCTCGTCCCGAAAGATTCGGGTGCCGCCGCGGGGCAGGGAGCTGCGGGGGAGAGCAGGGAGGAACGGAGGGGAGATCTCTCTCTCCCTCTCTCCCGGCCGCACTGCCCCGCTCCCCGCCGCAACTCACCTGTCAGCCGCGGCGGCCCCTGAATCTTTAGGGACGAGCGGGGAGATACTCGGCTAAGGCACATTACTCGAGCACTGCAACTTATTGTCACTCCGCAATCACATTTTAGGGATGCTGAGGGGGCGACAAGAGTCTCTTTTACTGCCTAACCACTTAGATACCAAATTTAGTATTGACCATGGCATCTAAGAGGTGAAACGGCTGGGATCAGGTTATATTAAAGCTAAAAACATTGATTTACAGGCCCGGAATTGGAGACTCTCCTTTGGTCATGGCACAGAATTTTGCCTTAATAACATCCACCGCTACCCTCTCCCCGGTGATATGGGCACAGCTCCTGTGACAGTGCCATTACCATGATGTAATAGTATATCAGGGGGCATTAACTGCCTCCTGTTTATGATGTACTATTATGTCACAAGTCAGGAATGATGTCATTTGGTGTAAAGTGTAATCTCAGAACTGTACATACAAAGAGAGGTAATGCCTCCCCGTCATTTCGTCTTCCTCTAGATCACCACTGGGAGTAATTTGTAGAACATCATAGCATTGTGTCATCGTCTAACCTTATTAAAGTATGTTGTTATTTTATGAGTATACCTCAGAATAAATTTTCAACATTTATAGCTGTATCAGAGTTTAACATGACTTTTAACACGTTATGATACCTTTCTGTGCCACGGTTTCTTTACACTTTTAATTGCAGTTAATATTTTTTTTTTAATGGGTTCAGATAAGGAAACTTGTCGCAGACATTTATCACAATCAAGTTCAACTTTGCAGTATCTGTATGCCTCATACATACAGCAGCATGGCAATACATGGAATCTGTGTGGTTTCTTATATTACAAGGTGCCCATTCAAATGAATGAGCTACAATGTAAGGCCCAATGTCCACGGATGGATTATCGCTGCAGAATTCGCGGCCAGATGCCCGCCACGAATTCGGCAGCAATGTCCGTCCATAGACATGCCATGTTAAAAGATTCTTCCCTGCCCACGAACGAAAATCAACTGTGATTTTTCGCTCACGGGAGAAGAAAACGCAGCATATCCTATCCTGTGTGGAAAATTGCACAGACTTCTTCCATTGCAGTTAATGGAAGCCGTCTGCCCCGCCGCAAGTCGGCGTGGATCCACGTCATTGCCGATGCGATGGCAGCGTCATGCCCTGCACTGCACATGCGCGCTGACGCGCAGGCCAAGACACTCGCCGCAAATCTGGACAGTTGAGCATAGGGTCTTTGGCTGGCACCATCTCTTATTCCGCTGCGAGGTTTCTCAGTCGGAATCCAACCCTGCCGTGGGCATGAGGCCTTGGACGTAGTCATGGCAAGTAATCAAGAGTTGGAGCTGCTCTTTCCAGTGGCTCTTTGCATTGCCTATTAGACACATACAGAGCCCATATAAAAAGGTGCAATATACAACCCCAATTCCAAAAAAGCTGAGACACTGTGTAAAATATAAATAAATGTTAAGAAAAAAAAGAATGCAGCGATTTGGACATCTCATAACCATATTTATTCACAATATAGCACATATTAGAAGGTGAAAATGAGACATTTTTCCATTTAACAAAATAAACTCATTTAGAAAATAATTAGCAGCAACACATCTCACAAAAGTTGGGGCAGGGCCATGTCTACCATTTTTACAACAGTCAGTAAACATCTGACGAATTGCTGAAGTTTATGGACAGGAATGTTGTTCCATTCTTGTGTGATGTAGGATTCTAGCTGCTCAACAGTCCTGGATCTTCTCTGCATTTTTCACTTCATAATGCACCAAATGTTTTCTATTGGTGTAAGGTCTGGACTGCAGGCAGCCGGTTCAGTACCCGGACTCTTCATCTGTGAGGCCATGCTGTTGTGATGGAGGCAGTATGTGGGTTAGAATTGTCTTGGTGGAATATGCAAAGAGATGTCTGGATGGGAGCAAATGTTCTTCTAAACCCTCTGTATGTTGCTCAGCATTAATAGTGCCTTTCATGATATGTAAGCTGTACATGCCATAGGCACTAAAGCAACCTCATACGATCAGAGATGCAGGCTATGAACTGTGTACTGATCAGAAGCTGGATGCTCCATTTCCTTTTGAGAACACACAGGACACAGCATTTGTGGTTTCCATTGAGAATTTCACATTTTGATTCATCTGACCACACAACAGTTATCAATTTTGTCTCAGTCCATTTCAAATGATGCTCGGCCCAGAGAAGATGCTGCTGTTTCTGGATTGTGCTAATATATAACTTCTTTGCATGATACAACTTTAACTTGTATTTGTGGATTGCACAGCAAACAGTGTTCACAGACTATGATTTCTGGAAGTATTCCTGAGCCCATGCAGTGATGTGCATTACAGTGTCATGCCTGTTTTTAATGCAATGATGCCTGAGGGCCTGTAAAGCTCACACATACAATATTGACCGTTGGCCTTCTCCAGATTTTCTGAATCTTTTGATAATAATATATATGTAGATGGCGGGATATTCAAAGTCTTCATAATTTTACGTTGAACATTTTTCTGCAATTGTTCCACAATATTTAGGTGCAGTTTTTCACAGATTGTTGAACTTCTGACTATCTTTGCTTCTGAGATACTTGGCCAATATAACTCTAGTCTACCATCAAGATTGGAGGTGCAGCTCTGCTTCCTTGCTTATTATTTTGGTGCTCCTCACCACAATCTCCTCTACTTTAGCCAGCCTAGAAAAGACTTCCTATTTAGGCAGGCATAGATAACTAGGCGCTGTACGGATTGACCATCAGGAGCTCCTCTAGCTAAATCTCATAGGGGTTTTTTGCTCCACTAATCCAGGGCATTTTTCCCTGGTTGCTATTAAGGGATCTAATTTTTGATAGCTCTATCCTCCATTTTGGATGGGCTACCAGTATAATCTCCTCTGGGATACTTGTCCTCTTTTATTGAGGAATTTATCCTGGTGTTTTTGGTGAGAGACACAGTCCTAACATCCTATGGTATTGACCTAGGTTTTATTAGGGACCTAAAATCTCAAGTGAAGTGAGTTGCTTTTCCTGACCTCTATTTCAAAGGATCAGGTGAAACTCTGTGAGAAACTAACTCTATTGCGCAAGACGGTGACACTATACTGAAAGATAGCACCAAGATTATGAACATTTGTTTACTATGGTTTCTGAGGACCGGTTACCCGGCAGAAATGCATTGAGCCACCTTTTTGATAGATCTAGCATTGAGTGCCTTTAGGAAGAAGGAACGCCGTAAAAGGTGTTCTCTCTACTTTTCTCACAATTTAGCAATTGATACCGAATCTGGTTTCGGGATAACAGTATTCCGACTAGGGTCTATGAATATTAAGTAATAGAGATGAGCGAGTATACTCGCTAAGGGCAATTGCTCGAGCGAGCATTGCCCTTAGCAAGTACCTGCCTGCTCGAGACGAAAGGGGGAGCAG
Organism: Eleutherodactylus coqui; assembly: GCF_035609145.1. NCBI lineage: Eukaryota > Metazoa > Chordata > Amphibia > Anura > Eleutherodactylidae > Eleutherodactylus > Eleutherodactylus coqui. Next base: position 99,247,050 of record NC_089838.1, on the reverse strand, counting down.
TGAGTAGCGGCAGTCAGCAGGTGGGAGCGGGGGGGGGGGGGAGAGGGAGAGAGAGATCTCCCCTCCGTTCCTCCCCGCTCTCCCCCGCAGCTCCCTGCCCGCCGTCGACACCCGAACCTTTTGTCTCGAGCGGGCAGGTACTCGCTAAGGGCAATGCTCCCTCGAGCAATTGCCTTTAGCAAGTATACTCACTCATCACTATTAAGTACCCTTTTTTCCCGTCCAGACAAATCTCAAAAGCTAATATTTGCATCTGGGCATACCTCTTTGGTATTTGAGGGAAGCTACTTATTTTGCCTCATAATTGCTATTATCTCTGTACTACTGGGATTCCAGATACGAAAAATTATTTTCTTATGTTTTTGTTTGTCTCTTTAAGCCTGTCTCATTTAGGATAACAAATAAAAGTTACGTTTTAAGGAATTGTACAGTGAAGATAGATCTACTTTATTCGACTCCTCTGCCGCAGTGAAAGAATAGTTCATCTGAGATACTCGGCCTCTCTAACATGCTCTTTCTATACACCGTCATGGGACTCAGTAAAAAAATTGACCCTCCTGCTGTTTTTTCATAAGTACCACTTACTTTTACAGCTTCTTGTTACCCCTGTCCCAACTCTTGTAAGATTTTTTGTTGCCGTTAATTTCAAAATGAGGGAGTTTTTTTGTTTTTTTTATATTAATGAAATGGAAAAATGTCTCACTTTCCCCTTCTTATATTTTCTCTGTTCTAGTGTGAAAAAATATAGTTATACAAGATCTCCAAATCATTGCATTCTTTTTTCTTATTTACCTTTTACACAGCATTCCAACTTTTTTGGAATTGGGGTTGTACTATATAAATACAATATGAAATACATAAACTGTGATACTATATGTCGACAGAAAATTTTCCATATTTTTTCATATTTTTTTAGTATTCTGGGGACATTTTTATTTAAACAAATAGTCTTCTGACATGTTTCTAGAACTCGCTCCATAAGAAAACACACATGTGGTACTACAGTATATGCTAAATATCACCAATATCTATCCATGCATGTTATTTCAATTCAAATTATTGGGAAAATGCTAAATTCAATGAGGCATCAAGATCATAATTTTATAGCAACACAGAATGTTGTGTGTGAATGGGAAGTCATATTTTAATATTTTCCAGTAATGAAACAAAAAAACTAAAAGTAATTCCCCAAAATTCCCTGTGTGGCTTTGGTCTGTGTGTCTGTGGCCCAAAATCAAGTAATAGTATAAATGACTATAAGAGGAACCAATCCTAGGATGAAGTCTTCAGTCCAATGATTTGCAGTTCAGTTCTGCTGAATTAATAGACTGCACACATTTTACAAGGCCATATAATCATCTGGTTTACATCTTTACTATTTCAGCTGATGGATTCTGATCTGTGTGCACTGACAAAACACTCTGTCTAGACTTGTGATATTTAATGAAGCACCAAACTGCTATTAACACTATCCTGCTGGATACATTTTAAAGAAACCAAATCTAGTAGAACCGGCAGCATAACATGACTATGTGATGTACTAATAATCACCTATGAATTAGTATCAACCAGTTAGTTAGGTTACTTTAACACTGCCCAATACAGGCACAGCCAGAAATCATTGCATGTTGCATATAGTGCTGTACTGATCTACCAAAGAATGCCAAGCAGAGTACCTGAGATGCCGAAGTACTAAGTCGCAGGGAGTCTGCTCATTGAAATTCATGGGCTGTGCAATGGCTCTGCCTGGTGCATGAGACCAAAAGCAACTAATACTGCAAGCCGGATGTAAAAGAATGAGAAGCAGAAATAATCTCAATTTATTTCCTAAGCATAATGTTATTTGAACTTCTCAGAATTTCCTACTAAATAGTGGAAAGGAGGGCATTTGCCTTCATCTTTGACACTTTATATTAGTTTATGGCTTGTGCTTGAGTTATAATTCATTATACGCTGTGCAAGCTACAAAGTTTACAATGTTTACCTACAATGTAATAATATTTTCATCATGTAGACATGTAGCAGTTTGTACTTGACACAAAATATCACACTGCACTTACTGCATTTGCTTCCCTCAGATGTGGACTACACAAGGTTCTTCTAGTGCAACTGTTGCAGGACAATTGCCAATGATAGGAATATATGAACATTGATTTTGTGAAACCGAAATGCTAATTGTTCTCAACAATATGCCAAGAATATATACAAATGATGAAATTAATTGTCCAGGAATTGCATGAATTTGCTTAATACAAATGAAGCCCTAGCATTGTGATGATGGGCAAACAATATTGTTCTACAGAGTTCATCTGTTTGAGATCTGCATTAGTAATAAAGCAGAGTGATATATAGAGAAATTACATTCAAACACATGCATTTCTGGAAGCAGCATAAAATAATCTTCCTCTGATGCTGGTTGATACATTCAGTTAATTGTGCAATAGAGAAAACTAGAATAACATTTTTGCTATATGAAACATACAAATCAGACATTCACTTCTCATTATACTGTAAAAGGTGAGCAATAAAAATAAATCATTTTCCAATAGAAATGGGATTATAAATAGTACCAAAACTATTATTAATAACACTACTAGTGATAATAATAAGATATAGGCACTTAGTTAAGTCAGGGGCAATAGTAGTAATAGTAAGAACTCACACACAGTGCAGCTGCCTTACCTTGCTTCATAGTGAGAATAAAGGAGAATTTGTGGTTGGAAGACAGGTGACTCATGAGAAGATGCTGGAGGAGGTAACAGAGGGACACTGGATGCCAGTCATACAGGCTGCTCCTTCTCATCAGCACAAGTTCACTACAAAGGGAAGTCCCTGGGAGGTTTCTCTGCTTACTGCTGACTGAAGCCTTTGTTGCCCCCTAGAGGAAAGTGCTAAGATAGCCATTATAGAATAAAACTTGGTAAAGTTTTAGCAAATGAAGACGGTACTAAAAGCTGTGCTGATAATATGCCTATTCAGTGAATCATCAAAGCGGTGATTTCCAAAGTGATTTAAATCCAACAAATGACATTTTTTGCAAAGATTTTCTGTGCTGTGGCTTTAGACACTTTAGAATAAAACATGATCTTTTAATAAATGTCTTGAAAGTATTTGAGTGATTGTAGCTTTACCATATTGCTATTGATACAGTAGGCATCCTGAAAAATAACCACCATTGCCTCAATCACCTCTCCATAAAACTTTTAGAAATGGTCAAGGTAGGCAAAATGGGAGAGGTTCCCGGTCTGTGGTGGGCTCAGAAGATCGTTGCTTCTCATAGGACCACCTCCGGGTTAGTGGTTGGTTGTTCAGGCAGATGTTGTACATAACATCCTACCTGCTCTTCCGGTCTTCGGTGGGGTTGGGCTGTATGCGTTGACTAGTGAGCCTGATGATTAAAAAAATCATTGGAATGCTGCATCACTCAACATTTATTCTAGTAATAGGTAATATGACAATTTTAGCCAGATGTTGTCGAAGAAGTGCGCAGGAATTGACTTTAGCATCACGTAGAGGATGATATCTTCGTGCCTTCCACGTCAGAGCATGCAGAAATAGTTTTTTTATGCCCTAAACTGTGGATTACAAATGCAACTTTTATTGGGAAAATGGTGGTTAAAATACCTTATGTGTTCCAAGGGACTGTGTGGTCTTACTGGGCGATTTGGCCATACTAGATGGCAGCGAATTGTAGGAAAATTCAAGAGGCGCCATAGTGTTGCAAGATGGCACCGGCTCATCTTTATCACTTGTAAGAGACCCGCAAAACTTTGGCGCCAAGGAAAAAGCCCACCACAGGTGAGGAAAAAGTAGGGGGGCATGACTTCCACCCTAAAGTAGATGGTGAGAGTTTACTCGAGTGCCCTCTGGGCAGAATCTACGCAGAGTGCCGTAGGAGCGGGTGAAAGAGAGAAGGAAGCAGGGAGCAAGTGAGAAGGACTAAGAGAGGCTGTGGGACATCACCAAGCTGCGCAATGCCTAAAAGAGGCGTGCCTGCTGGCTATCCGCCACTGGAGCCCTGCAGGCCTTTTGGGGATGGGAAAGAGGTGTTGGAGCTGATGTCTATAGTGAAGCTGGTGTCTGCTCATCCCATTGTGGAGGTCCCTGCCAAGGAGGAAGTGTGTGCTGCTGCAGTTACTGTTCCTATTATGCCCCAGCTCTGAAGGAAGAAGCCAGAAGTGACCCGTCTGCTGACAGAGGGGACATAGGAGCTCCTGCCTTTGCGTAAGCCTCTTTTGAGATCTCTGCGGCCACCCAAAATCCCGTCCTTGGCTGACACTACAACCAACCCCGCCAGTAAGAGGTGATATTTTTGGCTCCAATTACAGAGGGACCCGCTGAGGATCAGCCATCAGTATGCAGGGGTAAGTGGGCCCAGCCCTGTCCTACATAGTTTGATACCGTCCCCAGTCGGGACAGTTGCCCCCATTAAAGAAAAGCCCTCATTTGTAGAATCCGCCATTGGGTCCTTCACCCTAACCAGACCTGTTCTTTCAAAGTATCCACCATGGATCCTTATCCACCGTGATAAGACACAGAGGGCCTTCGTTATATTCCCAAACATTTCTGGCCCTATGTGGTTGGGTATTCTGACCATAATTTTTCTTATGGTTTTTTAACCTTCTGTGAACACTGTCCCTGAGGAAGGAGACTTAAGTGGTGAAGACTTTTGTTGCTGGAGCCCTTCCTTATGTTCCTCAATAGGGATTAGTTCTTTTGGGAGCAATGCAATGCACACAAGTTTCACTACTGAGGAGGAAGAAGAGCACAAAGTTCCCTGGGTTCATCTCAGTAGAAGGGCTTATTAATACATTATTTCCCTTTTTCCAATGATTCTAAAGACTCATTACAGCGTTGAGACTTTTGATTACATCACTGATGTTTGTTTGTGTGTTGCAATCATGGACTTCCATTTAGGTTGAGCACTTAGTTATTTGAAAGAAAAGACTTTTAATGGACTCCCGTGTCATGTGAACTACCTTTTCATTTGTTTGCCTGGGATGGGAACACCATTTATCCTTGTTGGTTTTCCAGGGTGATTCCTTTCACCAGCAAACATTACTGTCCACCGCTGCAGAGACATTGGTTCTATTTTGTTATGAACAGTAATCAGAAAATTGATTTTTTTTCAGGATGATCATTTTGAGTCAAAGTATATGTGAAGATGCATTGAAAGTCATATTTATATTAAAAATGTCCTGAGATGTTTAGGTTTATAAAATTGTTTAAAACTGATTTAAAGAGAATGTACAGGAGGTGAAGTACAGTGATATCCTTATGGTGAAATGTATGCAATTAATTGTAAAAGAGTGTACAGGATGTGTGTCAGTAGCTGATGAACCAGTTCCTAAATTTTTTTTCCAGTGTCTGCTTGTGCACTTCTTGGTGTACATCCCCATTTTCTTTTTGTGTTTTTATTTATTTAGTTCTATCTGGACGTTCGTAGGCTATATGGGCCGTCTGCCAAGTCGAGGGAGGAGGAGGTGAAGTTCATGTCACTCCTACCCAATACCCTAGCAAGACACCCATTTCTTTCTGTGTGTCAGTATCAGTGTGTTTCATTATTTCAGGCTTCGGGGAGAATAATTTTGTAAGGGCCCCATAGCATATGCTGATGCATCCCTGGTTCCACCTGACTCAGCAGTGATTTCAAAAAGGTACTGGCAAGTCCTAAAAATTCTGCATGCTATCATAATTAAACTTCTATCTCTAGAAATGGGAAGCTGAATGTCAAATGGCAACCAGAGAGTTAAAATATGCCCTCACCAGTCTTGTCTAGAGATTATTTTCCCTCAATACTCGAATCTGGAAAAGCCATCTTTAATGGAGGTTGTTAGAGGATGTTTTATGGGTAAGTTCACTGAGGGATTCTCATCTCTGCTATAATCTCTGATTTATGGAGAGCGCCGGGATCAGCTTTCTTTAAGTAGGGGGGGACTGTAGTGTCCCAGAGTAGGGACCCTCCAGCACTTTAAAGGGGTTGTCCCGCGAAAGCAAGTGGGGTTATACACTTCTGTATGGCCATATTAATGCACTTTGTAATGTACATTGTGCATTAATTATGAGCCATACAGAAGTTATCAGAAGTTATTCACTTACCTGTTCCGTTGCTAGCGTCCTCGTCTCCATGGTGCCGTCTAATTTTCAGCGTCTAATCGCCGGATTAGACACGCTTGCGCAGTCCTGTCTTCTTCTTTTCTGAATGGGGCCGCTCGTGCCGGAGAGCGGCTCCTTGTAGCTCCGCCCCATCACCTGCCGATTCCAGCCAATCAGGGGGCTGGAATCGGCAATGGACCGCACAGAAGACCTGCGGTCCACCAAGGGAGAAGATCCCGGCGGCCATCTTCACCAGGTAAGTAAGAAGTCACCGGAGCGCGGGGATTCAGGTAAGCACTGTGCGGTTTTCTTTTTTAACCCCTGCATCGGGTTTGTCTTGCGCCGAACGGGGGGGGCTATTGAAAAAAAAAAAAAACGTTTCGGCGCGGGACAACCCCTTTAATATCTACCTTCTGTGGTGTGTATGTGTTTGTACTGTTAAATGGGGTAGACTGTGTATTGTTATGTGTATTGCCTTGTCTGGGTAAGTTCATTTGTCTGGTGTTTGTGTAACCTAATATTGAGTGACTGTGCAGAATTCACCCTAACCTTGCATATCTTGTCAGTAATTTTAAGCAACCCCGGGATTGGCTGAGCAAATCACCCTTTAGTTGTATATATAACTGTAGAGGCTAGTTTTTGAGGTAGCAGTTGGTAAGGTAGTGGTTAGTGAGTGAGGTGGTTGGCAGTAAAATAGAGCAGAGTGAGGAGGCTGAAAGTGGAGCTTAAGCCAGTCAGACTTAGTCAGGCCTAATGGATTGGTCAAGTGCAGTGCAGGAGGCCGGAATGGAAGGAGTCTCTTTTATCCCTGATAGAGAGAGGAAGTCTAGACAGGGCAGAGCCTTCGGGAACCAAGAGGAAAGAGGCCATTATCAAGCGTTTGATTGTATTGTGTGATGATTGTAGAGCTGTGGAGTGTGCTGGATTGGCCAGGTAGATGATTTGGGCTTTCGCTTTGCATGCGTGCAGAAGTCTGGGAAAGCTGGATATAAGTCAGCCAGTGTTCTAAAGACTTTAAGCTTGCAATCTCAGCCATATTGGGTACAGACTAGGTGGATTGCTGTAGCGTTGTGGCAGAAGGTGATGGCTGCTTGTCTGGTTGACGGCAGAGTCCCGGAAAGTTGGGTACCATCCCCCGGGTTAAAAGGGCCTAGGCTAGATTATACTCCCGGGTATATTATGGCCTAGGCCAATTCATACTCCCTAAGGCCGGATTATACCCCCAAGATAACAGTAGTGTTGAGTAATATACACAAGAATTACTTAATGTTTTAACATTTTATTTTGGGTTCAGCTTTGTCAGGAAAGTTAAGTGAAAAAACTAACTGACTTAAAACCATAAACACATAGACTTTTATTACTTCAACCAGAAAAACTTCAATCAGTAAAAATATTGGACTTACACAAAGATGAAAAATTCCTCCTGCAATGGAGTGGAGTGTTGGCCTGGAATCAGTAGTTCCCTTTGTTCTTATATGTATGCTATGGTTGTCCAAGGCCCCTTGTGTATCCATAGTACACAACTTTACCAAACAGAAGGCCAAGATTGGTGCTAAGATACTTCCTTCCTGAACTTGATGATGGGTTGAAAGTCTTGGTGGTCTGCTTGTGTTTCTGTGAGATGTAGACATCATCATTGTCTGGTTCTTCACGTGATCTTTTGAGTGTCTTTTGCTTTGGACAGTCATTGGCAGTGTCACTGGGACATTCATCAGGGGACTGGGGTGGTAGAAAAGCCTCTTTATCCTGGTAAATCTTAAGGTTGCTGGCATGTAAGGTGTTGCTCAATATCTTCTCAGTCTTATTGTTCTTAAGATTTACTCGTCCCTTGGTCAAGGATCCCACAACTACGTAGGGTCCAATCCAGCGTGGTTCCATCTTTGAACCTATGCGATGAATACAGCACTGATTCTTGAGATAAACGATGGAGCCAGCAATGATTTCTTTGTTGCTGTTGTGTTGGCAATCAAAGGCACGCTTCTGGTGTTCCTGGGCAGAGTGGATGTTGGTACTGACAGTTAACCATAGCTTTTTATGAATAGTTGTCAGTGTATCCTGCATATCAGGGTTGGCATCATCTGAAAAGGGTATGGGGTCCACAGTGTCAGCTTCTGAGGATTTCAGGTTCATAGGAAGCTTGGCCTTCCGTCCATACATGACTTCAAATGGAGTGTACTTGGTTGAGGCATGCACAGATGTGTGATAGGCAAACAGAACACCAAGGATGGACTGGTCTCAGTTGTTTCTTTGGGCATTGACAAGCTTACTAAGAGATTCTTTAAGAGTTTGATTATCACATTCCCGCTGACTATTTGTTTGTGGGTGGTAGGCAGATGAAATGCGGTGATCTGTTTGAAAATGCTCCGTCAGGTTGTCGATGATTGAGTTCACAAACTCTCGATTCCGGTCGCTAATCAGAGTGTCCATACAGCCAAGGCAGCAAATAACTGAGTACCAAAAATTTGCTACCGACTTGGCACTTTTATCTGGAAGAGCTGTTGCTTCAGTCCAAGAGCTAACTTCGTTCTGCAAATGACCGGCTATGCTATGAGGGGTATATTCTGGTTTGGAGGGGTACAGTCTGGCCTAGGCTATTTTACACCCCCGGGTATAGTTTGGCCTAGGCCATAATATAACCAGGGTATAATCTAGCCTTAACCCTGGGTATATTCCGGACTGGGGGTTAGTTTTGTCTATTATACCGGGAATAGACCTGTCCTCCATCTCTCTCTCTCCATATTCCCAGAGGGATAACCAACTCCTGGTTTTCTGATGTGGCAGAACCAACTCTGAACTTGAGGAGTCACAGAATCAAACACATCACTCACTGCAGCTGTATTGTCTCCTCCTGTGCAGCACCTTGAAGCAGCCCGGGCCTCAAGCTGCCTAAAGCAACATACACTCAATTTAGCGATTTACTACATTTGCATGTAAGATGCAAAATCTTAAACAAAATGTTGCATAAGAAGACTAAGACATTGCCTGCAACCACTCTTCTACACATAAATCAATATTTTATTCTAGGCAGAAATAAAGTTCATTAATTGTCTTTGTTTGTCATTAAAGGGGTTTTTGACAAGGATCATCAATAACCTATTCTCAGGATATTAGCAATAGTTGATCAGAGGGGGTCTGATGCTTGGGAACTCCGCCGATCAGCTGATTGAAGTGACAGCAGCACTTGGTTGAACACTACTCTCATTTCAGTCCATACCAGGCGCAGCATCATACATCGTATAGTGGCTGTATCTGGTACTACAACTCAATCTGATTCACTTGAATGGGACTGACCTGCTGTTGGGCCATGTGAGCAATGTATGTGATATCACATGCCTGAGTAGAGGCCAAAGCGCTCACCTGAGTGCTGCAGTCTCTTTAGTCAGCTGATCATAGGGATCCCAAGCAGCGGACCTCCACTGATCAACTATTGATGATCTATCCTGAGAATATCAGTAATTTACTCTTGGAAAACATCTTTAATACTTCAATTAACATACAGAAAACGTAGAAACTCTTTCCTAAGTATTGAGAAAAATGTTTTTTTGACAAAAAAAAAGCCCCATGAGGATGAACATTATACAACGTATGATAGAATACAGTTGCGATTCACATTAGACATACAATAAAAAAAAATATTACAAATAGAAGTCTGTTTGAGTCCAGCGTCTCTTCTGCACTCTAAAAGCAGAAGTGGAAATCTGGAACAAATACATTTGAGAGAAACCATAATATTTTCTATCCTCCATTGTGTCTTGCAACCTACAAGTCCGTTTCCAATGGCTATTTACCAAGGTCTCATGAAAAACGTTCTGCCTTTAAAGAGACGTCACTGTACTTGTTGATACATATGAATTATAATAAATTATAGATATTTACGAGTGAGGCGTCTTCTAGCCTAGTTTCAAATGTCTTTGTATAAATATTTCTTCTGATTATCTAATATATCAGATGACTTCCTATTACATTTAATGCTGTGTGTGATTTGTAAGCTTTCTCAAACTCAGGCATTAACTCTTTGAATTTGGCCACCTGAAAACATACCAACTAGTGAATATTGCGCTAACATTCGTGATAAAAACCATGCAACACAAATAATAGTCCCATGGTCTCACTACTTTCTTGCAATATGTGTAAGAGGAGAATGGATTTATAAGGACCATATAGTGTAAAAAGTCTCTGGGGATCCACTATGAGGGGAGTCCAATGCACACAGCACCCCCCTATGTAAAGATGGAGATGGTATCATTCATCTAATTAACCCATGGCAGAGTCTGTTGTGTAATAGTTTTGAGATGAAGAATATTGTTGAGTATCTAGCAATCCTAGTATACACAATATCAGGTAAATGTCTGAGGAGTCTAGGTGACACAAAATGTCTACCGTTTTGTCTTCTTGTAGAGTCACAAGGTAGTTTGTTACATGGTGCAGATTTGGAGGACTTGGCATGTCTTTGAATTTGTCTAACTCTATGAAGCAGCATATTAACGTGTACTATCCATATCACTGGGATGCCCGGAAAAAAAAGTATAACATATTAAATCTTGGATGAGTATTAAATTTGCAGAAGGTGGAACGTTCACAACTATCAAAGTAAGAGGACGGAACATTATAAGACAATGTAGAAGAACATACCCACCCTGTGAATTTGTTTCGAGTTCTTGGAGACAGGAATGTACCAATTTTAACGATCAATATAGACACCCCAAGGGAATTATTGTTAAATGTGGAGTGATAGTTCAGCCAATCCAAGGTTTACAGGGTGTAATGTCTACAAGTTTTTTCCAGTGAGGTAATGATAGAAATAACTCAGAAAGCCCCATTAAGTACAATGGCCAGAGAGGAAAACCCGGCAAGTTGTTGTCCAATATAGTTAGGGGGCAAAAAAACCAAAACTATATTATAGCCATTAAAGATTTCATGGGCCAGCCAATTCAGAATCCTGATGAGATAATGAAGATATTTGTGGAGTAGCATTAGAATTTACATGACGCTATACAAGGTGCCAGATTTATCACAGTTTCTCATGCTTGGTGATAAATCTGGCATATCTTTAGACAGGATACAACACAATTAATCCATGGCACACTTCAGGATTTGTCAATCAGATGTGCGATCTTTCAGATCTCCTTATGCATGTCACAAATAGGGGTCTGAGCCACAGACTCCTATACACAGTCTATTAAATACAAAGGGAGTGACAGCATTCCAGGCGTGCAGAAATTCAAGTATGAGTTTATTCCTCCATCAATGCGACGTTTCGACCCAATCGGGGTCTTTGTCAAACAAACAGTCTAGCCTAACTTTATACCACCTATTACGTGGCTTATTTTATGCCAAATTTTACACCTTTGGGGCATACTCCTTTTCCACAAAGCTAAGCTCATTTGTCAAAAAAGTGTCCACAATTGTCTAAAACACATGATTAGAGATGAGCGAGCGTACTCGGAAAAGTACTACTCGCTCGAGTAATGTGCTTTATCCGAGTATCGCTGTGCTCGTCCCTGAAGATTCGGGTGCCGCTGTGGCTGACAGGTGAGTCGCAGCGGGGAGCGGGGGGGAGCGGGCGGAAGAGAGGGAGAGAGGGAGAGAAAGATCTCCCCTCCGTTCCTCCCCGCTCTCCCCTGCAGCTCCCCGCTCCGTGCCGGCACCCGAATCTTCAGGGACGAGCACAGCGATACTCGGATAAAGCAAATTACTTGAGCGAGTAGTGCTTTTCCGAGTACGCTCGCTCATCTCTACACATGATGAATGTTGTGTAAAGCATGTATAACAGTTTCCTAAAACAGTTTGCACCAACAAATTTTCAAAATTTCAATATTAAATCTGCCCTAATATGTTAATCAGCTGTCTTACTATAAAGTTTTCCTGACTCTCACCTAAACACAGGGCTTTGCTTAAACAAACGTTGAAACTAGAAGAATTGAAGTAAGTGATCTCCTTTATGTCCTTAAAGAAAGCTCCCAATCCAGATGGACTGACAATAGAAGTTTAAAAAGGGTAGGAAGAAATCTTATTGATGAGGTGGACATGCTGGTCCGTTCACACATGACAGATACTACAACAGCGATACTACAGCAGTGTATTACAGCAGCAGCAAAGTGCGTGGAACTTTGAAATATCCTGTCCATAGGTTGCTGAAAAAATCTGCAGCATAAGGCCTCCTTCCCACGAACGGATTTCCGCCGCGTAATTCGCGGTGAAAATCCGCTGCGTTGCCCGCAGCTATTAGGTTCTATTGAACCTAATAGCACAATGCTCACGATGCGTAATTCCAGCGCGGAATTACGCACCGCGATTTCTCCCGTCCTCACCCGCAGCATGCTCTATTTTCTGCGGGTGAGGACGGGCTGTACGCACTGACGGCTTCCATTGCAGTCAATGGAAGCCGTCCGTTCACGCTATCTCCCGCTGTAACCAGCGGGAGATAGCGTGAAAAAACGCTTTCCCGCCCACCGCCGCGCGTCATCTGACGCCAAATGACGCGGCCGGCCGCGTCACGTGACACGGCCGGCCGCGTCACGTGACACGCTTGGTGACGCGGCGGTGGTGGGCGGTGACGGGCGGTGACGCGGCGGTGGTGGGCGGGGAAGCGATTTCACGCTATCTCCCGCAGGTAAGTATAGGGGCTCTGGGGGGCGCCGTGACGGGCTTCACTGCGTAATATTACGCGGCGGACCCCGTCACGCTCGTGGGAAGGAGGCCTAAATCGCCCTAAAGGTCCCTTAATATGAGCATATGCGCAAAACCATTTGAGTGAGCTCAGAGCATTTGTGCAATAAACGCTGTGCTTTTGTATGTTGTTTTTTTTTTTTTTTACACATATTACTATACTTTTTTGCTCACAGGGACAGTTCACATGGGGGCGGCACACACCCTGCCATGATTTTAAATGCCCTTTAATTCAGTCAGCTGCAGACTTGCTCTTTTTCCTGTAAAAAATTGCAAAGCGTATTATGTAATTGCGCGTGTATTGAGTGTGCATTTGCTCCTATAGACTGTTATGGGGACTAAATGTGCATAAGAAAAGCATGATGCATTTTTTTTCACGTGCACCCAATTGAAATCAATGGGTTCTATCTAGAGATGAGCGAGCACCAAAATGCTCGGGTGCTCGTTACTCGGGACGAAATTTTCGCAATGATCGAGGGTTCGTTTCGAGTAACGAACCCCATTGAAGTCAATGGGCGACCTGAGCATTTTTGTATATCGCCGATGCTCGCTAAGGTTTCCATTTGTGAAAATCTGGGCAATTCAAGAAAGTGATGGGAACGACACAGCAACGGATAGGGCAGGCGAGGGGCTACATGTTGGGCTGCATCTTAAGTTCCCAGGTCCCACTATTAAGCCACAATAGCGGCAAGAGTGGGCCCCCCCTCCCAACAACTTTTACTTCTGAAAAGCCCTCATTAGCAATGCATACCTTAGCTAAGCACCACACTACCTCCAACAAAGCACAATCACTGCCTGCATGACACTCCGCTTCCACTTCTCCTGGGTTACATGCTGCCCCCCCCCCCCCCCGCACGACCCAGTGTCCACAGCGCACACCAAAGTGTCCCTGCGCAGCCTTCAGCTGCCCTCATGCCACACCACCCTCATGTCTATTTATAAGTGCGTCTGCCATGAGGAGGAACCGCAGGCACACACTGCAGAGGGTTGGCACGGCTAGGCAGCGACCCTCTTTAAAAGCGGCGGGGCGATAGCCCACAATGCTGTACAGAAGCAATGAGAAATATAATCCTGTGCCACCGCCATCAGGAACTGCACACGTGGGCATAGCAATGGGGAACCTATGTGCCACACACTATTCATTCTGGCAAGGTGTCTGCATGCCCCAGTCAGACCGCGTTTTTTTATAAATAGTCACAGGCAGGTACAACTCCGCAATGGGAATTCCGTGTGCACCCACAGCATGGGTGGCTCCCTGGAACCCACTGGCTGTACATAAATGTATCCCATTGCAGTGCCCATCACAGCTGAGGTAACGTCCGATTAAATGCAGGTGGGCTTCGTCCCACACTGCATGCCCCAGTCAGACTGGGGTTCTTTAGAAATGGACACATGCAGTTACAACTCCGTGTGGACCGACAGCATGGGTGGTTCCCTGGAACCCACCGGCTGAACATAAATGTATCCTATTGCAGTGCCCATCACAGCTGATGTAACGTCAGCTTTAATGCAGGTGGGCAAAATTTTAATTGGATTACACTGTAGGCGAGGGCCCCAAAAAATTGGTGTACCAACAGTACTAATGTACCTCAGAAAAATTGCCCATGCCCAACCAAGAGGGCAGGTGAAACCCATTAATCGCTTTGGTTAATGTGGCTTAATTTGTAACTAGGCCTGGAGGCAGCCCAGTTAAAATAAAAATTGGTTCAGGTGCAAGTTTCAACGCTTTAATGAGCATTGAAACGTATAAAAATTGTTTACAAAAGTTATATGACTGAGCCTTGTGGGCCTAAGAAAAATTGCCCGTTCGGCGTGATTACGTCAGGTTTCAGGAGGAGGAGCAGGAGGAGGAGGATGAATATTGTACACAGATTGATGAAGCTAAAAGGTCCCCGCATTTGACGGTGATAGAGAACGATGCTTCCATCCGCGGGTGCAGCCTACGTATTGCTTAGGTATCGCTGCTGTCCGCTGGTGGAGAAGAGAAGTCTGGGGAAGTCCAGGCTTTGTTCATCTTGATGAGTGTAAGCCTGTCGGCACTGTCGGTTGACAGGCGGGTACGCTTATCTGTGATGATTCCCCCAGCCGCACTAAACACCCTCTCTGACAAGACGCTAGCCGCAGGACAAGCAAGTACCTCCAGGGCATACAGCCCGAGTTCAGGCCACGTGTCCAGCTTCGACACCCAGTAGTTGTAGGGGGCAGAGGCGTCACGGAGGACGGTCATGCGATCGGCTACGTACTCCCTCACCATCCTTTTACAGTGCTCCCGCCGACTCAGCCTTGACTGGGGAGCGGTGACACAGTCTTGCTGGGGAGCCAGAAAGCTGTCAAAGGCCTTAGAGAGTGTTCCCCTGCCTGCGCTGTTCATGCTGCCTGATCTCTGCGCCTCCCCTGCTACCTGGCCCTCGGAACTGTGCCTTCGGCCACTAGCGCTGTCGGATGGGAAGTTTACCATCAGTTTGTCCGCCAGGGTCCTGTGGTATAGCATCACTCTCAAACCCCTTTCCTCTTCGGGTATGAGAGTGGAAAGGTTCTCCTTATACCGTGGGTCGAGCAGTGTGTACACCCAGTAATCCGTAGTGGCCAGAATGCGTGTAACGCGAGGGTCACGAGAAAGGCATCCTAACATGAAGTCAGCCATGTGTGCCAGGGTACCTGTGCGCAACACATGGCTGTCCTCACTAGGAAGATCACTTTCAGGATCCTCCTCCTCCTCAGGCCATACACGCTGAAAGGATGACAGGCAAGCAGCATGGGTACCCTCAGCAGTGGGCCAAGCTGTCTCTCCCCCCTCCTCCTCATCCTCCTCATGCTCCTCCTCAACGCGCTGAGATATAGACAGGAGGGTGCTCTAACTATTCAGCGACATACTGTCTTCCCCCGCCTCTGCGTCTGCCTTTATGCTTTGCAGGGAACTTCTCAAGAGGCATAGCAGAGGAATGGTGATGCTAATGATTGCAGCATCGCCGCTCACCATCTGGGTAGACTCCTCAAAGTTTCCAAGGACCTGGCACATGTCTGCCAACCAGGCTCACTCTTCTGTAAAGAATTGAGGAGGCTGACTCCCACTGCGCCGCCCATGTTGGAGTTGGTATTCCACTATAGCTCTACGCTGCTCATAGAGCCTGGCCAACATGTGGAGCGTAGAGTTCCACCGTGTGGGCACGTTGCACAGCAGTCGGTGCACTGGCAGATGAAACAGATGTTGCAGGGTGGCAGCGTCCGTCTTGGACTTGTGGAAATGTGCACAGAGCCGACGCACCTTTCCGAGCAGGTCTGACAAGCGTGGGTAGCTTTTCAGAAAGCGCTGAACCACCAAATTAAAGACGTGGGCCAGGCATGGCACGTGCGTGAGGCTGCCGAGCTGCAGAGCCGCCACCAGGTTACGGCCGTTGTCACACACGACCATGCCCGGTTGGAGGCTCAGCGGCGCAAGCCAGCGGTCGGTCTGCTCTGTCAGACCCTGCAGCAGTTCGTGGGCCGTGTGCCTCTTATCTCCTAAGCTGAGTAGTCTCAGCACGGCCTGCTGACGCTTGCCCACCGCTGTGCTGCCGTGCCGCGCGACACCGACTGCTGGCGACGTGCTGCTGCTGACACATCTTGATTGCGAGACAGAGGTTGCGTTGGAGGAGGAGGAGGAGGAGGGTGGTTTAGTGGAGGAAGCATACACCGCCGCAGATACCACCACCGAGCCGGGGCCCGCAATTCTGGGGGTGGGTAGGACGTGAGCAGTCGCAGGCTCTGACTCTGTCCCAGCCTCCACTAAATTCACCCAATGTGCCGTCAGGGAGATATAGTGGCCCTGCCCGCCTGTGCTTGTCCACGTGTCTGTTGTTAAGTGGACCTTGGCCGTAACCGCGTTGGTGAGGGCGCGTACAATGTTGCGGGAGACGTGGAAACTGAGTGGCGCGGGGCCGCCGCCGCCATCATACTTTTGAAAGCCTCGGTTTCCACAACCCTATACGGCAGCATCCCCAGGCTGATAATTTTGGCTATGTGCACGTTTAACGCTTGAGCGTGCGGGTGCGTGGCGGCGTACTTGCGCTTGCGCTCCAACACTTGCGCTAGCGACGGCTGGACGGTGCGCTGAGAGACATTGGTGGATGGGGCCGAGCACAGCGGAGGTGAGGGTGTGGGTGCAGGCCAGGAGACGGTAGTGCCTGTGTCCTGAGAGGGGGGTTGGATCTCAGTGGCAGGTTGGGGCACAGGGGGAGAGGCAGCGGTGCAAACCGGAGGCAGTGAACGGCCTTCGTCCTACCTTGTGGGGTGCTTGGCCATCATATGTCTGCGCATGCTGGTGGTGGTGAAGCTGGTGGTGGTGGCTCCCCGGCTGATCTTGGCACGACAAAGGTTGCACACCACTGCTCGTCGGTCGGCTGCACTCTCAGTGAAAAACTGCCAGACCTTTGAGCACCTCGGCCTCTGCAGGGTGGCATGGCGCGAGGGGGCGCTTTGGGAAACAGTTGGTGGATTATTCGGTCTGGCCCTGCCTCTACCCCTGGCCACCGCACTGCCTCTTCCAACCTGCCCTGCTGCTGCACTTGCCTCCCCCTCTGAAGACCTGTCCTCAGTAGGCGTAGCAAACCAGGTGGGGTCAGTCACCTCATCGTCCTGCTGCTCTTCCTCCGAATCCTCTGTGCGCTCCTCCCTCGGACTTACTCCAATTACTACTACCTGAGTGATAGACAACTGTGTCTCATCGTCATCGTCCTCCTCACCCACTGAAAGCTCTTGAGACAGTTGCCGGAAGTCCCCAGCCTCATCCCCCGGACCCCAGGAACTTTCCAAAGGTTGGGCATCGGTCACGACAAACTCCTCCAGTGGGAGAGGATTCGGAACCATTGCTGCCCATTCTGGGCAGGGGCCCGAGAACAGTTCCTGGGAGTCTGCCTGCTCCTCAGAATGTGTCATTGTAATGGAGTGAGGAGGCTGGGAGGAAGGAGGAGCAGCAGCCAGAGGATTCAGAGTTGCAGCAGTGGACGGCGCAGAATTCTGGGTGGTCGATAGATTGCTGGATGCACTTTCTGCCATCCACGACAGGACCTGCTCACACTGCTCATTTTCTAATAAAGGTCTACCGCGTGGACCCATTAATTGTGAGATGAATGTGGGGACGCAAGAAACGTGCCTCTCTCTTAATCCCGCAGCAGTCGGCTGCGATACACCTGGATCAGGAGCTCGGCCTGTGCCCACACCCTGACTTGGGCCTCCGCGTCCTCGCCCGCGTCCACATCCTCTAGGCCTACCCTTACCCCTCAGCATGCTGTATTACCAGTAGTCCAGAAACAGAATGCTGTAATTAAATGTGCCGCTTATTGCCCTGTGGTTGGAGGCTGACTTCCCTTACGGAACGCACAGCAGATCCAGGAAACAATTTTGCGCCAGCCTGCTGTAACGCTTAGCTGCGTATTAATTAGGACTACTACCCCCAGCAGATAGATACTGTAGGCAGCGTATAATATTATGTATACTGTTTCCCTCTGGCGGGATGACGGCGCTGATGTAACAGAGACAGCAGATCCAGGAAACAATTTTGCGCAAGCCTGCTGTAACGCTTAGCTGCGTATTAATTAGGACTACTACCCCCAGCAGATAGATACTGTAGGCAGCGTATAATGTTATGTATACTGTTTCCCTCTGGCGGCGCTGATGTAACAGAGACAGCAGATCCAGGAAACAATTTTGCGCCAGCCTGCTGTAACGCTTAGCTGCGTATTAATTAGGACTACTACCCCCAGCAGATAGATACCGTAGGCAGCGTATAATATTATGTATACTGTTTCCCTCTGGCGGGATGACGGTGCTGATGTAACAGAGACAGCAGATCCAGGAAACAATTTTGCGCAAGCCTGCTGTAACGCTGAGCTGCGTATTAATTAGGACTACTACCCCCAGCAGATAGATACTGTAGGCAGCGTATAATATTATGTATACTGTTTCCCTCTGGCGGGATGACGGCGCTGATGTAACAGAGACAGCAGATCCAGGAAACAATTTTGCGCCAGCCTGCTGTAACGCTGAGCTGCGTATTAATTAGGACTACTACCCCCAGCAGATAGATACTGTAGGCAGCGTATAATATTATGTATACTGTTTCCCTCTGGCGGGATGACGGCGCTGATGTAACAGAGACAGCAGATCCAGGAAACAATTTTGCGCAAGCCTGCTGTAACGCTTAGCTGCGTATTAATTAGAACTACTACCCCCAGCAGATAGATACTGTAGGCAGCGTATAATATTATGTATACTGTTTCCCTCTGGTGGGATGACAGCGCTGATGTAACAGAGACAGCAGATCCAGGAAATAATTTTGCGCAAGCCTGCTGTAACGCTGAGCTGCGTATTAATTAGGACTACTACCCCCAGCAGACATGCAGTAAACTGAAGACGGTCACAGGCAGCCCAAATATAGTATTTTTCCCCAATTTTTTGGAAAACGCCCACTGCCTATATAGCCTGAATATCTCTTTCCCTGCCTCACCAGTACTGGCCCTATACTCTGTACAATGACTGCAGACTGAGGACGCAATGCTCTGCACGGCCGATATACAAAAAAAAAATGTGCAACACTGCAAAAAGCAGCCTCAACAGTACTGCACACGGTCAGATGTGGCCCTAAGAAGGACCGTTGGGGTTCTTGAAGCCTAAAATCCCTCCTAACGCTCTCCCTATAGCAGCTCCGGCATCAGCAGCACTTTCCCTGATCTCTGTCAGAATGCATCTGTGGGAACCGCGGGAGGGGCCGATTTATATACTCGGGTGACACCTGATCTCGCCAGCCACTCACTGCAGGGGGGTGGTATAGGGCTTGAACGTCGCAGGGGGAAGTTGTAATGCCTTCCCTGTCTTTCTATTGGCCAGAAAAGTGCGCTAACGTCTCAGAGATGAAAGTGAAAGTAACTCGAACATCGCGTGGTGCTCGCCTCTAGTAACGAGCATCTCAAACACGCTAATACTCGAACGAGTATCAAGCTCGGACGAGTACGTTCGCTCATCTCTAGTTCTATCCTCTGCATACGTCCATGTGTAGGAGCCCTAGGGTGCAGTTTTCACATCCTCAGCATGTCGATTTTTGCTGTGGATTTTCCATGCGTACTATATAATGTGCTGAAAAACTTTTTAACATTTATAGGCGGAGGGACATGGAAAAAAATGAAATTCCGCCATCATTGTTGGGGTCTTGTTTTCACAGCGTACACACTGCGGCAAAAACGACATGATAACTTTATTATGAGGATACCAAATGTATATAGTTCTTTTTTTTGCTGTAGTACTTTAAAAAAAAAAAGGATTTTTGGAAAAACATAAAATGATTTTCTGCTGCCACCTTCTGACAGCCATGACGTTTTTATTGTTCCATTGACATAGTTGTACGGAGGAAGGCTCATTTCTAGCAGGATGTCCTGTAGTTTCTATTTAAATACATATGACTTTCTGATCCCTTCCCGTTACACTTTTTCTTTGAGACGGGTAACCAAAAAAAGTTGCAATTCTGGCGTTGTGAATTTTTCTTTCCGGACAACTTACACTGTGTGGGATAAGTAATTCATTACCTTGATAGATTGGACTTTTACGGATGCAGTAATACCAAATATGTTTTTTCTTGTCGTTTTGATTTTTTTTATAAATATAGGAAAATGTTTTAATACCTTTTATATTATAGAAGGATTAATAAAACTTTTTTAAACTCATTTAAAAAATTTTTTTTAGTCTCCATAGGGGACTTGAACTTGCGATTTGTTGATCACTCCTACAGTATAATGTAATACCATGCCATAGGCAATCAGTCATAGCTGCGTTCGGGGCATTTAGAAGTCTGCCTTGGCAACTAAATGGCACCCCACAATGTCATTGTGGGGAGCCGTTCAGCACTCCGCAACAACGATCAAGAGATTTAAATGCTGCTATTAGAACTGACAGCGGCATTTACAGGTCAAAAATCGTGACCATCCGAAGCATTGTATTCCAATGTATTCATTCAGATGAGCAGTTTTTAGCCGCGTAAAAAAAATTGCGCCAAGAAAAATAGCACATCGGCGACCATTTTCGACCACTGATTTTGTACACTGCTTCTAAAGATAGGGCAAGACCTATCTTTGGTCGAGATACACTGGAAGCTCCCATAGACTTCTATAGGAGCTGAAAACAAAGGGAGGGGAAGGAGTTTAACTCCGTCCAACATAGGGAAAAGAAGACAGCTGGCTTTATTTAAGTCTTAGCAGTCAATGTGAGGGAGTTTTGCGCTGCAGCGTATTTTTTTCGCCAATACTCTGCAGCCGCCCTTGAGAACAGCAGAAAATACACGGCTAAAGATGGGGACTTGATCGCGGCTATTCTTCATTCATGCGATTTTACAGCGTGTATGGCCGAACATAAAACACATATAGTCGTGTGAAAGAGGCCTTAGGGTAAGTTTACATGCAGTGTAAATGCTGTGGAGTGCCCGCAGTGGGAATTCCGCAGCATTCCTGCATCCAAAACAGAGTCAACATTTGCACCATTGGTTCGGATTTTGATTGGAAATCAGCTGCGCACCAGTAACTAATTTCAGAAGACACAGCACTCACCTCCAAACACTGCCAGCGCTACCTTCCACTCCATATCGGCGACCTGTATTGAGCGCAGAGCCACTGGTCAGGGGAATATGAATTAACCGGCGGCGCTGTGAACAGTACAGGTGTCAGGTGAGGGATCCCACTGACAGCCGAAGACTTCAGAGGAAAGCGCCGTGTCTTTTCAAATCAGCTGCGGGTATGCAGCTTATTTCCAGTCAAAATCCGCACCAGTGGTGCAGATTTTGGCTTGGTTTT
This sequence comes from Eleutherodactylus coqui, assembly GCF_035609145.1. NCBI lineage: Eukaryota > Metazoa > Chordata > Amphibia > Anura > Eleutherodactylidae > Eleutherodactylus > Eleutherodactylus coqui. The sequence goes on along the minus strand of NC_089838.1, from coordinate 99,225,472 downwards.
GACAAAGACTGCAGAGGTCGAAACATCACACTTTTAATGGAGGAATAAAAAGGACTTTTATATTTTTGCACTATGTATGCTGCCACTTGTTAGATATTTTGCTGCAAGATTATACTGGAGGCTTTGATTCTGGCCTTCTGGTGGCGCTGCATACAAATACTTAGCCTCAGCCATTTAGGCAATATTTGAGGGTGTGCTGCAGACTATATTTTGTATTTGAAGGATCTACACCCTTCCGTCGTCAGTCTAAACACCCTTCTGTCGTCAGAGGGTTACTCAGCCTTGCACTCGAACGCGGTGTTTCTAACACCACGATCTTCAAGAGCTGTCTGTTCTATTTTTGCATTTTCGTGTTTTTTAACTTACCTTCTCACTCATCACAATAATGGGGTGCATTAGGAAGCGCTGTCACACTCTGTACCATGCGTTCAAAAACACCACTGAAAATTGAGGTAAAAATGCCACGATTTTGTACTGCGTTTTCTGAACGCATGTGTGAGAGTGGCCTTAGGGTGTGTTCATGTTTTTTGTTGTACTTTTGAACCACAATAAAAAAATAAAAACTGCATGCGGCATTCAAAGACCACATACGTTTAAGAAACTGCATGCACTACTAAAAACCGCATGTGTTTTTGATGCGTTTAATTGTGTGCAAAGTGTACAATTATATACAGCATTTACAGGGAGATCTATAACATACCAGCCGTAGATAGATACGGGATAGAGAGATAGATGCCAGATAGAGAGATAGAAAGATATGAGACTGATAAATAACAGTACTTACCACCTCCTCTGGTGACCAATCATGCAATGATGGACTGCAGTTGTGAACAATCAAAAGTGCCATCTCTCAGTGAAAGGGAGGGGTGCACCAGGTAAATCTGCAGCCTGTAATTGGCTGCCAGCTCCCCAGGTAACAGTCCTCCCCCACCGTCACCCACAGTGGCCGCGTCGGTCAAACTATATCTGGCCGGCGGCCTGTGGAACCCAGTTTGCTTGGGATCCCTAGTAGTACACCTATATACCCTCCTGTTATCAGTCTCTACACCCTCCTGTTATCAGTCTGTACACTCTCCCTCGTCAGTCTCTACGCCCTCCTCTCGTCAGTCTGTACACCCTCCTCTCGTCAGTCTGTACACCCTGCTCTCGTCAGTCTGTACACCCTGCTCTCGTCAGTCTGTACACCCTGCTCTCATCAGTCTGTACACTCTTCTCTCATTAGTCTGTACAGCCCTCTCTTGTCAGTCTGTAAATCCTTCTATCATCAGCCTGTAAGGATGTGCTCTATTTTTCTGCGTATTTGCGCATCCAGGGGCCCTATAGAAGTCTATGGGAAGTGCACAAATGCATGTGCAATACGCTGCACAAAACCTTGAGGAAAAGAACACATCTAGACCTAGTTAGGCTAAATAGCAAATATGGATGGGCCCTACATGTGCAAAAATGTAATATGCGCAGACACGCGTGCACATCAACCCTGTTCACTGCACAAATTTGTTGAGCGTATTTGCACATACGCTTGTCTGAAATCACCAATACACTTTGAAAGCATTCTTACTTTGCACATGTGCCTAAAACTTTTGCACAGTATTATATGTATGTATCTGTACATGTGCCTTGTAGCTGCTGAAGGGAAACATGCAGGGTAGTCAGTGTTGGTGGGAGGCATCGTGGGGTTGCAGAGGGCAGTAGAGTGGACAGGGTGAGTATGCAGGCTGCTGGGCCAAGTGGTGTCTTCTTCGGCATGCAGTGCTGTAATGTTTGTCCAGGATGTGTTGCTGCAGGGGACACTGGGGGCTTCTCAGCTGCTACTCTTGTACTGAGTTGACAGGTGAGGGAGACTTGAGAATATCTTCTTCCCTGCTGTTTTGGTGCTCAGGCGACAGCTGAAGGAGACAGTGGTGTCAGTAGAAGTTGTCTATATAAAGATCATTCCAGTGAGATGGAGGATGCTTCGGTATTATTGTATCTTGTCACCACCTGAATAATGGGTGGAGACAAAATAGAAGCCCACAAGAAAGCGCCCCCCAATTTTAATGGCTGCGCTGGAGAATTCCAGCCCATGATTTCCCCTCCTGCCTCGTTTAACTCACCCCTCCTCAGATGCTTGGCTTGGCCTTGGTCCCCTTCCTTGCTCCTGTTTCATGGCAATCCTGCAGAACAACTGCGATGCGACAGTGCTGCTGTGAGCAGAGTGCTACTGTGGGCCCCCTCCTTCCACCTGCCTGTGCTCACCTGTGGCCCGGCAACTGTGCTCCCTATTGCCCTGGTCACTCACTCATGGGATCCACTGTTCCTCTGCTGTGTCCCAATGGCACTTAGGGGATTCCACAGGCCCGGTGCTCTCCTCTGGTGCCTGTGCTGCCACTCCCAGGGTCGCCGCTGTCTTGCAGACGTCTCACAATGACAGTGGCCGGTGACCTCCGCCGCCTGTACCTCTAGCCACACCACCGCCTGTAGCTGTAGCCGCACCACAGCACCCTGCCTAGCCGCTGTCTTCCTGGGGGGGATTACACCCCCCCAGCCAATCAGAAGCTGGTGGCATTACTACATTATTTGACAGCTTGTACCTTGTCACCACACCTAATGTCCGGTGGTGGCAAGGTACAATAATACTATCTCTTTGGCAGCAGCTCAGTTTCTGGGCTGTGGGCAGAGCAGATAAGATATCTTGACTGACTCCTCATCCTGCTGCTACTCCCAATGAACCTCTTAGTAACCATAGTACCCCATGTCTGTGGCCCCACTTGGTTTTAATGCTCCCATAATTAATAGTTCTCCCATCAGGCTGACAGATGTGGATCTGCCTTGCCACACACTGATTTGGTTTTAGGTTGTATTTGGAGGCAGCACTCAGAGAACCCTGGTTTTCACACTTGGCCCCTCCAGGCAGGATTTGGTCTTTATCTCAAGGTCCCCAAGCTGCTACGCGCAGAACTACACAAGGCAGAGGTGCGGTACCTGAGGGTGTGAACACAGAAAAATCAGAAACTAGCTGAGATCAGGACAGGTAGCAACACAGGTCTCATGTGGTGGGTCAGGGCAGGTGACAGACAAATAGTGGGATCCAGAAATGTAGCTGAGGTCAGGAATACAGAGATCAGAATAGTCAGAAACAGTTTGCTTAGGCATTTATCCTTGGGTGTAGATGCCCAATATAGCAGTTGCTGGGAGGGAATTGGTGGGGAACAGGTATTGGAGGGCACACTTGCCCCTTTAAGCCTGGGGTTGAGAGCATGCAAGACCCCCTACTGGAAAAAGCCAGGAGTCAGGGAGTAGAGAGAATGCAACATGCACTGCAGGCATAAGGATGGCAGCCAACCACAGCCCTCGCTGCAGGTGAGCAGGGTTAACTGTGGTGGTATTCCTGACAGCTGCCCTCTGCTACCCTACAATATAGTGCTCCCCTCTGTGGTCCCACTTAGTTATAGTGTTCCCTCTGTTGCCCCACTTTATTGTGCTCCCCTCTACAGCCCCAATGATAATAGCACTCCTCTCTGTTGTCTCACAACATAATGCTCCCCTCTGTGGCCCCACGATATAGTGCTCCCATCTGTGGCCCAGTTAATAGTATTCCTCTGTCCCACCACCAGGACCCCACTGCAGTCTGTCCAGCCACAGCTGACATGTTCATGGGACTACTCACAGAAATATAAGACTTGCCAGAAGCCACTCTTTACAGCACATAACCCCATTCCTTCCCTTTCTTTGGCTCTGAATACAATGTGACAGGACAGGAGAAGGAGTTAGATCAGCCTGTTATACTGAATGTCCAAGTGACCTGATGAAGAAGGCTGATGCTGGATGGACTGGAGTGGGAGTCCAGTGCATGAGGGGGGTATTGGGATGTGTATCCTGCCTCCCAATACACCGGGACAGCCCACAAAATCCAGGACTATTTATTGCGCATATTGTTTCTCAGGCCTGTGTCATACAGGCGTATTTGCGCATAAAATATTTGCGCACTCAATACCCAGAAATTAGAACCCATTGATTTCAATGGGTTCATTCACATGTACAAAAAAATACACAGCATTCTCTATATTCCTGCACATTTGCGCAGTGAAAGAACACATCTGGAGCTCATTAAACTAATTGGCCATTTCAATAGTTGAGAGCAATGTGCAAAAATACAGTGCAAATTTGAATGCAAATACAAACCTACTGATGTGACCCCGGCCTTACTGGAGCTACCGGTATGTACAGTGAAAGTTGCTCTCATTTTACTAGTAATTTCTGTTTAAGGCAGTAGATGGCGCTCTTGAATTTTACAAAATAAATTTTGGGATGTGTTTTTCTAATTACAGTTTATTGGTCTCTTCTTTGGGAAGAGCCCCTAAAATACCATTTTTCACAGCAATTTTGGGTGGCCATCTCAGGGAGGTTTCACAGTAGTGATGAATGCAGAATCTTACATACATATTGGTACTAAAGATTCGGTTTTGCAGTTTTTTTCACATTATTTTAATTTCTGTCTTCACAGGCAGCTTCCATGCATTCACACTGTTCATGTTGACAGATCTGCAGATACTGATAATGATTAGAGATGAGCGAATATACTCGTTTCGAGTAATTACTCGATCGAGCACCGCGATTTTCGAGTACTTCCGTACTCGGGTGAAAAGATTCGGGGGGCGCCGGGGGGAGGCGTGGCGGAACGGGGGGTAGCAGCGGGGAACAGGGGGGAGCCCTCTCTCTCTCCCTCTCCCCCCCCCCCCACTCCCCGCTGCAACCCCCCACTCACCGACGGCGCCCCCCGAATTTTTTCGCCCGAGTACGGAAGTACTCGAAAATCGCGGCGCTCAGGCAAAAAAGGGGCGTGGCCAAGTAGGTTCGCTCATCTCTAATAATGATCTTCACGGTCTTTGCCTCCTCTGCTGTCACTGCATGTGGATGGGTATGTGTAATATATATTATATATTACACACATTATAGTGGGTTTACTAACCCTTTGGAGAGAATGCCTCTAAATACCAGATCATCCTGGAAAAGCAGAAGAGTAGGCATTCAGATACTACCTCCCTGCTGATTGGACCATAGACCACGCAATGCAGCATATGAAGTAAGGGCAAGAAAGTCAGGACGGTGAACTACTGGCAGGATGCTAGACTTGCTACATGCCCCCTCCCTGAAAGTAGATTGCAAACAGCAGAGCAACAGAAAAATAATGGAGATCACCAGAAAATCAGAACTTACACACGTGAAACAGGGTGTAAACAACAGCAAATTAGAGTAAGGAGAAAACAAAGTATGTATAAAGATAGCAAAGTCCTAACCTTAAAGGGGTTGTCCCGCGCCGAAACGGGTTTTTTTTTTTTTTTAACCCCCCCCCGTTCGGCGCGAGACAACCCCGATGCAGGGGTTAAAAAAACAACCCGCACAGCGCTTACCTGAATCCCGGCGGTCCGGCGTCTTCATACTTACCTGCTGAAGATGGCCGCCGGGATCCTCTGTCTCCGTGGACCGCAGGGCTTCTGTGCGGTCCATTGCCGATTCCAGCCTCCTGATTGGCTGGAATCGGCACGTGACGGGGCGGAGCTACACGGAGCTACACGGAGCCCCATAGAGAACAGGAGAAGACCCGGACTGCGCAAGCGCGGCTAATTTGGCCATCGGAGGGCGAAAATTAGTCGGCACCATGGAGACGAGGACGCCACCAACGGAGCAGGTAAGTATAAAACTTTTTATAACTTCTGTATGGCTCATAATTAATGCACAATGTACATTACAAAGTGCATTATTATGGCCATGCAGAAGTGTATAGACCCACTTGCTGCCGCGGGACAACCCCTTTAATCCTATAGCAATGTTGTGGTAGCACCTGAAGTTGACAGTTCATGGGAGGAAACCTAACAATATAACAAGAGTTCAAGCTGTTTTATACAGAGGAATTGGCTACATTTCTCTAAGCTCATGTGCAGGACTAAAAGACTGGAAACTCTTAGTTGTAGTTATTGCTGCACAAGGGCATCACATACGTACTTTTGCCACAGGAATGTGATATTTTATCATTTTCCTCAAAGTACTTATAACTATTTGTCCGTGAGTGAACAAGTGAGTTACATGCTCTGCCCCTGATCACAGGACGGTGATGTCATCTAAAATCCTAAAGCATAAAACATGAGTCTGACAGCATGCTTATAGGACCGTTGATGATGTCATCGTTATGTGATCAATCACTGGCTCTGAGCTCCGCCTCTGATCACATGACACTGACGTTATCACAGGTCCTAAATAGAGATGAGCGAGCATACTTGCTAAGGACAATTACTCGAGCGAGTATTGTCCATAGCGAGTACCTGCCTGCTCGGAAGACAAGATTCGGGTGTCGGCACGGGTGAGCGGTGAGTTGCGAGAGTGAGCAGGGTGAGAAAGGGAGAGAGAGATCTCCGCCGCCGCTCCCCGACAGCACCCAAATTTTTTCTTTGGAGCAGGCAGGTACTCGCTGAGGGCAAGGCTCGCTCGAGTAATTGTCCTTAGCGAGTATGCTCGCTCATCTCTAGTCCTAATGTGGTCAGTCACTTGTTTGGGAGGAGTCCAGGGTCACATGACCAGGGGGTTATCAGTGTGTGCAGGACTGCTGTGCCAGTTGTGATCCCTGTCATATGGGATGAAGAATGTATGTAGCAGAGCTGTCTGTGTGTGACGTACATGTAGCAGAGCTGTTTATTATCTATCAAACACCCTAGAGGTGCTATGATGAGGATGTCAGCGTAGGTCCTAAAACAGCAGCCATGTGCTTACAACTCCAATCCCTTTCACTATATCATATTAGTAAGTGGCGCATTGTGCCACCAGAAACACTGGTGCTATCATTTCCTAATAATTAGTAGTAAGTCTAATATGTTTTACTTGTTGATTTGGTTCTCTATATCTACTTTGTGTGAAAATCTAATAGTTTTAGGTCAAATATATGTAGCAATATGGAAGATTCTGAAGGGTTCACAAACTTTTAAGCACCACTGTATATGCAGCCAGTTTGGATTCTAATGCCATTAATAAAAAAGTATAGTTTTAAAGAGAAGACCTCTTGTTAGCAATACCTACTGTAGGCAATAGATGGAGTTCTAAGACTTCGGGAAATGATTTTACAACATACTTGTTACTCCATCGGTTGTTAGATTGTTATTCCAAATTCTATGCTTGATACAAAATGTTATTTTTGCATTTACGATCCCCACCCCCAGCCGTGCTACATATTAGTTGATGCTTGACAAAGGTCTCTGCCAGGATCGAAACATCACTGTCTTTTCTGTGTGGACCATGTGGAATAAAGAGTTGTAAAGCTGTGAACCAGTGCTGTGGATGCGGCCTTTCTGGCTTGACTATTGGACTGAACTGTGGATCACGATCCGATCCTTGTGGAGGCATTGCATCCTTTCTGAAAAGGCCACTCGGCCATAAGTGGGCTTGAGGGTGAGTGCTGCTGGACATTCTTGTCTAAAGGATGTTGCAGTAGGCTAGTTGGGAGATGATGAGGGTATGCACTAACATTTTGTTGACTCAGAGTTGAGAATAGATCTCACATATCCAAGAGATGTGTTTGAGTTGGAGGTGGCGGGACCGGGTGGTGTGGTTTGAAGGATAGGGTAAAGCCAAATGTTACACTGAAACAGCAGAGATGTGGGGCTGCTGAAAGTAGGAAGCAATTGATTGAAGTCTAGTGGAGCCTGTATTTTGGACAAACAATCCTTTTTGCAATCGGGTTAAATTAAAAATTTTGCACCGCTTGGCTTCCGCAGCTTCTATATATTACTGTATCAGATACTGGTCAAGCAGTCAATCTGCTCCACAGACAGTTTGGTCTTCAATCTTCCTCTCCTGAACCTTCTTATCAGCTAATCTATGACCAAAGGTAAACTGATCAAATCAGCTGATAAGAACACTCTAGAGAAAAGAGCAAGGAAATAAAGGCCCTTTTACATGCAGCAATTATTGCTCAAGATTCACCGAAACGGCTGACAATAAGCGATAATCGTTACATGTAAACACGGGCATCATGCTCTTTTTGTTTGTATTTCACTCAGCTTTCAAAAGACTGCAGGTTGATCTCCCCCACGGCATGTTTACACTAGCCGTGAGTAGAACAATGGAATGTAAAGGCCCATTTATACAGAGCGATGATCGCTAAAAAAATAAGCTAAAAAGCAATTGTTTGAGGGATAATCGTTGCACCTAAATGCGCGGCCATCATGCACTTTTCGTGTACTGCTGGCTGATTTTTAGGTTGGCCTGAATTTAACAATCGTCATGCAGTCTAATCAGGACCTCACGTCAAGTTTTCCGGGGGTAGTGCTTATAACATTGTTACCCATCAGAGAACAAAGGATCTGAATGCAGATAAGAGCCCTCGGGCTATTAACTGCATTCAGCTAAGGGCTTCATTTGCACGCTAATAAGCTAATAAGTAGCTGAGTAGCCACCTAATAGTTTATGCAATATGATCGCTCAAAGCTGTCACTCAGACTGTCATTTGAGAGATCATTGCTCCATGTAAATGGGCCTTAACAGCAGCTGATTGCACAGCTGGGTTTAAACACACACCCGCCGCATCAAACCAACTCCTGGAGGTTCTCTTACATGCAAAGGAAGATGATAAAGTGTTAATGGCCATTAACACTTTATGCAATTAGATCACTAAATTTTCATTAATTTGAAAGATGAATTTTGCGCGTAAAAGGGACCTTAACAACAAATATCGTTTGAATAAGTGAATTACCTCAGAGTTAGGGCGGCTTCACGGGGCATATTTGCAATGCAAAATTTGCAAGCACAATACGTGGATTCACTCTTTTTGTGTGCGCAGAAAAAGGCACAGCAGGCTCTACTTTTGTGCGCATTTGTACAGCATAGGTCCCCATGGAGGTCTATAGGGGTGCAAATGTACGCACAATACACAAATGTAAACACGGGCATCTTTTTCCGCAGGAAAAAGAACACATCTGGAACTCATTAGACTAACCAGCCATTGAAATGGGGAGGGTTTGTCTGCCGGGCACAAGAAGAACACCTAGATAAGATAGTAAAAGACTTGTTCACAGCGCAAATATGTTGCACTGAGTTGCGCACAAGAACAGCATACATCAGTGTGAAGCCACCCATAGCTTATGCACACATGCAGCCTGTTTATGCAGGCAGATAGATACATTGTTGGCTTGTTTAAACAAAACAGTTTAGTCGTTCACATTCACTGTAAAAGGCCTGCTGCACACGGCCGTGACGGGCTCCGCCGCGAAATTCCGCAGCGGAGCCCGTCACGGCGCCCCCCAGGAGACCTCATACTTACTTGCGGATCCGGCGTCCTCGCTCCCGCATGACGCTTCCCCGCCCACCTCCGCCGCGTCATGTGACACGCCCACCGCATCACATGATGCGGCCGGACGTGTCAGATGACGTGCTGGCAGCGTCATATGACGCGGCAGCGGTGGGCGGGGAAGCGTTTTCACGCTATCTTCGGAAGATAGCATGAACGGACGGCTTCCATTGACTGCAATGGAAGCCGTCCGCGCGTACACCCACGGCAAATAGAACATGCCGCGGGTGAGGATGGGAGATTTCACGGTGCGGAATTCCGCGGTGGAATTCCGCACCGTGTGCACTGAGCTACTGAGCTATTAGGTTCAATAGAACCTAATAGCTGCGGGCAACGCCGCGAATTACGCTGTGGAAATCCGTTTGTTGGAAGGAGGCCTAAGTGAGAGCGGCTGAACGAGCGCAGTTTAAACTGAACGATGATCGAAAAGTGAACGATTATCGTTCGATCGTTGGCTCGTGTTTACACTGAGCGGTTATTGTTCACTTTCACTTGTTTGAACTGTTTTTTGAAATATAGTTGTTCCGTCTAAAAGGGCCTGAAGCCATCAGTTCAGCCCACTGCCGGATCAGAAGGGAGATGCCTTCTGCATTGAGCTATATAGAAAACCAAAATACATGCATTTAATTAAAAAATACCCCCAAGGTGTCCATAGCCATTATGTCTGAAATACCAAGAATAATGGATAGAAACTTAAGAAATAGAGAAAATACATACAGAGCTTCTATATGTGCACACAAGGCTAGAGGCAAGAGGGGCTATTGCTCTGTGCACCTCTAGGACCCTTAAAAGTCATTTAAGGGGTACTCCCATCTCAGCAAGTTGTCTGCCATCTACAGGATAAGAGATTACTTGCTGACTGGTGGGGGTCAGGCTGCATGGATCCCCACTAATCCACAGGAGTCACCCAGTTGGGAACATCCTTTTAAATAAGTGCTTATCATTAATCATTAACAGTATCATACTGCCAAAATATCATGCACAATTTTTTTTCCATCCTCGGCTTGAGCCGAATCTGGTCAGTACCACCTTGACCACAAACTCAAGTGCAGACCCTAAAAGTATACTTTAGGCCGGCTGCATGCGACCAGGTTGGATTCCATAGGCGGATGCCCGCAGTGGGATCCGACCCTGTGCCCAGCCAGCATCCTCGCGTACCTGACATTCCTCTTTTTTTCTTTTTCTGTTCTGCATGGCGAGTCATCGGACATGTACTGTACAGTTTTGTTTTAAACCCCTGCTTCTTCCGCATCGTTGCTAGGTGACACCGCCAGTACCCATGACCTTTCCGCAATATGACTGTGGAAGGACTACAGGCTGGATGGCTTCCATTGACTTCAATGGAAACCATCCGTGCGGAATCCACACTGCAATAGAGCATGTCGTTTTTATTTTATGCTGCGAGCAAAAATCACAATTGATTTCCGCTCGAGTACAGGGAAAAAAAGCTTTTTCATAACATTTATGGGCAGTATTTGCTGCAGAATCCAGAGGCGGACGTCCGCTCCAGATTTCAGCAATGCAAATCCGTCCGTTTGCAGCCGACCTTACAGATCAGTAATATGAAAAAAACATAAAATAAGATGACATGCATTGGGTTCATTGGAGATTTACATTACCTTTATGCACTGTATATACACACATCCTGTTTCCTTACTTCCAAAAATCAAGGAGTGGTCTCTAACCTAAAAAAGGACAACCAAGGAGGCTTTCACCAATATTAACCTTTTTTAGTAGAATACATCATTGTTTCTAAAGCACTGGGCTTTGGGGGAAGAAAATCCTAAAACTATATTGGCCTAATTCTACCTCTACCTTCATTTAGTACAAAACTGAATATCAGTGTTTATTCCACTGACTAACGAGCCAAGAGACCATATTCTGCTCAGTATTGTTTATTTCATGCTGACGTCCTGCTGTGGATTGGGTGACAAGTTATGAAGTTCCGATTCCTTGTGTTTACTCGAGTAGACGATGGGTTCCGGAGAAGATTTCTTAATTGTGACAGCAGGAACACATGGCTCTTGGCTTCACGGCTTCCGTCTCCTGTAATAATAATGGTGTCCTCGGTGACCTAGGACAAACCGTAATAAGTTGAGCGTTGATCATCAGTATAAACATTCTAACAGATGTTGTCTTATATTTACATTTGTGTTACAACGTCTATATTATTTACTTATGTTACGGCGTCTCGCAATCCTGCGTCTTCTGCGATGGGGGCGTCTAACCTGCCTGCGAGGAGCCATGATGTCTTGGTGGTACTTGCTCTCCAAGCAAAGCTGTTGGTTGGTGTCTTGTGGGATGAGAGCAGAATGTTCTATACGCTCAGGCCACTATGACACGTACAGCCCCTCTCTGTCTAGTAGCTGTGAGGTCATATGTATGATGTAATGAATGTTCTTTCTAGGAGTATGGTAGTGAATACTGTTCATTAACATAATTGCATACAGAAACAGATTATTGGTCGCTGTTTTTTTCTTTGAACATTTATACATTGAAATTCGTTCTCTACCATTTTAACAGGATTTTCAAACATTTTGGATTATGAAACGGACAAAGCAAGATACTGGATATTCATGATTAAACTAGAGGTGTTCAGAGGTCTCTATGAAAAATGCTATGTGGAAGAGGATAATAAAATTGGTGTGTACACAGAGGGGGATGGGGTTTACATTTATCGAAGAACCCCCCCCCCCCCCACACACACACACACACACACAACACCAAAAGGTTGCACCAGGGATATATTTTTCTTTGTATGTGAGCCATATAGCGTATATAATGCAGCTGGTGAAACAATTCGGTCAATCTGCTATTTAGATTGGTACAGTCTGGCTGCAGGGCTATAACACTCAGAATACCTGAACACCTCTTGTTAATAAGCTTGGTTATCAATGAGGAGATGTTGACAAGCTCATTGAATGTGTCCAAGGGGGAGGGGGCACGCATCGTACCATATTTAAAGGAAGGTGTCCAAAGGGGGGAGGTGTACGTGTCCAAGGGTGTAACTATAGGGGATGCGGTTGCATCCGTGACCACAAACCTTAGGGGGCCCATAAGGCCTCTCTTCTCCATATAGGGAGCCCAGTACTATGAATAAAGCATTATAGTTGGGGGCCCTGTTACGGGTTTTGCATTGGGGCCCAGAAGCTTCAAGTTACGCCTTTGATAATGGGATCCATTTGGTTTCTGTTCAGCTGCCAGGCATCTTACCAGAAGAAAAAGCTCAGCATGCAGCGTAATGTCTTCTGGTATTTTGCTCTGGATCTGCGACGGAACCTCCGAACAAAAGCCCTGAGTACATTCTACCAATGCCAATTTAATCTATTATCTTAAAGGGCCACTCCAATGATTTTTTTTCATTCATTATGTACAGTAGCTACCCCCCCCCCCCCCCCCAAGTACATGTAAGTTGGCCATTCCTTTCTATCTCAAACTTCCTTCCCCTCAGGTGGTAATGTGATCTCATTCTGATATTTACTTGGGTTTATGTATTCTCAAATTAGTCAGTTTTTAAGTCAGCATAATTCCTGTGTGATGATATTACATGGATCTTACCTCACAGGTCTTTAGAGAGGGACACATACAGTTCTATCACAGTTGCTGATGATGATTAGAGGTCCCTGTCACACAAGTATATTGAAAGAGTTTATAGTTCAGCCTTCTGACTGTATACTTATGGTTTATAGTTTATTTAGGTGACTACAGAATACAGAAGGTAGTAGCACTGTCCTCCCTGATTGTACAATCTCTAGCTGGTCATGTGATACTGTGCTGATGGGATTGATAGCCCCTGAACAGTGAAAGAGAGCAGGAAGAAATCTCAGCATCAAGATGGTGCCTGATGAGTATCAGACAGGAGGTTGCACTGCATGGAAGTGACTGCAATATACAAAGGAGATATCCTGAGGTGTGAGAGGCAATCAGATGAGGGGTTCAAGGATGGAAAAATGTGCTTTTGCCGGAGTGACCCTTTAAATTAAATAATATATGAATTAAAATGTAAGTATCCGACCAAATAATGGAACATTTAGAGTTGTCGCTCTATTAACCCTTGGTTTTCTCTTGAATAATACAAACTGAAGGGAAGCATAGACCATGGAGATTCACGGTGTATTCTTTGAAGTTTGCTAGCTATATTACTGTGCAAAAAAAAAGAAAAACTAATTTCCTTACAAGACGCATAGAGACATAGTAGCTGATGTTCCTTAGATCAAAAGGAATCAACCATAGACTGAAAAATTCAAAGTGAGTATAAAATGATTAAGCTCTCGGTGTAGAATAGTAATATCTACTTTACTGTCTTCAAGTGTTTCATGTTGACAGCTTGTGCTTTGCTGTCGAGATGTTATTTTGAGTCTAGTACTAATGCTACCATTTTAGCTCTTCTTTATGATGTTTATACATTACTTATGGATAATAAGAACAGTAATGTATTTTATGTAGTTATGTGATGTAATGACTACTGTCATAGGATATTTTTATTCTATGTATTGAGGATATTGCCTATCGTAATTAATTTACATGTGTTTCTTGTTATAATGAAAGGAATCTTCTGAGTTGCTTGACTTTTCTATGAGAGCACTGAGAATCCATTGTTCTGATCCTAGCTAAGCATAATGCGTGAGTCAAGAGCAACTTCTGAGACCTTCATAACTAGGCTGGTTGACCACTTCTATATTGTATAATCCCCCAGATATCCTACTAGGGCTTTTATGTTATTGAACTGCTGATTGTTTGTAGTGCTGATTAATGATGAGCGAAGTTTTGAAAAGTTCTCTTTGGCCAGTTTGCCGAATGTGTGCAAAAAGTTTAGGTCGATCTGCATTTGTTGTAACCGAACCGTGAGTTCACCAAAATGCCATTGTGAGTGTTATACATGGCTTCTATGGCTCTAAGGGCTTATTCAGACGTGCATATATTGGCCGGGTTTTCATGCCCGGCTGATATACGCTGTCCCTCTCTGCAGGGCAGGAGGTGGGCCGGGCCGGGAGCAGTGCACTGACCTCCCGCCCCCTCTCCGCCCCTCGCCACTGTTTGCAATAGGAAGGGCAGGATGGGGACAGAGCTAAATTCCTCCCCCCGTCCCACCCCTCCCATTGCAAATAGTAGCGAGGGGTGGAGAGGGGACGGGAGCTCAGTGCACTGCTTCCGTTCCGTCCTGCAGAGAGGGGCAGCGTATATGTGTGAAAACCCAGCCGACATAGACACATCTGAATAAGCCCTAAGACAGTATTATACACCACTGTTCAGGACAAGTGTTGAGCAAACCGAACCAGTATAACCCTGTTTTGGGTAGAACTTTGAAATAAGCTCGGTTCTGGCCAAACCAAATTTTTTGCAAAGCTCAACCCAAAACAGGATTTTACTGGTTGGTTCACTCAACACTACTGCTACTAAAAGAAAAATTAAAAAAACATACCATGGCCCAGCATACCATAAAAATACCATTGTATTTACATGCCACCACAAAATTCAGTTAGGGCGGATTCAGACGAGAGTAGGCGCAACTACACATGCTGGCACAGAGCATAGTTGCACCTGAAGGAGGGGAATTTCTTCCCTTTCGCTGGCTTTTCAAAAAGTTTTTTAAAAGCTTCGGGATGATAGGTGCTGCCCGTTCCTTCCCACACGTGGTATTCACTACCTACGGGAAAGATTGGGCAAATTCTATCTTTTCTTAACCATACAATTAGCAGTCAAGAAAAGAGCTACTGAAAATGAAACCCCTGAAATCTTATTGAAATCAGTGCTTCTGTTTTGTCCCGTTATGCGGCAGTGATTATCATGGCCACATTAGGAGCCAAAACCACGTTCGTCTGAATCTGCCCTCAGTTAAAGGGAACCTGTCACATCCCCACAGCACCGTAAACTAAGTTATGTTGCTGTTAGGGGAGGTGACAGGGAGCTGAATGCTATATTTTTTCATACTCGGCCACTTCCATGATCCATTGGTGCCCTCTCTGAAGTTGGTGCATGGCATGAAAAACTTTTCAGAGTCTCGTGTGCATGCTTTTCCATAGACTTGTATAGGACATCGCACTCACGTGACTTTGAAAAAAGTCAGATTTTCATGCTCCATGTCGACTTCAGAGGAGGGCACTGCTGGATTGCAGAAGTGGCGAGTATAAAAAATACCTCACCTAGCTCCTTATCACCTCCCCTAGCAGCACCATAACTTAGCCTATGGTGCTAGGGGACCTGACATGTTCCCTTTAAGGACCAATGACCATTTCATATATTGGGACATTTTATGCTCTTCCAATTTGCATATGAAGATAACTGTAGACAAGTACATCCATATGATGCCTTTGCTGCCATTCTGAACTTCATGAAACTCAAAATGACAGAAACCAGCCAAAACCCAGTATAGTCAATATGCTCCATCAGGTGCCACCGGTTTCTGTCATTTTAACTGTTTCGGCACGCCTTTTTTCCAAGAACAGAAACGTGAACAGAGCCTAAAACCATTTCTAACAATGCAAGAAGCAGAATGTATATTTTCTGAAATGGCGGGACAGTTGTATCCTATTTGGCCACATACTGTATGTGTGAATAATTGGGTGAGCACTATGACTGACTTGACTGAGCCTGGAATAGATTGCTCAAAGTTCAAACAGTTTCTGGCAAGAACGCTCGTTTTGGTTTGTGATGCTAAATTTGATCTATTTGTGTCTAGTGTGTATCTGGAAAATCCCAAGAAAATGTGTTCTTAAGCTGCCAAAATCATTGAGCTGTGCAAGCAGTGTGAAATGTGAGCAAATTGTACTGCGGTAAAGTATCGGGTTTGTGGAAGACTTCTTAGATAGGTTTGACCTTCTCTAGAATTCTTAATTAGTTGTCACACATTGCTAGTCAAGAATTGGATCGCCCGCTGCAACCATGAATTCATTAGATTTTCATACAGTATCTGTCAGATATTGATTACGTAAAATGAGTGGAGATAAAAGGTGTAAAAGTATCAAGACTTTATTAAAGGAGATGTCTCGAGGAAGCAGTTAAATTTTTTTTTTGCCCAGTCCCCCCCATTAAGTACACATTACTAAGCCCCCCTGTAAATGACATTTCTAGCTGGTTCGTACTTACCGTTCCAGCGTTTCAGCAACTTATAAAAGTTTCCTCAAGATGGCCGCCGGCTCTTTCCCCGTCGCTCGCTGCAGCCCGACGTGCGCGCTCCCGAGACGCCGCCAGCTGTGTCTCCATGGCAACCGGACGCATCGCAGCCGCCGACCAGACGCCCCGCAGCCGCCGACCAGACGCCCACCGCCAGGCAGCAGGTAACCGGCGCTAGCCCCCGGCTCCCCAGCGCTACGCTCCCGGCTCCCCAGCGCTAGACCCTCAGCCCAGGTGAAGGCCCCGGAGCCCAGCGCTAGTTCCCCCGGCCTAGCGGCAGCCCCCCCCGGCCTGGCGACAGCCCCCCATCGCAGCGACAGCCCCCCCCGGCCTAGCGACAGCCCCCCCATCGCAGCGGCAGCCCCCCCCATCGCAGCGGCAGCCCCCCCCATCGCAGCGGCAGCCCCCCCATCACAGCGACAGCCCCCCCCCGGCCTAGCGACAGCCCCCCCATCGCAGCGGCAGCCCCCCCCATCGCAGCGACAGCCCCCCCGGCCTAGCGACAGCCCCCCCCCCTTCGCAGCGACAGCCCCCCCGGCCTAGCGCTAGTTCCCCCATCACAGCGGCAGCCCCCCCCGGCCTAGCGACAGCCCCCCCATCGCAGCGACAGCCCCCCCCGGCCTAGCGACAGCCCCCCCCATCGCAGCGACAGCCCCCCCCCCCCCCGGCGCAGCCCGGCGCAGCGGCAGCCCCCCCCCGGCGCAGCCCGGCGCAGCGGCAGCTCCCCCCCGACAAATCACTTACCTGGGAGGCTTCTCGGGGCTGCTGGGCTGGGCTGGGCTTCTCCGCTGGGCAGCTCCAGTTTCTGCACCTTCCTCTAACAGAGGAAGGTACAGAATGGCCGCTGCAGCGCGCTCCCGAGCAGTGACAGCTCGTCTGCGCATGCGCAGAAGAGCTGTAGCGGGGAGCACACTGAAGCGGCTCGTGCTGAATGGAGAAGACCGGACTGCGCAAGCGCGTCTAAAAAAGCAAGCTGCCAGCGAATTTAGACGGAACCATGGAGACGAGGACGCTAGCAACGGAGCAGGTAAGTGGAATAACTTCTGTATGGCTCATATTTAATGCACAATGTACATTACAAAGTGCATTAATATGGCCATACGGAAGTGTATAACCCCACTTGGTTTCGCGAGACCACCCCTTTAACTGATAACTACAGCATTGCACCAAATCACACACTGGATTATGGGTAAGCACTGTGTATAACCACGCGGTAGGGAAGTAGACAGGTGGTCTTCTATAGCATGACTAGCAGCTTCATAGTGAACAGATGAAATGAACTGTTGTAGTAACACTAAACCACTGTGTCCCGCCCACTACCATTGCCGGTGGCGGACAAGGGGGGGAGGGGGGAGCTTAGCCCCGCCCCTATCCCGCCCTCTCCCATTGCAAACCGCTGGAAGAAGAGACGCAGAGAGACGGTGAGGGGAGGGGGGGGGGGGGAACTGCTCAAAAGGAAGCGTATATTGGCCAGCCATGAAAACGCTATCCGATATGCACTCCTGTAAATAAGCCCTAAAAAATATATACTTATTTGCTATCAGTACATTATTCATGCAGCGTAAATTGCAAAATATAATGTCAGAATTGCTATTTTTTTCCATCTCCTTCAAAAACTTAATGAAAGTTAAAGGGAGTTTATCACCTATATGTTTTACTAATTAAAACCAGAGAAACCTATTCAATTTCCCGTAATTTGTTATTATTTTCTTGCCTGCGATGCATTTAGAGATGCTTTACAGCAGCCTCATAGGCCATTCACACAATGCACAGGAGCTGACCGATTGACTTGTATGGGAGAGAGTTCTAGGCATGTTCTGTGACCTGTACAGAGGATGAGTAGATGGTTACAGCTTATACTTATTATGAATGGAGGATCCTGTTTGATCTACATATAGGTGTTTATCTTTCAGTATAATCCTGCCTGTGATATTAATGAGATGACTGCTGCAAATTCAGGCTCTGTGGACAGTGTTAAAAATGCAGGATTTTTAGATTGTTTTTAAAATATTGCTTGTGACCAAAAAAAAAAATCAGCAAAGATTTAACAAACAATTCAAAGGGGTTGTCTCGAGGAAGCAGTGAAATTTTTTTTTTGTCCAGTCCCCCTAATTAAGCATACATTACTAAGCCCCCCTGTAAATGACTTTTCTAGCTGGTTTGTACTTACAGTTCCAGCGTTTCAGCAACTTATAAAAAGTTTCCCCAAGATGGCCGCCGGCTCTTTTCCCGTCGCTTGCTGTAGCCCGACGTTCGCGCTCCCGAGACGCTACCAGCTGTGTCTCCCTGACAACCAGACGCCCCGCAGCCGCCGACCGGACCCCGGGATTGAACGCGGACGACCAGTCACCCACCGCCAGGCAGCAGGTAACCGGCGCTAGGCCCCGTCTCCCCCGCGCTAGCCCCCGGCTCCTCCGCGCTAGCCCCGGCTTCCCCGCGCTAGCCCCGGCTTCCCCGCGCTAGCCCCGACTCCCCAGCGCTACGCCCCGGCTCCCCAGCGGTAGGCCCCGGGCCCAGCGGTAAGCTCCGGGGCCACAGCGGTAGGCTCCGGGGCCACAGCGGTAGGCTCCGGGGCCACAGCGGCAGTCAGTCACGCGTCACCCCCGTCAGTCAGTCACCCATCACTTACCTGGGCGGCTGGGCTGGGCGGCTGGGCTGGGCGGCTGGGCTGGGCGGCTGGGCGGCTTCTCGGCACGGCTGGGCGGCTCTGCACCTTCCTCTAAGAGAGGATGGTAGCAGAATGGCTGCTCCAGCGCGCTCCCGAGAAGATACAGCTCGTCTGCGCATGCGCAGAAGAGCTGCAGCGGCGAGCACACTGAAGCGGCTCGTGCTCAGAGCAGAAGACCGGACTGCGCAAGCGCGTCTAAAAAAGCAAGCCGCATGCGAATTTAGACAGAACCATGGAGACGAGGACGCTAGCAACGGAGCAGGTAAGTGAATAACTTCTGTATGGCTCATAATTAATGCACAATGTACATTACAAAGTGCATTAATATGGCCATACAGAAGTGTATAGACCCACTTGATTTCGCGAGACAACCCCTTTAAGTTTTATAATACATCATTTTCTGATGACATTTCCCCTTTAAGCAATATGTTTTATGTGCCCCCAAAATCGTGTCAATCTTAATATCCTCTATTTTTCACTCTGGTCACTAACCTTACCAATAGTCCAATACTTCTTATTCTGTATAGTAACCTCATGATCCATAAAAACAACAGACAGAAGCTGACCCATTGACTTCTATGGGAGAGTGTTCTAGGCATGATCTGTGACCTGTGCAGGCATCATTTTGCAGGGAGGGAAAGGACTTAAGCTGTGACCATCACCTATTGTGAACGGTGGATCCTATCCTATGTTATTTCATTGTAATTGTGATAATAATGAGATAACGGCTGAAATATCTAGGTTTTGTGGCCAGATTGAAAACCGCAGGATATTTAAAATATGCAAATTGACATGAGAAAGGAAATAAAATCACCAAATATTCTTAAAAGGTTACTTTTTGATTATATATTCTCTTTGAAGGATGTTTGCTACTGATAGCCTAACTTCAGGATAGGTCATCAGTAGTTGATCTGCAGGGGTCCACCATTCAGGATCCCCATCGATCAGCTGATCCCCAGGCCTGCTGTCAGTGTGGAGATTACTGGAAGCAGATAGTGCTGCCCTTATTGCAGCCCAGATTGGTACTTCAGGCACAACTCCCATTGAAGTCGATGTAAACTAATCCTCTAGTAGCAACCCAGACCACTACAATGTTGACAGCATGATCTGCACCTGATCCTGAAGATAGGTCACCAATAGTAAAAGTCCTGGACAAGCCCCTTTAGTGAAAAACATTTGCAGATCATTCAGACTGTATCATTTTAATAATTATTTCTTTATTAAGAACTTTTTCAAAACTTTCAACACAACTTGGTCAACAAACAAAGCCAAGTATCAAACACAAGACTTGACATAACAATCACAAGTGGATCGATAAATGGTAAAGTAGGAAACACACTTTGAGATTCTGAAGACTATATTTTTATTTTGACAAAAACAAGTTTTGGTCAGCCAGACGTACTAGTGCAGCTGATGGCTCGCATGCGGTTGGCTGTGACTGTGCTCAGGGAGCTGAACAGACAGCAAGATATTCCCAAGACACTTAGAATAGCATCTGCAAGAGAAATGCAGTGTTTACTGAAAATGTACAAGGAATAAGCAAACCAAAATCCGAGCCATCCACAGACACTGCACAGTCCCATTGCCATGGTAACTAACGTCTAATATTAACCATTTTGTAGTAAAGTAATATTTTACAACCTTTGGATGCAGATGAGGAGTTCATATACAGCAGATTCCTCCTAATTACTTCTATGAAGAACTAAATGTGTTATTTTTTCTACAGTGGAAGATTATAAATTACTTTATGTCTTAAAGCAATACTCCACCATAGGAGTAGTCTCATCCCATAGCTATATTTATCTAAAATGTGTGTAATAGGGGACCCTGGTTGGAATCAAGGCTCTTCTCCGAAATTCAGGAATAGTGGTCTTACCTCAGCTTGTGGTCTGGCTATAGGCTTATTAGGCACAGCCAACATCAAAGGAGCACTTTCCTTCTCCCAGGTACTTGCGCCCTTGCCTCCGGTCCATATGCATAATAAGGGATACGGGCGCAATCTTGCAACGCGATCCACAGGGATTTGAGCCGCAACATAGTGGCAGATCTGGCCATTATACTGCAAAATATTTTATTACCAAATAGGGAACAGTTGGGGTCTGGTTCCTCACGCTTCTGTAGTTTACGGAGGTAGTTTGTTTAAATGTTATATAGCAAAGAAGTAAAGCGACAGTCAATTTTTCTTGGTACACCGAGGCACAGTTACTTGCACAACAGTTCAAAGTTGCATGCAGTCTAGAGATGAGCGAACACCAAAATGTTCGGGTGTTCGTTATTCGAAACGAACTTCCCGTGATGTTCGAGGGTTCGTTTCGAACAACGAACCCCATTGAAGTCAATGGGCGACCAGAACATTTTTGTATTTCGCCGATGCTCGCTAAGGTTTTCATGTGTGAAAATCTGGGCAATTCAAGAAAGTGATGGGAACGACACAGCAACGGATAGGGCAGGCGAGGGGCTACATGTTGGGCTGCATCTCAAGTTCACAGGTCCCACTATTAAGCCACAATACCGGCAAGAGTGGGCCCCCCAACAACTTTTACTTCTGAAAAGCCATCATTAGCATGGCATACCTTTGCTAAGCACCACACTACCTCCAACAAAGCACAATCACCGCCTGCATGACACTCCACTGCCACTTCTACTGGGTTACATGCTGCCCAACCGCCCCCCCTCCCTCCCACAGCGCACACCAAAGTGTCCCTGCGCAGCCTTCAGCTGCCCTCATGCCACACCACCCTCATGTCTATTTAGAAGTGCGTCTGCCATGACGAGGGACCGCAGGCACACACTGCACAGGGTTGGCACGGACAGAGGCAGGACAAATAGAATTTTTTTCAGTTTTTTTGCACCAAAAGGCAGCACTGCGTATATTCAATGAACATGAGAAGTTTAATAACTGTGCTGTGGCCCTGCTAATGTGGCACAGAACTTGAGGGTAGCAGAGTTATTATAACTCTGGCAGAGCAGGTATTTTTTTCCCAATTAAGGAAAGCAAATGGCGAAGCCAGGAGTAAAACGTAGCTGGGTGCGTCTGATTTTTAAACGTTGCACACGCAGCCGACACGTGTCCACAGCCCTTAGGACGGACAGAGGCAGGTCAAATAGAATTTTTTTCACTTGTTTTACAAGCAAAAGGCCGCACTGCGTATATTCAATGAATAATAACTGTGTTGTGGCCCTGCCTACACAATTCTTTCCCTGCAGTATCAATGGAGGGTGCAATGCTCTGCAGAGGCGATTTTGAGAAGAAAAAAAAAATGCAGCACAGCTAACAGCAGCCAGCACAGTACTGCACACGGTTAAATATGGCCCTAGAAAGGACCGTTGAGGTTCTTGAAGGCTACACTCACTCCTAACACTCTCCCTGCCTATGCAACACTTCTGTCCCTAATGCCGGGTGCAACGCTCTGCAGAGGCAATTTTGAGGAAAAAAAAAATTGCCACTGCTAACAGCAGCCAACACACAGCTATCAGTGGCCCTAATAAGGACCTTTGGGGGTCTTGAAGCCTACACTAACTACCAATTTTTTTCCCTACAGCAGCTCCGGTACAAACAGCACTGTCCCTCATCTAACTCACACGGCATCTGAGGCGAGCCGCGGGAGGGGCCGACTTTTATATTAGGCGGACACCTGATCTCGCCAGCCACTCACAGCAGGGGGGTGGTATAGGGCTGGAACAACACAGGAGGAAGTTGTAATGCCTTCCCTGTCTTTCAATTGGCCAGAAAAGCGCGCTAACGTCTCAGGGAAGGAAGTGAAAGTAACCCGAACACCGCATGGTGTTCGTTACGAATAACGAACATCCCCAACACCCTAATATCCGCACGGATATCAAGTTCGGACGAACACGTTCGCTCATCTCTAATGCAGTCCAATACACAAGTCCTCAATATCATGGTGGGCATGAATATGTGATAAGAGTCCCAACAACAGTGAGTGCAGGTCCTTGGAGTCAAGGTCACAGTTCCCTAGCAGCGGGCTGGTCACAGACATTTGATGGCTAAGCTCTGCTGATCTCAACAGGTTGGGGTTTCCCCAGAAATTGTACATCTGCCCTTCACTTCGAGATCTGAGGCCAAATGGTCGTGCCAGTGAGCCTGTTACAGCACCCATCTGGCAGCCACGTTCTTCCAGCTACAATTCCTAGTGTAGACTACTCCTAAATCACGTAGGTGTGCCTATTTATAGTGCCTGCTTGACTCAGATGTCCTGATGCCCCCTGTGACCCGCCACAGCCAACGGTAACAGGAAATCTGAATACTATAAGAAAATATACAAAGACCACTACTAGAGGTCACTCTCGTATAACAAATAATAGGAACAATGTGCCAATGGTGCAGAACAGCCTCCAGACCCAATTTCTTCATGAACTCATGGCGACAGCCTTGCCCCCTCACAATTGGATACTCTTTCAGATTGTCTGTGAGTCTTTTTTTTTAAAAAAGACAGAGGTCTACTACACGGTATTAGTGTACCTTGATGCCACCGGAAGCTAGGGGTTTGACAGGGAAAACGCCCCTCTCACACCCCCAGCTCCCGATTAGCAGACAAGGTAAAGGGGCTGAAGCAGCGTCGCATGTAAGTCAAGGGATGTCCCTCAGAGTGTTACCCGCCGCAGTGTGGAACACCCCTTACCCAGCTCTGTATGATTGTCCCGCTGCTGTAGCCTTCCGTCCATTCAGGAGCCAAGGTGCATTTGCCACTGCCCCGACGACGTTGGGTCCGTTGTGCGTAGCAGTGGCGCTGCGGCCGGCGTCAGTCACTGTCTGTGGCGGCGGCCCTATCACCTACGTGCAGCGGGAGCCATCACCACATTACGTCGGGTGGGGGAGTGAAGGGGTGGCCGTTTCTGGACCGGGGCCAGCGTCTGCTGCAGGAGTTTTTTCCTGCTGACTTTCACAGTCTATCCCGCTGGTCATGTCTGCTCCCTTCTGCGGCGCACATTTCAAAAATTCCGGGAGTGGAGGGTCACAGGGGGCATCAGGACATCTGAGTCAAGCAGGCACTATAACTAGGCACACCTACATGATTTTGGAGTAGTCTACACCAGGAATTGTAGCTGGAAAAAAGTGGCCGCCAGATGGGTGCTGTAACAGGCTCACTGGCACAGCCATTTGGCCCCGGCGTCTGTTGCAGCAGTGTGCGGCCGGTGCCTCACAGTGTCTTTGCCACCGACACTGTGGGCTCCCTGGATCGCGCGGAATTCTTGGTGGCTCAATATACACTAATACCCTACTACACTTCTGGAAGAGCAGCTACATCTCCCACATTACCTAGGCGAAGCTTGCTAGCACTGTATGCATAGAGCTCAACTTTGTGGTTCCTGCAAGCAGACAGTATTTTATGATTTCATTCTTTGGATGAGTGATGGCACTGTTTACGAGAGAGCATGCAACTGGCACAAAGACAGAGGCCTCCACCTATTCTGGTGACAGCACAAAGTATAAGGGCAGAGCTCGTCATCTCAGGGACTTATAAAGGCTCAGGGGCTCTATATAAGTAGGGCATACAGGGTCCAGAAAAATAGCAAATACAGCTATTAGATGAAGAGCATGTAGCGCAGACAGATACATAGTGTCATGCAGCATCCAGATAAATTGAGCACCATGGAGTAGCCATAAGGTTTGCAGCAGTCGCTCAATAAAAACAGGACGACATGAGCTCGATAAAAGATATGAACGGTACAACTGTTCGTCTGCTATTACTTTAGTCAGACTCTGTTTGTCTTTAATCGTGACTTAAGTTTGTCTGAGTTGCCTGTGCCGCCAGACCCAGCGGGGAGCAGGGGGAGGTGAGTAGATGTCTATTTATTATGATAGTGTATGGAGAACATGATTTTAAAGAGAAAGTAGAACTCGGACAAGTCCTTTAAGGCACCTTTACATGGAGCACGTATTGTTCAGATAGTCGCTCAGAACAGTTATTGAAGCATACAATGACAGTCATTAGTTTGCTTTCACACAGACTAAAGACTATTCATTGAGGCCCACTTAGACACAACGATTATCACTCAAAATTCGTTCAAAAGCCATCTTTTGAGCGATAATCGTTGGGTGTAAATGTGACCATCTTTCACTTTTCTGTGAAGAAGGGATTTCAATTCGGCATGAAATTCATCATTCCGCAGAACATCTGATAAAATGGACCGCAAGCTGTGTTCTGCCTGGGGAGCGCTGATAACAGCTGATTACATTGTCTTAGCTGTCAGCCCTGTGGCTTAACAAAGGGAATGTATTCAGAGAACAGCGGGTGGTCTGTTTACTGAATACAGCTCCAGGTGGCTCACAAGTTAGTAATGGGTACTAATAGGCATTAGTACCAAGTAGTAGTTTATGCCATCTTTTGAGTGATCATCTTTGTGTCTACATGTTGTTAGTTATTTAGTTGTTTGCCGAGATATCATTCATAGAAGGGATAGAATGGATCTCCATGCAAATTTGTTGTAAAGTCGCTCAATAGCAATAGCTGTGACATTATACCAGGTGCTTTTGATCAACCAGTAATTTTTGGGTAAGCTGAAAGGAAGCAATTAGTGATTTATCTCTCGTCACACTGTCGGTGGCCATGTTTACACTAAACGACTATCACTTATATGTGTTCTTTCAAACGCCTATTCATCCCATGTAACAACCATATTTTTACAGTAATCAATGCAAAAATCCGGGTAATTTCAAAGGGTTCACTTTGAACACACACACATATATAGATGTAGCAAAGTTTAACTTAACTGTGATACCTTGCAGCAACAAGTTATCTTAACACAACAAAAGATATAGAAAAGCTATTGTAAAGGCAAATAAATTCTGGCACCAAACTTTTTTTCTTAACAGATTAAAGGTGTTTCCAGAGGTAAATGGTGGTAATGGTCAGACTTTAGCCGTGTCTAAAACATAGAGGTCTGGCAGCACTCAAACACAGCTTTCCCAGATGGGTGAGGTAGATATATGCACAGCCACCAGTCAATGGGATCATGGACCTCCAATCCTGGGGCAATCCACAACAGTAAGGCAGAGGCGGCAGCATCAAAGGTATAGAGTAAAGTTTAAAATCCTTTTATTGTTCCATATAGTAAAAGGCAACGTTTCGACTACATGTCTTTTTCACGCCTCGTGTGACGGCAGAATCGGTATGACTGCAGGAGCGGTTTATGATGGCTAGCAGGGATTGCAGTCAATAGGTCAGGGAGCATGTTATCAGGCGGAGTACAGAGAAGTTTGTTTAGGGAATGCAGTATGCCTCCCTGAAGATGTGTGGTTTTAGAGCACGCCTGAATTTTTTCGAGTCTTGGATTGCCCGGGTAGCCTTTGGTAGTGCGTTCCAGAGGACCGGTGCTGCTCTGGAGAAGTCTTGGAGGCGGGAATGAGAAGTTCGAATTAGAAGGGTGCGCAGTCTAGTTTTGTTAGCAGAGCGGAGAGCCCGGGCTGGGTGATGGATTGAGATGAGGGAGGCGATATAGGGTGGCGCTGCGCTGTGGAGGGCTTTGTGGATAAAGGTAGCAAGTTTAAATTGAATTCTGTATTTAACGGGCAGCCAGTGCAGTGATTTGCACAGGACTGAGGCGTCTGAGTAGCGGCTGGACAGGAAGATTAGCCTGGCTGCCGCATTCAGAATGGATTGGAGAGGGTAGAGTCTGGTGCAGGGAAGGCCAATCAGCAACAAGTTGCAATCATCGAGCCGAGAGTGGATGAGGGCAACAATAAGCGTTTTTAGCGTGTCCACAGTGAGAAAAGAGCGGATTCTTGCGATGTTCTTGAGGTGCAGCTGACATGTTCGGGCAAGAGATTAGATGTAGGGGCTAAATTAGAGATCGGAGTCGAATATGACTCCAAGGCAGCGGGCATGCTGTCTGGGAGTTATGGGGGCGCCACAGATGTCAGGATGAGGTCGGTTAGTAGAGGATGGAAACACCAGCAGGTCAGTTTTAGAGAGGTTTGGTTTTAGGTAGAGAAAGGACATAGTGTTAGAGACAGCGGACAGACAGTCGGTGATGTTTTGGAGGAAAGGTGCAGAGATGTCATGGGAAGAGGTGTATAGCTGGGTGTCATCAGCATAGAGGTGGTTTTGGAGGCCAAATCTCCTGATGGTTTGTCCAATAGGGACTGTGTAGATAGAGAAAAGGAGGGGGCCGAGGACCAAGCCCTGGGTTACTCCAACAGCAAGGGGAAAAGGAGGAGAATTAGACCCAGCAAAGGAGACGTTGAAAGAGCGGTCAGATAGGTAGGAGGAGAACCAGGAGAGAGCAGTGTCCTTCAGGCTGATGGAGCGAAGCATACTGAGGAGGAGTTTGTGGTCAACAGTGTCAAATGCTGCGGAGAGGTCGAGGAGGATCAGTAGGGAGTAATCGCCTCTCGATTTGTCTGTCAGTAGGTCGTTGGATACCCTTGCAAGGGCAGTTTCTGTTGAGTGTTGGGGTCGGAAGCCAGACTGTAGGGGATCGAGGAGAGAGTTCTCTGATAGATAGCTTACAAGGCGGGAGTAAACTAGGCGTTCTAGTAGTTTGCAGATGAATGGAAGGTTAAAGATGGGTTGGTAGTTGGCAGCATCAGTCGCGTCAAGAGTTGGCTTCTTTAGCAGTGCCGATATGATGGCGTGTTTGAAAGAAGAGGGAAAGATGCCAGAGGTCAGAGAGAGGTTGAATATAGTGGTGAAGTGTGAGATAACCACCGGGGAGAGGGATCGGTGGAGGTGTGAGGGGAGAGGGTCGCTAGCGCAGGTGGTGGGGCGAGCAGAGAAGAGCAATTTGGAGACTTCTTCCTCTGTCATTAGTCTGAGTACAGACAGTGAGCAGGAGCTAGATGCAGTGCTGACAAGACTAGGGTCAGGGCTAGTCTGGGATTGGGAGGTTTTTTCCTGATGGATGTCATCAATTTTCTTTTTAAAGTAGGCAGCCAGCTCTTCAGCACTGAGATCTGTCACTCGGGGCTGCAGTTTAGGGCTGAGAAGGGAGTGAAAAGTATCAAAGAGCCGTTTAGGGTTGTGTGATATTGAGGAGACGAGAGAGGTGAAGTAGACTTGTTTGGCATGGTAGAGGACGAGGTTGTAGGTTCTGAGCATGAATTTGTAGTGGAGAAAGTCCACGGACGTTTGCGACTTCCTCCACAGCCACTCAGCATTTCTAGAGCACCACCGGATGAAGCGTGTTTGAGGCGTAACCAGGGTTGCCGCGTTCTACATCGGATGGCTTGGGTCATGGGGGGCGCTGCTTCATCCCGGGCATGTTTGAGAGCGGTGTTGTAGTGAGCGGCAGCCAGGTTAGGGCAGAAGAGGAGAGAGATAGGGGACAGAGAGGACTGTAGGGACTCAGCAAAGTCCTGGGTGTAAATGGTCTTAAGGTTCCTATAGGTACGGTAGGTAGGTGGGTCTGGAGAGATGTTAGGGAGCATGACAGAGAAAGAGAGGAGGCTATGATCTGAAAGCGGGAGAGGTGAGTTAGTGAAGTTGGAAGCAGAGCAGAGAAAGACCAGATCAAGAGTGTTTCCATTCCTGTGAGTGGGAAAGGCTGTGAGTTGAGAGACACCAAGGGACGAGGTGAGCGAAAGAAGCTGAGAGACAGATGGGGAGATAGGGCCATTAGTGGGGATGTTAAAATCACCTAAAATGAGGGTTGGAATTTCACAGGATAGGAAGTGGGGCAGCAAAGTGGTCCAAAAACAAGTGAGGGATAACAGTGCAGTAAAACATTTGATTTTTTTCACTTTGCCAAGAGGCACACTTTTAAGCAAATGTCTGAGGTTTTCATGTGGCTTTCTCAATCACATGTATTTCACTATGGGTCCTACCAGAGGTGTCACTTGAAGTTACTGGGCCCCATAATGCTTTATTAATAGTACTGGACTCCCTGTATGGAGAAGAGAAGCCTTATGGGCCCCCTAAGGCTTCTGGGCCCGGGTGCAACCACATCCCCTATAGTTACGCCAGTGGGTCCTACAGTACACTTGTCTTTGTTCATTTGCTTTCTTGTCTCTACTTACTCTTGACCAACAACCTGCAGCCTGGCCGCAGTCCAGACATTCCATAGCCTCTCCTATTGTATGTCTGACCCTGCGCAATCTCCCTGTAGTCCTTAGTGTTCCTTTGAAAATGAGCTCAAAAACTCATAACTCTAGCCATGAGCTGCATTATAACATATATGGTAAAATAGTGTCCACCAGAAAGCCTTTGCACCATGACATCATATATAAATCATACAGTCACTGTCAGGGTGTGTTGCTGCGATCTGTAGTACTAAGGTTCCTAGCAGCACAGCTCCACAGGTGGGGGTTAATTGAGCTGTCTGGGTGTGGTATTCTCCAGCAGCCAATCTTCTTTAGCCTGCAGCACATAAGAACCAGCATCTCTCAGTAGTTGATGCTGATCTTTGTACTGTTGGGATATATCTGTCTTGTTCCCACTCAGAGCTGTGTTTGCATGTAGGTCTGTTGTGTCTCTCTGCTTCCCAAAAATGGTCTGGACACCTGTAGTCCTTGTCTGTAGCATATGCAGATCCCTTCTTCCCTTTCCCTGACAGGTGCGGCCTTCAAACGGCTTATGTCTCGTCTGTGTGTCAGATGGTGGATCCCTGACACAGTTTCCTGTGTCAGCTCGCTGGCTGACTGTCTATTCCCCTGGTATGAGGACACTGTTAGACTTGCTGTGGAGTTTCATCTGTGTGCATGTAAGCTCTGGGTGCAGTCCGTGTTGTATGCACTACCTGTTGTAGTCTGCTGTGAGCAGTTCTGTCCTGTGCTAATTCTGTCTCTGTTTGTGGTGTGAACTGGTTCTATGTGTGGTGGCTGCAGGAAACGTGTTGCAGCTTGTTGTGTGACTTGTGTTCGGTTGTCTGTTCTGTACAGCTTGCTGTGTGACTTGTGTTCTGTTGTCTGTGCTGTTGCAGCTTGCGGTGTGAACTGTGTCCGGTGCCGCTGGACTCATGTGGAAGAGGATCCATAGAGGGAACACAATGATGAGATGGTCCCACAGATGCTCAATTGGGTTCAAGTCTGGGGAATGTGTAGGCCAAGAAGTATCTGGAACTCATGGTCATGCTCTTCCAACCACTGATGGATATTTCAAGCAGTGTGACATATCGCATTATCTGGCTGGAATCTCCCATCTGCCCCAGGGAAGACAAACAGCATGTATGGGTGTGCATGATTTGCAAGTATGGATTCATAACAAAATTGGATCAGAGTGCCTTCCACATGGATGAGCAGGCCCAGAGAATGCCATGAAAAAAATTCTCCAACTTGTGTGCTTCCCGCAATGGTGCAGGGTGTTTGTTTTCTGATGGTTCTCGTCTGACACACCAATGTCCATCCATTCGTTGAAGCAGAAAACATGACTCATCAGAAAACACAACCCTTTGCCAATCCGTGGCGGTCCATTTCTGATATTGCCATGCAAACTGAAACCTTTTCTTCTGATTCACCTTTGTTAGCAAAGGTGCAGTAACCATACATTTGCTTTGGACCAGCATACACAGTAGGGTTTGCTGAACTGTTGTTTTAGACACACATCTGGTATTCCCCTGTTTCATTTTCATGGTGAGCTACTTCACTTTAGCACCTTAATAGCCAACGTTCACCTTTCACGTAAATGGTACATGGTGCGCCGCAGTTTCCACGTCAGTTATGCCCAATGGTGCCATTTGTCTACTATTTCATCATGGCAGAACACGAATCGTTCACAAACTGCACTGTTTGAGACATACTGCCATCCTTGAGTCGAAAACCAATAATTATCCCTTTTTCTCTAATGCTGTTAACTGGCCTCTTTATCCATGACAACAAAGAGTAATATGTGAGCAGACAGCCTATCACA
Organism: Eleutherodactylus coqui; assembly: GCF_035609145.1. Lineage (NCBI taxonomy): Eukaryota > Metazoa > Chordata > Amphibia > Anura > Eleutherodactylidae > Eleutherodactylus > Eleutherodactylus coqui. The sequence goes on along the minus strand of NC_089838.1, from coordinate 99,194,574 downwards.
CACCTTATATACCCATCAAAACAGCCCACGACACATCACTTCCTTCATGGGCTACGCACTGTCAATGTCAAGAGTAGGAGGTAGTCATAGTAATGTAACTCGACTATGTAAATGTAGACTGTATCTATACACCCATACACATGATTAAAGCAACTGGGATTTTCCAATCTTTGCTAATATCTGGCTTTTATTATAGTTAATGCCATGCTGGTCAGATGGGAGGAAAATTGATATACATTTAGCCAGCTTAAGGGGATTTTACTTAAAATAAAAACCAGGAGATTAAGATATAGACATTAAACTAGTAGAATTCTAATGGGTTTGACTAGAGTTTTTCCTGTACTACTTTTCTGCATTGTATATTAGTCAAAATACCTCTTAGTACCTCTAAGCCTAGACATAATCTAAGCACCATTTCAAGAGCATGTATTGCTTTATTATCAGCTCCCTAACATGTAGTTGGGTCCAGAAATTTTTGAACAGACTATCAGCTTTACTTCAAGGGTTATGTAGCAACCCAGGGACCATCCGCTCACATCACAGGTAGACACCAATGGGTTAAAGTCTAGAGATGAGCGAGTATACTCGTTTCGAGTATTTACTCGATCGAGCACCGTGATTTTCGAGTACTTCAGTACTCGGGTGAAAAGATTCGGGGGGCGCCGGGGGGCGGGGGGAGGCGTGGCGGTGCGGGGGTAACAGCGGGGAACAGGGGGGAGCCCTCTCTCTCTCCCTCTCCCCCCCCACTCCCCGCTGCAACCCCCACTCACCCACGGCGCCTCCCGAATCTTTTCGCCTGAGTACAGAAGTACTCGAAAATCGCAGTGCTTGGGCGAAAAAGGGGCGTGGCCGAGTAGGCTCGCTCATCTCTATGAAAGTCCAAATGTCTATTTATTTTCAACTTCACAGCAATAGCAGCTTGCTTCAGCACAGCACTTTATGCACGTAAACTTAAATATCCTTTTACTTCAACGTTTTGGTAAACAGTCCAACTGTGGTTCTCACCCACTCTCCAGGACAGCTTCATACAGTTGTCTTTAGGACTCACTCTGTTTTCCCTCAGGACGGTTTCACTCCAACCTTCCTGAGGCACACGAACAGTCTCTCCAGCATCCGGTCTCTCTCCAGACCTCTTGCTCCCAGGGCCAGAGCTCCCCAAGCGTCCCGCTAGGACAACGCAGCTCTCCGCTACGTCACAGCATCTCTCTCTGTTTACAACACGAGTCAGGTTAACCAGAAGTCTGGTCACAACACAAGTCTGGTTCTCCCAGACACACACACCTCCTCCTTACTTCCACCTGTCCCTTTACATAGCTTGCTGGTTCAGGTGGAAGATCTGGCCTGGAGTATTATTGGACCAATCTACATCACAGAAGCTAACAACCTCTGTGACATACATCTTCCACCATACCATACCTGTGGGTGTTTTTCCTCTTGCCTCAGGCACCAGACTGACTGTCTGTTGCCCCCTACAGGCCATTCTCTGTAGTGCACCTCTACAGTTATAACAGAAATATCACATTAACCATTTAGGAATTGTAGATATTTTTCACACAGTCCCTCCCTTTTCACACGCTCAAAAATAATTGGACAGTTTCCTGAACAGCAGAATCCTTGTCCGATATAGGCTGTTACCTCATTATTTTATGACTACTAAAAGAGATAAAAGATCTGGACTTAATTTCAAGTTTTGAATTTGCAATTGGCAGCTGTTCTAACTCAATAAGTGGTCCAAGGAGATGCCCATACAAGTGAAAGAGACCGTTGTAACGGGATAGACTAGAGTGAAAAAGGTGATGGAGCAATTCCCTAGTGGTGTATGTAGACTATATATTGTCACTGGAGTTCCAAGCAGGATCTTGATGAGAATCTATTTCCAGAGATTTGTGTGGAGGTGCTGCCAACCAGAGTTGTGCCTGTATGTACAGGGCATGAAACTGATATAGAGAAGTAAAAAGAACTACTGGATTGTGGCGCAACCCTCCAAAAAGATTTACCGAAGAACCAGTTAGTTAGATGAAATCTTTTTACTGGATGAAATTAAAAATCATCAAAAACGGTTTCGAGGACAAAGCCTCGTCCTCAGTTTGGCTGGGTTAAAGCACAACCATAGTTCTAAAAGGATGCTTGGTCATGCATAGGGAACCAATAGGGAAGAAGACTCCGGTGCTGCAGGGGATGCATGGAGGAACAATGTTGAGCTGACAAAGCTTTGCTAATGGAACTATCTCAATGGTGTTTCTTGACAATATGACTGTGGATAGATGCAAAAGACAAACAGCTAAAAGTTTGCTAATTTGACAAATAGACCTGATTTGCTTTGGGGGTTGAACAATTTTGATTGCAACTGTATGCAGTTTGCAGTTCTATGCAAATAAAATAAGAACATTTGTGATTGAAAACCAAATGAACATTTTATAGTAAACCCATCACTGGGTCAGACATTAATATATACAGTAACTTGTCTTTCTAATAAAATTCCCAATCCTGAATGAAAGGGATATTCGTGTTCTGACTTAAAACAATGGGACACATTTACTGTAAACCCCATTTCTAAAGTCTTTTAGACACATGTTTTACCACATCCAAAAAGGGGGCATGGCTTTATAGGAGGGAGTGTGGCTTCACATGAAAGGTTTACATTTAGGCTTATGCCAAAAATGTGCCAACATTTTGGTGCAAAAACTGGCATAAAACTTAAGCAACTAATGGATAGTATAAAATCAGACTAGACAGTCTAATGATATGCAAGATTTATCACCTTGCATGAGTCACTGTGCTGAATGTGGCACATTTTAAGAATGTCCAGTCTAAATTTACAGTCTAGTCATGCCTTAGCTATGTGTGACCTGTGCAGTCACATAGCTGGATGGCCAGCAGCTTGTAGAAAGGCAATAGGTCAGTGGTGGCAAACCTATGGCACGCGTGTCAGAGGCAGCACACAGAGTCCTTCCCTACTGGCACGCGCCACCATCAGCCGCTTACCACAAGGGCAACGGCTCCCCTGATGGCATTCACTCACTGTGCTGCTAGCAGCGCTGATCCCGGCGCACACTGTGACGTCAGTGTGCAGCCAGAATTCTCCTCCCCCCTCCCCAGACGTCTCCTCTTAAGTTCCGTGAGAGCAAGGGGAGGAGGCGTCCAGAGTAATAGTGACGGCACAGTGTGCACCTAGATCAGCGCCAGCAACAGTGCAGAGCAGCAAAGCTTCCACGAGGAGGTGGTGGTAAGTCTGTGGGTCTTGAGGAGGGGGGTGGGGGTGTCACCATTACACTGGGGGCTGCTGTGGAGAGTCACTATTACTCTAGGGGCCGCTGTGGGGTGTCATAATTACTACTGAGGCTGCTGTAGTGTGTCACTATTACTACAGGGGGCCGCTATGGGGTGTCACTATTACTTTGGGGGCCACTGTGGGGTGTCACTATAACTCTGGGGGCCGCTATGGGGTGTCATTATTACTACTGGGGGCAACTGTGGAGTGTCACTATTATTCTGGGGGCCGCTGTGGGATGTCACTATTATACTGGGGGCCGCTGTGTGGTGTCACTACTACTCTGGGGGCCGCTGTGGGATGTCGCACTCACAGTGTGGGCCGCTGTAGGATATCACTATTACTACTGGGGGCCGCTGTGGGGTGTCACTATTACTCTGGGGGCCGCTGTAGGGTCTCACTGTCACACTGGGGGCTGCTGTGGGGTCTCGCTGTTACACTGGAGGCCGCTGTGGGATGTCACTGCCATACTGGGGGCCACTGGGGGGCTCACTATTACCACTGGCGGGGTCACTATTATCGCTGGGGTATGTTTACATGTGTTGGAAATGGGCTGGGCTTTTTCAAAATAGACAGTTCACAGATCCCTGCTTTGTGGAATCGTAAATGCTGCAGAATTTTCCACCGAAATTTCCGCTGAGGACATTCTGCAGCATTTCCGCATCCAAAAAGCAGTCAAAATCTGTATGCTGTCTATTTTGAAGCGGCCCTGTCCTTTTTAGAACGATGGGGATAAAATGCATATGTTGTCATAAGCCCCGCCCCCTGACATGTTGCCATAAATATGTGGGTTTTGGGTTGCAGTTTGGCCACTCGGTCTCTAAAAGGTTCGCCATCACTGCACTATGTGGATGTAGGCTGGGAGTGATTATCCCCCCTTAGGTCTGCCTGGCCAGATAATCTAACACCATGCAGCAGCGTCTTGTAGATCTTCCTCCTCCTGGCTCTGTCTCCTACCCTCTGAGGCACCGTTGTCAGCCCATCAGCACCCCTACAACACAATCACATAGTTCTGCTACTGTATGTTATGAGCTTGGTCCTGATACAGTTTTTGTTCACTGAGCTGTTTTATTGTGGATATGCTTCTATGTTGCTGCATAAGCCAAATACAGGCAGACTGCCTATCAGTACAAGATATATAATTATTCTTATGATGGGGGAGTGCCAAAAAAAATCTGTACAGGGTGTCATCTGACCTTAGGCTCACACCTTGTCCAACTATTAGACAGTATTAATACATCTTCCCCAATATCTCTTCAGTTTGTTAAGAAAGCAAGTTGCTCAGAGTGTAACTTCAATTCTGCAAATAAATTGCCACTTAATAGATCAGGAATTTGTTGAAAATGACAACTCCGTAGTATACTGTTATTATTGTAAATGCTTTCTTTTGGAACTGCAGGGCAGACAAAGGAAATGGAGAGTCAGCTTAACGTGTTATTATTGGAACACGCTAACAGATGTAGGGCCATCGCATGGAAATAAATATACGGGCAGTATATATAGGATTATTTATATGAGCAATGTACTGCACAATATATATGACCACTGAATATGGAATTCATATGGCACCATTTACATGTGCATTAAAGGGGTTTACCAGAATTACCTTTTATGACCTATCTATAGGATAGCTGATTAAAGTCTGATCAGTGGAGGTCTCACGGTTGACCGATTATCCCGAGAATGGGTGTCCTATGTCCCCCTCTTATCATCACTCTAGGGATATTTCTCCCATCTGCAGTGAGAAGGAAATCAAATGGAGTGATGGTCACACATGCAATGTGCTGCTCCATTCATTTTCAGTGAGCCTGCCAGAGATAGCCTGAGTACAAGCACTTTTGCTATTTCTGTAAGCCCCATTGAAATTAATGAGATGGCGGCCGCAGATGCATGGCCATTGCTTCATTCAATCTAACATCACTGCAGGTGGGAGAAGCAATCCCATAGTGATGAGAAAAAGGGGAATCGGGATCGATGAGGGTCTCAGTGGTGAGACCCCCACCAATCAAGACGTTCATTACCTATTCTATTGATAGGTGATAAAAGTTAATTCTGGTACAAGTCCTTTAAATGCCACTTTTCTCAGGATGGCTCTATTTATATTGAGAACTGTGGTGCCAAGAGTCAGACCCCCACCAATCTGATACTGATGACTTATCCTAAGGTTAGGTCATCAATATTTAAGTCACGGATAACTCCTTTAAGAGTTTGGAACAGACTTTTGTCAAATCACCTTCAGGGAGAAATCAATACTTCAAGTCTTGTGGGACTATACCTTGCTCACTCTGAGTCTCTGGATACTGCCATACCCTTTATATGACATGCTCCACTGGAAAGCAATTGGGTCTTTCAATTCTTTTATTCCAATCTATAACTTTCCAGGGGTCATGAATCCCCTGAAGTGTTGCTTTTCCTGCTTGAATTGCATAGTTGTGTTTTTCTAACAACATCATGACTTCCTCAAACCCTTTTCATTTCAAAGAGTACTGAAGTTACTGGCTCTTCGGCCTCTTGAAAGACACCAGGTAACATAATAACATACTGTTTTTCCCCGAAAATAAGCCGTACCCTGGTTTTCTGGGGAGGATTGAAATGTATAAGCCCTCCCCCGAAAATAAGTCCTAGCTAAAGTACATGAAAAACAAAAAAAACATCAATACTCACCTGGTCCGCGGTGTCTGAGTCCTTCGTGATGGTCCCCGGCGCTGCGGCAAGCTGCCGTGTCCTCTGTGCTGAGAAATGCACTTCTGGTGACCAGGCTGTGAGTACCCCACTTCTAGCAAAGCGAGCATTGTGATTGGATCGAGCGCCAGCCAATCAGAGTCGGTGCTTAATCATTTACAGCCATTCAGTGAATGACATCACTGAATGGCTGTGATTGACTCATCAAGTTCTGTGATTGGCTGGCGCTTGATCTAATCACAGCGCTCGCTTTGCTGGAGGCGGGGTATTCAAAGCCCTGTCACCAGAAAGAAGAGGATATCTCAGTGTGGAGAACACTGCAGACTTCTGCATCGCCACCGGAGACCAGCAGCATGAGGCACCGGGATGCCGCCGACCAGGTGAGTATAACCCTTTCCCCCCTGAAAATAAGACACCGTGCCTCTTTTGAGGCAAAAATTAATGTACGACAGTGTCTTTATTTTTGGGGAAACACAAGAGTATATAAGGCTGAAAAAAGACATATGTCCATCCAGTTCAGCCTATTACCCCCCAATGTTGGTCCAGAAGAAGGAAAAAAAACCTATGAGGTAGAAACCAGTTTTTCACATTTAAGGGGGAAAAAAAACTCCCTGAACTCAATCTGACAATCAGAATAATCCAGAGAGAAGGACTGTCTGCAGTCTGGTCCACACTGACAGCAAGTCCAGCAATCAGTTGATTGGTTTGGGATCCCGGGCAGCGGACCCCCACCAATCAACTACTGATGGACTACTGTTAAGATAGGTCATCAGCAGTAAAAGTCCTGGGCAACCCCTTTAATGATGTTAGGAGAGCATCGGACTTTTGACAAAAATGTTGGATTGTGGGAAAATCCCTTTAAGGAGTTAAATAGGCCGCATTTTCTTTATCCAAACCTTAAACTCCTTTCTTTAAACAGTCTATATTGTTGACTAGCAATAAGGAGTCAATGAGAATGTATTCCAGCATGTAATTGGCCAACATTGACTGAAGCGTCCATATTAAAATAAAATGTTACACATGAAGAATAAAGTAATCATGGGAATTTTAAATCTGTGTTCATTTTATTTCACAGCAGAAAATCCATTTGGCATTGAGGACAGTTCAGGTGGAAAATCTTTGCGCTCATGCGTGTCACCAAGTCCGACTCTCCTCCCCGTGTTCAGCTCACTGAACTTTTTCATTGCAATTGTTCAAAATGAGATCAGCAGTTTTTTCTTTTAAGTGGAAGAAATCAACATGAATCTAGACATAAACCCAAATACTATTACGTTCAGATCACTACTTACTTTAGTCGTTGGCTTTATTAAAGGGGTTCCCTGTTTTATGTAAATAATGCACGTTCATTGTATAAGCGAAGAGTTCTGCACATCTCTAATAGGCCTTGTTTCATTTGCTCATCAATTTCAAGATCTGTGTTTGCTGTCATTGAATCAGAAGAGGCAGCACATAGCTAATCCTGCTCTCACCTGAGAAGAGGATATCATTTTATCCAGTCTAGGCAATGCTTTAAGCTGAATACAGGAGCTGCACAACACTGCTAGTTTGCTACCATGTATCAGTCTACACTGGATACAGTTGTATCCACTGGATTACGTATCTGTAGGTATGATGACTCTGAAAGAAAAAAAAAGTGTTAGGCTAAATTCACATCAGCATTTTGCCTTTCAGTCATCATTCCGTCTCTCTTTCCTGAGTAGAGAAAAGGAATTAAATTGTTTTCTCCCATTGTTTTCAATGGGTTTTCTAAAAAATTGAAAGCAAACAAAAAGCTTTGCATTAGTTTCTGTTTAGAGATGAGCGAGCATACTCGTCCGAGCTTGATACTCGTTCGAGTATTAGGGTGTTCGCGATGCTCGTTACTCGTAACGAGTACCACGCGGTGTTCGGGTTACTTTCACTTTCTTCCCTGAGAAATTTGCACGCTTTTCTGGCCAATAGAAAGACAGGGAAGGCATTACAACTTCCCCCTGCAACGTTCAAGCCCTATACCACCCCCCTGCAGTGAGTGGCTGGCGAGATCAGGTGTCACCCGAGTATATAAATCGGCCCCTCCCGCGGCTCGCCACAGATGCATTCTGACATTAGTTCAGGGAAAGTGCTATCGTGTTGGAGCTGCTATAGGGAGAGTGTTAGGAGTATTTTAGGTTTCAAAAACCCCAACGGTCCTTCTTAAGGCCATAAATCTTCTCTATATGCGCTCAATGGGCCGGCGGCAGCAGCGCCAACCCCATTGAGAACATATAGAAGACAAATCCTTCTTCTCTGCTACAGCTGTAACAGCTGTGGCAGAGAAGAACGATGTTTGCCCATTGAATTCAATGGAGCCAGCAATACAGCAGGTTCCACTGAAAGCAATGGGCTGCCGGCGATCGCAGGATGAATTGTCGGGAAGGGCTTAAATATATAACCCCTTCCCTGCAATTCATCCAGAAATGTGTTACAATAAAAATATATACCGGCGTATAAGGCGACGGGGCGTATAAGACGACCCCCCAACTGTCACCTTATACGCCGGCAATACAGTGGAGCAAAGAATAAAAATCATTACTTACTTCTTCTGACGTTCTGCGGCGCTCCTGCAGGCTGTCACTCCTTCCTGGTGTTCTGCGGTGCTCCTGCAGGCTGTTGCTCCTTCCTGGTTCCCGGCAGAGCATTGATTTCTCTACGAAGGGCTTTAAATCCCCGCCTCCAGAAACACACGTGCCTTCAGCCAATCACAGCCAATGACAATGATGTAATTGAATGGCTGTGATTGGCTGTGTTTCTGGAGGTGGGGATTTCAAGCCCTGCATCCAGAAAGCAATACTCTGCCGTGGACCAGGAGGGAGCAACAGCCTGCAGGAGCGCCGCAGAACGTCAGAAGAAGTAAGTAATGATTTTTATTCTTTGCTCCACTGTATTGCCGGCGTATAAGGTGACAGTTGGGGGGTCGTCTTATACGCCCCGTCGCCTTATACGCCGGTATATATTTTTATTGTAACACATTTCTGAATGAATTGCAGGGAAGGGGTTATATATTTAACCCCTTCCCGACAATTCATCCTGCGATCGCTGGCAGCCCATTGCTTTCAGTGGAACCTGCTGTATTGCTGGCTCCATTGAATTCAATGGGCAAGCATCGTTCTTCTCTGCCACAGCTGTTACAGCTATGGCAGAGGAGAACGATCTTTACGCTGACAGTGCGGGGGGGGGGGGCACTCTTGCCGCTATTGTGGCTTAATAGTGGGACCTGGGAACTTGAGATGCAGCCCAACATGTAGCCCCTCGCCTGCCCTATCCATTGCTGTGTCGTTCCCATCACTTTGTAGAATTGCCCAGATTTTCATAAACGAAAACCTTAGCGAGCATCGGCGATATACAAAAATGCTCGGGTCACCCATTGACTTCAATGGGGTTCGTTACTCGAAACGAACCCTCGAGCATTGCGAAAATTTCGTCCCGAGTAACGAGCACCCGAGCATTTTGGTGCTCGCTCATCTCTATTTCTGTTCCATTTGGTTTCTATTTTTTCAACTAAAGAAATAGCACAGCACATGCTATTTTTCCCTTTTTTATGTTCCTGTATGGAACCTCAATCTGCAAAACCTATGATAATACATTGCAGTACTTCTGTACTGCAGTGCATCATTGTTATTTATTTATTTAAACAATTTAATGGCAGAGAAGGAGCTACGTCTTTCTGTTAACTTCGTACACCGACACCATTCATATACAGCAAAAGTATGGCATTTTGCATGGAACGCCTTCCTACCCATAATGTAAATCAAAGTGCTAATGACCACTTGTCCGTCATTCCGTGTCTGATGTGTGAGTTACATACAAAGCCTGGCAGCATCTATGAGGTCAGTTACCGTCTCTTAGCTCCGCCCCTTGATCATATGATGGTGACATTATCACAGGTCCTTTATCCTCCTCGTGCGCTGAATGAGGGATTATGTGCAGACTACATCCCCCACAAACCACTGCAGCCTCAGTTGCAATGGATACAGCAGTTCTCAGTCTGATAGTTTGTACCTGGTTGTGAGACAGCTGCACACCTGTGTGGAGACTCCAATAAATGACACCTCACAAATGTACACATACATAGCTATCTTCACATCTCCTGAACATGATATCGTGTCATCTCAAATGCTAATGCTGCCAACACCAGTCCAGCCTTCATCTAATCGTCAACCGTTGTCCAGTGTTCCATCATAAGAGCAGGAAAATGGAATACCAACTGGTGATGGATCCATCCTATGATGAAAACAAAAACTACACAGCAGACCCCATCGACTACAGCTGGGTGTGTCTGGCTTCTGTCATGCCACCTGGCATTTTCCTGAACAAAATGTGCAGCATGTTGTGCTATTCCATTTGGGATTTTGTCTTGGATCTGCACAGCAGGCTCTGACCAGAACCTCCAATGTAGATGTGAAGAGAACATGATACTTTTTATTTGTTTATGTTCCACTTCTGGTTTTGCCTTGCAAACAGTACAGCAAAATACTGCTCAAAATACAACCGTGTGAAAGTGAAGTATGTAAGAATATTAGTCTATGTTTATTTTATACTACCTTTGTTGGGGAAGGTAGAAATCAACTTTGCACACAGGCACTATAGACTCCTTTTGTAAATTATACAAAGAATACATATATTAGCAGCACATATTTTTATATTACATTTGCTGTGCGTGCATATATTGAAGGACACAGCAGCAAGCATATAGAGAATGGGCCCCTGAATGCTGAGTCTTGAAAACCGGGTTAGTGGGTGTTAAGCCTCATGCCTCTACCATTTTTCCTTCCCCCGCCTTAAGGGGGTGCTGCATGTTCGAAGGTAGTTTGCAATGCACACCTCCGTCCTCGATTCTGATCCACTCTCAGAGAAAAGTAATGTGGTGCGATCCGGTGGTAACCAATAGGAGCACTCCTTGGGACTGCAGATACCTAACCCAAGATATAAATTCCCCATTCGGTTTCCATTTTAGCCTCTTCCCTAATAGCCGGGCCTGGCTCTCCTCCCATTGCTATTTCTGCCATGGAGAATCCGTAGCTGGCCTGATTTTCCCCGTGGACATGAGGCCTAAATGTTCCTCATGGTGTGGCTGCCATTTGGCATCTAGATGTGGCTGTGGACACAGCAAGTAGGTTGTTGGTAACTATGGAATACTTGCTGCAAATGTGGAGGAATGGGGTATCTGGCTCAGTAGCTCAAAGAAGATTAGCGGAGGTGACCTTCTATTGGAGGTTATTGGGTTGGTCTAATGTTTCTAGAAATTTTGTTATATGTCATGGTTTGAAGGGTTGAAAGTAGGCAAGGGTACCCTTAGGAGGCCCATTTCTTATTCATTACTGTATCATTTAGCGATTTCTGCTTGCTCCATCTGCTCTTCCTTCTATGACTTATATGTTCTGGTTACTGCATTTAGTTTGTTTCTTTGAGGCCTTATGTATTAGTGAATTAGTTCTGTTATCCAGAAATAAGGTGTGGACGTTTGCAGGTGGATGATGTGATGGTATGTGGTGGATCAGTTCGTCTGCATATCCACAGATCAAAAACGGACCAGTCGGGGAGAGGTTCTTGGGTTACCTTATATGTTATTCAAGGCCGTTTGCCTGGTTAGGTTGTCATCAGTTTTAGTTTTAGTTTTTAATCTCACGCTTTGTCAGAAGCCATTGGCATCAGCTGCACTGTTCAAGGTCCCCTTATTCTGGTTATTCATGGTAGGGGGGATGATACTTGTTTCCTCAAGGTGGCAGAACTACTCACTATGATGCGTTACGACTTCCTAGTTTTTTCCAAAGCTCCTCCTTGTGTGGTCGGTTATCATTCCCTAGGTGATCTGGCAAGGGGCTTGGGACGCGAACACTGGAGAAAAGGCCTGATGCATGATTAATTAATGGATTGCTAGGTTCATTCAATGTAGGTCCAGTTTGGTTGTGAGACATAGGCAGCTGGAGGGTGATAATAGCCAGCTCATGCAACCGGATGGCATTTATTTGACAGATGTTAGCCTTGGTATGTTCTTATTGCGGCTACAGAATGGGGTGGAGCAGGCTCTGATGAGTGGTGGTTGGAACTCAGTTTAGTAGATTAGCTGTGCTCTTCCTTGGTGGCAAGACATGAGTAACAGGTCATTTGGGGGTGCATTGGAGGACTTGCTTGCTGGCAGCTGGCAAGGCATAGTGCTTCAACCAGAGAGAGAATTTTATTAAAGTTATGGGTTTTCTGTTTAAAGGACGTTGTTGTTTAATAAAGCTGTGACCAAACCTCCCTTACATAAAGTTAAATTGGACATGGGATTTTGCACAGATAGGGTTGATTTGCAGGTCCATATAGTCTGTAGAATGTGTCCCTGAGTGCTGAATCTTATGTTCCAGGTTAGAGAGGGTTAAGCCCAATGCCTACCCTATTTATTCCGTCTTCCCCTTTAAGGCCACTCTCACACAGGATTTTTTTTCAGCGTTTAACGTCCATTTGCAATTCGTTGATTAAATGCTGTACTAAGCCGCTATTCATTTTAACGGGTCTTCTCAGACGAGCGTTAAAGTGTTTCTAATGGCACAATTTTCAAGCGCTACCTGTTTTATTTTAGTGCATTTCAGCGATTTTAAATGCGATCGCCCATTGAAATCGATGGGAAGTGATTTTAATGCCCTCAAAAATACGATAGAATGTGTTGTACAGCATTTTACTGCGTTTTTAAATGGAGCTTGCTATGCTAAGTTTGATTGGCTACATTTATTTACTATGCTGAAAACGCAGTCAAATGCTGTTAACAATGCACAAAAACTCAGTTGAAAACGCCTGTGTGAGAGTGGCCTAAGGGAATGGTGCATGTTTAGAGGTGGTTTGCAATGCATACCTCTGTCCTCGATCCCCCCCCCAGGGAATAGTAATATTGCAGCCAACTGAGGCCATTCTTGGGGCTACAGATCCCTCCCGCTGGCTATAAATTCCCTATTTGGCCAACATTTTAGCATAGTCCCCAATACCTGGGACCTGAACAGGGCCCTGATCTCAATATCATCCAGTCTGCCTGGGATTACATAAGGAGACAGCAGGATTTGAGCTAGCTACATCCACAGAAGATCTGTGGTTAGCTCTCTAAGAGGTCTGGAACAACCTCCCCGCCAGGTTCCTTCAAAAACTGTGTGCTAGAAGAATTGATGCTGTTTTAAAAGTAAAGGGTGGTCCCACCAAATATTGATGTGACTTAGATTTCTTTTTTGTTTATGCACTTTGCATTTTGTTAATTGACAAAAAATAAACTATTAAAACTTCTATATTTGGAAACATTCTTACTTTGCAGCATTTCCCCCCCCCCCCCCCCCCCTAAAACCTTTGCACAGTGCTGTATATTCTTCAAAGATGGGCACGGTCAGCCTATACCTATGAATTATTCTGCTATGTATCTCCATGAAAATAGATTTTGATGACTCATGCGACCGTCCTGGAGAATGTGTGTGATAAGAACTTCATATCAGTACTATTAGCACAAATCATATACTGTGTTGTAAAGTAGTAATGTTACTATTAGATGCTCTGCTGTGCTTTAAATCTTGGTATTTGTATAGCGCCAACTTATTCCGCAGCGCTTTCAGCTTTATCATTGCAAGCTAGCATGGAAAGTGGAAGATTTGAGTTACAGCTTTACATGTTGCTCCAACAAGGTAGCAGGAGTACACAAGGATGAACAATACATAAATCCAGTCAACTTTGAAGTCTTTCATATTATCATATATCATGATCAGTTCAAGGATGGGTCAGTGTGACCAAAAATCAGCAGAACTTATGACTGAACGAGGCAAATCTTATTCTCTGCAGGAAAACTCAATTTTAATTTATTGTGTAACCGGGGAAGATCATTGACAAATGCCAAGTGCAGCAAGCCAAAACTGCCTATATTTTCCAGTAGGACACAAACCATCTTGGCCTTCTGGACACTGACACAATGATTTCTTTAGCATTAACTTTCTAAGTTTTCTGTTGATGTAGCCACGGTCTTCCTCCGGCACCAAGGCGAAGAATAAGAGCAAGGCCAGTTGATAAAAGAGCCAGTTCTGCCATTGCACCGAGGTGCAGAAGAACAGCGAGGCACCAGCAGAGGTCGCTAAAAGGGCCGGTCCAGTGGCTACACAGAAGAACAGAATAAGAGCGAGACATCAGCAGAGGCAAGTCACTAAACTCGATGGTCCTGCACTCTGGTGCAAAATAGGAACTAGTGGAGGCTGGTCACTAAAAGGACTGATCCTGCCACTGCACTGAGGCGGAGAACAAGGGGGAGCTGCCAGCAGAGGCCTGTTGCTGAAAGGGCTAGTCCTACTGCTGCAGTGAAGAGCAGAATATGAGTGATGCGCCAACTGAGGCCAGTCGATAAAAGGGCTGCTATAAGGCTTAGAATAGGAGTAATTCTCCATGGGAAGCCTGTCGTTAAAAGAGTCGGTCCTGCTGGCAGTGGAGGACGTAACTAAAAGGGCCTATCCTGCTGCACAGGAGTGCAGAATAAGAGCTAAGTCACTAAAGGCAGCTGTCCTGATGCAGCACCAAGGTGCAAAATAAGACCAAGGCATCAAGGAAGCCAGTCTCTAGAAGGGATGGTCCTGCTGTTGTACCTATGCACCAAATAAAAGCAAGGTGCCAGCAGAGGCCTGTTGCTAAAAGGGCTGGTCCTGAGGATGCACAAAAGTACAGAATATGAATGAGGCATCAGCAGAGGCAATTTGCTAAAGGGCCAGTCCTGCTGCTGCAATGGGGCACAGAATAAGAGCGAGACTCTAGTGCCGGCAGGTCAATAAAAGATCGGTTCTGCTGCTGCATCACGTCGCAGTATAAGAGAGAGGTACCAGAGGAGGCCCATTGCTTAAAAGGTCAGTCCTGCTGCTGCACCAAAGTGCAGAATAAGAGCCAGGCAACAATGGAGGTCTGTTACATAAGGGGACGATCCCGTTGCTGCACCAAATTGCAGAATACGGACAAAGCAGAGGAAAGTCGCTAAAAGAGACTGAGGTTTAGAATAAGAGTTAGGCACTAGCGGAGGATTGTTGATAAAAGGGATGATTCTGCTGCTGCACCGATGCGCAGAATATAAAGGATATGGCAGCAGATGCCCATCGATATAAGTAACGGTCCTGCCACTGCACTGAGGCACAGAATAAGAGAAAGGCTCCAGTGTTGGCAAGTCGCTAAGAAGGATAGTCCTACCGCTGCACCAAGGTGCAGAATAACGCCCAGCAGAGAATGGGTGAAAAGTAACAAATGGGTGGGAATCTCAGCGATTGGATCTCCACTGATCAGCTAGTTACCATGTTACCAGAATCCCCCTTTAAATAAACTATGATTATTTCTCTATGAACTGCAAATATAGGCCCGCTTAGGCAGAATTGATACATGCTTTATAGTCTATGACTTTAGGTTGTTGTCATTAACCCCTTGAGTGGCACGGCCGGAAATTTTCCGGGACGAGCTCCACTGCTCATAGCAACATAGCCCGGAAGATTTCCGGGCTATGTATCACTATGGGAGCTGCAGAGCACAATGCCACAAGCTGTGACAGTGTGCTCTGCCTGCACAGACCCACAGAGAACAAAGCAAGGGCTTTGAAAAACCAGCAGAAGATATTGCCGACATGTCGGCAATGTCCTGCTTTGTTTACAAGTTGCCATAGAGACCATCGGCTTGTCAGAAGCAAGCCGATGGTCTCTGTGGCAGGGAGAGCTGGTTGTTAGCTGTCAGAGGACAGCTAGGTACTAGCTCTTACAGCAGAGATCAGAGAAAACCTCCGATCTCTGCTGTGTTAACCCTTTACATGCTGCAGTCTATGTGACTGCAGCATGTAAAGGGTTGTCACTGCAGCATGTAAAGGGCTGTCACCATCGGACCCCCGGAATGTGATCAGGGGTCCTGATGGGTCCCTGTGGAAGTCCCCTAAAGGGACAAAAAAAAAAATTTAAAATTAAAAAAAAAAAGTAAAAAAATTATTAAAAAAATGAAAAAAACACTTGTCTCCCTTTACTTTGTAAAAAAATCAAAAATACAATCACACATGTGGTATCTGTGTGCGTCGTAATGACCCAGAGAAGGAAGTTAATACATTATTTAACCCCTTAATGACATGGCCCCTTTTTTTCTTTTTTCCCCATTTCTTTTTTTCCTCCCCCCTGTTTAAAAAATCACAACTTGTCCCGCAAAAAACAAGCCCTTATATGGCCATGTCAATGGAAAAATGAAAAAGTTATGGCTCTTGAGACGCAACTGCAAAATTAGTTGAAATTCAACGATTAGACCATTTTAAAAAACCTGCCCTGGTGGGCACGACAGGGTGGTAGGAAACCTGCCACTCAAGGGGTTAATACTTAAGTTTCAAATATTTTAATACTTTCTAATCAAAGATCATTAAACAAAGAACGTCCCTGCAGGCGGTGGGGGAGATTTATGGAGGTGCTGAAAACTAGCCAATATTATTTTATAACTTATGAATAATGGATAAGCAGATGTCTCAGTTTAGTTTATAGTATATTAAGGATCTGATGATGAGATTTAACCACTGAATGGTAAGCGACAGACAGGGATCCTTAGGACTATTGTCACCTTACTTTCATACAGGGCACTCAACTGTGTTGACATGGCAAGCAGCGATCGCTGATCAGTTCAGTTGCAACTAATCAGAGTCTATCCAGGGCATCTTTGGTTCCTAATTGCTAATCTCAGAGTTTGTGACTGTTCCCAAGTATGATTTTTTATATACATGTCCTATTCACATGGACATACTCACCCCCACTCTCAGTGTTGCATTTTACTAATGCTGGATTGGAGCTGCAGGTGTAGTAGCTGAGCCAGTCACTGGAGAGTAGTCAGAATAGCCAGGAGTCGTTATGGGAAAGTCATGGTATGTAGTACTAATGGAAGAGACTAAAGCGTAGTCAATGGAAGCCAAAGGTCAGCAGCAGGAAGTATCGGTATGCAGTACAAATGGATGAGATGGAAGCGTAGTCAATGGAAGCCAAAGGTCAGCAGCAGAAGGTATCGGTATGCTTGTAGAGGAGCCAGGGGAAGAGAAGCTTGATCAAGGTGGTGGAACACGATACGTACTGAAGGAGCAGCAGGGCTCGGCTTATATAAGAAGTAATTGTAGCAGGGCGGAGCTAGAACAGGGCGACAGGAAGTGGATTTAGCAGGAGGAAGAAAACATAGAACAAGGCTGGGTTTCAGCAAGGAGCTATCCAATCCTGGATAGCCTGGCGAAGAGAGCTGCTGACTGGAACACAAGAGGTTGTGGGTTCATGCCCTGACACTCAGAGCTTTAGGATGTGCTGGGATGCAATCTTGGGATTAGTGAGCATCCCAGCGGTCAGATTCCCACCGATTAGCAAGTTGTCCCCTATCCTGCAGACAGCTGATAACTTGCAATTATAGAAGTACACTTTTAAGGAGTCCCTGTTTTTAAATAAAGTTGTTTATTGTTTCTAGAAGGCAAAGGGGAAATTTCCCAATGCAATGTACATTAAATGTTTCTATTAATTAATTCAGTATTTGAGCAACAGTAAAAGATATTGTGACTTTCTTTAAGCGGTCCTTCTTCCCCTTACGTATTACATCCTTCTGCTAAAGTACAATAGCATACTGTGTATAGGAGAATTCAGTCTTTTTTCCCATAGCACTTGTCCTTGTACCCTACCAAGGAGAAGAGCTTCTTCCAGTATTGTGGTATTTACTAATATAAGAACTGACTATACAGACCTACTGCTCTGAGACATAAGCCTATTAGAAAGTGAGTTTAGATTTTTCCCACTTGTCAACAATGGAAGTCGAATCTTAAGCCCTGACCAGCACTTGAACTTATCATCTTCAGTGCAGCTCTCTGCTAAGTAGACCTCAGAGAATCTGGAAAGACATTTTCTTTTTTCCTACAGTATATGGAATTTTTCAGATAACACAAACAATTAGAAGCTATTACATCTTGTTAAACGGGAAATGATTAGTGAAAGAATGCACATAAACAAGTGAAACAAAGCTAACAAAGGTTGTGCTAATACATGGCACACAGAGTCATATTGGTGTAAAAATGGAGGAGCCTAGTCCCCTTCCCTGTGGAGGATGTTAGGTGAGGCTGGGACGAATTTTCAGAGATTACTTGAAAACTTCAATCGGGTGATCCGTGCATTTCGAAAAGGAGTCAGCTTTGAGACGTTAATACCACTACTTGTTATTTTTTTGTCATTAGTTAATGGTAGTTTCACACTTGTGCTCGGGGTTTCACTTTCCTGCACTGTTCGGGGAGCAGGAAATGGGATACCCTATGGCCAAACGACTCCATCTCAGGATGGAACCAAACAGCACCGATCAGACCCCATTGACTATAATGGGGTCCATTTAGTTCCTGCCCAGCTGTCGAGTTTTTATATGGAAGAAAAAGTGTTGCATGCTCTAGCCAGCAGATGGCGCCATTGTATCACGGCAGAAAAAGAAAGCCCCCTAGGAAACTCTGAATCTAAAATTGGATTGCAAAGGGTTAAAATGCCTGTAGCAACAGTATCCTAGCTAATTGCACTATAATAGGGAATTGGATACAATGCAATGGCTTACTATTTTAGCTAGAGAGCCACTAAAGGAAGAGGTAAAACTTTAGTGCATTTGTCATAGCATAAGGTGCTTAATCTAACGAGTCCTAAGAGTGTCCATACTACAGTCCACAATTTGCAGTTGTTCCATGCAGATTGACCACTTACATCATCTACGTAGTAATTTCAGGAGTAGAGATGAGCGAACGTGCTCGTTTAGAGCAATTACTTGATCGAGCATCGCTTTTTTCGAGCAACTGCCTAATTGGGCGAAAAGATTCGAGGGGCGCCGGGGGTGAGCGGGGGGTTGCGGTGGGGAGTGGGAAGAGAGAGAGAGCTCCCCCCTGCTACCCCCTGCTCCACCCCACGCCCCCCATCCCCCGGTGCCCCCCAAATCTTTTCGTCCGAGTAGGCAGTTACTCGAAAAAAGCGATGCTTGATCGAGTAATTGTCCTAAACGAGCATGCTTGCTCATCTCTATTCAGGAGCAGAGCAGCCCTGCACCAGACTAAATACGTCACCTTACGACGGCCTATGGATATTTTTCATGGGTCACTGGAAGGCTACAAAATATTACGTTATTTTCAGAATAAATAGTTCCTGGGACAGTTAATTAATGCTGCATGGAGTTTATCATTTTTCTCACCGCCGCTGAAGCCTGGCAAAAGCCATTAGCTGTGGACATTTATAGTTTCGTCATTCTCCATTCCAGTGACAGGAAACTGATCATGATTGCAGCAAGAATCTATGCGCAGCAAATTAATAAACAGAGAACAGCCGCGCTTCACAGCTAGGAACTGAACTTTCTGGCACCGAGCTATTAATCACAATACTGTACAAATATTAGGCTATGGTGTAAGCTGCTATGTGAGAGAAGGAGCTAATTGTTTTCAACATTGAGTTAGCTGGATATTCTTTAGGCTCCTTCTAGTCAAGCCGATTCTTGTTTGCACGAGCATGTGACGTCACCGGTAGTTCGATCAGTCTCGAGCAGCCTGTTTAGATAGAGAGATTCATTGTTGAGTCGTTCAACGAGAATCGTTCAGAATTGTTTAGTCTTTCACATTAACGAATGTGAAAGGCTAAACGAACCTTGTATAAATGGAACGAGAAGTGATCGGGCCAATGATGATTTTTATACCTGCATAAAATGAATGACGAGCGAGAAGCAAGTAATTCCCCAACATTGTTGGCTGCCGTTTAGACCAAATAATTATCGGACACTTTCGCTTGTTTAAACGATAATCCATCTAAATCCATCTTTTCCATCTAAAAGAGAAGATCCTGTCAGGTGCAGTGCCTCTCAAACTGAAAAAAAAGAGGCCTGATGGTTGTAAAGAGATTGCTTTATTGGATGTAGTGAAAAAGAACAGGTATATTCCCCTGGATGAAGACTCTAAGGGTGTTCTTCACAAAGAAAGGGCGGAACCGAACTTGGAAGTGAACTGAAAGCTACTCTCCAACTCTGGGTGTTGGTACTGTAAATCAGCAAGGGCTCCTTAGACTGTTCATTGTATATCCTGGATACTAACTATTAGGGCTCCCACACACTTGCGATTGCGTTTTTTTTTTAAGGCGATCGTCAATGGGACTTTCTATTGTAAAAAAACGCAACGCACGCATCTGCGTTTTTGGTGCGTTGCGTTTTTAACATTTCAATGTCCCATTGACAATCGCATTAACAGAAAACACAATCGCAAGTGTGTGGGAGTCCTAATATTGTATTTTTTTCCCGTATCTTGTTGGTAATCTATTTGTACATTCTGTTTGCATCCTTTGATCGTCTATGTCTCTTTTGATACCTTGCATAGGGCAGGACCTATTGACCTGCTTGTCTTCTCAAACTCCTGCGCCGTGGCGCAGAGATTGAACAGCTCGAGAAGGTAAAAACAAAAGTGCAATGATGCTCTATAGCGGCAGAAATGCTCAGAAAAATAAAGCATGCTGTGGTTTTTTTAGCGCAACCGAAATGCGCAGAAAAAATACCCACATATGAACAAAAACACATTGAACTCAAAGGGTTCTATTCTCTGTATATTGCACACGCAACGTTTGTGTGCGCAGATGTGTGTGCAAATAGGCCTGTGTGAAGGGAACCTAAGACTGACCCACTAGATCTAGGAAGATTGGGAGGTTGGTACATGTAGAGATAGAATAAGCAATGATTGAGAGAAGAATAACATTGGAATATACAATTGGGTAGTGGTCTGTTTGGAATACAATTGCACCATGTTGCCATCTATTTTCTAGGTTATTGTATTGCGAAGATCTACAAGACAGTTATTCTGCAATTGATTTAGGCTTTAAAGAATTCTAATTGGTACAGCTTGATATTTCAGAGAGTTTATTAAGTGCAGGAATTGTCCTGATTGATTTACTTCTCCTACAAAATGATAATACATTTGAGACTAATGAGTCTGACATTTTAGAAGCAGCATAAACTAATAATTCCCTTGAAATATCTACTCGGAACTACACATGCAAATGCTCTTAGAAACCCATCCAATACCAGACATAAGATGTGATTTATGCTCCTTTGTACTGGACCTTCAGTAGCACTGCTAGATAAATGCTTAGTGTTTCTTAGACCATTACTAAGATATACCCGTAGTCTCACCACAAAAGCAGGAAACAACTTGTTTTTACTAGTAACCAAAATGTATCTATATGGATGAGTATCTGCACTGTGGAACTACCGTTATGATGTACTGAAGGAAGAATAAATAGAGAAAATTCACCGTAGGGCTTCTACCCAATAGCGATTTTTGTGTGACGCGATTTTAACATTAGAAAGTCCCATTGAAAAAAACACAGCGATATCGCAGTGTTAAAAAAAACGCTAGTGGGTAGAAGCCCTACAACTGCAGTATACCAATATTCTCTATATATCCGAGGAGATCAACTTTTTCCATCCTCCTCCTCACAATCCTGTGTCTGGATGTAAAGCAACAGTAGGAAGCAAAGCTCTTGACTGAGGGCTCCTTCACATGGGCGTATTTGCACACGTTTTGCGCTTGTAAAATTGAAATGCGCAATAAGCAGAGATTACAACTAGAGATGAGCGAGCACGCTCGGATACAGCAGTTACTCGAGCGAGCATCGCTCTTCTCGAGTAACTGCTTACTGGCTCAGGGGGGCGGCAGGGGGTAGCGGGGGGAGAGCGAGAGATCTCTCTTTCCCCCCCGCTCACCCCTGCCACCCCTCCGAGTACGCTCGGACTAGTAAGCAGTTACTCGAGAAGAGCGATACTCGCTCGAGTAACTGCTGTATCCGAGTGTGCTCGCTCATCTCTAATTACAACCCATTGATGTCTGTGGG
Organism: Eleutherodactylus coqui; assembly: GCF_035609145.1. NCBI lineage: Eukaryota > Metazoa > Chordata > Amphibia > Anura > Eleutherodactylidae > Eleutherodactylus > Eleutherodactylus coqui. The sequence continues at coordinate 99,172,758 of NC_089838.1, read as the reverse complement.
TTCATACACGTTTCCTGATTTTGCAGATGCATTTTTCATGCACAATAAAAGGACCTGCTCTATTTTTGTGCGCATTTGCACACCAAGGCTTCCCATAGAAGTTTATGGGAGGTGCGCAGATGTGCAATATACTGCTCAATTCTGCTGGACTCATTAGGCTAAATAGCAATTTAAATCAGGGCTTGGTGTGCTCCGTGCACAAATGAACATGCTTTGTATGCACAAAAGTACAGTAAAATCTGCAGACAAGTGTGCAAATAATCCTCATACACGGCGCAAATACATTGGGCTTAAACACACACAAAAAAAGCATACACCCATGTAAAGGAGCCCTTATGGTGCTTTTAAATGGAACAATTTTCATTCAGCTTCCTCTGATCCAGCAAGAATCTGAACAATCATCGTTTAGTGTAAATGCATGAAGCGACTGAACAACGAGCAAGAAAGTGTTCACTTCCTGCTTGTTGTTCAGTTTCTGCATGCAGGAAATTGAACAATGTTATAATTTTGTGCAATCAGGCAGTCGCTCACAACTGCCTGCTTACTGTGAATGGAGGCGGCAGGCCAGAACGATCCCCAGCCCGCTCCGCCTCCATTCACTACTGTCAGTGATATTCATTCCTGTGTAAAAGCACAGGAACAATTATTGCTAGGAGGATATGTCTGGCATGTGTTGCCCGACAGATTGTACTGTGTAAAAGCATGCTAAGCTCCATCACCAGACATCTACCAACAAAAAATGGAAGAGATTTGAAACATCAATAAAAAAGAGACTTAACAAAAAAAATTGAAGAAATCAGCAGGTAATTAACGGGGTTGTATTGGGCTGAACTATTACTAATTTGTCCTCAGCATGGATCAATAGCTGATCAGTGAGGATCTACAACTCAGGACCCCCAGCGATCAGCTACTATCTGGCCCACTGTGAGTGTCAACAGAGGCAGAAGCTGACAGCTCTATAGACATTGCAGCAGCCCGGATTATATTGTAGGCATATCTCCCATTGAATCCAGTTGGAGCTGTACTTGTATTACCAACCTGGGTCACTGCAATGTGTACAAAGCTGTCAGCTTCTGGCTCTGTACACAATACCAGCGGGTTGAATGACAGCTGATCAGCGAGGGTCCCAAGTAGTGAACCCCCACCCACCCACAGACAGGGTGTCACAGGATGCCTCTACAACATTGTCACACTTCCATGGCCTGCTTGGTCGCCAGATCTATCACAAGTGTATGGGATAATTTCGGAAAGCAACTTCGACAGCCTATGAGTTTGCACGATCTAAAGGCTTAATTACAGCAAATGTGGATCGATATGCCACAGGATACCTTATGAAATCTGTATGCCTCCATGCCCGCAATATCACATCTTGCATCTAAGCTAGAGGTGGCCCAGCAGGGTACTAGAGCCTCCATGCCTACCCTTATCACACCTTGTATCCACGCTAGAGGCTGTACAACAGGGTAGTAGAGCCTCCATGCCCCCGTATCACATTTTGTATCTAAGCTAGAGGCAGTACAGCAAGGTACTAGAGCCTCCATGCCCACCCATATCACATCTTGTATCCAAGCTAGAAGTGGTTCAACAGGGTACTAGAGCCTCCATGACCACCCATATCACATCTTGTATCCAAGCTAGAGGCGGTACAACAGGGTACTAGAGCCTCCATGCCCACCCATATCACATCTTGTATCCAAGCTAGAGGCGGTACAACGGGGTACTAGAGCCTCCATGCCTGCCCGTATCACATCTTGCATTTAAGCTAGAGGCGGTACAACAGGGTACTAGGGCCTCCATGCCCACCTGTATCACATCTTGTATGCAAGCTAGAGGCAGTACAACAGGGTACTAGAGCCTCCAGTTCCACCTGTATCACATCTTGTATCCAAGCTAGAGGCGGTACAACAGGGTACTAGAGCCTCCAGTTCCACCTGTATCACATCTTGTATCCAAGCTAGAGGCAGTACAACAGGGTACTGGAGCTTCTCTTTTGCTCTAATACTGTAATCACTTACTTATATCAATGTTACAATCACACTTAGAAAGGGTAATTCAATTCCAACAACTCTCTCTAGGCGATGGATTTTTCTTTTACGAGTGTATAACAATAGTAACAGGTTCGGCATTATGTAGCATACCACTGCATGCTGTTCATTATAATATGTTGGACCTGCAGTATACATTTATATCATTATTGTTTGCTCGTTGATTTAATTAACCATATTTGCAATATTTTTGCAAGGTTCTTGAGATTTAAAGGGGGTACAATGTGTTGATTCTGCTTTGCCTGCTAGCCCTGGGATCAATTATATAAATGAAATTCATACTTGAGCATCCAGTATTAGACACAATAGCCAATCTGTTTGGGGTATATGACAATGCATATTTATAACAAAAGTAGCTAATCCATATTAATTCATCACTTGGGTATTATGTTTGTTTAGATAAATGCTAATAAAGAACGCTTGGGCCTCTGGCTGTTTTTTGGGTGTATATTTTAATGCACTGGGTTTTTTTTCTCCGCTGTGCTAGATTTGTATTCTATGATATATGTTCAGCTACAAGTAATATGACTACAGGCCTTCATACTTCTCTGTGAATCTTTCACTGATGTGCAGGCGACTGACTCCAATTGAACCAGACTTAAATGAAGCTAACATTGTGCTCATGCAGCATACAAAAAAAGCACTCAAATAGGCAATACAGACTCTCTCACTGTAGCCGGATAACTATTCTCCAGAGTAATACCATATCATATATGAAGCATGCTGCCTGGTAAGTATTTATGGTCTGCTGGAAATATCTGACAATATACCAGAATCTGCATTTCTAGAGTATGCTGTCTTCTTTCTAGAATTTGAGAACTTTACCCAGGAGACATTGTGGTGCTTCTCACAAGTTAAAGGGACCTGGGACCTTGGGGATGCGGAAGGTAACTTTATTATTAACTAAAGATCTAAAAATCATCCCATGTCTTCATATATCAGGCATGTTTGTTGTATTATTATTATTTGTTGTGTTGTTTTAATATTCTTTGTGTAAATAGATACAATGTAAGTGAAGATAGATACAATGTTACATAATGTGATGTTCAACTTGATATGGGGTGTTCTGAAACGTTTATTAGCAGCATAGAAATAAAAGGACTAGCTCAAAGCATTAGTTTGCAGATCAATGATGGCAGCGGCTAAGCATTAATTATGGAACATATAGGCCATAGAAATGTCATGTGCATAGTAACAAATGAGCTAGGATTAGAGATGAGCGAACGTACTCGTTTAGGGTGATTTCGCAATCGAGCACCACTTTTTTCGAGTAACTGACTACTCGAGCGAAAAAATTCGGGGGGCGCCGGGGGTGAGCGGGGGGTTGCAGAGGGGAGTGGGGGGGGGGGGGACAGAGAGAGCTCCCCCCTGTTCCCCACTGCTACCCCCCGCTCCACCACGCCGCCCCCCCGAATCTTTTCTGTGGTTTGAGCGATCATCTGCTGGTGTAAATGGGCTTACAAGTACTGATGCAAAACACTGTTGTGCAAACATGTTCTTAATTATATAGTCTACTATTATTTAACCCCCACACTCTTGTCCCTGAGCAATTAGGATTCATTCACATGGGCGTATTTTGGGTCCTTATTCAGTCCTTATTTTTTACTGACTGAATATGGACAGCACATGCCCTCATTAATTTAGGGCTTCTTCAAACGACCATGTTCACGCTAATAAAATAAAACTTTTTGAAATCAATGGGTTCCATTCTCTGTGTTTCGCACTCATAGATTTTTCATGTGCTAAACACAGAGAATAGAACCCATTGGTTTCAATGGATTTTACTGCACAAGCGCGTTTTATGGATGCTGAAAAAAGTAGGACCTGCTCTATTTTCCTGCATTTTACGCCACAACGGCCCACGGGATATGCACAAATATGTGAATCACTGTGCAAAACGCAGGGAAAAGAACACACCTGGACCTCATTAGGCTAATTAGCCTTTTAATCCACAGAAAGGGTGTGTTGCGCGTGTGTGAGCTGCAATATGTGCAGAGACGCTCGCAAATCAATCTCAAAAACCTCAATCATGCGCAAATACGTGTTTTTGCACATGCGGTCGTCTGAATAAGCCCTTCAATTGGTGTATTCAGATGTCGTTTTTTTTACATGGACCAATGTTTCTCACGAAAAATATATGCTTTGTTCTGCATTCACAGGGCAGCTTCACACGAGCGTATACATAAATACACTCACCTCAGTGCAATGTAGTTGTACAGTGAACAAGGTTTGATAAGATAGATTTGCGAGCATATCGGCGCATAGTAGTGTACTTTTTGAGCTCGCAGGGCCAGTTCACTCGCACGTGACACCCCTTTTCCGTGGTTTAAGAGGCTATTCAGCCTAATGAGGTTCAGATGCATTCTCTTTTTCACAGAACTGCACAGAATACTTAGCATTTGTGTGCGTATTTGCACACCACCCATAGACTTCTATGGAGCACTTAGTGCACAAATATGCTGGAAAGTAGAGCAGGTCTCATTTTTTTTCCGCGCACATGAGATGTGCGCGCAAAACATACTTGTCAAAACTATTTTCTGTGCAAAAAGCTGCGCAAATATGGCAGTGAGAAGCCCTTAGGGCTTAAAACACATGAAAGTGACTTTTTCCCCATATATTATGACTTTTTCCCCACCATATAGGTGTTTCCCCTAACCAACCAATCAGCCACAATGGAAGTATATTTATTCTGGCCCTTCCTCTACATGGACTCTGGTTATTGTCCTGCCTGAGGTATTTGGTGAGGCAACTGACTCCTATAGCTATTTATTTAGTGTGGGGCTTATTCATTTCTACTAAGTACTATATTGTATACATTGCTATTTACATCTGCATGTAACATTTTCCCTATTCTCCGTTGAGGGACAGACTAAGCCCCCAAGGTTCCTGATGTGGGACCACCCCTGTCAGGGAAATTGCCCTTCTTAGGCAGGGTCTACTACACCAAAATTGGTTAGGAATAACATTCACATATCCGTATTTCTGTTACTTTTATTTGCCATAGTCTGTGTTTTGGTGATTTAATATATGACTATATTGGTCAATTGTGGACATTATATTATAGCATGTAATATTGTTACACTCAAGGTGTCCAGGTCCCTTTTAAACTCTTTTAGTGAGTTTGCCATCACCACGTCCTCAGGCAGAGAGTTCCGTTGTCTCACTGCTTTTATAGTAAAGAACCCCTTTCTATGTCGGGGTAGAAACCTTCTTTCCACTAGATGAAGAGGGCGCCCCCTTGTTACAGTCACAGTCCTGGGTATAAACAGATGATGAGAGAGAACTCTGTATTGTCCCCTGATATATATATACATAGTTATTAGGTCTCAGCCCTATTTTTTCTAAACTAAGTGACCCAATTTTGATAAACTCTCTGGGTATTGTAGTCCGCCCATTCCATTTATTACTTTAGTTGCCCATCTCAAGTTCTGATATGTCCTCCTTGAGTACCGGTGTACAAAAACTATACATAATATTCCATGTGTGGTCTGACCAGTGACTTGTAAAGAGGAAGAACAGTATTCTTGTCATGTGTCCATAGACCTCTTTTGATGCCCCCCATGCTCCTATTTGCCTTGGTGGCAGCTGCCTGACACTGGTTGCTCCAGTTGAGCTTACAGTTAACTAAAACCCCCAAGTCCTTTTCCATGTCGGTGTTACCCAGTAGTTTCCCATTTGGTGTGTAATGGTGACATGTAATTCCTCTACCCATGTGCAAAACCTTACATTTATGAGTGTGAGGGTGCATTCACACGAACGTATATCGGCTCGGTTTTCACGCCGAGCCGATATACGTTGTCCTCGAGTGCAGAGGGGGGAGGATGGAAGAGCCAGGGCCAGGAACTGTGCTCCCGCCCCCTCTCTGCCTCCTCTCCGCCCCTCTGCACTATTTGCAATGGGGAGAGGCGGGACGGGGGCGGGGCTAATTCCCGGACCTTAGCCACGCCCCCGTCCTGCCTCCTCTCATTGCAAATAGTGCAGAGGGGCGGAGAGGAGGCAGAGAGGGGGCGGGAGCCTCAGTTTCTGCTTCTGGCTCTTCAATCCTCCCCCCCCCCTGCACATGAGGACAACGTATATCGGCTTGGCGTGAAAACCGAGCCGATATACGTTCGTGTGAATGCACCCTGAAACCTCATCTGTCACTTTTATGCTCAAATCCACAACTTATACAAATCCATTTGCAAGTGTATATTGTCCTCTCTTGTGTTAATAAGTAATAATTATTGTGTTAATACGTTTATTTACATAGTTATCATGTATCATCTGCAAATATTGATATTTTACTATACAATGCTTCTACTAGCTCATCAATAAATATACTAAAAAGATTAGGGTGCAATGATTCTCCCCTGTCCAGTCTAGTCCTCCTTGTAGTAACTAAATCAGATTGGTTGGACAGGAGCGATCCCTCATAAACACATGCCAATATCGGGTTCTACAGCTATTCTCATTGAGATACTTCAGGATAGCATCTCTTAGAAACCCCTGAAACATTTTACCCACAATAGAAGTCAGACTTACCAGCCAGAAGTTGTTAGGTTCACTTTTTAACCCCCTTTAGAATATTGGCAAAACACTGGCTATGTACCAATCCAGTGGATGAGACCCTGTCACTATAGAGTCCTTAAATATAAGAAACAATGGTCTATCACATTACTTAATTCCCTTAGGACCCAGGGGTATATGCCATCACGACCTGGAGATTTTAATCCTTTGAAGGTGGCTCCACACTTCTTCCTGAGTTAAAGTGGTGACATTTAATGGAGAGTTTACTTTATCACTTTACTTTATTCCTCATGCATTTCATTTTCATGTGTAAATACATTGGTGAAAAAACTAACATATTTATTAGCTTTTTTCTTATTATCTTCTACAATTCTTCCCTCATTACGTTTTAAAAGGCCAACACTTTCCGTTTTTAATGTTTTTACTATTTACATAACTGAGGACTTATTCACACGAGCGTATATCGGCCGGCTGATATACACTACCATCTGATGCATTGGATTCCAATGCATCAGATTACACAGGCATATCCCGCACCGTAAAAGCCTCCAGCCTGCAAAAATAGCACCGGGTGCTTTTAGGCCGGGCTGCAAAGATAGTCCTGGAACTATCTTTGTGCCTGGAATACATTGGCCGCCGCATAGACTCCTATGGGAGCCAATGACAGTGGCCAGAAAAGGGAGGTTGGAGGAAGTTTAGCAGCGTGACTGCAAAACTCCCTCCCTCTTCTCTGCTCCTATCTGTCTGTTTGCTAAGCTAAGCTCTGCCCCATGCCACTCCCTCCCATTGCAGGCTGTGGACAAGGAGCGGGTGCTTAGCTCCACGCCCATCCCGCCCACTCCCATTGCAAATAGCCAGAGGGAAGGAGAGAGGAGGTGGGGGAAGGGAAGGCAACGGCATTGCGGCCGTGGCATATTTGCACCAGGTTAGTGCCATCTGAAAAAGCGCACAAACGTTAGATTTGTTTCCCCATTCACGTGTTTTTACGGCACCAGCGGGTGCACGTAAGAACGCCTAAGTTAGTGGGAAAGAGCCCTGAAGAACAATTTAGGGTTTGTTGTACTCTCTTCGGCAATCAGTCTCGCTGTTTCCATCTTTGCTGCTTTTATTTGCTTTTTACAGATTTTTTTCCTTACAGCTTTTAAGTGCCTCTTCACTACCTTCTTATTTAGTAGTTTTAATGCTGTCTTTTGCTGTTCAGGCCTCATGTCCACGGGATAATTTTTATTTTAAATCCGCAGTGTTTTTCCCGTACACGGATCCGCGCCCCATAGGGATGCATTGGACGCCCGCAGGTAGTTAAATACCTGCGGATGTCATTTTTCCCGTCAGGCGTGGATCCGTGTGCGGGAAAAAAAATGGACATGCTCCATTTTCGTGCTGGTCCCCCGCTGGGACGGCTCCCGCAGGCTTCTATTGAAGCCTATGGAAGCCATCCGGATCCGCGGGAGACCCATACCAGAATTAAACTCACCTGCTCCGGACGATGTGGATCTTCCCTTCTTCGCGGCCGGATCTTCTTCGCGGCCTGATTTTCCCCGTGGACATGTGGCCTTATTGCCCCCTTTACATCTTTATTGAACTACATTGATATTCTCCTATTCCTAACCCATTCCTTTAAGGTATGAACTGCTTATTATTCACATCTTGGTCTGACATGTTGGTGACATCCGTGAGGGGTGCTGTGCTTGCACCCAGCATGAACGTTACAGATACTTGCCTAGGATGTAATAAAGATATAATTAAGTGTTCTGGAGCATTTTCTTCAGCTAGGACGCTGCTCATTATCTGTGGATGGAGCGTCAGCTTCCTCTCATAGCAATAATCTGCAAGATTTTTTGCAAATAATGAAATTAAATAAAATCATCAGCTAAATGTCATCCTGCCATATGATATTTATGTCCTTAGTATGTGTGCAGCCTCATAACATAAATCAGGAGGATTAAAGGGGTTGTCCCGCGGCAGCAAGTGGGTCTATACACTTCTGTATGGCCATAATAATGCACTTTGTAATATACACTGTGCATTAATTATGAGCCATACAGAAGTTATAAAAAGTTTTTTACTTACCTGCTCCGTTGCTGGCGTCCTTGTTCCCATGGAGCCGACTAATTTTCGCCCTCCGATGGCCAAATTAGCCGCGCTTGCGCAGTCCGGGTCTTCTGCTTTCTTCTATGGAGCCTCTCGTGCAGGATGCCGGCTCCGTGTAGCTCCGCCCCGTCACGTGCCGATTCCAGCCAATCAGGAGGCTGGAATCGGCAATGGACCGCACAGAAGAGCTGCCCTCCACGGAGGAAGAGGATTCCGGCGGCCATCTTCACCGGTAAGTATAGAAGTCACCGGAGCGCGGGGATTAAGGTAAGCGCTCCGGTAAGCTTTCTTTAGGTCCCTGCATCGGGGTTGTCTCGCGCCGAACGGGGGGGGGGGGGGGGGGGTTGAAAAAAAAAAAACCCATTTCGGCGCGGGACAACCCCTTTAACTCCTTAGTGACTGGCCTATTTTAGGTCCTAACGACCAAGCAATTTTTTTTTGTTTTTTTCATTGTCGTATTCCAAGAACCACAGCTTGTTCCTGTTTTTCCATCAACACAGTGCTAAGATACCTTGTTTAGTTTTTTTAATTATACTCTGAATCACTTGTACAATCAGTGCAAGTAAAGAAGTTAGTTAGGACTTTAATATTTATAACCTTTCTACAGGATAGGGCATCGGTATCAGATTGGTGGGAGTCCCATGCCTGGCACCTCTACCAATCAGCTGATAAGAAGGCAGAGCAGTGTGCATGAACAGTCACAGTGCTGCACAATGTGTAGTGGCCTGAAATGGTACTGCAGGTCTTCCTCATTAAGTGTTATTGTTTTCGTTGGTACCTTTTAGGGTACATAGAACTTTTTATACTCACTTTTTATACATTTATATGCTAGGTTTTACTGCTTTTGCCCAATGAAAATAACAGTTTTTGTATGCTCTTATTCTTAGACCCATAACATTTTCTGCCAACGTAGCTTTATAAACACTTGCTTTTTGCTGAATGACTTGTAGTTTTAATTTTTGACATTTTGAGGTATCTATAACTTTTGATCACTTTTTATTGAAGGCAGGTGAGCAATAGCTGGTGTTTATTTGTTTTTTATTATGTTTAGTAACCATGATAAACAGAATGACAATTGTATAGTTTACATAATTATCAATGTGGAAATACCAATTGTGTTATTTTTTATTTTTTTTCTTATTTTTTTTACTTTTTTTTTTTACATTAATTTTTTCATTTTACTTTTTAAACTTTTTTTTTTTACTCCTAGGGGGCAATAGACAATGCTCTGATCACTGGCATAATACACAGCAATACTTCTGTATTGCAGAATATTATACCTGTTAGTTTTATAGTGACAAGCAACCAATTAGACCATGCCTCTGGCAAACCCAGAGGGCATTTTTTGACCTTTGTCTGCTATGGCTATTGACACCCTGAGATCACAATGGAAGAAGCGGATAGGGTACAGAGAGTGCTACCTTCCTCTGTCAACCACTTAGATTCTGCAGTTGTAAATGTCTAAAGGGTAACTGTCTGGGAATGGAGCTAGCTTAGATTCCAGCTAATGTAGCAGTAGCACAGCTATCATTAGACAGCTAAGTAGCTGCTACACCCGGTATGGACTTCAGATGCAGTGCCATAAAAGGCGTACATATCAGAATGGTACTCCTAAGTGACCATCATAATAAGACATATTGTTGGTCACTAATGAGTTACATTGAAAGTTGATCTATTACTAAGGATCAGCTGATAGGCAGGGATCCTCAGCAGCAAACCCCCACCGCTTGACTATTGATGACCTATTCTCAGGATAGGACATCAATAGTGAAAGGCTGTAGAAGTCCCTGACAACAACTTTAAAGACTCCCATTTGTTGTTTTGTCAAGCTACAATTCTAGTTAATTAAACCTTTTTTCTCTCTGCCTAGTTCCATCCAAACATCTTATAGTAGTTGCCATTCAGCTATTCCAGCTCTGAATGGTAAATGTGCCAAGTTATTTAGCAATTTGTGGGTGGAGGAGCATTTATTATTACTACAGAATTATGCAAATTTGACATTCGCCAGTCTAGATAAGTTACTTCACTGCAATATTAACCATTTCAGTACTGCCCATAGACAATAAACATAGTCCAGGCAGTTTTTATATATCTCTGCAAAGATGTTTTTACCTTAGTATGTGGCAAGCCGAAAATGGTTGGGAGACACTGCCATGGAGCCCCTCTCCACAGACACACACACTGTGCAGGAGCTCTGTTATCTTAGTGTCTGATAACAGCTGGGGTTACAAAGCTTAAGGCTTATTGGTATTAGTGTATCTTGATGCCACCGGAAGGTATGGGTGTGACAGGAGGAACGCCCCTCTCCCACCCATAGCTTCTGACTGGCTCAAGTATTGAAGGTTCTAGTAGCGTCTGCATGGCAGGCAATGCATGCTGCTGGGAGCTCAGCAGGGGTGTCATTTTATCAGACCTGCACCGTGGAATCCCCCAGGCAGCAAGATGTTCCGAGGCAGTGGCCCCTGCAATCCTTTCACCCCTGAAGTAGCCTTCCCGCTGTCCTTCCGCCGCTGTCCTCCCCCTTTAATGAACGCTGCCTCATATGCATGCCAGGCTCAGTGTGTGCACCGGAGGACCAGTGACACTGATCGCTGACATCTCAGCTGTGACTGCAGGAGCACTAAAACTGACCGCTGATAGCGGGGCGGGAGGGGAAGGAAGCAGTGTGAGCTGCGGAACTCTGTGGGGGGCTTCATGTCAGCAGCGGAGGTCCGGGGGGGAGGACTAACTGTGAGCAGCGGAGGTCCGGAGAAGTGCAGCACAGCAATAACAAGGAGTGGAGTGTGAGCAGTGGACAACTTCCTAAACCTTTGCATGCTGCTGGGAATGGAGGGGGGGGGGGTGAAACCTGACACATGAGCACGCTTCTGGGGGCCAGTGACTGCAGCGAACCAGCAATGCACCTCTCTTCCTTGAAACTGGAAAGGCTGCAATGAGCATACATGACGGAGTACAGTATTCTACTGAGCGCCGAGGACCTGCAGGAAAACGATGCCGCCAGCCAATCAGCTACGAGGGCGTCACCCCCTGTCAATCTTGGCTCCACCAGGACTGCCTGGTGGCGTCAAGATACACTAATACCAGGCCCATTTACACGGGCCGATAATCGCTCAAAAATCGCTCAAACGACAGTTTGAGTAACAGCTTTGAGCGATCATTTTGCATGAAGTATTAAGTAGCTACTCAGCTACTTAAGTACCAATTAGGTGTGTAAATGAAGCCTTCCCTGAATGCAGTTAATAGCCTGAGGGCTCTTATCTGCATTCAGATCCTTTGTTCTCCACGGGAAAACAATGCTATCAGGACTCCCCCTTGGAGAACTGCTTATAAAAGTGAATGACGATTTTTACGTTAGCTTGAATTTAAAGATCAGCTAGCAGTGCCCCAAAAGCGGACGATGGGCGCACATTTACATGCACCGATTATTGCTAAAGCGATCGCCAATTAGCGATTTTTTAGCGATTATCGTCTGGTGTAAATGATCCTGTAGCCAGTAGAGCAATCAGTATGGTCTCCAGGCATGTGATGGATGGGAAAAGAATCGTGTTTGGGAATATTCTTCAGAATTTGAAAAATTGATGTTATATTTATAAGCCTTGGAATGTCTGGAAATAAAATAAAGTTGAAAATTGTGCTGACATGCAGTAACATGGACATATAGTAAATGTTATTGATTAACTATTTTGTGTGTTATGACTATCTGTATTACAAGGAGGAATTGTCAAATTTTGGAAAATGCTAATTCTTCCAACTTTTCTTCAAATTTGTGATTTTTTTTTTTAATAAACGCAAAAGATACTAACCAAAATTTACGATGGATATAAAGTAAAATGTGTCACGAAAAACCAATCTCAGAGTCACTTTAATAGGTAATAGCTAGAGATCAGCAAACCTACTCGGCCACGCCCCTTTTTCACCCGAGCGCCGCGATTTTCGAGTACTTTCGTACTCGGCCGAAAAGATTCGGGGGGCGCAGTGGGTGAGTGGGGGCTTGCAGCGGGGAGTGGGGGGGGAGAGGGAGTGAGAGAGGGCTCCCCCCTGTTCCCCGCTGCTACCCCCCGCTCCGCCACGCCTCCCGCCGCCCCCCGAATCTTTTCACCCGAGTACGGAAGTACTCGAAAATCGCGGTGCTCGATCGAGTAATTACTCGAAACGAGTATATTCGCTCGTCTCTAGAAATAGCTTTCCAAACTTATTACCACATGCAGTGAAATATGTCAGGTTTGAAAAATGTGGCTTGGTTACACAGGCAAAAACTGGTTTGGGGGGTAAGTGGCTAAAGTAGAAATGGGAGTACAACATTTTCACAAGTATCACTGCAAAAGTAACCCTTCTAAAAACATATACTTTATTAATTACAATTACAATATCCATTGCTACTCATAAATAGAAGATAGGTTTATGCATATCTTAAGGGGCTGATTTACTAATACTATATAATCATTAGACACTGCAAACATAGACTAGACAATCTTAAAATGCACCAGATTTATCACAGTGGATGCTGGATGATGAATCCGGGAAATCCTTGGATTGTCTACTGTAACTTTATACCAACACATTAGTTTATGCCAAATTTTGACCCAAAATGTGATGCAAATTTGACACAATTTTTGGTGCTTGACGTGACATTTATGCCAGGCCCCCTTTTCACAAAACAACATTCTTTTTATCAAACACAGTGAAGAATGTGTTTAACCCTTTCCAATCCACTGTTTGTCGTCTAAAGACATTATGATTTAAGGCTGTACAGCTCAGATGTTGGAAGACGTTCGTCGGGGTTCTTTTACTGTATATTGCCAGCCTCTCTGCTGTCGGAGCCTACCCAACGTGTCACCTCATGCAGTACTGGCTTTAGCCAGCAGATAGCGCCGTTGTATAATGGCAGAAAAAGAGTAAGCCCCCCTAGGAAAAACAAGATACAAATTGGATTGGAAAGGGTTAAAGGTGTCTAAAATTCATTGTATGTAGAGCAAAAACTGTGAGACTATTTATTAACGGCTGGATGCCGGAATTCTGGAATGCAAAACTTACAGTTTTGATGCACTCACCAAATTGCAACATTTCTGCCTTGCTTGTCTCTTTTTTAAAAAGTGAGTAGGGCCTGACTTCACAGTTTTAAGTATGGCACGACCATCACTTTAACTAGAATCTGTGCAGGAAGCTAGCATAGGTTATTTAAAAAAACCTACTCCAGCTCTTTGCACCTGTTAATAGATTTGTCATTGACAGATGGGTGCAGGCTTTACTTAGACTCATGACTGAATTGCTAGTAAAAGTAAATATGACCCAAAGTGCACCAGAAAATTAGTGCATTTTCAACAGTAAATTGTCACGTCCATGCGGCACACAAGCACCTCACTCAGCACAGATGCAGGGTGACGTTCACAACTACTGTAGTTGATAATACTATGCACTGTAGAACAATGCGCAACACTATAGGAGTACGTAAACCAGAATGTAAGGCCTGTGTGACACCAGAGTACTACGCTCAGCACAGCGTCAGACGCACACCAATGCTATGCTGAACAGTAGTACCACTCCGGGGAGAAGCTCTAGCCTAGCAGGGAGGCGAAGGGTCCCTGCCTAGAAGCAGAGTAATCGCCTCGATAGAGGCGGCCCCACGGTCTTCTTCCTGGGCCCCAATTGTCCCTACAGAGGCCCCTGGAGAGATGAACTGAACAGCAAAGCAGTACAGAAATGAAAACAGAAACACAACTGAAAAGAAAACCACAGCAACTTATCTGGTAGTAGCAGTATATCCAGCACAGAGGAGCTCCACTCTCCACTACTCCTCTATGGAGCTGAAATAAGAAGCATTGAGCAAAGGGGGGGGGGGGGGGGGGAATATAAAGCTACTCTTCACCTGAGGACTGGCACAGCAATTAGAGAAGAACACCTCCAACCCTCTCCCAGGCATGACTAATACAGCATGCATTATGCAGCAAAGAGAGACAGCGCCAGCAGTCTCTGCACAGGAGCATTAACCCATGTCCTGCATAACAAGGTGACAGGTTTTGGCCTGCATCGAGGCTACCATGCCATGATGCTGTCACGATTCGCAACATAAATCCTCCCCAGTGATTTCTATATCTTTTTCCTAGAATCTGAAACAAAAAGTTTGGTTTAACATAGTTTTAATACATCCACATTTTGGGCATCACATCAGGGTTCCTTTGGTGAAAGTATGTCCTTAAGAACTGCAAGGCACATCAGTCTAAGGCCGCTTTCAGACAAGCATATTTTAGCGCCCTATGGAGCTAAGGTAAATCAAAGTATCTATTCACAAGGCCATTTTTTTAAAACATAGCATGACCTATTTTTGTCCTTTTTTGCCCCTGTATTGGTATTTTTTTCTACTGGGAAAATATAAAACCAATGATAATAAATACAGATCAAATACTGCTGAAATACTCATGACCTACGGTTGTAATGTCAATAATATGGATAATGTCTATAATATGGATCCACATTATGGACATGTTACAATACGCTCAACTGAAACTGGTCAAATATAGAATTTCATACAAGTTTACAAAACAGGACAAATCAAAGACTTATAGTTTAGAGTTTAGGTGGAAATGCTTTTAGAATGATTACAAGTCCGCTCCTCACTTCCCTCCGTACATCCAAATGCTTTTATATAACTACAAAGCTCCGACAGGTTTTTTAAATGGAATAAAATATATACCAGGTCATAGAAAGTTGAATACAGGATTACAAGTCTACCATGTGAGACTCTTCTATATCATAGGCAGATGTCGCTGTTTTCTGCAATTAAACTCATATTGATGTCCCACTGATCTTCCCCTTTCTTCCTGGGTTCTCTGAAGAACGGCATGCCTGGTAACCACAATAACATTTTCATAGCCATAAAGTAATTGTATAGTACAAAGTGTCATATTTAACTTCTTGCAAGCTTGATCAAGAGGAATGTAAAATCAGTGACTTAGTGATCAATGTATCATCCTACTTGGAAAAAAAACCTATTAAGGATGGCTTCATACACAGCGTATCTGCAGAGGGAGACCTGCAGCAAATATGCTGGAAATCCAAAGTGGACAAATCCATACTTAAATAGTGAAGATTTGGTCATGGCTATGGACTTAGGGTGGCTTCACATGAGCGTGTTTTTGTGCGTACATAGGTGCGCACCTATGTATGTGCAAAAACACGCGTGTATGCAGGTCCGTGCATTGCCTTCAATGAAGCCGCAGCTGCTGCCCACGGCTCCATTGAAGGCAATGGTCTGCTGGCACCCCTGAATTGTTTTTTAGGGAAGGGATTTACATATAAGCTCTTCCCTGAAAAACAAGAATTTTTGTGTAAAAAAAAAAAAACCTTACCTGTCCGCCGCTGCCGTGTCCCCACGGGGATGAAGAACACATCTGCCGCATGCAGATATTTGAGGAAAAAGAATTCCAGTCTGTGACAGATGCAGCAAAGGAATTCTTCATTCCTGCGGGGAATAAAAAATTCCCTACTACAGCTGTCACAGATGACAGCTGCGGTAGAGGATCTTGCTGCCGGCATCCTGTAATTCTTTTACAGGGAAGGGCTTTAAACATAGGCGGCTCTTCTCCTGCACTGCTCCAAGAAGAATTCAGCAGGTGGGGATTTAAAATCCTCGTCTGCTGAATGGGCTGCCTCTGATTGGCTGAGCACTGTGACCAATCAGAGGCAGCTCTCAGCTATTGAATGACAGCTGAAAGCTGCCACTGATTGGTCCCTGCACTCAGCCAATCAGTGGCAGCACTCACCCATTCATGAACCCGTTGACTATGATGGAGTCCATTTAGTTTCTGCTCAGCTGCCAGGCTTTTGGATGGAAAAAAAAGCGCTGCATGCAGCACTTTTTTTCTGATATTTTGAGCCAGATTTGCGACAGAAACTCAGACTCATGGTTCTAACGGAGATGTGAAACCAGCCTTATTAAGACAAGTTGATTGCAGAAATGGTTAATACATGAATTTCCAATCTATTAAATATCTAGTCTGCTGAATATGTGAATGGATTTCTGTGGTCTGTTCTTTATGCACCGCCAAGCGACCAATTTGCACCACATTAGCCACATAGGTGAATCAGACGCTTTAGAAGGTTTTAGACTGGGTTTTAGTAGTGCCCCATGTTTAGGTGATGGCACTGTCCTTTATCAAGTACAATTCAGATAAGGATGTAGCATGAGGCGCAGTGTATACAATACGTTACCTTGTACTGGTGTTCTAATATTCATCACGGAAGGAAAGAGATCCCCGTGGATAATGAAAATGTGTTTCACCTAAAACACCACCTAAATTGTGGTTCAGCTACATCATCTACCTTATAAAATGCCCTTGCGGCCTAAAATATATTAGCAGGACTACAAATGCTCCTACAATAAGGGCTAACAGACATTGTTGCAATATTCAGAAGGATTTCAGAACCACAATGTATCTCAACATTTTTCCATCTCCCACAACAAAGAGGCTTCTTAAATGTTCCTTAGGGCGCCTACCCACTGGCGTTTTTTTTCCTGCGATCCTAAATTGCGTTTTGCGTTTTTTCTGAAGAGCAATTAGTATAGAATTAGAGATTAGCGAACGTACTCGTCCAAGCTTGATACTCGTTCAAGTATTAGCGTGTTCGAGATGCTCGTTACTCGTAACGAGTACCACGCGATGTTCGGGTTACTTTCACTTTCATCTCTGAGACGTTAGCGCGCTTTTCTGGCCAATTGAAAGACAGGGAAGGCATTACAACTTCCCCCTGCGACGTTCAAGCCCTATACCACCCCCCTGCAGTGAGTGGCTGGCGAGATCAGGTGTCACCCGAGTATAAAAATCGGTCCCTCCCGCGGCTCGCCTCAGATGCGTGGTGACATAGCTGAGGGACAATGCTGTTGGTGCCGCAGCTGCTATAGGGAGAGTGTTAGGAGTTAGTGTAGGCTTCAAGAGCCCCAACGGTCCTTCTTAGGGCCACATCTAACCGTGTGCAGTAGTGTGGAGGCTGCTTTTTGCAGTGTTGCAGTTTTTTTTTTTTTTGGTATATCGGCCGTGCAGAGCATTGCGTCCTGCAGTAATTATACATACTCCAGGGCCAGAAGTGTGGAGGCAGGGACAGAAGACATATATTATTGATTGAATATAGGCAGTGGGCCTTTTCTAAAAAATATTGGAAAAAAATTTATTTGGCCTGCCTGTCACTGTGCTCAGTGTTCTGGGTCTGTGTGTGCTGGGTGTAGTAGTTCTACAAAATCATACGCAGCCAGCTAAGTGTTACAGCAGGCTTGCGCCAAATTATTTCCTGGCTCTGAAATCACCGCTCTGTTGCAGTTAATAACAGTGCAACACTCTGCAGTTCTGTGACACACTCCAGGGACAGAAGACATATATTATTGACTGAATATACGCAGTGGGCCTTTTCTAAAAAATATTGGGCAAAAAATCTATTTGGCCTGCCTGTCACTGTGCTCAGTGTTCTGGGTCCGTGTGTGCTGGGTGTAGTAGTTCTACAAAATCATACGCAGCCAGCTAAGTGTTACAGCAGGCTTGCGCCAAATTATTTCCTGGCGTTCCGTAAGCAAAGTAAGCCTCCAACCACAGGCCAATAAGCGGCACATTTAATTACAGCGTTCTGTTTCTGCACTACTGGTAATACACCATGCTGAGGGGTAGGGGTAGGCCTATAGGACGTGGACGCGGGCGAGGACGCAGAGGCCCAAGTCAGGGTGTGGGCACAGGCCGAGCCAGTGCGGTGGCCAGGGGTAGAGGCAGGGCCAGACTGAATAATCCACCAACTGGTTCCCAAAGCGCCCCCTCGCGCCATGCCACCCTGCAGAGGTCAAGGTGCTCTACGGTGTGGCAGTTTTTCACAGAGACGCCTGACGACCGACGAACAGTGGTGTGCAACCTCTGTCGCGCCAAGATCAGCTGGGGAGGCACCACCACCAGCATGCGCAGGCATATGATGGCCAAGCACCCCACAAGGTGGGACGATGCCCGTTCACCGCCTCCGGTTTGCACCACTGCCTCTCCCCCTGTGCCCCAACCTGCCACTGAGATCCAACCCCCCTCTGAGGACACAGGTAGTACCGTCTCCTGGCCTGCACCCACACCCTCACCTCCGCTGTCCTCGGCCCCATCCAGCAATGTCTCTCAGCGTAGCGTCCAGACGTCGCTAGCGCCACTGTTTGAGCGCAAGCGCAAGTACGACGCCACGCACCCGCACGTTCAAGCGTTAAACGTGCACATTGCAAAATTGATCAGCCTAGAGATGCTGCCGTATAGGCTTGTGGAAACGGAGGCTTTCAAAACCATGATGGCAGCGGCGGCCCCGCGCTACTCGGTTCCCAGTCGCCACTACTTTTCCCGATGTGCCGTCCCAGGCCTGCACGACCACGTCTGCCGCAACATTGTACGCGCCCTCACCAACGCGGTTACTGCCAAGGTCCACTTAACAACAGACACGTGGACAAGCACAGGCGGGCAGGGCCACTATATCTCCCTGACGGCACATTGGGTGAATTTAGTGGAGGCTGGGACAGAGTCAGAGCCTGGGACCGCTCACGTCCTACCCACCCCCCGAATTGCGTGCCGCAGCTCGGTGGTGGTATCTGCGGGGGTGTATGCTTCCTCCACTAAACCACCCTCCTCCTCCTCCTACGCAACCTCTGTCTCGCAATCAAGATGTGTCAGCAGCAGCAGCACGTCGCCAGCAGTCGGTGTCAGGCGTCGTGGCAGCACAGAGGTGGGCAAGCGTCAGCAGGCCGTGCTGAAACTACTCAGCTTAGGAGAGAAGAGGCACACGGCCCACGAACTGCTGCAGGGTCTGACAGAGCAGACCGACCGCTGGCTTGCGCCGCTGAGCCTCCAACCGGGCATGGTCGTGTGTGACAACGGCCGTAACCTGGTGGCGGCTCTGCAGCTCGGCAGCCTCACGCACGTGCCATGCCTGGCCCATGTCTTTAATTTGGTGGTTCAGCGCTTTCTGAAAAGCTACCCCCACTTGTCATACCTGCTCGGAAAGGTGCGCCGGCTCTGCGCACATTTCCGCAAGTCCCACACGGACGCTGCCACCCTGCGCACCCTGCAACATCACTTTAAGCTGCCAGTGCACCGACTGCTGTGCGACGTGCCCACACGGTGGAACTCTACGCTCCACATGTTGGCCAGGCTCTATGTGCAGCGTCGAGCTATAGTGGAATACCAACTCCAACATGGGCGGCGCAGTGAGAGTCAGCCTCCTCAGTTATTTACAGAAGAGTGGGCCTGGTTGTCAGCCATCTGCCAGGTCCTTGGAAACTTTCAGGAGTCTACCCAGATGGTGAGCGGGGATGCTGCAATCATTAGCGTCACCATTCCTCTGCTATGCCTCTTGAGAAGTTCCCTGCAAAGCATAAAGGCAGATGCTTTGGAATCAGAAACGGAGGCGGGGGAAGACAGTATGTCGCTGGATAGTCAGAGCAACCTCATGTCTATATCTCAGCGTGTTGAGGAGGAGGGGGAGGAGCATGAGGAGGAGGGGGAAGAGACAGCTTGGCCCACTGCTGAGGGGACAGATGCTGCTTGCCTGTCATCCTTTCAGCGTGTATGGCCAGAGGAGGAGGAGGAGGGGAGGAGCACGAGGAGGAGGGGGAAGAGACAGCTTGGCCCACTGCTGAGGGTACATATGCAGCTTGCCTGTCATCCTTTCAGCGTGTATGGCCTGAGGAGGAGGAGGAGGAGGATCCTGAAAGTGATCTTCCTAGTGAGGACAGCCATGTGTTGCGTACAGGTACCCCGGCACACATGGCTGACTTCATGTTAGGATGCCTTTCTCGTGACCCTCGCGTTACACGCATTCTGGCCACTACGGATTACTGGGTGTACACACTGCTCGACCCACGGTATAAGGAGAGCCTTTCCACTCTCATTCCCGAAGAGGAAAGGGGTTCGAGAATGATGCTATACCACAGGGCGCTGGTGGACAAACTGATGGTAAACTTCCCATCCGACAGCGCTAGTGGCCGAAGGCGCATTTCCGCGGCCCAGGTAGCAGGGGAGGCGCAGAGATCAGGCAGCATGTACAGCGCAGGCAGGGGAACACTCTCTAAGGCCTTTGACAGCTTTATGGCTCCCCAGCAAGATTGTGTCACCGGTCCCCAGTCAAGGCTGAGTTGGCGGGAGCACTGTAAAAGGATGGTGAGGGAGTACGTAGCCGATCGCACGACCGTCCTCCGTGACGCCTCTGCCCCCTACAACTACTGGGTGTCGAAGCTGGACACGTGGCCTGAACTCGCGCTGTATGCCCTGGTGGTGCTTGCTTGTCCTGCGGCTATCGTCTTGTCAGAGAGTGTGTTTAGTGTGGCTGGGGGAATCATCACGGATAAGCGTACCCACCTGTCAACCGTTTAAAGAGGGTCGCTGCCTAGCTGTGCCAACCCTCTGCAGTGTGTGCCTGCGGTTCCTCCTCATGGCAGACGCACTTATAAATAGACATGAAGGTGGCGTGGCATGAGGGCAGCTGAAGGCTGGGCAGGGACAGTTTGGTGTGCGCTGTGGACACTGGGTCGTGGGGGGGGGGGGGTGGTTGGTCAGCATGTAACCCAGGAGAAGTGGCAGCGGAGTGTCATGCAGGAAGTGATTGTGCTTTGTTGGAGGTAGTGTGGTGCTTAGCTAAGGTATCCATTGCTAATGAGGGCTTTTCAGAAGTAAAAGTTGTTGGGGGGGGGCCACTCTTGCCGCTATTGTGGCTTAATAGTGGGACCTGTGAACTTGAGATGCAGCCCAACATGTTGCCCCTCGCCTGCCCTATCCATTGCTGTGTCGTTCCCATCACTTTCTTGAATTGCCCAGATTTTCACAAATGAAAACCTTAGCGAGCATCGGCGATATACAAAAATGCTCGGGTCGCCCATTGACTTCAATGGGGTTCGTTACTCGAAACGAACCCTCGAGCATCGCGAAAAGTTCGTCTCGAGTAACGAGCACCCGAGCATTTTGGTGCTCGCTCATCTCTATATAGAATGTGTTCTTGTCCATTGGGGTTTTTTTTTCCAGTCCATTGCAATTTTTAACATAGGAACTGTCAGTTGCATATGTCTCCTTATTTTTCTCTTAATGCACCCATGATTGTCAATGGAAATTAACGAAAAACGGCGCGAAAAACGCTGCGGAAAACGCTGCGTTTTTCACGCACGAAAATCGGCAACGCCTGTGGGTAGGCTCCCGTAGGGTGACTACCCACCACAGTTTTTTTGTTCACTGTGAAATTCGCAGCATTTTTTTCTGCAGGGGTCTATGGGACTTGTAATGTTAAAATCGCGATCGCGCAAAAACGCAATTTACCGTGAAATCGCGATTTTGCGCGATCGCGATTTTAACATTACAAGTCCCATAGACCCCTGCAGAAAAAAAAAACGCTGCGAATTTTGCAGTGAAAAAAAACTGTAGTGGGTAGTCACCCTACGGGCGCCTACCCACTTGCATTGCCAATTTTCGCGCATGAAAAACGCGGCGTTTCCCGTGCATTTTTCGGGCGTTTTTTGCAGCCCTCCATTGACAATCATGGGTGCATTATAAGGACACATATGCAACTGACAGTTCCTATGTGAAAAAACCCCACGAAACGGAAAAAAAACCCCAGACGGACAAGAACACATTCTATAATAATTGCTCTTGAGAAAAAACGCAAAACATCACAGGAAAAAAAATCGCAAGTGGGTAGGCGCCCTTACTCTGTGGGGGGAAAATTCCCCCATGGACATTTTTCTAAGGTAAAATCGGGTATTCCATCTCAATACTCTAGCACCAAACAGTCTTAATGAGGTCCTGGAGAAGATTTAATGATTTTAATCCAATGGCAGGGATCCAAGAGCTATTTGATAAACCTCCTAGTTCCACATTAGATCCCCCTCCCAACTTTTAAGCTATTCATTTTGTTTTTATTTTACATTGGACTATACATTTTATTTGTGATACATATTTTTATACTATGTTCCATACATATTTTTATCACTTTTTAATTTGATACATACTATCTTTCCACTTTGATTCTTCCTTGTTTTTCCCACAGGGGTCCTTTTAATCATTCTAATTATTTTCATTTCTCTCACCCCCTTACACTTTTACCCATATATCATATTTTGCTTTATTTTGCCAGTTTTCATTTTAACTAAGATCTTTAGTCTTAGTGTTTTTGTTCTATTTAGATTATTTAATTGGTTCATGTAGTTCAATTTACTCATCAATAAATATGGCAAAAGCAGTTTTATTAAGTTGTTCACACTTATATTATAACAACCGACGACAGGGCTCCACACCTATGGTCCAAGTTTGCCTTCACTAATCACTACAGGTACGTAATCCCGTCAGATGTAATTTGGCAGGGAGAGTGGCAATGGAAATACCCGGAGTCAGATGGCATGGGCCACAGAAATAATAGTAATCACAAAGTGAAAGATAAATTCCTCCTGTGATAAATATGCTTTTATTATACGTATACCTACTAACAGAATAAACGTCTGAAAACTACTGGAAATCACTTCTAACATCTGGAAGCAACTTCTAATCTGTGAACTTGGATTCAGGGGACCTGGTGGTACCCAAGTCCCCCCTGTGAAGTAAGTCCTTCTTTTCACTACATTTCTAAGCACTTACTAGCACAGGAGTAACCTGCACTTTGAGCACTGGATTTCATTTTCCAATGCGTCCTCTGCTTTTATGACCGAGGTATCCACAGTCCTTGGGTTATTCCCATTGCTCTCTCCCTCTGGGATGTCCGAGTGACGACGGGTCCCTTGACAGCAACACAGAGTGTACACTTTTCCTGACCACAGGTGTAATGGTTGCCAGTTTGCTGGGCCGCCCACACCAGCTGAGTCCATTCCAGTTTGATTGGTCTCTGTTTACCTTTGTGCTTATTTCCTGGACCGGTCTCATTTTTAATTGTAGGCAATTCTGCTAATCATTCTAGAAATACTAAAAAAAATAAAAATTATTTCACAAAATTTGTGCAGTAAATGATAAAAGATTACTGTAGAGCTGTAACGTTAACCCCTGAATGACGCGGCCCTTTTTTTTTTCCATTTTCCTTCCCCCTTTTAAAAAACCGTAACTCCTTTATTTATCCATCGACGTCGCTGTATGAGGGCTTGTTTTTGCGGGACGAGTTGTATTTTTCAGTGGTGCTATATACAGTACCATATAATGAACTGAAAAACTTTTTAAAAATTCTAAGTAGAGTAAAATGAAAAAAATCCAAAATTCCCCCATCTTTCAGTGCATCTTGTTTCTGCGGCGCACAAACTGCAACAAAAATGACTTGACACCTTTATTCTATGGGGCGGTATGATTACTACGATACCAAATTTATATTGTTTCCTTTTTTTTTGCTGCACTACTTTTATTTTTTTTTTTCAAAGATATATTCTAACGGCCATAACTTTTTTATTTTTCCATCAACATACTTGTACGAGGGCTCATTTTTGCGGGACGTCCTGTAGTTTGCGTGAGTACCATTTTGGAAGACATATGATTTTTTAAATCGCTTTTTATTGCATTTTTTTCTTGGAGACAGGGTGGCCAAAAAAAAAAAACATTTCTGGCATTCTTTATTTTTTTGACAACTACGTTTTTGTGCAGGGAAAATAATGTGTTACGTTGATAGATCAGACTTTTACGGATGCAGCGCTACCAAATATGTATTTTTCTTTTATTATTTAGATTCTCTTATTATAAATATGGCAAAAGGTTTTTTTTTTACTTTTATTACTTTTTTTTATAATTAGTAAAACTTTATCGATCTTATTTTTACCTTTTTTCTTAGTCTCCAGAAGGGACAAGAACTTTCAAAGCTTTGATCGCTCCTGCATTACATCATGGACCAGGGGCGGTGTAGGGTGTATTTTCAAATTACTGCACATAGAGCTTGTCCCTCCCCTAAAAGTGACATTTTTATAAGTGAGTCCTCTTTATCAAGTGTCAATCATAATGTTAGGAGGTGGTCTTTTTTGATGGATGGTACAATGTTGTTCACAGTAATGTCAATTGTTTGTGTAATTCTAAACCTGATGCCACATGGCACCTGTGTTGGAACAGAACCATAGTCAAGTATAAGTATCTTGTATGCAGAATTTGCAATGATTACCTTCGGTGCCAAGTGTCCAAAATTCTGAGCCCTAGGTAAATTGTGTTGATGTTAGTGGGCGATAGTAATGCCATTATAACTTTTTGGGAAACTGTCAGTAACTTATGAAATAGGTTGACACAGAGTACCTGGTCAAGGAAATCCATTAGAGTCCCTGCATCTCTGCTATTTCTCTTTATGACCCTCCCTAATGGTAATGATGGTATCACAGCACGCTTTCGTTGCAGCTCACTTGCCACACTCGCTCTTCAGTATGTTGAGTACTGCCTCTAGCTCCTTCCTCTGCTTCTATTTGCCACATAAGTTCTGCCCATAGGGCGCACGCTCGCTCCTGCTCAGTCTCTTAAAGGGCTAGTGGGCACTCCCATAAGTCATCCCTGTTCCTGCACTCCCTATTTTAGGCATCTACGCCCTAGAATGGATATCTACTGCATTTTGTGATAAAGCCCCTGGTTGTGTTTGCTCTGGATCTGACCCCTGTCTGATTTTGACTAGTGTGACCTCTGTGCTCCCTGACCTCAGCTCTACACCCTGGACTCCATAATTGTCTGCTGTCTGTCCTGACCTTTAGTTTGGACCTCGTTACTGTACCTGTGCCGCCTGCCCTGACTGCAGCCTGATTCTTTACTACGCTCCTATTCAGACCTTCAGGTACCGCACCTCGGGCAGTGCATTGTCAGCAGCCGCATTACCATATTCCGCCTGGAGGGATCAGGAGTGATAACCAGGGTACCCCAGGTGCTACATCCACAAACAGCCCAAAGTCAAAGCAGTGTGTGAAGATGGATCCACAACCACCTGAATGACCGATGGCACGCTTTATATACCATAAGGAGTGTAATATTTGTATGCGTTACCTTATGCAGAGCCATGCTACACAAGCACATTTTCTGCACGTGTGCGATAAGCTGCGTTGGTGCCCAAAGTAGTTTCAAAATGCGCCCAACTTTCCTTAGCCCTCTAACTTTAGCATGATAGGTAATCATCAGTGTAATTGTCTCCTGTTGAACCTCTCACTTCTGATCAAAGCATTGTTATTTATACAGGAAAACATCAATTGGTCCAAAATGTAAAAGCAAAGTATTGCTTTCTCTTTTTTCATAAATTGCACCCCCCTCAGTAGTGCCCCTAGTGACCATCTACTATATCTAGTCCTCATACCACCCCTACGTTTCTGTAAGAAAGCTATATACTTGTTGTTTCCTAAAGTTGTATTTCTTAAAAAAAAACAAAAAAACATCAAAGCCTTGTAAAATGTAGTGTGGTCTTTTCATTCAATTATTAAATTTGTCATTAAACTTCTAATTACAGTACAATTACTTCAGGGCTAATTGGCTGATGAAAACGGAACAGGCGTACTATTAAGTATTCAAGGAAAATGAACTCCTTATATCAGCAGACAAGTATGGTATGAAGTAGTATTGTATGGAATTGGTTATCATGAAGAACAATACATAAGGGTATCTATAAGATCCTAGATGTCTAAATGCTTTGGACACCTTTGACACGGAAACAATTGTTTTACATATGTTAGTGTTACCTGAAGTTAAAAAAGTTGCACTAAGTTTCAAGCTGCTGTCTGCATTTCTTCAGTCATTTGCAGACCCCCGTAATATGCAGTTGGCAATCTAGTCCTTGTTTCTAGCTTTACGTATTTGGGCATGTTCCTCCTAAAAACACATGGTTGGTGTCAGGTCTGTGTATCCTAATGCTGATGTCTTCACCAGCACTCAGGTATCAATATTGCTTCATTTCTAGATTCCTTTCCCGTTCTATACCCCATCAACAGGGCACCTGGTCTGGTATCTATATTTATTTAGGGAATTTGGTTTGGGGGGCATCTGTTAATTTAAGGGGTCTGGTATAGGGTCTCTTTTAGAGATGAGCGAGCACGCTTGGTTAAGGCATTTACTCGCGTGAGCATCGCTCTTTTCGAGTAACTGCATAGTCATCCGAGAAAATTCGGGGAGGGTGGCGGGGGTGAGCGGGTGGTTGCGGGGCCCCCAGCTGCCCCCTCAAATTTTCTCGGACGAGTATGCAGTTACTCGAAAAGAGCGATGCTCGCTTGAGTAACTGCCTGAACCGAGCATGCTCGCTCATCTCTAGTCTCTTTTAATATAGGGGAGTCTGTAAATGTGTCACAGTCTTAGGTCACTTGCTTAGTCCAGGGCAACTGGCTTGTACCTGCCCATGATAGAGTCTGTAGATCAGAAGTGGTCCATAACCACCTGCATCATCCACATCAACTTATACTCAGTGGTTCATAATCGCCCCCTCATATCGATTCACATTTGCTGTATCTGAGCCATACATGTTCTATTGGCGATAAATCTGGTGACCAGGCAGCCACGGAAGTGTGACAATGTTGTGGAGACATTCCTGTGACCCCCTTGTGTGTGCGACTGAGCATTATCCTGCTGGAAAATGCCTCTTGGAAGCCACCATGAGAGAAACACATGTGGCTGCAGGATGTTCTGAACACATCACTGAGCTGCCATTATCCCTCTAGTCGGTCAGCCACTACTAGGGGGGACCGACTGTCATATGCAATGGCCACTCAGACCATCACACCAGCAGTTGGAGTACTGTGCCGCTCCACAGCAAAGGCAGGATTGAGGCATTTACCCCTAGGTCTCCAGACATGAACACAGCCATCCCCACTGCCCAAACTAAACCTGGATTCGTCACTAAATGTCACCCGGTTCCATTCCATAGCAGCACAGTTTTATTGTTCACAACAGCACTGTAAACTGAGGCAATGGTGGGTGTAAAAGTCAGTATATGTAACGGGTGGTATGAGAGCAAATGTCTTTCAGCCAAGTGCATGGAAATGATTCAGTCAGACACAGGGGGCTGTAACGATGGTGCCGCCTGTCTCTGGATGGTGGACAACAAAACAATTGGGGCTGCTTGTGCTTGTCAGATGATCAGACAATCCTCTCTACTGGTGGTCTGTCGAGGGTGTCCTAAGCCCTTTTACCTTATGTGCATTCCCTCATGCATCCACTGATCCCAACACCTCCTAACAGTCTGGTCAGAATGGCCCAGGTGGCGGCAATTTGTCGATACGGCCATCTAGCTTCTCCCATTCCAATAATGCGCCCCTCTCAAACTCTGGTAACTTAATGAAATCTCTTCTCTGCGTTGTAGAGGCATCTAGTGGTCAACAAGCTCTACAGAAATGGGAAAAGAGGTCACTACACACAAGGAGCGTCTGAAAGCCTTTTATACTTATAATAAGAAAGACGTCAGGCAGCAGGTTTGGTGCGGTTGTATTTTATGCATTCATGAGAATACACAGATAATAATGCCTCCTCAACACACAAGATGGCGACGTTTCGACTCTAAAGAATGAGTCTTTGTCAAGCTTGACAAAGACTCATTCTTTAGAGTCGAAACGTCGCCATCTTGTGTGTTGAGGAGGCATTATTATCTGTGTATTCTCATGAATGCATAAAATACAACCGCACCAAACCTGCTGCCTGACGTCTTTCTTATTATAAGTATATCTTTGGGAATTTGGACTCTTTCCCGGTCTGGGCGTGCAGACAAGGCTGAAGGATACAGCTTAGGATTTTTTCCCCCCCGAACTGGTAGTGGTGAGTGCTGCTGCTCAACTTTATTTACCTGAAAGCCTTTTATAAGCCGAGGATGGAATTACTTCTATGGCCTTAGGTGGCAAGACCATTCATCTAATCTATTTATTTTTAAGTAAATTAATTACACTTTAAAGAACATTTGCAGCAATTAACTGGTAAAAAATATGTGGTCCCGTCTCATGCATCCCATTTTCACACTGCTTTATGTACCATACTGGGAAAAAGTTAGCAGGGACCCCCATCACAGTTATATCAATTGCTGTCCCCATTTCCATCCATCTCCGCCCAGCCTACTCACAATTTCAGGTTATCTTGACTCAGAAGGACCTGGGAGGGATGAATGCATCATTACTAAACTGCCTGTAATCCAGCTTTCCCATAGATGCTCCAGGTCACAAGCAACAGATGCCATACAGGGGGCTTCAAATCCCTTCCCCGCAAGACCCTCAAGACATGTAACATTATCAATATCAATGCTTCTGCAGTATTCAGAACCATGAGTGATAAAGCAGATGCATGGGGACAGACGCATCTCTTGACTTTCCACAGTTACCATTTGCTCAATGTGATATGACTGTTAACAGGGAACAATAGATATTATTAGAGATGAGCGAACCTACTCGACCACGCCCCTTTTTCACCCGAGCGCCGCGGTTTTCGAGTACTTCTGTACTCGGGTGAAAAGATTCGGGGGGCGCCGTGGGTGAGTGGGGGGTTGCAGCGGGGAGTGGGGGGGAGAGGGAGAGAGAGAGCTCCCACCTGTTCCGCGCTGCTACCCCCCGCTCCACCACACCACGCCCCTTCCCCCGGCGCCCCCCGAATCTTTTCACCCGAGTACGGAAAATCGCGGTGCTCAATCGAATAATTACTCGAAACGAGTATATTCGCTCATCTCTAGATATTATTCATCTGCATGACAAATGTGTATGAGATAGACTATCAGAGCTGAGTCTCATAAATGGCACACCCTGTACCGAGGTCACTCAAGCGGGTTGGTTGCTGCTGGGAGAGTGTCATTAATACACACCAAGGGCTAGGTTGTAGGGGTAGCCTCTCTGTTGCAATATAGTAGGGGCGTTTCTTTGTGACTATGGTGCTAACAATCTGGAAACATCCCTACGGCATTCTAACTGTAGTTGTACACTGAGCTGAGGGGGCCGCAGGGTGGTGGGGGCACTGTTACTGGTGGGCTGCAGTTCTACTCTTGCTATGTAATGGACTCACCCTTAAGGGAACTTTCACATGGGGCAGAATACTTCGCAGTAGAATTGTAGAATATGCCGTCCCTAATTCCACCAAGCCAAGATTATGCTAACAGAGTGAAGTGACTTTTTTTTAAAAACTTCAAGCTACTTGAGGTAAGAGCTCTGATATCAGAATATTACATTTAAGGGCTCCTTCACACTCTAAAACAAGAAAATCATGGCAAAATCATGGTTTTTTTTCTCACAATTTTTGAGCAGCAGTGCTGCTTTATCTAGCAAACCATCGCTGCTGCTTGTGATTTTCTTGTGTTTTTCGAGTGCATTTTATTAGCATGAAAGTCAATAGAACTTTTCTCATCTAATAGAAATAAGTCTAACTGCTTTTTCTTGCACCACACTTTGGCCCCTTTGCTGTAGCTTTGGTGGATGATGTTGGTGTCATTAGATGACACACAGGCTCACTGATGCTGTAAAATCATCAAATATGGGTTTAATACATTCAGGGATCTGTCAGGTTGAAAGTTACAATGTTAAGTCTATAGTCGGCGCTGCTGTGCTTCAGGCATGTGCTGGAATGAGTGAAGCGTTGCTAAGCAACAGCATACACTGCTAAGCTGTACCATACACTGCCCAACCAAGAGCGATAGAGAGACAGAGAGAGAGAGCAATAGAGAGACAGACAGAGTGAGCAATAGAGAGACAGTGAGAGTGACAGAGCGATAGACAGTGAGAGAAAGAGCGATAGAGAGACAATGATAGAGAGACAGTAAGAGAGCAATAGGTAGAGTGAGAGAGCAATAGAGAGAGACAGTGAAAGACCGATAGATAGACAGAGACACAGTGATAGAGAGACAGAGAGAGAGCAATAGAGAGACAGAGTGAGAGGGCAATAGAGAGATAGAGTGAGAGAGTGATAGAGACAGAGACAGTGAGAGAAAGAGTGATAGAGAGAGAGACAATGATAGAGAGATAAAGAGAGAGAAAGCAATAGAGAGACAGTGAGAGTGAGAGAGCGATAGAGAGACAGTGAGAGAAAGAGTGATAGAGAGACAGTAAGAGAGCAATAGGTAGAGTGAGAGAGCAATAGAGAGAGACAATGAAAGACCGATAGAGAGACAGAGAGAGAGAGCAATAGAGAGACAGAGTGAGAGGGCAATAGAGAGATAGAGTGAGAGAGTGATAGAGACAGAGACAGTGAGAGAAAGAGTGATAGAGAGAGAGAGAATGATAGAAAGATAAAGAGAGAGAAAGCAATAGAGAGACAGAGTGAGACAGCGATAGAGACAGAGAGAGCGATAGAGAGACAGTGAGAGAAAGAGCGATAGAAAGACAGAGAGAAAGCGATAGAAAGACAGAGAGAGAGAGCAATAGACAGAGCAATAGAGAAACAGAGTGATAGAGAGACAGACATAGAGAGACAGATAGAGAGAGTAATAGAGAGACAGACAGAAAGAGAGCAATAGAGAAACAGACAGAAAGAGAGAAATAGAGAAACAGAGAGAGAGCAATAGAGAGACAGACAGAAAGAGAGAACAATAGAGAGACAGAGAGTGATATAGAGACAGAGAGAAACAAAGAGAGAGATCAATGGAGAGACAGAGAGAAACAGACAAAGAGAAAGTGAAAGACAGACAGAACAAGAGTGATAGACAGACAAACCGAGAGCGGTAGACAGAGAGAGCAATAGAAAGACAGAAAGAGAGAAATAGAGAGACCCAGAGAAAGCGATAGAGAGACCCAGAGAAAGCGATAGAGAGACATAGAGATAGCGATAGAGACAGAAAGAGAGAGCGATAGAGAGAGCGAGACACAGACAGAGAGAGACAAAAAGAGACAGACAGAGAGACAGAGTGATAAAGAGACAGAAAGAGTGAGACAAAGAGACAGATAGGCCGAAACAGACAGAGACAGACAACGAGACAAACAGACAGAGAAACAGACTGAGAGAGACAGACAAACAGAGAGAATGAGACAGGCAGAGTGAGAGACAGACAAACAGAGAGAGACTTTTAGGCTTTTTTATATTAGATATCTGCTCCAAATACAAAGTGACGCTCTAAATAATCACTTAACCAAGCAGTTTTAGAAGTTCACAATCACCACTGTTGAAACATTTTATGTTTGCGTAGCGAACATCAGGTCAATCTAGTACAATAAAGAGAGATTTTAAGCTCACCTTTTTCAATGGACTTTAAATCCACTGCGTCTTTGGAAGTGTACAGGTAACTGGTGAGCTGCAAGTCCCAGCAGCTGGGAAATTTCTCCATAACAAACAAGTAAGATGGGTTTCTCAGTGCAAAAAGCTTTTCTTCCTTCTTATTTTCTTTTATCACATGGTGGGACACACAAATAAAACTGCTAGATGCATTTTGGCCGAAAAACAGCCTTTCTCACAGCTTTAGAAACCCAACTTACTCGTTTGTTAAGGACTTCTCTAATGTTAAAAACGCATCACATTGCACAAAAATCACAGGCTCATGTGTTGCAATACAATAAAATGGAGGCTCCATAGGGAAACATCAGAGATTTTAAAAAAAGGCAACACGCAGAAAGATAGACTATGCTGCGATTGTTTTCACTCCACATTGCATGAGTGCAAATCCCAAATGGGAATGAAACCATTGAAAATCATTGGATTCATAATTCTGCATTTTCACTCACTCTCGCATCGCACATAGATCACACTATTTTATCGCCAGTGTGAAGAGGCACTCCAAGGCACCCTAACAGCTCTATTTCATTTGCATCAACCTAGTTCCTCAGCTGCAGCTTCCACCATAGTCTAATATTTTATACTCTATGGTGATTAATAGCTCAGTGCCAGAAAGTTCAGTTCCCAGCGGTGAAGCACGACTTTTCTTTGTTTATTAATTTTCTGCAGTTTGCTGTCATAGTAACACAGTGTGTAAGGCTAAAAAATTACGTTGCACTGAAGTGTGCGCAAAAAACACATACTCCTGATCCACTATCACATAGGCACAGCATTAACCCTTTCCAATCCACTGTCTGACATCTGAAGACATTCTGATTGAAGGCTGTACAGCTCTGGTGTCGGAGGATGTCCGGCAGGGTATTCTTACTGTATATTACTTGCTGCTCTGCTGTCGGGGGCCTCTCCAGCATGTCCCATACTGCAGTACTGGCTCTAGCCAGCAGATGGCGCCATTGTATAATGGCAGAAAGAGAAAGCCCCCTAGGAAACCCTGAATCCAAAATTGGATTGCAAAGGGTTAATAATTGCCAATCAACATGCTATTTATTGGTCAGCGCTTGTTATAACGGTCAGAGAATTGGCGCATGTAAAGGGGCATTTCTAACACAGCGTAATGTTCCACTTGGTGGTAACCGGATAAATCCTGCATCCTAAAATGTTTTTGCTGTGGGATTGTTCTTTAATAATGCCTGGTGGGTTTTTCTACAATCTCACCAGCTCCCAGCATGGATGTTATTGTAAGATAGAACATTTCTTGCACACTAATGATGCATGAGTGATGAGGCATTTGGGAAAACATAAAAGCCCTTTTGTGATCTTAGAAACTTGCAAATTTGAAAGAGAATAAAACAAAATGTTGCACGGGGCTAAAAGGTTTTACAATGTTTCACCATCGGACGAGCTGAAATGCTGCTGTCTGAAACGAAACCTGACGTATTCTTGCTTATACATTCTACCGCACATAAGACAAAACACCACGTAACAAGTATGTCAAGAAGATACATTTCACATCTGCGCTGCAACCTTCCGTGGCGTTCCATCACAGATACCGGAAGAAAAAATGCTGCATGCAATGCTTTTCCTTCCATCCAAAACCCGGGCAGCGGGGCTGAAGGCGGGCGGAACCCATAATAGTCAATGGGGACTGTCTGGCGATGTTCGGTTCCATCCGGAGACGGAGCCGTTTGTCTGCAGGGATTCCCCTTTTTCCCCTGAATAGAGGAGGAAAGCACAATCCCCAGCGCAGGTGGTAAAGCAGCCATACGCTTTATGTATTTTTAAATGTACTGTATTTCTCCATAGTGCAAAAACTTATTAGTATTATCTACATCTACAAATACCTGGAGCCTGAAGCCCCTATCCAGCAATATGGCCGCTGTCATACAGCACTCAATCAATGGTTCAATGTACAGTAGTGCCCACCCTTATACAGTATATAGTGCCTATGCAGTATAACAGTACTATACACAACCAACATAATACATCTGGCATGAACTCTGCACATTTTGCAGTCTTTAATCCTGGCGGCTCTGCTATTCTGTTCTCCGGCTCTGATATAGGTCATTCACCAGTCAAGAAAAAGTTAATTTCTGCTGTGTTGGGCTTCACCACTCATAAGTTTTCTATTTTCTGTTTAGAGTTTGTTATATATATTTTTTTTTTGTTTAGGGCTCACTCAGGTGGGCGTATGTGGCACACCCGTTAATTTCTATTGGGCTACTCCCAACTGCTTTTTTGTACATGCGGGAAAAAAAACCACAGCATGTCCTATTTTGGTGCATATCATGCAGCAATATAGGCTATGGGGATTTAATATACACAGCAGATACACATGTTATATGACCATTTTCTGTGTACTGTGCACATAAAAAAGACGTGCAGAATATGCGGGCCACATACACCCATGTGAGGGAGTCCTTTGTTGTCGCTTGCTGGTTAGTGTCTATGTTCCTTTGTCCCGACCCAAGCCACCTTGCCAATTTCTGCTCTAATTCCGTGCCCTTGTTTCTCTGTTCCTGTCTGATTCTAGTTTTGTTCCTGTTATTTCTGAGAAGATTAATGCTTTACTTTACCAATAATCCTGCCTGTGCCTGTCACCTTAGAGAGGACCTCATCCAGTACCCAGGGAACGCTATCGTGAGGCATATATGCGTTATGCAGGGCGCATGATCATGGGCTATTGCGTCCCGATCGGCACATTTTACTGTACTTTATTGCGCTGCCAGAACCGTTCACATCAGCGCCATGTTTGAGTAGGCGACTCAGCTGACCTAGTAGACCCAGGTGCTATTGTTTAGCCCTGTGAAATCACGCGGTTCCAGGCAGACAGGGCTTTCAGAACACAATTGCGCCCGAAAATAGAGCATGTCATGTTTTTTTTCCCCCATGCTCGAAATGTGTGGGGGGAAAAAAACACATGTGAAGGAACCAATTGAAGTCAATGGGTTCTATATGCTGCGCATTGCGGCCGCACATGCACTCATGTAAGGCTGCCCTGAGTATCAAATGCCTTTTAACAGAGGGTGCCCACAGGCATGTGCCTCTTGTGCCTAATGGAAAATATAAATAAAAGTGGTATTTTTATTTACAGTGACCAAAAAAAGAACACTTTCCACAAAGGGGGGTATAGGGTGCAAGACAGAAACATGGACTGTATGTACTGTATAACATTTAACGTGTATGTAATAGGGACTGTTATGGAAAAAGCTTACAATGGCAGATACAAGGTATAGCAGACCCGATATGGGTTGTTTAGCTTGTGCAACATTTCCATATTCCAAAGGTGTGTAAGAGAAAGGTGGAACATGAATTTAGAAGTCCTGCTGTCCTATTGGGGCTCCTTCACACGGGCGTGTCTGCACACAGCAAATGTCCATGCAGAGACTAGAACCCGTTTATGGGAATGGGTTCGTACACATTTCTGTATCTTGCGTGTGCAAAAAAAAATGCAGCATGCGCTAATTTTGATAGCAATATGATCATGTCTGGCAGCCGTATGCTAACGATCTCTTGTGGAAGCACGCTGTATCCCGCCACGTAGGACCATCCCTGCTGGAACATTTAGTAGCTATTTAGGTTGCTAAAACATTATTGTGGACAATGGAAGGAGAATTTCATAGCAGAGCTCCTCCAAGAAGGGCAGGCAGATTTTGTATACCCTACCACTGACATCAACATATCATCCAGCTTGGACTCTTAGAGCGCCTTCACACCAACGCATTTGTGCACGCAAAATATGCATGCACTGAGAAAAAACAAAAACGCGACATGCTATTTTTGTGCACACCTAAGGCACCATAAGAGTCTATGGGGGTGCACAAATTAAAAACCCTAATTAGCCTGCACAGGCTTTTATATCTCAGTTGGTGAGTCGTGCACTAATCTGAACAGTCCCTGGGAGTGAAAAAAGTACAGTAAAATGTGTAAAAATGCACAAAAGCTCAACGTTCACGCATGTATATTTTCGCATACACTTGTGTGAAGCCCGACTTATAGAAGACAGACTATAAAACGGAAGCTTGATATTAGTTAGAATCTGGATCATACATCATTTCATTGTAGCATATCAATTTAATTATGGATCTTGAAGTGCAAAATTCAGACAAACTCTTATACAAAGAGAACTATAAACCAATGACATGGATGCATATCACGCATTGCAGCAGCCAGAATCAAGGATAAGACCTAATCTACACCATCGATTGATATTAACTGCAGCAAATTAAGAAATATACATTGAAATAGATTATACTGTACATAATAAACTAATACAAAAAATGGAGGAACAATAGCCATCTAGTATACTGAGCGCTCAGCCATTATGGCATTGCCAGAGTGCTCATAGCTAGAGGGAACCTACAACCTTCCAGAGGAGTATTCTAATGGTATCACTGCATAGGTGACACATGTAAGATTGGTGTGGTTCAACTATTACCCACTGCTTATCTTGATTATGGGGCTGTGGTTCACCTTTCCCCCCGAACTGTTTGATTGGAATTTGAACTTTTTTTTTCTTACTAATCTTATTTTATATATTTTTTACATTTTTTTATATCCCTGTAGGGGACTTGAACCTGCATGGTCGCTCAAATAATACACTGCAGTATGTCTGTACCGTAGTGCATTATTGCTATCATAGGCCATGGCAGTTCAGGACTCCACTGACTGACATTTGATTGCAATTCCAACCCATCGGCCCTCCACAATTGTAAGCATCGGCCTTCTGCAAGCCAATCCCGGCTGTTGCAATGGGAAACAAAATATCAGTCACAGCCCGATCCAGCTGTGGATGACACAGGCTCAGCTTCTGGGACCATGCCATCCATTGATTGGATGTTTATGCCTGTCCAAAGGAAACCCTTTCCACCCAGGACATACATTTGCACCTTGGGGAAGGGGTTAAAAAGAAATGAAGTGATAGGTTCTCCTGAAATTTAGTTTGCTAATAGAGATGAGCGAACGTACTCGTTTCGAGTACTTACGCGCCCGAGTACTGCCATTTTCGAGTACTTCAGTACTCGGGTGAAAAGATTCGGGGGGCGCCGGGGGCGGGGAGAGGCGTGGCGGTGCGGGGGGTAGCAGCGGGGAACAGGGGGGAGCCCTCTCTCTCTCCCTCTCCCCCCCACTCCCCACTGCTACCCCCCGTGCCGCCACGGCGCCCCCCGAATTTTTTCGCCCGAGTACGGAAGTACTCGGAAATCGCGGTATTCGGGTGAAAAAGGGGCGTGGCCGAGCACATTCGCTCATCTCTATTTGCTAACCCAAGCCAAGTGTTTCATGGCTCTGCTAGTTGACTATCCACCCCTTCCAGCCTAGTTTGGGCCTTAAGGACACAGTGTTTCTTTTCTTTTTTTTTCTTGTCATCTCTGTTTTCCAAAAATATAAAACAATATATTTTTTGCAGGAAAAGTTGAACTTTAGCACCATTTTGGGGCAAATATTGAGCAACTTTTTATTCATTTTTTTTTAGTAGGTTGAGAAATTTTAAAAAAATAGCAATCCCACAATTGTTTTTTTCTCTATTTGTATTTATGGTGTTCACACGGACGCATAAATAACACTGGCCAACAAAATTGAAAAAAAAAATTCGGTACAACTGATTTAGTGTATATTTGGCCTATTATTTACCAATATGCAAACAGTTTCTCTCCATCAGCTATAGTTTCGGCGCATGCGCCGCGTCACATCGCCAATCTTATTCGTACATTTAGTTTGTCCCAACCGGTAGTGAGGAACGGCTGTGTACATTTGTCGCCCGAGGTGTTGTGGGGTGTTGTAGCTATGCAATCGTTGTGTTCAGGGGCGTACCTACAGGGCCTGGGTGCAAAAGTTCAGCTTGCCCCCCCCTTCCTAAATGGTGATTATATATATATATATATATATATATATATATATATATTATATAAGAAATATCTGATAAATCCTAGATCAGTAGAGTTCAACTACTTGGACATCCTGACATTCACTACAGCAGAAACCCCTGTACCCCATAACCCCTAGTCACTTGGCTATATTTATGAAATTAACAGAGTAGAAGTCAAATATGCACCATGACACTCCATTCGAAATCTAATTGCCGAATTAGTGCCATAGAATTCTATTTCTATTTATGCAGTTCCCTAGTACATGAGTTTATGGTCATCGTAGACTTCATGTCACATTATGTACATGTGGCCAAAAATTGTGCACCATTTGCTTTCATCATTGTTTTTGGTTAGCGCTACATGGCATAGCTGTGAAGTCATAGTCATACTTAGTCACATGTAGTAATGTGATTACATTCACAATCATTTCTTGTGAGGCTACAAAGCAATCTTGTGATCTTGGTGTTGTGTGACAAGGGCTGCTGTGTAGTCCTAGCCTTAAGCTATGGCTAAATGGTCATGTGATACAAAGATAACAAGGCTGCATAATAACAGTGCAACTAACATTTGTGCACATGGCCACGTTACTACACACAACATGATTCAAAATATACAAGTTATGGATTTTAAGTAAAAAGTCACTTTTCCAGCATAGAGTTCAATGTACCTGGTATGTGACTGCAACACCCTTGTGACATTTCAACAATTTTTTACTTATCTACTGGCTGTCACAAATACCAAATTGCATGCAACTCACAAGTAAGCCGAACCCTAAAAAAATTGTGCATGTTTTTGTCATTGGACTTGTCAGCAACTTGATGTCCAGCAACTGAAACTTTTGGGTAGATGTAGGCTAGTATACTATGAATTCAGCAGACACATTGAACTCATCTTCAACTTTGCTGGTCTTAAAGGAAACCTGTCATCAACTTTTTGGGTTGTACTCACCGCCCCTCTGGCGCAGCCACACTGATTCAAAATCTTCCACTCTGATTTAATGCTCCAGGACCAGGACCGTGCTGCAATCACCATTATTCATAGTCCTGCCTCGTATGAAATAACATGGTGTTGTATGGCGGGCTTTGGATATCTTATATTTTATTTTGCTTGTAAAAATTTGAAAACTCTCTAATAAAAACTGATTAAAAAAAAAAATAATAATAATAATAACATGGTGCTAGCCCAGCCCAGGAGGTGTAAAACATGCCCATCTTTTGTTAATCTCATGTCTGCACTAATACTATATAGCACTTACATGGAAAGCCGCCTTCTCAATCTTTCTGTACTTTACTGCATGTGCCCGGGTAAAGAATAAGAGGTGAATAGAAAAAGTGAACATAAACAGTAGTCATTAGAGATGAGCGAGTGTACTCGCTAAGGCAAACTACTCAAGTGAGTAGTGCCTTATGCGAGTACCTGTCCACTCGTCTCAAAAAATTCAGGTGCCGGCAGGGAGCGGCAGGGAAGAGTGGGGAGGAACGGGGGGGGGGGGGGGGGGGAGAGATCTCTCTCTCTCACTCTCTCCCCCCCCCCCCCCCCCCCCCGCTCCCCCCTGCTCACTCGCGCAACTTACCACTCTCCCCCGCTGGCACCCGAATCTTTAGAGACAAGCGGGCAGGTACTCGCATAAGGCACTAGTCGCTCGAG
The DNA here is from genome assembly GCF_035609145.1 of Eleutherodactylus coqui. Classification (NCBI taxonomy): domain Eukaryota; kingdom Metazoa; phylum Chordata; class Amphibia; order Anura; family Eleutherodactylidae; genus Eleutherodactylus; species Eleutherodactylus coqui. The sequence continues at coordinate 99,133,485 of NC_089838.1, read as the reverse complement.
TAGTTTGCCTTAGCGAGTACGCTCGCTCATCTCTAGTAGTCATCTATATCAAGAAACACAATGATAGTGCACAAGAAACCATGTGCTATATAACTATGTAAGAAAGGATATGCTTTATCAGCGGGGATGGGTGGGGGGGAGACGTTTGAGTAACGTACAGAGCAGAGCGCAACGACTGATATAATAAACCGCAGGACCTCCTTGTCAGGGCATGCTCAGTGAAGAAAAGAAGCTGCCCCTTGTAAAGGATTGCACTGCTCATGCTTTGACTGTACAGTACTGTGTAAAGGTCTTAGGCAGGTGTAGAAAATGCAGTAGATTATTAATTTGATTTGCAAAAATAGAAAGGATGTGATGTAGGGTGGTTTCACACTTACGCTGTGAATTTGGCTTTCCTGCTTTGTTTGGGGAAGTCTGGGAAGTGATGATATAATCCCTACAGAGTTCTGATCTCAACATCATCGAGTCTATCTGTGATTACATGAAAAGACACAAAGATTTGAGCAAGCCTACATCCAGATCTGTGCTTAGTTCTCCAAGATAAAGTTCTCCTTCAAAAACTGTGTGCAAGTGTACCTAGAAGAACTGATGCCGTCTTGAACACAAGGGTGGTCACACCAAATATTGATTTGCTTTAGATGTCTCTTTTGCTCATTTACTTTTCATTTAGTTACTAACATTTCTATTTTTGAAAGTATTCTTACTTGGCAGCATTTTTTCCATACCCGCCTAAAATGTTTGCACAGTACTGTAAACGCAAGCGCGCAGCCGCAAGATTTTGTAGCGGAATACGACAGTCAATCAAAGAGGGGAATCTTAACTAGCTCGCAAGCGTGAGCTTCTGGGACTCTTTCCACCAAACATCTGACTCTTTTCAGGAAAAGTTTAAAACTATATAATATTTCTAAATGACCCCTTTTCCCCTTGAGAGGGGGATGTTTAAACACCTTTCTGCTACCCAGGTCTGCTGCTGCTGTTAGGCTAATTCTTGTTGACAGGTTCCTGTTAAATCGATTTACTCTTTCATAACATATTCCCAACAGTATGTTAGAAGTATCAAAAGTTGTTTGTTTATCCTTCTACTTTATAACAGATACAGAATAGCAACATGCAAATGAGTAGATACAATTCTAGTGCACAGTTCTACATAACAAGGGCTTTCCTGCAAGGGGGGGAGAGATTCTCAGCAATCATAGGACTTGCATTTGATGATGCCTGTAGGAAGCAGAAGGCTGGTTCAGTGTGTGTGGATGTGAGTGTGTGTTTACAAGCAGGACTGACTTAGTCAGCAAATACTGCTCTACAGAGCTTCAGCCAATGAAGAGCCTCCCCAGGCTGCTTGAGAGCTTCAGAGTTGGAGCAGGCTATGCTTGCAGTAATGGGAGGCTGAGCTGCTGCTGCTGCTGCTACTGATGGCACAAGGATGGGGTCTGGCTCCAGAGGATCCTTGGGCTTCCCTGCCATGCAGGAGACATGACTGCATACTGGATCTGCAGCCCCTGACTGAGAGCAGGATCCTCATGGATTGAGCAGGCTGTGCTTGTTTGTCCCTTCATGTGAAGATGAAATGCTTTTCTCGTTACCTGCCTTACATCTTCAGACCTCCTAACACCATCCTGTCCTCCAGCTGCCATACAGAAGGTACAGGTCATGAAAGGGTGCCTATGTGGGTGGGTGAGTGGTTGTGAGAAAAGTGGGATGGGAGGAAGCCTGACTTCCCAAACATCTTTGCTGACATTGCTGTTCTGCTGTCAGATGACAGCCATTGCTGCCAGGATCTAGTCCTTGCAGCTATAAGGCATATGTGGTTATCCTTGAAAATAATAGCACTTGGGTGTTTGAACCTGACCTTGTACCCATAGACATTGCTTATCTGTGCAGGAAATAGTCCTACAGTCTGCAGATGCTTTCTTTTCCACCTGACTTATTATACAGCAATCAAGTTTACTTTAAAGGCTCCTGTATGGGGGCTGCTCAGGTGCCTACTTTATGGGATTGCAGTTTGCCATTGCTGTTTTGCATTTGATTTGGATAAACAGACTATTTTCTATGTTGCTTTGTAACTTCTGGTTTATAAATGCAAGTACGTTTGTGTATATATGTTGCCATTTAAAGTGAACTCCAGACAGGAGCTAAGACATTCCTATTTGGTGGCACTAAGCTTCATCTATGACTTCTCCAAGTACCATAAAATCCTGAGGATTGTTCCTGCTCCTTTCCTACAATACATAACACCCTGAAAGCTCCCATAAATCAGTGTCATCATCTTCCATCTAATCAATACTACTGTACCTATATCTGCAGCATCTATAGCAGAGGGTCATGTCATCACTGCAGGTGCTGGTGGCTGGGTAAAGTTTTCAGGGGGAGAGATTTGCCTATCTCCAGCCAAAATCTGTATAGATTTAGGTTTGGAGCCCCAATACTAATGTGCCAAAAATGTGCGGTGTTTGCCAGAGATTGACTTTACCATGTGACAGCTGTATTGTTACTTCCTCCGGAGCACAGTTTTAATCCATTATATTTAATAAAGCTATGACTAATAATCCAGCAAAAATAAATGTGAAGTTGTTGCTTGGAAAACAGGAAATGTAGGAGGCAGTTCAATATAGGAATCCCAGTAATTCCTGCACTCCTCCAAAGCTGAATGGCATTTCAGAAGCATTTACTGCACATTTTGAATAGAAATATTATATTTTTTTTTAGTAAATTGTGTTTTTTTAGTAAATTGTTGCTAGATGTTTCCAAAATATTGTTTTAAAAGGCCACTCCGATATGTTTGTTTTTCATTCGTTATGTAGCTATTCCCCCAGTATATATGTTGGGTAGTATTATCTTGATTAGTTCTTCCTTTCTAACTGAAACTTCTGGAGTCCTTCGCCTCTGTTGGTCATATGATCTCTATTCTGACAGCTCTGATCTACTTGGATTTATGTAGTCAGTTCCTAGTCAATTTATGCCTAGGGGGGGCATAGCCACTCCTATCACAGTTACTGATGATGATCACCACACAGCTTCTATTATAGAGGAGATCACAACTGATCCTCTTGACTGTATACTTATGATCTGTAACTTATTTAGGTAAATATAGAAGGTATTGATATTTAAGTTGTCCACCCAGCAGGCAGAAATGGTGCATCCTCTGTGATAAGATTGATTTGAAAGTAAAACCAAAATTTCTCACCATCACAATGGTGCCTGAGAAGTATCAGACAGGAGGCTGCACTGCTTAGAAGTGACTGTAGTATACATAGGAGAACTCCAGTGTGACAGGCAATCAGGTGGGGGGGGGGGGGGGGCAGTAAAACAGTGGCCCTTTAAACTGGTGTTGATGGTTTTCTGACTTATTTTTTAGAATGGTTTTAGGTCCCCCATGCCTAAAACTATATACAAGTAATATACTCACCATGGCGTTGAGCTGCCTCTTTGTCACTCCAGTACTATGGCATTTAACAGGTGATATCACCTGGGCAGGTTTACAGGATATCACTGATAACAGCCATGTCTGGCCTTTTATTAGCTGCAGAAGTCACATGGGTAAACAGCCGCATGACCAATGCAGCCTGAACTAAACAGAAGACCAGAGCAGCGATGAGCATATATATATGTGATGCATTTCCAGCACTGCCACCAGTGTTTTCTATGTTAGAAGACCCCTTTAAGTAATCATCTAGTTTTTAGAAATTAGAAAGCCTGCTATGTTGCATTAGTGCTCCTTCCACAGCAAGGTCAAGGAAACAAGATGCATGTGATTACTTTGAAGCACTGACTCTAGTTAGTACTAGTAGAAAGAAGAGACTACAGGTAATCAGCTCACATTAAGAAATGCCGTAGTAAAAAAATAATGAAATAATACTAAATGCAACATTTTTTTTAAAGTAGGGGTCATATGGGAAGGATCTTGTTCTCATTCCAGAGATGAAGAACAACATGCCACCCATCGATACCATGCATTACAAGAACACACTGGCTCCTTTGCTTTGGCTTAAGCCCGTTTTAGGTCGGATTCACACAAATGTATGCAAATTTACGTGCATATTCACGCCGCTTATTTTTGCATAGTGTCGTGTTTTTGTGCGCACCGCTACATTTTTTACAGTACTTTTTGCACGTGCAAATTTGCGCACAAAAAACACACAAATAACCAATGAATGTAATTAGTTCCATATGTACTATTTCCCTGTGCATATGCTTTGTTATTCTATAAGTAAACATCGCAATGTATAATATTCTTTAGTGCTCTTTTATATTTTTATTTCCATTTTTTATTTTATTTTTTATGTTTAATTTCCAGGAGAAGAGACATTTTGATTTATTTGTACCTTACTTACCATGGAGGTAACTGAGCCCTTCATACAGATGCTTTCTAACGTTTGAGTACAGAAGAGCAGCCTTCACCCAGCAGTTGTAATTAGTTGTCTATGTACAGTAGAATTGGGTTAATCCGACACATGATATCCTAACACTTCCTTCAGTCAAAGACTTCCTCCTAATCCGCATGATTTCCTAGAGCATTTTTAAGTGTGGTTATACTGACATGTCAGACACAAAATGGATTAAAGCATACTATAAAAGTGTTTCTTTTCAACTGATGACCTATCCTCTGGAGAGGGCATTTGTAATTGATGGACAGGGATCCGCCGCTCGGAACACCATCCATCAACTGGCTGTCCAGCTCACGGTCCAGTGCAGTGGGCTAGAAGTTGTCAGCAACGGACAGGGGGAAGAGGGAGTGCCGGCTTCACTCCTATTGAAATCAATGGGAGTGCCATGCTGCTATTCCACTTGCTGCTCAGGACAGGATGTTGGCAAGTGGTACAGGAAGTGGAATAGCAGCACAGTGCTTCCATTGATTTTGGCTCTTCCACTTCCTCCCTGGACAGCGGGCCAGAGGATCAGTTGATGGATAGGATCCTAAGCGAAAGACTCTTGTCTTCCAACTACTGATGGTCTATCCAGAGCATACGTCATTAGTTGAAAAGAGCCCAGATTATCCATTCAAGCATCACTTTATAACCCCAAGTTACTTGAACTCCAGGGATCTACACTTTCCTGTTAGGAAACAAAAGTGATCGGGAATCAATTTCACCAGTGCAAATAAAAGTGAAAACAGGAGCTCTGGAGAGGCAACTACAAGACAACCCCAAAAACAGGAATAATTATGCGAGTGGTGGCCACAGACAATTTCTCCTTATCCTTTCTAGCTGATTATTCTCTAGTTTGATGTTTTGTACTGTTTTCTAGTGTCCTTCTCATTATTAGTACATGAGGAGCTACCTGCAGCCCAATAAGGTTACTCAGGTAGTTCTGCCCCTTCAGGGTGGCACAATTGTACGTGTCATAGCAAGGTCTCCTGTGAGCATGGAGCAGATACCAGGATACAGGCCATTACAAACGAGAGCTGGACAGGGCTGTAGAAAGGCAATAACCCAGCATCAAGACTGGTATCTGCTTCTCTGTGCAAGGAGCAAAATGACCTCCAGCGGGCTACTGATCTGCATGTTTCTGTCCAAACTATCAGACTCCAAGAGGGCAGCATAAGGGCCCAGTGTCCTATAGTAAAACCTATGCTCACACCCCAGAACTGTGTAGTTCAATTGGAATTTGCCAGAGAACACCAGAATTAGCAGGCCCACCATTGGCACCCCATTCTCAAAGAGGAGACCAGGTTCACACTAAGCAAATTTAACAGACTTGAAAAAGTCAACTTGAATCTTTCATTCAGCAAGATCGGATGGGTGATTTAAGTGTTCCCTTAATTTTTTTGAGCAAAGTTTTACCTTAATTTTATTACGTAGTGTACTTTGTGCAGGTGTTTGTACACAGTGCGAATGATGCACTGTTACCACATGCTGATCACCGCTACTTGCCGGGTGGTATATTAACTTGTTATTGTTTCAATTGGCAATGATCCATATACAGTAACGGTGGATCATCTGCAGTGTATATGGGCGCCCTTTAGGGTGTTCCCACCTTGAAGTGCTATTTTACAGTTTATATGCAGTAGATACAATCTATATACTGTAGACAGTTGAGTAGCTGTGTAAATACATTGCATCACTTACCTTTAACTAAACCCGTAGCTTGAATTATAGCTTAAAACTGCATTCACAATTGGTTGCTACTGGAAACGGTCAACAAACCTATCATTAGGCAATTTCTAATAACTTAGCTGAGCTCAGTGAACACAGTGGGAAAGTTTTTAGATAATGTACAATAATTGGAGTATGAGTATACTTCGTAGAATGTAAATTATCACAGCAAGTCCACCCTGTGAATACCTGGAGTTTGACTAATAGGAGCGATCAAAGTATAGACTGGATACATATATGAGTTATGAGTCTGGGGATTCATGAGGTGAGCGCCCCCTTCTTACCATCCTCACAGGGCATGACAGCCTGCAGTGTATGCTGAGAGAAGCGGGAGAGTTCTCACCCCCACAATTACACTAGACTCATAATTCTATAACTATGTGTCTGATGTATTTTTTGATTGCTCCTATTACGGCTCGTTATTATCAGCATCAGATGTTCTGTTTAGAACCTCCCTTGTTGATTTCTTCTACAAACAAGAAGAAATAGCGCAGCATGCAGTGTTATTTTATTCTGTCGAATCCGGCAAAATATCGGAAACTGAACGGACCCCATTATAGTCGATGGGGTCCATTTGGCGCCATTCGATTCCATCATATGATAGTTCTGTTCAGCCAGGGGTTGCTGTTTTCCTACATTATGAATGGAACGGAATGCCCAAAGATAGGACATGCCGCGATTTTTCCCCCCGCATCTCTCATTCAAAAGAATGGAGTTCATATGCATGTGAGAGTTGTGCGTACTGCAACGCACCAATCTTGGCCGATTTTCACGGCCGTGTAAAAACTGCCTAAGGCACCTTGAAGTATTCTGCCACGTGCAGAGTAGCCTCAGTAGTAATAGTGTCCCCTATATCAACCCCAGTAGTAATAATGACCCCCACAGTGGCTTTAGTAGTAATAGTGTCCCATATATGGGCCTCTGTCATAATAGTTACACCCACAGTGGCCTCAGTAGTAATACTGCCCTCTATATGGGCCAGAGTAGTAATAGTGACCCCCACAGTGGCCTCAGTAGTAATACTGTCGCCTATGTTGGCCCCAGTAGTAATACTATTACTACTGGGGTCAATATAGGGGACACTATTACTACCAGTAGTAGGTAATCACTTTCATTGTGACATCCTGAAAGTGGCACAAAAGTGGGGCAGACATCCTGAAAGCAGAACAAAAGGCTGTCCCACTTAGTGACCCTGGAGACAGGGTACAGGGTACAGGATACAGGGTCCCAAACCGGGACAGTCCCACCTAAATCAGGTTGTCTGATTACCTTATTCTAGTAGTACTAGTAACAAACAGCGCTCGTGCCCACAGAGAGGGCCCCGAGTGCCCTCTCTGGCACGCGTGCCATAGGTTCACCACCACTCTTCTAGGATATCCACAGGCCCTAGTAGAGCTCGTAGATAGGTCAAAAAAAAATCTCACATGACTAATAACTCATAAAACTCTATGCCCAATCATGGAACTTCAAGCTGGCTCAGCCAAAGTTTTACTAATGACTTCTTACATTGACCCTCGAAGACACATGTAAGCATCCCTTCTTCAGGGGTTGCTATTATGTGCTACATGCCAGGCTCTAATGAGGTATCAAGAATGAATATGTTTACAGATCCAGTGTAGATCACTGCGATGTATAAAATATTAGAGTAAATTATTATCTTTGGATAACGAAGAATGTAAATATATATGTGTCTGGATTGCATCAGATCCGAGCCGGAATGTGGATTCTGGAGATGCTTTTGTAGTTGATTAATGATACAAGTAACAGTGGTTTGCAGACGTACTTTATCTCACTAGAAAAGAGAATTGTTAATGATGTGCACATTGCTGAAACAAGTGGAAATATATGCTTTAAATGTTTTCTAGTAATTACTGCTAAATCCCTTAGTGTTCTCTAACATAAATTATAAAGAATCAAAATGTAAAGTTTTCCCATCATTCTGGGTGAATATTCAGAATAAGCCATTTACCTTATTCTCCACTTCCACCTCCACAAGCTCCAATTCCAGTTGTCAGTTTTTCCTATGCTTAGCTCCCCAAAGTGCTGGCACTAGCTGCTATGATAGTAACATAGCATAAAAGGCTGAAAAAAGACATATGTCCATCCAGTTCAGCCTATTACCCATCAATGTTGATCCAGAGGAAGGCAAAAAAAACAATGATGTAGAAGCCAATTTTCCTCATTTAAGGAAAAGAATTTATTCCTGACTCAAATCTGGCAATCAGAATAATTCCTGGATCAACAACCCTCAAGGGGTCCTCAGAAACACTGCACCCTATGCGCGGGCGTAACTAAAGGCTCGGGGGCCCTGATGCAAAACGTGAGCTGGGCCCCCCCTTTATCTGTATCTGTACCCAAACCCATACCTAAACCATGCTGCACAGAGACATAATTTGAAGCTCCTGGGCCCCAATGCAAAATCTGTAAGAGGGCCCCCAACTATAATGCTTTATTCATAGTACTGGGCTCCCTATATGGAGAAGAGAGGCTTTATGGGCCCCCTAAGGCTCCTGGGCCCTGGTGCAGCCGCCTCCCCTGCACCCTCTATAGTTACGCCCCTGACTCTATGCCCAGCTTAAGTACGTGCCTACATCTAATGAACTAGCAGAGGGTCCTGAATAGTATCACACTGCATCACAGTCTCTCTTCAGCTCTGCTTTCTGTAATATGATCCCTCAGTGAGAAGCTCTCACACAGTAGTTATGACTTTTCAGAGAGTATAGAATTAGGACCGCTTCAAACTTTCAGGATTTGATATTTTTGATAATGAGGTTTTAAATATGGCAGTAATGCAATCCAAAATTCATATGTTAAGATTACAATAAAGAAAAATCCTAATTGGGCTCTAAATGTGGTAAGAGGAAGAAAATTCATATGTTGGCATTTTTATTGGCACTAGTAGAGTGCTTTATTAATGTTTACCCCCTCACAGATAGCCTTTACTCTTCCATTTTGTCACTCCTCTGCTAGCCACTTCTTGCTGAATGCGGCCTCCGTCTCTAGGTCCAGCACTGCCCCCATTGTTGTCCGTCTTCATTGGGCCACAGCCTCTCTATCCGGGGCATAGTGCTGCACACTTCAACTGTAGGTTGTTACCTGGCTTGCACCCCTTGTAATGGGCAGGAATGCTAAAGAAAAATATATGAATGTCCTTGTGTGCCATGGGCTGATATAAGAGTAGTAGACCGGCAGCTGTCTACCTTTCTATTTGTAGTTTTATTGTAGTGTTAAAGTATGAAATGAGGTAGAATGTATGTGTTTAGGTTTTTTTTTTTTTTTAAAGTGATGGGTTATTTATATGGGCACTTATTTTACCTTCACTACCCTTCTACCATGATTGTGCCCCAGTTATACAGTACATTATAGCATCCCAGTAAACAGTATTTGAGGACACCATGTTACGCAGCTGGTACAGTAATAGGCGCAGATAGGGCAGTGTTAGGCACAGGTTGGGGTAAGAGCAAGATAAAGAGTTTGTATAGGTTGGTAAAGGTTTTAGGGTTCTGGAAAGGCAACGAGCCAAAGATATCTGTGTTGCAAACTTTGCAGAAACAAGTCGTGGCTGGAAGAAGTCATCATGGTGATCTGTGCCAGAGAAAAAAAAAGAGAGGATGTTACCTGTGATCACTGGATATGTTACTTTAATCACTTACACAATATGCAGAGCACTTGTATAAAGCTGTTATATACCACTATATGGTCAGTGATAATATCGGCATCCGTACAGTGGTTTTTATACAGTGGCAGTATAAAAGTAATATTCAGTCACTATCCATTTGTCATGGTGGGATATTATTTTCTGGTCCTTGTATAAGGGTATTGGTAATATTAGTCTTTCTATGGTGTTCCATATTCTGTAACAGCATGGTATTATTAGCCACTATGGAGTTGTAGTACCGTTAGTAGTGTGGCAGTATTATTTGGGACTTGTATAGTGGTAACATTGGTCTTTGGAGGGTGCACTTTGTTTAGTTATAATATGTAGACCATATGTAATAACCATAAGGTTGTAATATAGCAGTAACAATGTTATATAACAACTACATATTGTTTTGGGGGAGGGAGGACAACATATGCCTGATCTTTTAAGACTCTAGCAATGCCCTTGGCCTACAGAGAAAAATGGCAAAAAAAATAATGCCATACGTAGAGCATGCTGCTTATTTATAAAAACACTACTGATCCTCCAGCACCCCATAAAAGCTAAAAAACACTAAGAACCAAAATATTTATTTAGATATTTTCCTATTTTGCAATAGACTTTTAACTAACATCTGTCTGCAACATTGTAGCCTCTAAATTCTCCGTACATTGATATTTTGTAATTCTTGTTGAGTCATTCTCTTTGGGGGGAAGGAGGGTGGAGATATCCCTTAGCAGCTGGTGCATGGGAGAACTGCTTTGATAAATGTTTTTAATATATATATTAGGACGCTATTTTAAATCTACATATGTTCTTTAGTAGTGTAAATGGGGGTGTTAATTAGCTCCTGCTGTTCTTAATTAATCTATAGGAAATATGTAGATATTACATTATTGAAAAGACTTCACAAACCAAGCTAAGCTAATAGAGAACTGTTTGTACTGGAAGTAGTAAAGGGGTTGTTCGGTTTAAAGAAAATCTTTTTTAAACATGCTATTGGGGAGTACAGAGTTAATAGACAATGGTCTGCCATAGTGGAGTAGGTATTGGCTACAAAGAGCGCCTCTATCTCTGGTGAATAACCCAAGGATTTAAGTGAAAACTGTGTAATGCTTCATTTGCCCTGCGGGGGTGCTGCAGGGATATTGAGTGTCCTGCTGGGTTACCCCACAAATTATTGCTAATTGCTGGGAGGTTAGACAGCCTGTGATCAGTTTACGGTACATTTACACGGAATGATTATTGTTCGGATTCCCGTGATCCAGCTAGAATCTGAAGATTATCGTTCAGTCTAAATGCATGCACCGACTGAACGACAAACGAGAAGTCTTTTGCTTCTCGTTCGTTGCTAAGTTTCTGCATACAAGAATGGAGAGGCGAGCGGGCACGGGAACAATTATATTGCTGGGATGACCTTTTAGGCATCTCCACCTGACAGATCAGCCCGCGTAAAAGCACCCTTGGGGTGCTGCTAGTTTTCTGCTGTGGAAAGCTGGTAGTGAATATGCCATGGGTGAAAGTACCCTTAAAGTTAGGTGTAGGCATCAAATTTCCAGTACGGTTTGCTTCCAAGCCCCTGAGATGTTTGCAACTTTGTTGACCCCCTAGGACAAACGTTATAAAAAATCCTGTTGTTTATTGATTTTAAGATGACCATTACCATAAAGGGCAAGAAATGGTATCTACTTAAAGCATGAAAGACTATTGTGATGTTAATGTAGACTAGGCATAATGTATAAGGCGAGAGCACTCTGCTTATTGTACTCCTTATGCCTGGGACAGTTAAAGGTAAAATAAGGACAGCCAGCAGCAAGATACTGTAGATGGACACTCACAAAAATCCTGACATGCCTAAAGAAGCAAACACAAGACAGCAGACTCGGCTAAGATGCTTTTCATATACTAGCTAGGCTGCACGTGTTAATAATGGTTACCACTTCTTCCTGTCTTAATTTCAGCCAAATATTGATTTTCTCAAGCACAGAAAATTGCTATTTTCACAGCAAATAATACAATAAGGCCATTTATACACCTCCGTCGGGGGTTCCGTTTTCATGCTTCGTTATGGGGGCAGGAAAGGGAAACTCCCTTGCTAAACTGAGCAGTTTAATGATGGAACTGAACAGCACCGAACGGACCCCATTGACTCAGCTGTCCGGCACTTTACTGGATGAAGAAGCCCTGCATACACAACTTTTTCTTCCAGTATTTTGTACCGGATCGGCGACGGGACATCCGAACTGAGGTTCCAGCACAGATGTGCAAGCAGCCTTACAGGGATGGCTCTACATCAAGCAGTCATTTCTATTGCATTCAAGTGAAGAAAGTTTGGTGTGCCTCAGGCTTATTCACATTTGTTTTGCAGCTTACATTTAAAGCCTCCACTGAGGACTTCCAATAAAAGCAAAATAGTGGTGCATCCTGTTAAATGTCGGAGCGTATAACGTCATCCAGGCGGGCTCAGTGTGGTGCATCTGGTGTCTTTCAGATCTGTTTCTCATGGCTTGTGTTATATTACATAGTAACATTGTATTTTAGGCTGAAAAAAGACTTGTGTCCCTCCGGTCCAGCTTATTATCCTGCATTGTTGATCCAGAGGAAGGCAAAAAAACATGGGGTAAAAGCCAATTTTCCTTATTTTAAGGGGAAAAATTCCTTCCAGGCACCAATCTGGCAATCTGAATAATCCCTGGATCACCGACCAAGTAATCGGTGATTATAACATGTAATATTGTAACGCTCAAGAAAGACACCCAGGCCCCTCTTGAACTCTTTTATCGAGTTCACCATCACGTCCTCAGGCAGAGAGTTCCATAGTCTCACTGCTCTTACAGTAAAGAACCCCCTTCTAAGTTGGTGTAGAAACCTTCTTTCTTTTAGACATAGAGGGCACCCCCTTGTTACAGTCACAGTCTCGGGTATAAATAGAGGAGAGGAGAGATCTCTGTATTGTCCCTGGATATATCTATACATAGTTATTAGGTCGGCCCTCAACCGTCTTTTTTCTAAACTAAATAAAACCCTATTTTGATAACCTCTCTGGATATTGTAGTCACCCATTCCATTTATTACTTTAGTTGCCCGCCTTTGTACCCGGTTCTAGCGCTGATATGTCCTTCTTGAGTACCGGTGCTCAAAACTGTCCACAATATTCCATGCATGATCTGACCAGTGACTTGTAAAGAGGAAGAACAATGTTCTCGTCATGTGCCCCTAGACCAATTTTGATGCATCCCATGATCCTATTTGCCTTGGCAGCAGCTGTCTGACGCTGGTTGTTCCAGTTAAACTTATTACAGCTAACTCAAATCCCCAAGTTTTTTTCCAATATTAGTGTTGCTCAGTGTTTTCCCATTAGTGCAATGTTGACATGTATTTCCCTGTCCATTACATCTGTATAAGTAAGGCCGACTGTCCACGGGCGATGCGGTATCCCGCGGCGAAGCTCCGCTGCAGGAGCCGCCGGTGAATCTCCGCTGGACAGTCCTATCTAATAGATAAGCTGACCGCGGAGAATCAGGGCAATTCGCAGCATGCTGCGAATTGCCCGCTGCGAGCGGAGAATCGCAGTGATTCTCTGCACGTAGACAGGTGCCGGCCCTTTCCATAGCAATGCTATGGGACGCGTCGGCCGGCGTGATTAAACTGCCATGGACAGGGGGCCTAATTGTTTTATAGCAATAAAGCTCTCCTCACATCATGTCCAGGGGCTATGTTCAGATTATATATAGAAAATCTCCCCGAGTATGAGATGAATGTAAACCTCCATATGCAACTGTATGCAAGACAGGAGACTATACATCTGTAGGCTCCCATGTAAAAAAAATATATAACTATAAGGCCTCATGTCCACGGGGAAAATCAGGCCCGCTATGGATTCTCCGTGGAGAATCCGTAGGGGGTCCCTCCTGCCCCGCGGACATGAGGGCTGAAAATAAGAATAAACTCACCTGCTGTGGGCCGTGCTGGTCTTCCCTTCTTCGCGGCCGGATCATCTTTTTTGGGGCCCGGCGGATGTGCTCGGCACGCCGGCTGCGTGCCACGTGCATGCGCCGGACACATCCGCCGGGCCAAAGAAAGAAGTTTCCGGCCGCGAAGGAAGGAAGACCTGCATTGCCCGGAGCAGGGTCTCCTGCAGATCCTGACAGCTTCCATAGGCTGCGGGAGCCGTTCGCTCGGGAGACCCACACCTAAATGGAGCCTGTCCGGATTTTTTCCTGCATGCGGAACCCGCGCCTGTAGGGAAAAATGACATCCGCAGGTATTTAACTACTAAATATGCTTTGGACAATCCATACATGTTATACAGACCCTTAACAAAGTGTCCTTCTGCTAAGACCACCGGTTTACAGCTGTAATTTGTAAACAAACATGGCAATAAGAGTTCGATTTCCTTCCAGTGCCACAACAGGGGAAGTTTACCATTAAGGCCCATTTAGACACAACGATTATCGCTCAAAAGCTATCTTTTGAGCGATAATCATTGTGTCTAAATGTGCCCATCTTTCAGTTTTCTGCCAAATGACCGTTTTCAGTTCTGCTTGAAAACCATTATTCGGCAGAACAGCTAATAAGGCAGCCCACACGCTGTGTTCTGCCCAGAGACAACTGATTGCATTGTATCAGCTGTTCTCAGCTGCCAGCCCCGCCAGCAGAATAGCTGATAAGCAGGACCACACACAGTGTCTGCTGTCCATGGTGGTGAATTCTCTAAGGGGAGCTAGAGATTACATTTTTTTTTTCTTAGCAGCCCATGGCTGAACAATAGAGCTGATTACAGAACTCAGACCTCCTGCTGAGTTCTGCAACAGCTCCCAGAAGCTCATTTGCATGCAAATAAAGCTGCTAAAGTACTAATAGTGATAGTGCTTATTAGTACTTTATGCAAAACAATCACTGATCTTTCAATCTTTTGAAAGATTATCAGTGTGTGTAAATGGGCCATTTACACCAATGGTTTGTGCATTTAATTCAGGAGACGACCGGTTCTTCAGCGCTACGGGCACTGGTTGTAGACCCTCTCCATTCTATCCAAGAGATTAGGAATCTGAATGGAAGATCCCCCTCTATTAACCCCGAATTCTCTAATAGGGTATATGAAAATGGGTGTTGTAGACTAGATAACCCCTTTAAATGATAAAAGCTCTTAATAGGGTCTTGCAGAAGAAATTAACATTGATCTATGAATTTTATTGCTAAGGCTTAGACCAATAAAGGAAGTGTATGAATGTGCGGATGATGTCTGTTCACTGCAGAATAATGTTGTAGCCTGAAGCTGCTCTGCTGACATTATCAGTCACATAAACATTTGTCCTTCATATAGTTAACAAATTAAAAAACTATGATAACAAAGAATAGTCTTTCTTGAAGACATGATAGGGTGCCTGTGCACAGGACTCGAGATTTCTGTCATGGCGACCTCATATTTTATCTGTTACTAAAGCAGCCATGTATTCTTTTCTCTGTGTGATACCACTAATGAAGCGCCCCATCTGTTTATTAATAATTAACTTTACCCGAAATCCATGATACTTGGTGCATACTGAAAGCATGCCACTAATTACTGCCTGTTGCCAGTTAAGAACATAATGACATGACATACACTGTTTTAGTGACTTAATACATCCTTAAAGATGAAAAAAACACAGAAAAGGCCACTGTGAGACTAGCGTATTAGGTGAGTGTAAAACAGAGCTAATGTAAATTTATGTATCTATTCATAGGGCCGTATTTTTCACAGTAGTGTTTGAAAACAGTAGTGTGACCTATTTTTTCCGTGTCTGCCTCCATATTGGTGTTCTCTTCTTTTGGGCAAATACACATCAGTAAAAATGTAATCAATGACAGTAAAGACAGAGGCAAATACTGATGACATACAGTTGTAATGTCATCTGTAACATGTGCGTAATACAGATCCGTAGTATAGATATGTTACAATGCGCTCAAGTAAAACTGGCCATCTGCCGTGATATTCTGTCAGTCTGGACCCTAGAGGTACAGGATGGTCAGCATTAGGAATCTTAAAACATTCTAGAACTTCTTCGCTACCATTGTTTTTTTCATTCTTCATCATAACTTTTTTAGTTTTCCATCAACATAACTGCAGCGGGTGAGGAGCGGGCCCACGGCCGAGGAGATGGCAGGAGTAGAGATGTCACTTGCCTTGATTGCTCTACCATCTCCTCCCTCGTAAGGGATGAGCGAGACCCGTGCAGGCCACCGCTTAGGGGGAGGCTTCAAGGGGAACAATGAACCGAGCTGTGGTTCAGAATTTACAGTTTGATGTCACGTGACGCCACCGTTCCTTCCTCTGCAGTGCAGCTGGATGATGGAATGATAGTCACCACACATAGAGTAGAGTTGAAAACAAAGCCAGGAAGGTCAGCAATGTTGCTTTACTGAAAGCGCAAACCAGAGGCGTAACTTGAAGCTCCTGGGCCCCAATGCAAAACCTGGAATGGGCCCCCCAACTATAATGCTTTATTCATAGTACTGGGCTTCCTATATGGAGAAGAGAGGCCTTGTGGGCCCCCTAAGGCTCCTGGGCCCGGGTGCAACCGCACCCTCTGCATCCTCTATAGTTACGACCCTGGTGCAAACACTAAACGGTCCAAAAGTACATAGGCTAGTGCAAAATACTGGTACAGGCAAAGTTGGTGGTGAGACAGGGAGGCAAAACTCAGGATGAATCTCAGGCCCACAGTCCCAGTTATCTGTGCAGCTCCGCTCCTGGAAAACATACTCCTCACTCCGCTGGACTCTCAACCCGTCAACACTCACACTTTCAGCCGCTCTCAGCGTTGCGTAGCAATTTCCTCTCATCTGTTTAGTGGGAAGAAATCCTAGGGGGTAGTAGTCCCAGGGCCACTCTCGGGAAATGGCTCGGCTTCTTCCATTATCCACGCACAGACCGATCAGTGAATGTAGGGGTCCTAAGGCATCTGCCTCTCTCTCTTGCAGACTAACCCTACTGACAACACTTCATCAGACTGCCTGACTCTCTTGCATTCCACCTTGCAAACACATATACGAAGCATGGTCACATGACTTCCAACTCACAACACAAACTGATACATTTCCAGAAATAGACAACACATTTGCAGACGTTA
Source organism: Eleutherodactylus coqui (assembly GCF_035609145.1). Classification (NCBI taxonomy): domain Eukaryota; kingdom Metazoa; phylum Chordata; class Amphibia; order Anura; family Eleutherodactylidae; genus Eleutherodactylus; species Eleutherodactylus coqui. The sequence continues at coordinate 99,116,641 of NC_089838.1, read as the reverse complement.
ACCCTCTCACTACTACAAACATTAGTACATTTAGCTGATTCATTCTACATTAAAGATGCTTTTCCAGACAAAGACTGAACTGAAAAGCTAGAATTGTATTACCATGTAATAACATTGACACGGTGAATGTGGAATTATTCGCACCCCAGAATTGTGTAGTACATAAATAACAGTGTGTAATAGTTTCTGCCTCCTGACGCACATTAACAAGCTGGCACCTTTTCAGAAGGCGTTAGGTTGTATATTCTTAGCTTACAGTGTAATCCGCTGTACCGTACGCACACCAGCCACTGATCAGCCATAGCATTAGGACAAGGGCTGCGCAATGAAATTTGTCGTGTGGGTTCAAGATTTAGACGAGTCACAAGACAAAAAATTGTGCTGTATGCGAAATGTCTAAGACTATTTTAAAGCTGCCATTTTATTGTTAAAAAAATACACAAAATTGCATATGTGATACAAGTGAGTTGCAGTCGCACGAAACTTACATTATTGTCTGTGGTAGAAAAGTCATATCCGACTTGCTACATATGACCAAAAATGTCATTCAGATTTCTTTTGACAGTCCTCTCATAGTCACAAGAATGTACATGTTGAGACATAACAACGTAAAGAATCATTAGGTGTGAACGCGACGCTGCGATCTGCTTGTCATGTGTGATGTGGGTTGGGAGGGGTAACGTCTCTCCTTAACTTGAGCACCTAGAAAGTGTGTGAGGAGACACCTAGGAAGTGAGTGAGGAGACTTATAAGGCCATGCACGCTCCTCTGGGAAATATGCAAAGAAGGAAGATGGAACTTGTGTGACATGTTGCCCTGTAACCTTAGCCTTAAGCCAACTGCTTGAGGACTTATTCATACGAGCGTGCCCAAAATTGGCCAAAGTATGTGTATTAGCATTAAAAAAATCCCACATATTTGGTATTGGTGCGTCCGTAACGACGTGTAGAATAAATTGAACAAGCTTTTTATCCTGCATGGCAAAGGGTGCCTGCACTCGAACGGAATTTCCAGCGCGTTATTTTAGGCACATTATCTGCCCCAGACCGCAGCCAATATACTCCTATGAGGATCCGCAGTTGTCCCCAGACGGACGGATTTGTATCGCGTTTTTTCACGCGCGTGAAAAAATCTGCGACCTGTTCTAATTTGGGTCGGATTCTGCGCGTGAAGCCTTCGGATGGAGTCACTGGTTGCTATGACTACAGGAAGTAGGCATGGTAGGAGGCGTCCCAACACACAGCACAGAGCTTCACAGGCAAATTTGTGGAGGGAGATAGGTAGTATTTCTTGCCAATGCAGGATGTAAGAATGCAAAATCTGTAGTAATGAATTCCTCTTGTGAATTTTTTTGCAGTGACTGAAATAAAGTCACGCTGGAGAAGCACCGGAAAAAAGTTACATGGATCAACCATGCCCACAAAGGCCGCCTGCAGACGAGCGGGTCGGATCCGGCAGCGAGAATTCTCGCCGCGGGACCCGACCCGAGAGCCTGCAGAGACGAGCGCATACTCACCCGCGCCTGGCGGCCTCGGCTCTTTCATGTGCAGACCGGAGCCGGCGGCCGGGTGAGTGCGAGCCCCGCACAAAAATAGGACATGCCGCGGTTTGTTTGCCGCGCCAGATTTCGCACGGCCAAACCGCGGCCGTCTGCATAGGAGTGCGTATTGTAATGCACTCCTATGCAAACTTTCAGTGGCGGAAATCCCGCGGGAAAAACCGCCGCGGGATTTCCGCCCGTGTGCAGGCGGCCAAACACATCTGCTCACCGGGTGAAAGCATGTTGCCAGAATAATTTAACGGTGCTCGCACAAGCAAGAGGGACAAAACGGAGTCTGGGTGTTGGTTTTTAAGCTGTTTTCCAAGGAATGGGCAGTTCTCTAGGGGTTGGGTTTACAGTAAGGGGTGTCTGCTGGTTTTTCTGCGCGTTTTTTTTAGCATTTCGCCTCCCAAAAAACGCAATAAAAGTGATAAAAAAAAAACATATGTACCCCAAAATGGAACCAATAAAAACTACAGCTCGTCTCGTAAAAAATAATCCCTCAGTGAGCTCCGTTCATGGAAAAAGAAAAAACCTACTTTGAATGCAGTGAGTTTAGAAAAAAATAATTTCCAAAAAAAGGGTTTTTATTGTGGAAAAGTGGAAAAACCTAAAAAAAATATAAGAATTTTGGTATCGTTGTAACTGTACCGACCTGCAGAAAAAAATGCAGTGTATCATTTATGCTGCATAATTAACGCTTTAAAAAAAAAAAAAAATCTATGGCAGAATTGATGCGTTTTCTCTCCCTACGATCATAAAAAAAAAAAAAAGTTTTACAATATAGTCTATGTACCCAAAAATGGTACCAATAAAAACTACAGTTCGCCACGCAAAAAATAAGCCCTTATACGGTCGCGTCGACGGAAAAATAAAAAAGTTATAGTTTTTTAAAAATGGAGATGAAAAAATACCAAAAATCGTTTGGTCCTCAATGCCAAAATAGGCCATGTCATTAAGGTTGGATTCAGATGAACGTATATCGGCCGGGTTTTCACGCCAAGCCAATATAAGTCGTCTCTCTCTGCAGGGGGGAGCCTAGAAGAGCCAGGAGCAGTGCTCTGAGCTCCCGCCCCCTCTCTGCCTCCTCTCCGCCCCTCTGCACTATTTGCAATGGGGAGAGGCGGGACAGGGGTGGGCCTAATTTCCAGAACTTAGCCCCACCTCCTTTCATTGCAAATAGTGCAGAGAGGTGTAGAGGAGGCAGAGAGGGGGCGGGAGCTCAATTCCTGCTCCTGGCTCTTCCATGCCCCCCTCCCCCCCCTCCTGCAGATGAGGACACCGTATATCGACTCGGTGTGAAAACCGAGCCGATATATGGTCGTCTGAATCCACCCTAAGGGGTTAACATTGCTTAGCAGTGATTTGTGAAAACAGAGCACATATAGATGTTATCCATTTGTGGTCTGGGTTTTTGCACACCCATGGACTTGAGTAACCAACTATCTTCTGAGAAATTGAACAGGAATAGGACATGTTGCAACTTTTTTTAATTGTATCATTGCTCCGTGTGAACAAACAGGCCTGAATAGCCCAGTGCCTTATTGCTCACACAAAGAACACACAGATGACAATAATGCCAATGTGAAGAAGCCTTTGTACTATGTACGGCCCCTCCTGCCATGAAAACAACACTGATCCACTGAGTCTTGGACTCCACAGGGCGTCAACATGTTACCAGGAGATTCTTTATAAGGGATTTATTAGGGATTAGCGTGATCTTAAAGGGGTACACGTAGTCTGTAACATATCGTGTACATATCAAAGTAAGGCCTCCTGCGGATTCTGCAAGCGGATTTCCACTGCGGAATACCCGCATATTGTATTAAATGTATTTGCAGATTCTTTGTAGATCTCACACACCCATAGAGATGAATGGAGAGCGTGAATGCAGAATCCGCACTGAAATGGAGCATGGTGCGTTTTATTTATGCATCTCAGAATCTAAAAATCAAATCCGCAGGTGTGCACAGAGCTGTGTGTGCGGATGCAGATTGCGGATTCAGCAAATTAAATCTGCCTGTGTGCAGGAGCCCTAACATCCATATGAATGTCAAGACCCAAAGTTTCTTCTTTGTCGTCTTCTCATAGTGCATCTTGGTGAGATCTTTTCCACGTGTAATTGGGGCCTCCTGCACACGGGCAGGTCGGAAACCGCATACTGGATTCCCGCAGCGGAGTTCGACCCGGTGCCCAGCTTACTGCTCTGCTGTCTTCCTCCTCTGCTGTGAATATGCCACCGGCATCGCTATGGCAATGATGACTGCAGAACGGCCGCGGGATGGATGGCTTCCATTGACTTCAATGGAAGCCGGTTGTGCGTAGCCCGCACAAAATCACAGCATGCTGCAATTTCTCCCCTGCGAGCAGAAAATTGATTTCCGCTTGTGGGCAGGAAATCGCATTTTGCCATAACATGCTATGGGCTGGATTTGCTGCAGAATCTGGAGGCGCACACCTATACTATTTACATACCCCGGCAGATGATAGACTACAATGGATACCGTCTATAAACAGATGGCATAGGATACATCTGTATTAGCCTTGATCAAACCATGCTGAGAACGTTCCATCTACAGTGACCCCCTGCTTGTAATATATTAAGCCATGTTCACATCAGCATTTAGGTTTCTGTTTTGCTCCTCCATCCTAAGGCTACATTAACGCGGGCAAGCGCAATATCACGCTTGTCCACATGTGTTTTACTGCGGATGTAAGGCTTTCTTCATGCAGATATGCCTCGCATGACTTCAGTAAGATTGTGATCTCCTGGCACTTGTGTCACGCACATCGGAGGATCTGCAAGTGTTTCCCATTGATTTCAATAGGAAACATGACGTTGCACTCGCTGCACATCACACGGCGTGCAATGTGTTTGACTGTCGCATTGTAAACAATGGGCGATGCTTTCTGAGAAATGCAAAAAAATAGGACATGCAGCCATTTTTTTACATGACAGCGTCGCTCATGTGAATAACTCGATTCAAAAAGAATGGAGTTTGTATTTGCGTGGGTCTTGTGCATCTCGCAACTCACAAATCTCATGTGAGATTGGCGCTCATGTAAACGTAGCCCAAGGGTATGTTCACACCTAACGGAATTGGGGGGGGATTTTGATATGGATTTTGATGAAAAACTACAGCATAGCTCACCCCTTCAACTGAAAGGGCGAAATCTGCTACAGACTCGTATCAAAAGCTGCACCAAATGGTGTGGATTTTGACGTGCATTTTGAGGTGGATACACACAAAAAACTGAAGTACAAAATCAGCTTGGTGGCTATAAGGGCTTATGTAGACGACCGTATATCGGCTCGGTTTTCATGCCGAGCCGATATACGGTGTCCTTGTCTGCAGGGGGAGGAGGATGGAAGAGCCAGGAGCAGGAACTGAGCTCCCGCCCCTTCCCTGCCCCTCGCCACTATTTGCAGTAGGAGGGGTGGGACAAGGGCGGAGCTAAGTGCCAGTACTTAGCCCCCCCATCTTACCCCCTCCTATTGCAAATAGTAGCAAGGGGCGGAGAGGGGACGGGAGCTCAGTTCCTGCTCCTGGCTCTTCCATCCTCCTCCCCCTGCAGACAAGGACACCGTATATTGGCCGGGCGTGAAAACTGAGCCGATATACGGGCGTCTGAAATAGCCCTAAACACGTGTGAGAAAATCATGCAGTTTTTGAGTGATGCGATATCGAGATCGCCAGTGTGAAGGAGCCCTAAGGCCGGCTTCACACAGGTGAAAAAAATCACACTCTTGGATCAGAGCGCCCATTGTTATAAATGGGGCCAGCGGTGGCATTGAAAACAATGGGAGAAACTGCACGATCGTCTGCAGCAGCTGACAGCCGCTGTGGGGGGATTGCTTCTTCCCCAGTGTGAAAATGTCTCGCATCCTTGTGGAATTCACATGGTGGGAAGCGTGATATGGGGGTGGGATTCACGGCCCCATATCACGCTCGCAGTGTCAAGTTAGCCTAAGGGCTTATCCACACAAGCTCATACGGGCCAGCCGATATATGCTACCATGTGATGCACAGGGCGGCGTTTACTCCATCGGGCTGTGTTCCCCTTGCCGGATCTCTGCAAGGGGAGGAGGGGGATGGGGCGGGAGCTGGTGTGTTGAGCTCCCGCCCCTCTCCACCCCTTGAATCGCATTGCAGAGGGCATGGACACTGCGATGCGCGAGAGAGCGTACATCTGCATCTTCTATTCTCATACGAAACTCGCACGAAAATAGAACAAATTGTGATTTTTGTCTTGCAGCATCAGGGCTATTTCAGATGACCGTATATTGGCTCGGTTTTCATGCTGAGCTGACATACGGTGTCCTTGTCTGCAGGGCGAGGAGGATGGAAGAGCCAGGAGCAGGAACTGAGCTCCCGCCCTCTCTCTGCCCCTTGCCACTATTTGCAATAGGAGGGGCGAGACGAAGGCGGAGCTAAGGCCCGGCACTTAGGCCCACCCCTCCCATTGCTTATAGTGGCGAGGGGCGGAGAAGGGGCGGGAGCTCAGTTCCTGCTCCTGGCTCTTCCATCCCTCCCCTTCCGGACAAGGACACCGAGCCGATATACGGTTGTCTAAATAAGCCCTCACTGCGCAAGAAAAGTCTCCGATGTTAGTAGACCCATCACAACTCCCAAAATTTGCATGATTTTATCACCCTTTGAAAACAATCGTCGAGGCGTTCCGAGACAACGGCAAAAGTTAGAACATGCCGTGATTTTTAACCCCGAAGCATCGCTCTGAGGGGGAAAAAAAATCACTCATTCAAAAGACTGGAGTTCATACATTATACGTGAATTTTGCACAAAACGCACGTAAGATTTTCGTTTGTGCGCATGTAGCCTAACTGATGGAATTGGGGACTAACTATCCCTATTTTAATAGATCACACACTAATGTGAAGAAAGGCGTAGGCCCCCTTCACATTATTTGCGTGCGTGCGTGTTTGCACGTGCAATACACAGAAAATAGAACCCGATGATTTCATTGGGCTCAGTCACATGCATGTATTTTCCATTTTGTTTGCGCAAAAAAAAAAAAACATGGTGTGCTCTATTTTACTACACATTTGTACACCCAAAGTTCCCACAGAAGTCAATGGGGATGCGCAAATGTGCGCAAAACACGTTAAGAGATGCGTGAAACACTGCATGATTGCGCAGGAAAAAGAACACATCTGGAAGTCATTAGGCTAATTAGCCATTTTAATCGGTGCATTTTTTTTGTCGTGCGCAAATCATGCCTTGTGCTCGGAAAAATTGCAGCAAAATATGCCAATTCACGCACAACAAGGCATAGTCCATTCAGCAAATACACTGTGCTCAGGCACGCACATACATACATACGCCTTACCTGTATACATTGTTCAGTCCTTAGTGCCGACTCCGGGTTTTGGTTTAGTCCCATCCTGAACACAAGTGCCTCTCATCGCCCACCTGGGAGGACAGCGCTCTCTTCTAGTGGTTCCCATAAGCCTGGGTTCAGCAGGTAGCTCAGATTTAGACTTCCTCATCTTCTAGTTGTAAAGCATAAAGAAACCCGACGTCCGCTTGCGATTTTGTTTTGTGTTGGCGGTGTGAAATATTCCATCCACGATTGGGAGGTTGTGATCCAGCTGAACTCAAGTCATCATTACTACTTTGCCGTAAATCCACGATGATTCCGGAATTTCGAGGAATCTATATTGTTTCTGAAGACACCCATGAATGCGCAGGACCCTATGTTATCAAGAGAAGGAAAAAAATGTTCCAGTATCCCACAGGTAAGCGTTCTGGGCCTTCTGATTGTCCTGGGAGATCCTTGTTTGCGGCCGTATTGGTGTAGCTACATCTCTGGAAACCTTAACATTAAAGGGATATTCCTATATCAGTGTTTCCTGGCTGAGACGCTACAGAAATGCTCATGGTGGAAGTTACAGAAAAAGCGTACCATGCTGTTCTGCGGTTTTCTGTAACTCCCACTAAAGTAATGAAAGTTATGGCAACAGCATAAGGGTGGGTTCACACAGGTGGATTTGCACTTGCAATCTGCAGAGTGCATTATGGTCACGTTTAAAAATAAAAAAAACACTTTCAGTAATTTTTCACACCAGACTTGCCCATAGAAGTCTATGGAGGATATGCAATACACTGCAATTCCATGGGAAAAACACACATCTGGAACTCATTAGGCCAAACTGCCATTTAAATGTGGGTTTGGCTGTGTCCCATGTGCAAAAAAAAAAAAAAAAATTATGTATATTCCACTACAAGCACAAAAGATACACCAATATATCCCCCAAAAAACTCATTCATCGTGCAAATACATAGTGCTGATTAGCGCATAACTGTACATACGCCAGTGTGAAGCTGACCTAAGGCTGCTGCCTCGGCTGTTTTCATAACCCCCTTATGAAAGTCAGTAAACCGGATACAGAATTCTGATCTCAGCCAGGAAACCCTGATATAGGAATACCTCTTTTTAAATATTTTAAAGCAAACCATGTGACGGTTTCTGATAAAGGACGTACTGGCCTGCGTATAAACAGCGGCTCACCTGTACTGGCCTGGTGTTTTCTCATTGCAATCTCAGGGCTCTTCCGCACGGGGAGCTAGGCGAGCAAAAATCACCCCAAAAAAATAAAAGCATGCGGCTATTAGAACCAATGGTTTCCTATGAGAGAGTTCACGTTCCTTCATCTGAACGTCCCTATAGGAAACCTTTTGGTTTTAACAGCCGCGTGATCTTTGTACGCCTAGCTCCCCGTGTGAAAGAGGCTTAAGGCTGGATTCACACGACCGTGTTTGCACACACAACATGCAGAAAATACAATAAAATCTGCTAATATGCGTGCAAATACGCAACCCGCGTTCTGGAAAAAAGACATTGCAAGTACACTTACATGCATGTGAATCCAGGCTTGCAGAGGTATTTGATTTCCACTGGTTTTATTCAGCTCGTGTTCACATGATGCGATCAGATTGCGGTTTATTACTGCGAGCGCCACAATTCTACTATAATCAAGGCAAACAGAATTTGACGGCACGGTTGAATACGCCCTTATAAGGTTGGCGCAGGTCTGACAGAATTCCCTCCACCCCTGGAACCACTTCTACACATTGTGGCTACATTGGAGACCCTGCCCCACTTTACACGTTGACGTTTTCAAATCTGATGTGCATTGTGGAGTCAGGAAGGTTGCCTTCCTCTGGACCAACAAGGCAGGGGTTGAAACAGGCTGAACTAGATGGACGCTGTCTTCATTCAGCCTAACATACTATGTATTAAGAGAAGTTGCAGAAGTCCTGTTGCTTTTTTGCCTTGATTCTGGAATGTGACTGCCCAGTACCTCTGTCCTCTGCTACAGCCAATGTTGCATATAGTCACACTTTTGCTATTTTCCATATGCTATTGTGATCTTTTTGCTGTCACTGTAACTAATCTCTTATGTGGTACTAATCCGCATGTAATACGTCTTCTCGCCAGAAACTCCTTTAGTTGCTTCTTGACAGATGCTCCTCTCCTGCCGCAATGTCCCTTTGGGCATCTCGTAAAGCATATGTCTGAGACAAGAGTAGTCAGTGTTATGACTTTAGAAATATATCTGCGGTACCTTCTGGATATTCTGTATTGCATTGTTGAGGCATCAGAATACAACACCTTTAATTCAGATAAAGCCCAAATTAAAGGGATGCTCCACCTTTTATTAAGTAGTTGCTTTGTTAGATAACGTAAGCTTTCAATTGGAATCAGTTAAATCTTGCTTCTGTGTAGATATTGCTGGTACATAGTTGTAGCGCCCCTGTTGTGCTTTTTCTTCTCTCTCAGACCATGCGCCTGTTATGTCCACTGCTGGTGGTCAGGTCACACGGACTCAGTAGCTCAGTCTCCTGGATCGTCTGTACGCAGGCGGTGGAGTGACCCCTGCTATTGTACAGGTCCGCTAATAACAATCTAGATGCGGCTTCTCACCAGCACTGAATGCATATTCTGAATGTGTAAATTAACCCTTTGAAGTCACAGGACATTAAATTACATCTTGCGTGTTTTGAAGTTTGTATGGAGAGGGGTTGGGATCCAATCCTGCTCTATACAATGCCACGGCATTTAAATCCTACAGTGACCTATTCTCAGTGACCAACTTCAGGTCGACAGGATCAGATGATTTAGAAGGAGCTGCATACTACTGGAACTGTCAAAACCCCAGCTGTAGTGCAGTGGTCTGGTTTGGTAGTACAGCCCTCTTTCAGTGGGAAAGGGCTGTTCTACGGATGGCTTCTTGATAATTCTGATCACCAGCAGTCCCATCCAATTACTTGATTGGCGAGGGTTCTTAGTGGTTGACCACTGCTAAATGGTGAGCTATTGCCAATAGCTTTCCCCTGGAACATGGTTGTTGTACTCGGAGTACAATGATGGATGTGCCTCCTTTCAGTGCTTTTAAGGATTTCTATAGGCTACAATTGTGTGTTTTTGTTTTTCTCGGACAGATTTCATGTCTGTCCCCTTTTAAGACATTTGTTAGCCTGAATAGACATGCTCCAGATTTAGAATCCGCAGCATTTATCATTGCAGAAATGGATATGCTGCTTTTTTTTTTTTCCTCTCACCCCCCCCCCCCCCCCACTTGACAAATGTCCTATTTTTTTTTTTCCAGGGTCGAATACATATTTGCATTTTTAATTACTTCAATAGGAGTTCAGTACTGTTGCATGTGAAATGACCATCCAGTCGCTGTCACCGTCTCTATAGATGGGGTATATTACCGAGTGCTCCAAAATAAAGACCAAAACTAATCAGTCCTTGTAAAAAATAGTTGTTCTTCCTATCCCAAAACGCAGCGCCTTGTCCTAAAGCAGACTTAAATTGCTTTTCCTCGGTAAAGGTTTCTACATTAATCTTGTTAGTCGCCTGGGAATAAAGCAAGCTTTTTCTAGGAAACAAACAATAGTGAGTTCGCAGTGCCGCACGGTTCCGCGGTCTTGTGTATGACTTGTATGTGTGAAGGCATCGAGGGGAAAAAAAATAGGCAAAATGTTTAAAAATCTGACTCATGCATAAAGATGGCGTGTTTAATATTGGAGAATGTCACCAGGCACAACGCAGCTGCGCTGATGAGGACAAAGATCCTTTTTCAGGAAGCTGAAAGAAGTGGGATTCTGAATTGTAAAATGTGATAATTGTAATTATGCAGATTATAGGAAGCCGGCTGCCGCTTCAGTCCTTCGAAGAATTCTACTTGGATGCATTCATTCAGTATACAGCAATGCAAAAACGCCCCTGAATGCTATTATTTTCCAGATTTCCTGCGCTGCGTTGTCACATTTGTACATTTATGTTATGTAAATATTTGGCATAAATAAGCACATTTGCATGCAGTTGGAGGTTATGGGCCCCGTGTGCTACATTCTTATGCCTGGGCTACCACAGTGATGTGTGGCAAAGTGTGATACCAAATGTTTGCATAGACTTTAAAGTGATTATTTTCACATGAAAGTACAGAAAATCTTATCGGGGTGTATGTGCAGGGTCTGTTGCAGAAATCCCTAATATGGTGCAAACTTGAGCCCCCATACTGCGCCCCACTCGACTTCCCTTTTTTGCTGCCACCCATTTAACTGTTGATGGAATGTGACACACTTGTGCATCGCTGCCACTATGTAGTTACCCGGGCTGCTATTTGTAAAGAAGCAGTGATATACAGGGTGGGCATGGAATATTAGCCTGGCACCACAGTCTTATGAAAGCTGTTTTTTGATTCTCTTCCATACTTTTTCATGGTGCCACCATGTATGACAGCTGACCTTCTGCTGCAATGGCCAGTAGATGACTGCGGCATCTATGATTGGATAGAGGAACGTATGCTCCCAAGATGATGTAATTCAACTTGGCACTCAGTTTTCACAGTAGCTGGGGCCTTTAAAAAAAGGCATATAAAGTTGACCTCTATGCGTGCATATTGGGCTGCTTTCACACACAGGGCCTTATTTAAAGATTGTCAAAATGGAAAAGTTTGTTGCCCATAGCAACCAATGAAAGCTTAGCTTTTATCTCTGAAACTGCTCTGGTAAAACATAAGCTGCACCGTGATTAGTTGCTATGGGCAAAATACAGTTTTTCTTTGACACTTTTGGTAAATGAGGTCCCCAATGTACTAGTTGCTGAATTTTTCTGCACAAAAAATAAAACAAAGTACTGTAGATTGTAAGTAAATGGGGTTTATAAAAAAAAAATACTATTGACTAACAGCAAAAAAAAGTTCACTGCAGATGTCATGTTGCAGAATTCAATATTTTTTTTATTTTGTGGTGGTGTGGCCCAAAGTCTATATATTTGCCTCTTCCATAACTGTCATACATGGTATGTCTTCAGTTTTGATCCACTGTGCAAATTGACTTGTCTTTAGTTATGTGTATTGCACAGCTGCAGCATGTAAGAGGTTAATGTCTGACTAGAATATGTCTGAAAAATGTATCCGACTGTCTTGTCACGTTTGTATGCAAGATATAAAGAGGAGTGCAGTGTATGCAAAGTGGTGGTTCCATTGCTTCAACGGTAGAGTGTGGATGGAGAGTGCCGGCCACATGGGGGTACCTTCAACCCTCAAGTGGTGAAGAACAGAAGCTGAGGAGAGGTATCCTGACATTCCCATCCCAGGACCTCTACCTAGAGAGTGGGTGGAGAAAGGAGCCCGCAGTGTTCAAGCTACTAACCACAAGTGAGTGTCAGTGGAGTGTTGTGTCCACCTCTGGTGTGTCTGTCCAGGAGCGGAGTCATACGGATGACTAAGCCTGTAGGCCCTGTGTCATCCTGTGTCCCAGAATCTGTGTGTCCAGAAGCAGAGTCATACAGGTAACTAGGACTGTAGGCCCGGTGTCATCCTGTGTCCCAGAATGTGTGTGTCCAGGAGCGGAGTCATACAGGTAACTAGGACTGTAGGCCCAGTGTCATCCTGTGTTCTCCTCCCTGACCTTTTCTGAACTGTTCTTACTGCACTGGTGTGTGAAGTTTGCATTGGAGAAGTAAAGTTCCAGTCACTACCCGTTCCCCGTGATTGAGGTATTCAAATATAACTGTATGTGGACTCTTATTTTCCCACCAGATAAGGAATGGTGGCGTCGTGAGTGACAACTTCTCAACTCCACTACACCACTAGACAGGTAACCGGTGCCCCAGCATTCCCTGGAAGAGGCCTAGCGGTGCCTCGGCTCAGGCTGTATGCATCCCTCTAGGGAGGTGTTTGGTAGAGCCACTAAGTGCCATCTCCTCAGCATGTGCCTTGTGTCTCTGTTGCTGCAGGACACCACCATGGAAATTGCACTGCAGACTTTAATTACAATGCAATGGCTAAATCAGCAATAAAATCATGTGTGGCGTTGCAACAGATTTTGGAGCTCAGTAGATCAAACATTTGTTAGGGCAGCTCTATAATTCTCTGTTCACTAAGTGGTCTTTTTGTTTTTTTGTTTTCCTGTTGGCATTTGCTAGGAAAGTGCATGGAAGCAAAAGTTATTGTAATGCAGTATATAAACACAAAATGGGCGGAAATCCTTTCAATGCTGTGAAAAGGAAAGCAAACAGGTTGCCAGTATTAGATTAGCTCTTCCTGTTTTCACGTTCTCCGTTGTGACCTTTTGGTGATAAATACTTGGGACACTTGTTGTTTTTCTATGTTTTTGAATAAAGCATTATAACCCCTCCCGTTCAGCTGACGGCCACCTAATGTGTATGGCCAGCCAAAGTCTTTACCCAGGCTAAATAGTTCACCATTTCCATTTAACATAATGAATTGACTTGACTATATGCATTTGAGTAAAGTATACCCTAGTCTGTTTCTGTGTTCTGGCTGCTGTTGAATGGTATAGGTAAATATTCTATAAAGAGATTGCAGCCCAGAGCCATATATATTAAAGAGCTGTACTCTGCAGCCAGTGTGGCCCTGAGTATGGCATCTTATTACCATGGCAGACACCAAAATGGCCTAAGACAGCCCACTTGACTGTTTCATAACTTTTTTTTGTGAGGCATGGTTTCTCATTTTGATTATTGAATTAAGGCCTCTAGCACACTAGTGTATTTTGATACCGTGTGCAGACAGTTCCACGCGGACTGCACACACCCATTGTAGCCTATAGGGCTTTTCACATACACCAATGGTCTGCATGAGAGAAGCTCATGGCATGTCCTATTCCTGTCAGTTGCACAGATCAGAAAAAGCACGTGTCAATGTGCTGTCCAATGTGAGATACACCTGAGTTTCTTGGGCACAACTGACACTTATAGCTAGTGTGCACCTAGCCTAAATGAGGAGGTGGGAGTGGGGGGGTATGTGGCCAAAGCTTTCATAGTACGATACCTGTTTCAACAAAGTTGTGAAATCTAGGTAAATTTATAAGAAGTTTCTTGATGTGCAATGTAGAAGAACACTCACTGGTTCTACTGGGGTCTTGATAGTCAGTGTACCCTCTGTACTTATCTCAGGATCAGTGGCATACATAGAAGAATTGGTGCCCCATAGCAAAAACTTAAATGGACCTCCCATTATGGCATCCAGTTTTTCCACCCGGACAGGAGAGCCTGGTGGTGATTTCCTGTTCCGTGCCCTTTACAATGACCATACAGTCCCTCTTTGGAGGAAGCTCTGGCATATGGTCTCTCTACCCAGTAGAAAGGGGGCTCCAGCTGCTATTGCACCATCCCCATATCTCAAAGGGGTCGCATGGTCTGCCACAATGGTATGTACGCCCCTGCTCAGGATAACTGTTAATGCTGCCCTAGTGGAAACTTATTAATCTATGGATGACAGATGTAATGGTGGACCAATGTAATGCATAATAATGTCAATACTTTGACATAAAGGATATTTTCCACGCTGCATAAACACCAGTTCTATCTACAGTACAGTGAAATCTCCTGGCTAATGACCACTCTGATAACAAACTGAATATATTGTTTTCCCCCTGTTTTGGAACTACTATAAATAGGTGTGAATTATAATTTTTTTATTTTTATTTTTTGGCATGCACTGTTCGTGTTTCACACAAAATGAAAACTGCTTGAAGGACTAATTGATGTCACTTTTTTTTTTTTTTTCCACACTGGCCCCTGGCAACGTATGGTTAAACTGTAGGGAAAATGAATGTATCATCTGTATCTCGTATTCACTGTTTTTTTACATTCCCATAAACTTTTCCGTGTGCATGGCCCTTTAGACAGCACTGGAGGACAGAGTAGCAGAAGTAGAAGATTAATAAAATGGCACTGGGGGACAGATCATGGAGGCACAGGTCCAACTATGTTTGAAAATCACTTAAGCATAAAGCAGGCTTTTATAAATGCAATGTTAGGCCGGCTGCACACGACTGGGTCGGATTCCGTATGCGGGAATCCGCACAAGAATCTGACCCTGTGCTCAGCCGGTGACACCGCATACCTGTCAGTTCTTTTCTTATTCTGTACTGTGGATGGTCAGTCGGCGAGCTGTCAGACATGCACAGTACAGGTTTTCCCGCGCTGTGGCTAAAGATGCCGCTGGCCCCGTGGCCTTTCTGCAATGTTCATTGCGGAAGGGCTGTGGGTCGGCCGGCTTCCATTGCCTTCAATGCAATTAGTCTGTGCGTAGTCCGCACGAAAACTTGTGAGCGGAAAATCGAAATGGAGTTCCACTTGTGTACAGGAAGAAAAAGCACTTTTCCATAGTATGTAATGGCAGGCATCTGCTGCAGAACCCAGAGTTGCCCCCTGGATTCCGCAATACAAATCCAGCTGTGTGCAACCGGCCTTATATGGAAGCATCTGTGTCTGCACTCCAGAGAACAGTGCAGGCAGAGCTAGAGCTCCCGGATCCATCATGCAGTTAGCAAGCTGAAAATGGGTTTCTTTGCACTATTTGCCCTAGCTGTAGAGTTGAAAAGGTGTTTTTGTTTTTTTTTACGAGAAATGTTCAGAATAGGCTGATAAACTCTTACAAAAAAAATGCTTAAAATCGTCTGTTCTGTACATTTTATTAAAAAAAAAGTGCAGTTACTCAAACTTTTAATCGGATGGTCACAGGTTCAGGTCCCCTATTGTGACACTAAATAACAAACTACAGTTTTCCTACTCTTTGTGGAAAATCTTCTTAATTTTGCATTGCAGCATCTGTAAATCCAATGTATAAAAATATTGCATATGTATCTTTTTTTCTAACAACGTTCATTATGCCAATGTCAGACTTGCAGGAATTGTTTTTTTCTCCACTCTTCTTCCGAAAAAATAAAGCAAGCAATCAGTCATACTTCTAACTCATTCCAGTAGAATAAAGCCTTCATACAGTTCCATCCAGGGACAATTTTAAGAGGTCTGGGTGTCAGATTATGGCAATAGCAATTTATTTGTGAAACTTCAGTTTGTTTGTTTTTTAAATTACTTCAAGCATAAAAAAAAAAAAAAAATACGAACTTCATATTGTGCTGACCCACAGAATAAAGCTCTGTTAACAAAAAAGCCCCTGCGCTGCCAGAGATGGTATTCTGAATAGTGATATATGATTTAGTAAATTATTAGCTATCAGACACTTACTTAAAAGGAGGGGGGTATGGTGGTCAGAATCCCCCTCCTTGAAGTGATGACTCCAAAAGGTTCCTCAAAAACCGTGCACCATACCCCCCACCTTTTACGTAAGTGTCTGATAGCTAATCATTTACTAATCATATCACTATTCAGAATACCATCTCTGGCAGCGCAGGGGCTTTTTTGTTAACAGTGCATTGTTCTCTTTTCTGGGGGATCTCTATGCAAGAGAAACCCTCTGTTTACCCTGCAGCTCTCCCTGAATTCCAAGGGATTGGAGATTGGCGTTGTAAGAAGTGCGAAACGGACCTTGTGGCGCATCATCCAGCCTTCATACAGAATAAAGCTGTCATTGTAAAACTTCTATTCCCATGTGACCCAACTTGGAAATTTAAAGGGATTGTCCCACTAGTTAAAAAAAAAAACAAAACAGCTGGCCATGACCTAAAACAATAGCAACAATACTCGCTTCTTTTCTGCCCCGGTAAGCAGTGTAGCGGCTACCGACACTCTCCTGGTCTCTGTCAAGTGACTGCTGCAGATTCTTATTGACTGCAGCATCACAGTCCCAAACTGCTGGCATCTTAGGGCCCAGGGTGTGAGCACTGATCCCAGAAAAACAAACATCGATGCTACGGTCTTTGATAGGCTGGTGGTCACCTGACTTCCACTGTAAATACAGACCAGGACAGCTCCAGGAGGGGGGGAAACCCTCTCCAATGGATTGAGGTCACCCTGGTGCATTCAGCATTTTTGCACCCTTAGTTTTTGATCTTGGCACTTTAAAAAGACTGTACAACAGAATAAGATTTGTTTGAGAAGAGGTATGAAAGACAAAATTTTCACCTCCTCCGAAGTTGCTGTCCTTTTTACTGGCCAGAGCAGCACAGATGAGGTTTGGAATAAATATTGTAGGACTTCCGGGGTTTCAGGGTCTGGGCGCTAAGCCTACATACCACTGACCTTCATCACAAGCTACGTTGCTAGATTTATGGCTATCTCCTGCTGAAGTAAACAGAAGGAAGAAGGTAATTAGGAAGGCTGAGCTACAGTACAGAAATGAAAAGCATCAGATTTTCCTGTGGGCTACAGTACAGCAAGACTGCTACATAAAACAAATGGTGAAGGCCATCCAAAGACATAGCACTCAATAGAGAGAACTTCCATCTACGTCTGTAGGAACTGGATGCACAAAATCGTGGGTTATTTGTAAAGTTGTTTGTCTGCGGGATCAGATTACATGCAGAGGTTTTTCTAATCCGTAACCACATAGGTCTACATATCAGTAGCTGCTGTAGACACAGCATGGTAGGCTATAGAACTTTGCAAATTATCATTTTTATTTTAGAATTTTTGAAATGGTTGCAAAAGTGCGCGTAAGTCACTGAATGAATCGGTGAACTATACATCCTCTCTAGCGTACAGTATATTGATATTACAGGATGCGTTATACAGTAGGAAGTACCCAGAACCTGACTGAGGGACTTCTTCATTGAATGACCTCAATGAGGAGTGTATTTTTTTTTTTTGAGTCCGAATCACTTAGACATCAATATCAAGTAGGAGATTGAGCGCAACACTTTTTTTTTTTTTTATAAAGACTCCTCCCTATTTGGAGTGGATGCCCATGGACTATGGAGTTTTAATATTGACTATAGCTATGTGGGTCATCTTTATAGGTGTGTCTTGTTTTTTTGGCCAATTATTTTAATATCTATTAAGATCACATTTTAACAAGGACCTAAGTGTTTGTCTTCTGTGTATCTAGTGTGTCCTGGTTGTGTTTTCTGTGTACCTACTGTAAGTGTGTGTGTCTGTGGGTCTAAGTGTGAGGAGGGGGGAAAAAAAATTAAATACATTTTTTGTTGTGTGAGCGGTTGCTTGCAAGAGTCAGCGTGTGAGCGGTTGCTTGCAAGAGTCAGCGTGTGAGCGGTTGCTTGCAAGAGTCTATCCTCACTACTTCCACAAGTAAATTGTAGATCCCCACTAGGATGAGCTCCATGCCTGGCAATGTCATCCATTGTGCTACTTGTGCAATGTATGCGGTCCTTGATCAGCCGATCGAGGGTGCATACTGTTGCGCAAAATGCATGCACATCGCACATTTAGAAGCCCAAATCCTGGATCTAAATGGTCAACTGGCAACACTGAGAGCCATTGACAACATGGAAAGGAGTTTGCTGCTCACTGAGCAGGCACTCGCTGGGGTAGAGGCGGGGGCGGATGGTAGTGCGGAAGAGCAGGGGGAGCAGGCAAGAAGCTGGGTGACAGAAAGAAGGAGGGATAGAGGGAAGAGAACCAGGGAGACTAGTCCTGAACTGGCACAACCCAACAAGTTTGCACGATTGGCAGATCAGGGGGATGCCATTACAGAGCTAGCGCCATTACAGAGCTAGCACGACACGCCCTCTGAACGCCAGGGGGATGACTGCTCCAGTGAGACGGGGACAGGGAGCATAGGGCAGGCTAGACAGGTCCTAGTGGTGGGGGACTCAATTATTAGGGGGACAGATAGGGCAATCTGCCATAAAGACCGGGATCGTCGAACGGTGTGTTGTGTTCCTGGCATTCGAGTTCGACACATTGCGGATCGGATTGACAGATTACTGGGAGGGGCTGGTGAGGATCCAGCGGTCATGGTGCACGTTGGCACCAATGAACAAATTAGAGGTCACTGGAGGGCCCTCAAAAATGATTTCAGGGACCTAGGGTCCAAGCTTAGGGCGCGGACCTCCAGGGTGGTTTTCTCGGAAATGCTGCCTGTACCTAAAGCCACACTAGAAAGGCAGCAGGATCTTAGGGAGGTAAAGAAGTGGCTCCGGAGTTGGTGTAAGAAGGAGGGATTTGGGTTCCTGGAGAACTGGGCTGACTTTGCTGTCGGCCACAGGCTCTACCGTAGGGATGGGCTGCATCTTAATGGGGAGGGTGCAGCTGTGCTGGGGGGAAAAGATGGCTAGAAGGCTGGAGGAGTGTTTAAACTAGGGACTGGGGGGAGGGCAAAATGATAAATAGTGGGGTAGCCAGTGTAGCTAGCAACCTGGGCCAAAGAAATGGGAATGGGGGTCGAGCAGGGGGGGGTTAGTACAGTTAGAAATGTGAGGTCAGCCAATAGTACGAATAGCAACAAAATGAATTTAAAAAACAAAAATAACGATATCAATTGTATGACCACGAATGCACGAAGTCTGATTGGTAAAGTGGGTGAGCTTGAAGCAAGAATGACTGATGAGAGTTATGGTATAGTTGGAATAACGGAAACATGGCTTGATGATAAGTGCGATTGGGCGGCGAATTTACAGGGGTACAATCTCTTCAGAAGAGACCAAAGGAACCAGAAAGGGGGAGGGGTATGTCTGTACGTCAAATCGAACTTAAATCCGAGACTACGGGAGGACATAGAGGTAGGAGAGGAACAGGTGGAATCTCTATGGGTAGAAATACAGGGAAGAAAAAATAACAAAATCCTGATAGGGGTCTTCTATAGAACACCAAAAGCAACAGAAGAAACTGAAAACTTACTATTAAGGCAGATAGAAGAAGTGTCAAAGCGCAACGTAGTAATTATAATGGGGGACTTTAATTATCCAGATATAATATGGGAAAATGAGACCTGCAAATCTCACAAGGGTGATAAGTTCTTGAGAGTAATTAAAGATAATTACCTGAACCAACTGGTGCAGGAACCAACAAGAGGGAGGGCCATTCTGGACCTAGTACTAACTAACAAACCAGACCGAATAAAGGGGGTACAGGTTGAGGGGTACTTGGGGAATAGTGACCACAATATAATCAACTTCCAGCTGTCATTCAATAGGAAGCCTTATCAGGGAGCGACAAACAAACTAAACTTTAGTAAAGCAAAATTTGATCAGCTTAGAACTACTATCGATAACATTAATTGGGACAACATCCTCAAAAATGCCAGTACGGAGGAAAAATGGGAAATGTTTAAAAGGATCCTAATCACCTCATGTGAGCAGTTCATTCCCTTTAAAAATAAATGAATCTCAACTAAAAGGAAACCAATGTGGCTCGACAAGACGGTAAAAGGGGCAATAAACGATAAAAAGAAAGCGTTCAAACTACTAAAGCAAGAAGGCAGCGAAGAAGCGCTAAAATTGTACAGGGGAAAAAAACAAAATTTGCAAAGATACGATCAAAATTGCTAAGGAGGAGGCGGAAAGACTGATCGCCAAAGAGAGCAAAAACAACCCAAAACTATTTTTCAACTATATTAACAGCGAAAGAATTTGCAGGGAGAGCACTGGCCCTTTAACAAATAATGCAGGAGGAATCATCGAAGATGATGGAGGGAAGGCAAATCTATTAAATAGTTTCTTTTCAAGCGTATTCACAAGCGAAAAGGAAATGCCACACGAGATACAGGGGAATAAAATAAACCCCTCACAAAATGTCATACCTAACGCAGGAGGAAGTGCGGAACAGGTTAAAGAAGATTAAAATCGATAAATCGCCAGGCCCAGATGGAATACACCCAAGGATACTAAGGGAACTAAGTGATGAAATAGCTAGGCCACTATACCTAATATTTCTAGACACTATGAAGACCGGTGTTGTACCATTGGATTGGCGCATTGCCAACGTGGTTCCAATTTATAAAAAGGGGACCAAAAGTGAGCCTGGTAACTACAGGCCGGTAAGTCTCACCTTAGTAACGGGAAAAAATTTTGAGGGGATTCTGAGAGACGCCATCGATGAGCACCTCAAGGAGAACAAGGGAATAACTCCTCACCAGCATGGATTCATGAAGGGTCGCTCATGTCAGACAAATCTGATCAGTTTCTACGATGAAGTAAGCTCTAAGCTGGACCTGGGAGAGTCTATTGATCTCGTATATCTGGACTTCTCTAAAGCGTTTGACACCGTGCCACATAATAGGCTAATATACAAAATGAGACAGCTCGGATTGGGTGAAAACGTGTGTAATTGGGTTAAAAATTGGCTCAATGATAGAAAGCAGAGAGTGGTAATAAATGGTTCATATTCTGATTGGGCCACAGTCACTAGTGGGGTGCCACAGGGCCCAGTATTAGGCCCCATTCTGTTCAATATATTTATCAACGACCTGATAGAGGGGCTGCACAGTAAAATATCAATATTTGCAGATGACACAAAATTATACAATATAATTAATGCAATGGAGGACAATGTGCGGCTACAAACTGACCTAGATAAGCTGGGGCTTGGTCAGAAAAATGGCAAATGAAGTTCAATGTTGATAAATGTAAGATTATGCACATGGGCAGCAAGAATGGATGTTACCAATATTCACTTAATGGGGTACCGCTAGGGAAAAGTGATATGGAAAAAGACCTGGGGGTACTAGTGGACTATAGACTAAACTGGAGTAACCAATGCCAGTCAGCTGCTGCAAAGGCAAATAAAGTTTTGGGATGCATTAAAAGAGGTATAGGGGTGAAGGACGAGAACATTATCCTTCCATTATATAAGGCACTTGTCAGGCCCCACATGGAATACTGTGTACAGTTCTGGTCACCGGTGCTCAGGAAAGATGTTACAGTACTGGAGGGGGTTCAAAGAAGGGCAACTAAACTAATACATGGAATGATGGGACTGGAATACCCAGAGAGGCTATCAAAATTGGGACTATTTACTCTAGAAAAAAGGTTAAGGGGCGACCAAATAACCATGTATAAGTACATGAGGGGACAATACAAGGATCTCTCCCAGGATCTGTTTACACCCAGGACCGTGACGGTAACAAGAGGACATCCGCTATGTTTAGAGGAAAGCAGGTTTCATCTACAACATAGAAAGGGGTTCTTTACTGTTAGAGCAGTTAGACTGTGGAACTCTCTGCCTGAGGACGTAGTGATGGCAAAATCCTTAGAGGAGTTTAAAAGGGGACTTGATGTCTTTCTGGAGAGGAAGGATGATATAGGCTATAAATCTAAGGTTATTTGTTAATCCGGGTTACAGGTAGGTAGGAACTATTAGGGGTTGATCCAGGGAACAGTCTGATTGCCATTAGGGAGTCGGGAAGGAATTTTTTTTCCACAAAAGGGTTATTTGGCTTCTGCTCTGGGGGGGGGGGGGGGGGTTGCCTTCCTCTGCATCAACAAAACAGGAGGCTAGACAGGCTGGACTAGATAGACATTGTCTTCATTCAGCCTTACGAACTATGTTACTATGTTACTATGTTATTTCTGTGATTCCCAAAAGTGCACATAGACTTATTATTGTTAGTGCATGTCCTCTTTACTGGCAAAGAAAACTTAGAAGGGTATCCAGCATTAAAGGCCCATTTAGAGGGGACGAGTGCTGGGCATGGCTCCCATGCAGCAGCACGAGATTTAGTATGTGCGGGGACGAGTGTCGGGGATTGCTTGCCCAACATTCATCCCATCTAAATGGGCCTTACGTCAGTGCTGCATCCCCTTCATTAAAGAATCAATGGAAATGCCAGAGGTCAGAACTCCACCAATTATGAGTAGATGGCATATTCTACTGATGTGCCACCATTTCACAAGACTAAAGTCCTAGTGGTTTTATATTTTCTTCTGAATGAGCTGAAGATGGTTAGAAAGCAACAACTGTAGCTGGGTCTTGAAAACCGCATAGACTTACACGTATGATGTAGTACATGTGGCTATACAGTATCTGATATGTAACTGTCCTCCAGACAAATTCCACACTAACCTTGCGTGAACGTGGCCTACTACAAGGTACCTGGCTAATGCCAATTTTACACCTGTAATTATTGGTGTGTCCCAACTCAAAAATGGATTATACGGACTCTAACCCTTACTGAAAGAGGCCCATTGTTGGCAGGAAGGGCCAGAGGCAGGTTCAAATCGAGGACTGCATGTTCAGGTTTTGTGCCTGCTGGGACTTTCAACAGAGGAGATGGGCTCCTTTCAGCCTAGGAAGTGGTTTCTAGCATGGCTGTGCATGAGCCTGATTCTGGGTTATATCCTATATAAAGGTCCCTGTCACATGACTATTTAAACGTTGGCCAAGGGCTTCCAACAAAAATATTAGCACTGCGACCCTGCTCACAAACTTGACTGAATGATATAAAGGGAAAATCTTTTACACAGGACAGTGTTAACAGGCTTCACCGATTCCAGGAACAGTCTCCTGAGTGTCCGCGTAGGCTAACTGTCACATTCTGTTGAGTCTGTAGTGGTCCAATATGTGGTCAATGGTTCTTGCTTGGTGAAAGTCGGAGTACAGAGTCCATGTTTAGTTCAGAGCCTGAAATCAGATTCAGTCTTTAGTGACAGAATTGCTATTGCTGAGTATTTTGCTCTTCATCAAACTTGTTGTCAACCCAAATATTGAGGTGTGATGTGGGACTGAAGCAGAACTCTGCTGGCGTAGACTAATGCTGGGAGCATCTACACATAACATTTTATAGCTTGCCCCCTGCCCTCAGTGTGGCAACTCTTCTACATGTTACCCTGCGACCCAATAGAAATAACCAAATGGTTAGATGGAACAATACCTTTGCAGTGCCACCTATTGGAAAGCAGTATTCCTGCAAGTCATCACTTTAGACAAGCCTTATAGTAATGACTGTGAATTGTAAGCCAGAATATCATACACATACAGCTGTTCGTGGGTTTTGCCCGCTCATCGGTGTGCAGTAGGTTTCTGGTCTGGCTAGTGAGGCTTGTAGATGTAAGACTTGTCTAAATTGAGACATTGACTTGCAGGAATGCTGCCTTCCAATAGGTGGTACGGAGGTATTCCGCCTTTCATTTGCATATTTCCTGGAGGAGCATGGATGGCCTTAAGTCTCAAGTCTCATACACTTTTAGGTGCGCTCCTTAAAGGGGTTTTGTCTTTTAAAAAAAGAAATTCTATGCTCCCCTATTCCTCCCCAGGCAGACTACATCTTTTCCTCACAGACCTTCTCCTTGCTCCTCCAGTCCCCCAGGTCAGTTTGCTGCAAGCTGTTTGGATCCTCTTCTTGTTATAAAGCCGGCATTCCTTGCAATCTCCTTCCTGTAGGTCAGTGAAGGTCATGTCCCTGTGACGCATCGTTCACTGGCAAGGAAGAAATACTGATCTATTGCTGAGACGATGCAGTCTCTGCAATAGCTTGGCACTCCCTGCTAGGCTGTGAACTGTGATGTAACACACTTTGCCGGGCAGAAAAGGGACTACCTGTGAATGTTCTTACTGTGATGAAGCATACAATCAGCCAGCTGGAGGTGAGGTGACTGCAGGAGACAGGAGAACATGCGGTAAGTAGACTGCCTGGGGAGGAATAGGTGAGTATAGAATTAATTTTTTATAATGACAGAACCCCTTTAAGAACCAAACTATACCCTTCCTGACCAATAGAAATAAAATGTTTACATCAATCAGTAGGGCAATATAAGAGCTGACCGCCAGATGTCAGACTTCAGCCATGCGTAAAATATTCAGATCAACGCTAGCAATGTTCTTACAAGCACAGGGCATGTTAATTCACAATGCCCCCTTACATTAACCTTATACAGTCCTATGATGGTGAGAGTTCGGGTCAGTAATTACTATGGTCAGGCTGAGACGAACATCTATATTAAAAGAGAATGAATGCGCTCGTAATACTCGTGCTTAACTGGCTTAATAGTCTATTGGCCACTGAGCAATGAACACATGAGTGGACAATGTGAGGGTTTCTCTAATCATTGCCTACTCTTTCCTATACTGGTCCTTTTAGGAGCTTGAGTAAGATGGCAGCTCTTCTGTCTATTGTCCATATAGCATGGATAATGGTAATTCCTGTAAATTGCTCTGCTCAGGAAAGCATTGAAAGAGGTAATGAAAATTTTAATTTGAAATGCTTTTTTATAACTCTGAACCTTTCAATGTAGTCGTTGGCAATGTGCCCAGTAACTTGAGTTGGCGTACAAAAAGATCTGAGGGACACTTCTAATTCTTTGTGAATAAACGTTCTGTTAAGACGTCTCACACGGGATAGATTATCTTTATTGATTTATTTCCAAAGCTTGATCTTGCAGTGCACATCTTTCTGTTTCTATTGTTGGTTTTCGGCATGAGGCTAGGCTTGCTGACACTTTAGTGAGTAGGTAGAGATGGGATATACTGTAGGCTTGGTTGCAAAATGTGAATGCCTATTAAAAAAACAGGTGATGCACTTCGGATCAGTGGGTTATCTCCAACTGAAGTCAAGGGCTCGTCATCCTTTTTGTCTGAATTAGCAGACCTTTTAGAATATACATTGGCCACACTTGGAGATGCCCATCCAGTAGCATATTGGACCTCCTTGGCCATTGGAGCTGCAGCAATTCTTCGGGGCCTAGATTTTATTAGGTGTTAATCACTTACACAGGATTATTGACCCATGTGGACAGGGCAGTGTCTTGTAGTTGCCATAAATTAGATGCAGATGCTGATGTGCTCTGAACAGCTAACAAGAAGGGTTTTTCGATTCAAGATGCTGCATTTTTCATGAGTCCAAATTTTTTCTTTTCTTTTTTTTTTTTTTTTAAATGCTTTGGAACAATAAAAAAAATTGGTTGCAAGAGGGGAACAAAAGCCTTTATTACTATCGTATTGGTGAAGAAAGCCACAAGTACAAATATGACTCATTGGGGCATAGTTACTAGTGTAATTGTTCCAAGACTTCATTATAAAATAAGCCACAATTTGGCGCATAATTTCAAGTTTCAAAACAATTTATGAAGCAAATACAACAAAAAGAATAATCTACTGCCCCTCACTTGAAAAGAGGGCATAATGAGGTGTGGCCTAACTGCAGCAACTTGTACCAAACTTTTTACATTTTTGTCCAACTTCGTCACCTATTGTTTGGCTTACTTTGTGACTAAAGATGTGCTGAATGTCATTCTGCTTGAGCCACTGTGATAAACGTGACACATTTTAAGGCTGCCTGGTCTGCTTGCGTTGCCTGAAGGCTGCCGCAGGCCCCCTGCACACGAGCGGAAATTCCGCGGCGGGAATTCTCGCCGCCGGATCCGACCCACCCGTCTGCTGGCGGCCTTAGACAGGTGTATTTGGTTTATGCTTTGCTGACTGTAGTACAGAAGTAATGTGAATCTACGTATCCACAGTGGCTGATTTTGTATTTGGTGTTTTTTTTTTTTTTTTTTTTTTATGGCAATATAAAGAGTGAAAAAATAATCATGGTCTTATTGGGCAAATATGGATCAGCATTTGCCAAATACAAAATAAACAGTACTGATGACATACAGTTGTAGTGCTCTCCGTAGTATGGATCCGTATTAGACATGTTTTAAAATATGCTCGTCTGATACAGACCAGAATAGGACATATGTGTTTCTTCCCCATGCTGACCATTGGTCCACATAAAAAAAATTTAAAATCACTGTGAATGGCCTAACTAGCGTGTGCGCTGCCGTGTCTTGTCAGCATGGGCCTTTAAGGCCCATTTACACCAGCCGATTGCTAATCGGTAATCGTTTTAGCGATAATCGGTGCGTGTAATTGTGCGTCCATCGTCCGCTTTTCAGGCACTGCTGGCTGATGGTTAAATTCAAGCTAACCTAAAAATCGTCATTCACTCTTATCAGTAGTTCTCCACGGGAAGTGCTGGTAGCATTGTTTTCCCGTGGAGAACAAAGGATCTGAGTGCAGATAAGAGCCCATGGCTATTAACTGCATTCAGGGAAGGCTTCATTTACCCACCTAATTAGTATTTAAGTAGCTGAGTAGCTACTTTGTGCAAAATGATCGCTCAAAGCTGTCACTCATACTGTCGTTTTGAGCGATCATCGGCCTGTGTAAACCAGCCTTTTGACAGGATTAGCTAACTTTTTCAATTGTGTCCAATTTGTCCTAGGCAACCATGGTGCAAGTTGCCATTTAGTCAAGGCCATAAAGTAGTATTCCTTTATCCACAAGATGTGCCATAAGTCTGCGACCTAGAAATCTCGGATAGAAACGGCCAAGCACACTGTGCTGTTTCTGTGGCTCCCTATGATGTCCATGTGAGTTGCACAAACGGTACAGCACAGTAAGCAACACTGTTTGCGTAGTTTGATAGCAATGGACACAGAACAGCTTACTGTGCTACTGTTTTATGTAGCTCCCATTGACTTGTTTTTTTTTTTAAATGGAGCTGTGGAAAGGGCCTAGCTCTACCATGCATGGTTCTTTCAATCAGCCCGGCCATCTTGTGTTCAGCAGTGCTCCTATCTTGACAGTGTTTGGCTAAGTTGGGCTGTTTTAACAGGGACGTTCCAAAGTTTCCAGTGGCAAATGAAGTAAGCCATCCAGGTTTTGCCTAAAGTACATATATGCATTTTGGCATAGGTTTAGTGTCGTTCAGCCTTGCTAGATATCTGTGCTGCAGAAGAGGCAATCTACTGTATCAGCAATTGTTCGAATTTAGCTACAATGTGCAGCAATAGGTTGAGCTGAAAGGGTTAAACTTGGCATTCTGTAAAGCTGTTTGAGGCTGCAGCATCAGTATTGTCGATCGATCATCTGCAAGGCTTGCTAGCTGCATCGTAGAATGATGATCTCGGTATGTGGTGGTCTTGCGTTCTCTCGCCATGCCAGCTGACGGGGTTTGATCAGTCTCTACCCGGTCTCTGATATCTTGGAAACCACTGACAATGAAGATTAATGCAGCGTCCTATAAAACAGTTTGGTCCCCGATGAACAATGGATCTCTTACTACGCTGGGTGTAGTCTTTGTTTTTCTCTGTTGTTGAGCCTCCTGGTATATGAATAGAACAGATCTTGTATTGATGTATATGACACCTATCGAGGCTGTGGCTGCTGTGACCCTTATATCCACACCACTGACACTTAAAGGGGTTGTCTCGAGGAAGCAGTGAAATTTTTTTTTTTTTTTTTTGCCCAGTCCCCCTTATTAAGCATACATTACTAAGCCCCCCTGTAAATGACTTTTCTAGCTGGTTTGTACTTACAGTTCCAGCGTTTCAGCAACTTATAAAAAGTTTCCCCAAGATGGCCGCGGGCTCTTTTCCCGTCGCTTGCTGTAGCCCGACGTGCGCGCTCCCGAGACGCTACCAGCTGTGTCTCCCTGACAACCAGACGCCCCGCAGCCGCCGACCGGACCCCGGGATTGAACGCGGCCGACCAGTCACCCACCGCCAGGTCCCGGCTCCCCCGCGCTGGGCCCCGGGGCCACAGCGGCACCCCCGTCAGTCCGTCACCCATCACTTACCTGGGCGGCTCGGCTGGGCAGCTGGGCAGCTCTGCACCTTCCTCTAAGAGAGGATGGTAGCAGAATGGCCGCTCCAGCGCGCTGCCGAGAAGATACAGCTCTTCTGCGCATGCGCAGAAGAGCTGTAGCGGCGAGCACACTGAAGCGGCTCGTGCTCAGAGCAGAAGAGCGGACTGCGCAAGTGCGTCTAAAAAAGCAAGCCGCCAGCGAATTTAGACGGAACCATGGAGACGAGGACGCTAGCAACGGAGCAGGTAAGTGAATAACTTCTGTATGGCTCATATTTCATGCACGATGTACATTACAAAGTGCATTAATATGGCCATACAGAAGTGTATAACCCCACTTAATTTCGCGAGACAACCCCTTTAATGTTGCAGTTCTTACAGTCTCAAAAATGATTAGAATCAGCTTGATCCTTACAGCCTATCTATTGTGGCATTACCACTTCAGTGTTTGCTCTTGTGTAGAGAAGAGGGTTATAGAGTCAAGTTTCCTTCCTTTGACTGATGTATTGTTGACTGGACCGAGACTGAAAATGTCCCTGGAAGACAAAACACGCACTCCAACAACTACGGACAGTTTGTAAGGGGGTCTAAGAACTTTATTGCTTTCCTTTTATGACATTTTAAGTAATGCGATGCGGTTTACAGTATTAAAGTTGCAAGAAAAAAGCGATCCCTACTGGCGTTACCTGGATTTCTGCATTGATTTACTAATAAGTAATCTGTTATCTAAAAGCCCTTTTTAATACGAGTGCTTGAGCAGTGCCGATCATCTGTGCCTATTTACCTGGCCTTTCTTACAGACCAGTTCATAACCTAGGGGGCCGAACAATCATTCAGTTAGTTTGCCCCCATTCTTTCATCTCTGTTGGCAGCACATTCCCCCTGTTCACATGGAAAGATGTGCTGACGAGTGCATTTTTATTTTATTTTTTTTCTGGCTGCATGAAAAAAAAATCAGCTGGAAAATGCTTGTTCGTTCATCAGCTGATCTCGGCCCTGTTTAGGCTGGGTTTTCATGTGATGTGTCCATTGTGGTTTAAGGCCTCATGTCCACGAGGAAAATCAGGCCCGCTACAGATTCTCCATGGACAATCCGTAGCGGGTCCCTCCTGCCCCGCGGACATGAGGCATTAAAATAAGAATAAACTCACCTGCTGCAGTCCGTGCAGGTCTTCCCTTCTTTCGCGGACGGATCTTCTTTCTTCGCCCTAGCGGATGTGCCCGGCGCATGCACGCAGCCAGCGTGCCAAGAACATCCGCTGGGCCGAAAAAAGAAGATCCTGCCGCGAAGAAAGGAAGATCTGCATCGCCCGGAGTAGGTGAGTTTAATTCAGGCGCGGGTCTCCTGCGGATCTGGACGGCTTCCATAGGCTTCAATAGAAGTTTGTTTTTTTTCACACTACCTTTTTTGTGTGTAAGTAAAATGGACATAAATATGGTAGAAAAACAGTGAAAACAAAATTCAAGCCCCATGTGGAAAACCCAGCAGGGTCACCAGCTAGAATCCGACCAGTTTGTGTTAGCCTGGCTTTAGTGATCTAGGGTTAAATTAAACGTATTTTCGAGTTACTGTCTCTATATATTAGTCTCACAGACTAACAAAATTAAACTTCAATGCTTTATTGTTTTTGGGTTTTTTGGGTTTTTTTTTTTTTCTTATAATAAAGTAACCAGCATGAAAGTGTAGGGCCCCTCCAGCATTAAGTATGTTTTGTCTGTCTCCTGTCGTCACTGTTGAGTGGTGTATAGGGCAGTGTTATCTGTATTAATGTCTGGTGCCTGGAATTGTATCAGTCTACTCTAGTTATGTGTATTGTCTGTCCTAACTTCTGTATGCAAGTGCCTTGTAATACCTCAGGTGTTAGTGGGAGGAGTTAGAAAAAGAGAGAGTGAGAGAATAGAGACAGGAATTGATAGAAGAGAAGTGAAGATGGAGGAGAGAAGGGCCGCTCCTGCCGATGTTCAGCCTGGATGAAGTCTCTCCTCATGGGAAGTTCATCCCCTCTGGGAATAAGAATGCCACAAATGCAGAGAAGGAGTTGGTGTGAGAATGCAATACCGCCTGCTCCCCCGCTGAACTGCAGCTTAAAGACACCAGTGAGAAAGCTGATTGTCGTTAGCAGCAGAAGGGAACATGTGTGAAAAAAGTGACATGTAATAGTTTGCCTCAAGAAAAGCGCCCATCAGATAACTGTGACCTGAGGATGTGTATACCTTGGGAAAACTGCACTTAAATCAAAATGAGATGTAGACTGTCAATGCGAGAAGGTTTATTCTGAATAACTGAATGCCGTACTGTGCAGAATTCAAGTGAACTGGTTTTGAAAAGCATTTTATTGTGGACTAATCTTTATTCTGGGTGGGTGATTCGTCGCTTTTTCAGGGGCACTGGCGTCACGATGACAAACAAGGACACCATTGGGATAACTAAGTTAAATCCCCTGGCCTGTGGGCTAGGCTATCCTTTGGCCATCTTGGAAGGAGGAAGATGGTAGAGCCACCATGAACTGTCTGCCAAACTATACCCCGCCATCTGCTCAGCTGAAGGTCTGGTTCCCCGTCACTGCAAATGGACATTTATTGTTTTAGGTAAATTTAATCATCAAACTAAATAAACTTCTTCCTTGTAGTGATTGCAAACTGGAACAGCATGTATGCCACAAATTGCCTTGCTGCAGGAGTGGCATGAGAACTTAGCCATCCTGTGCTTCTGGTATGGCCAAAATGGGCGAATTTTGTATTAGGCTGTGCTTGCAACAACACTTTCAATTTTCAGAATATCTTAGCGGAGGGATAATAAAGCAAGTATCAGTCACAGGATCGAAATGTTCCTGCAACCACGACTCGGTGAGGGGATCTGCCAAACGTTGCACAAACTCTACGTTTCAATGGCTTTTGTTGTTGTCTTACCATGTTAGACACATAAATTAGGTCCACGTTGGTCATGCACAGATTCCGAATGTTATAAAATATGCATTGAGGCCATCTATTTGTTTTGTGATTTGCGACTCCTGGTTGACAGTATCAAGAGCACCTTTAGTACTGTTATAGAAATGTATCATTTCAGGCTTTTTCATAGTCCGGTTTATGTCTGGCTGATCGTGAGCAATTGAAAGCAGAAACAATACTGTTTGACTTCAGTTTATGTGAAACCAGAGTTCTACGTATCATAAACATTCTTGTTTTTTTGAATTTTTCATCTCTGGCGGGATCTCTCGTTTATTGCTGTGTGATGTGCCGACAATTGTTAAATTGTCAGGAGGCTGTGGCAGTTCTGAAGTGAGTGGCACAGATGTGAGTCAGTTGTCCATGACTGTTTCTGCTTGTTCCATAGATGGGATCATAAAGTTGCTTCACAAAATACGTGGCAAGTTTCCGCAGTTTGTTGCTTTAGGCCCAATGCCCACAGACAGCTCTCTTGCTCGCTCCTTGCTGCAACTCACCTGTCACCCGCGTCGGTCCTCGAATCTTTAGAGACGAGTGGGGAGATACTCGGCTAAGGCATTACTCGCTCGAGTATACTCACTCAGCTCTACTCAGCACCCATACACGCCTTGAAAACATTGCTACTAGAGATGAGCGAGTATACTCGGTAAAGGCAATTGCTCGAGCGAGCATTGCCTTTAGCGAGTACCTGCCCGCTCGAGATGAAAGGTTCGGGTGTCGGCGGCGGGCAGGGAGCTGTGGGGGAGAGCGGAACGGAGGGGAGATCTCTCGCTCCCTCCTGCTGACAGCCACTACTCACCGCTCCCCCGCGCCGGCACCCGAACATTTCATCTCGAGCGGGCAGGTACTCCATGAAGGCAATGCTCGCTCGAGCAATTGCCTTTACCGAGTATACTCGCTCATCTCTAATTGCTACTTTGTTCAGTAATAAAATTCTTGCAGGCAAATTGTTACTTACAGCCACTGATTGAAGAAGACCAAACGCTGCTTTCATTTCATTAGCCGATGTTCTTTTTCAAATCGATTTCAGCATTGACCAGGTTGTAGTATACACCAATTGTTTCATCAGACATTGCTTGCTGTGACATCAGATTGCTGCGAAAGCTGGAAAGAGTCCTCTGTCCATGATCAAATGTCTGTTCTGGTTGTGCTCGACGACATTCAGCTTCTCATCAGTAGAGACCGACGATTCTTCACTTTCATCTGTGTTTATGTGAAAGTCTTCCTTTGAGTTGTTATCGCATTCAGTCTGAAAGTCCCCCATGTTGCTGCACAAGTACTTCACCGTTGTCTTAATCGAATTCATTCAAAATCTGCAATATTCTCTCTTGTTCTCTTATCCTATCTATCTAAAACAATGAAAACGGCGTTTTACAAATGTTCAAATTCACAAAATATAAACCTAAATATCCACTTCATATCCCGTTACAAAGGTAATGAAATCAAAATAACTTGCTTACACAAATAATTCATAATGGACCTTGATTCACTTTTCACACGTAATCCCTAAACATTCGTCTGAGAAACAAATAATTTGCGGGAACTCTGGAAGTAATTGGCGTGCGCACACTATGCATACGTTCGGGTCAATCTGCTCAACTAGGAAGGTGCGGAGTGGGGAAGTACCAGAAACACTCCTAGACACCGACTGCATCAGTGGTCTGTAGTATGACGAAGGTTTAGTGATCTAGGGTTAAATAAGGTGTTTCATTTACAGAGGGGAGACTTAAAATATGGGGGCTTTGCCCATTAAATGACTGGCCACATGCCTAGTTATTGACAGATCTACTCTTCTGTACGATTGGGTTGCATCAAGGCATAGTTTCCAATAACCACGTTTAAACACACAAAGCTGGAAAAGCTGCAAAAAAAATTGCAATGGCCTGCATGTAAATCAATCCATGGTTAGATGAAATATCAATCTAGCTAAGCTACTTCAGATGGGTCAGTGATCCAGGGAGTTGATCTGATTGCCAGATTTAGGGTTTGGAAGGATTTCCCCACCCACCCATTAAATGAGGAAAATTGGCTTCTACCTTTCCCCACCCCTTCCTCTGGATCAACATTGCAGGATAATGGACTGAACTGCAGTATAGCTGGGTTGAATATGAACTCTTTGCCCATATGCAATGTATTACGTGTGGACATCATTTGCATATGCTGCCCATACAAAAGTTCAGACTTTGGGAAAGGCATGTAGCGACCTAGTTCTCGCGTGTGTCTATACACTCATGGATCAATGGAAGTCCATTTGCTTTCATTGACGCCATTCACCCCAGATCACATGTCTGTGCATCACGCTCTTAATACACGGTGAAAAAATACCTGGGGACATGAGCCCCTAATCTGTAATACCAAACCAGGTCACTGCAGTGGGAATGGAGTGGTCTGCTTCATAGTGGCCCAGAGAACAGCTCATCGTCGGGGATCCCGGACAACAGCCCATGATTAACTTTTGATGTATCCTGAGGATAAGTTATTAGTAGCTCCCAATGGGACAACCCCACTGACGGTCACAAGCAAGGTGACCGTCAGTGTATATGTATAGCCTGATTGTCTTGAATGCAGCATGTTTTGTAAGCAATATTGCGGGGTTTTGTTTTTTTTTTTCACCTTTCTATCAGTCTATGGAGTCTGGCAATGAAAGGGTGCTGAGGATTGCTGTGCCCTCTCACCTACTCTGATAATCCACTCACAGAATTTATGGGCCTGGATCCATATAATCCCTGCCACTCTGTACAGTACATGGTAATCTTGTGTTGGTGTGCAAGCCTTTACAATCGCTGTGTGTCAGTGCAATAAAGACACAATACTGCAACAAGGGAATTGTCAGATAGTGACATCATGGGACGCTTTACTTTTCTGGTTATTAAAGTCCATAAATGCCACCTGGAGAGAACTTTGCAGAATTGCTCTTACTGCCACTTCTCTTGCTGGTGGGGTGAGCAGCAATGCAAGATGCAGCCTGTGGACAAGAGTTGTATGGCTCATTGGGGGAAGAATGCCGCAATTTTTTTTTTTTCTTATCGCGTGAGTTTTCCCCGATCAAAATCACGGCTGTCTGCATTGGTTTGCGTAAACCACTGCGGGATTTCCGCCAGTGTTCATTTGGCCTAATAGAGATGAGTTATGGAGGGATGGGGTATTTGTGAATTTTACTCTGTGTAAAATAAAGCCATATTGACAAATACAGGATTATTGCAAATGATCTTCCTGATTTTTGAATTCCTCAACTCACATATAATGACACTTGGATACGTATCCACAGCAGAGATGTTCAATGTGAACCCACTTTGTGACTTGACAAACAACATGCCTCTGGTCAAGTTCCTGCCATACACATTGTAGCGTATCACGACTGACTGACTGATGCAATGGCTTCTGTGATGTGTACTAAGTCTACATGCCACCCTTACCACCCACCATGTATGATATGACCCTCCCCCAGAGAAAAGAACCACAAGGTGTAAGCCATTGGGGAATGTGGAGACCAAGGAAGAAGTTCAGGGCCAATCCATCTGTTTAGTAGTCGCCTACTGAGGTCACTTCTGACTGCATTGGGGGGGCACGAATCTATAGCATGTCCAGGTACGAAATCCCAAGGATTGTTTCCTCGTGAAAAAAAAGGGGTTGTCCGGTTTCAGGGCTGCTAACAATTGCAATCGGTAGGGATAATGCCACAAACGTTTGCGGTGAAACTTTCATCCTGTCGGCTGTGAGACGTCCAATTCTCTCCTTGCTGCTGGTGGATTTTCGAGGTCTTCATATGAAACTTGCACAGACACTTTCCGCTGTTTCCGCACTTAATGAAGGACAGCCAGATGAATTTTGCTTCCAGATGCAACTTTTTTCCTCTAAAATTGGGGTACCACTTACGAATTGTGCACCCATTGGATGGATCTTCACCAAGCTTGCTTTAAAATGTAGCACACTAATAAGCTGGTAGATGTGAAGGTCAAGGACACACAGTGCTCTCCTGTCTTTGTTGGCAGGTGTTTTGTCTCATATACAACCCCCCCCCCCCCCCCCTGCCCAGGTTTTGGGCCTCCATTAGCAAAACTGTTTAACGGTGAAATGTCCTTGACCATAGCAACCAATCACAGCACAGCTTTCATTTTACCTCCGCAGCTTGAGAAACGCTGTGATGGGTTGGGCAACAAGGACCTCTTATTGCTGGACAGTTTTGTTACAAGTTAATGAGACATTATTAAGTTTGTTTGCATTGATATGAAACTTGGGTATGCGAGTTATAGGGGTTTGAAATTGGGAAGATCGCTTGTAATAACCCTGTACATGGGCCCAGGCTGGAATTAGATGGACAGCTCCCCCAAGTTCTGGGATGTGTAAGGAGTCTGATCCAGTGTATTTTTACAGTTAAGATAAGCTATAAAGGGTCTAAATAACCACCTTAGTAGTGTCTCCGACTAGTAAGACTTGTAGTGGCCTTACTTTTAGCACACGGACTGCCACACAGAGAGAAGTGTACTTGTGGCCGCAGGGTTTTATTACAAAAATATAATAAACTTCAAAAACTTTCTTTTTTCTGGACATCAGAGGTAAGTGAAATACTAGATGCTGTGGCATTGCTGCATAGCTGCAGTTTCAGGGCATGGAGGGGACAGAGGACCTGTTACTATTGAGGCTACTAACAGAATCACTGTTACTATTGGGGGCACTGCTGGTGGTTCCGTTACTATTTGGGCACTAGAATAACTGAGGTAAAAGCACGCATTGTGGTAAGCCACACCTCCTTTTACCTTGACAGATACCGGTTTGTGACAAAGGTGGCAGCCCTAGTTATATGTAACTCATAAGGTGCTGGAATCCATTTTTACATTGGATGCCATGCGAGTTGTCTGTGGCTCACATGTTTATTGAGTTTGTTTCCAAGAATTGAATACTTTGTCACTCCAAGTATTTAGTTGCCTGGTGTGAACCTTGGATGTTCCTGGATGACAACCTCTGAACAATGCCACATTGCCACATACCATCATATCGATTTGTCAGATGGCTGGCAGGCAAACGTTCAAGGTGACGTTATGGGAATCTGAGAGCACAGTCAGCTCATATGGCACTTGAGCAGAACAGGGCTGGCAGTGAAATGCTGATTTGACTACAAACACAATGAGCTAGTTAGATTTTCACAAACCAACGGCGGGGTTTTGCCCAGGGGGGCACGCCTCACATAACATGTATGCTGCAGCAGGATCTGCCTGCATACCACTCAAGGTAAAGAGAACTGAGAGTTATCTATGTTTCATGAAGCTCCGGGCTTAAAACTGTTATCCGTTAAAGCCAACTCTCTTGGCAGTTAATGTGTTAAAGCACGGGTATGAAGGAGTCTCAGTAAAAAGGAAGATCACACATTGCAGATTGTTGTAGACCTTTCAATCACGGGCCAACTACTCTGAATGGAGTTTAGAGAAATTAATGAACCTCTTGTGGACAAAAAGCCATTCATATGTGTGGCCCTGACTTTGTCACAAATTTCTGCATCAAATGTCTTGCATGTAGATCTGGCCTAATTTTGGGAGACAGGACTGTCAATTTAGAAAAAAATTATTACTTGTTAACAGATATTTGTACGTTAACTATTTTATTCAGGATTTAAGGCCCCAGTTTTCCATTATAATGCTAGTATTGAGAATGAGTCCTAACTGCAGTTCTGGATTTTGCCACTAGATGGCAGTGTTCAATAGTCTTTTAATGTTGGTGTCGGATGCAAAAATTTATTTCCTTAATTATTTTTTCTTTGTGCTGCCTTGACGCTTATATTTTTCAAAATGTGAAATATTAATTTCAATGTATCACTTGACTTTTTTTCCGCTGACTGAGATCATGTTTTGTTGCATATAGCTGAACTATGAGACTTTTTAACATGCATTTAAAGGGGGTGATATAAATCAATTCAGCTTCTTGCTCATTGCTTTATATTTAATGCATACGACTGGAATGACTATTTTGGGAAACTTTCTTGGTCTAGGCACTGGTTGTTGGAGACTAAAATATGAATGGCCTGTGCTCTGCATGGGTCATCAATATCAGATGGGTGCTAGGAGTTGGACCCATATCCTGAAAAGACACTAGCATTGGAGTGAGCACTGTTGTACATTTTGTAGCAGTGGTGCCTGGTAACGCAGCTCAATCCCACTCCATGCCAAGAGGCGCGCTCATTCAGGTACCACGGCCCATGATCTGTGGGATGTTGAGAGCCGCCGATCTAAGATAGACTCATGAGGGTATGTGATCAATAGTTTTGCTCTTTAATACAGCCAAATGCATGAGTTTAGGTTATTTTACTGTGCACTGAAATGACTGCCAATGCTTCTGCATTCGGTCTTGTTGATTCGGTACAGTTGCTGCGTTAATCCAGTCTTGTTCTGCAAAAGCTAAAGGAAAAACTGCACTCTGTAAGCCAGGCCATAGGCCGGCTGCACACCAGCGGGTCGTGCTCCGCATACGGGAGTCCACAGCAGGATCCGACCCTGTGTCAAGCCGGCTTCCGTGTGTACCTGCTTTTTGTCTTTTACTGTACTGCAGATGATCCACATGGCTTGCCGTCGGACATGCGCAGAACCGTTTTTTCTTTTTTTTTTTTTTTTCCCCTAATTCCCTGCTTTTCCTGCACATCACAAGGCAGTGACGTGGGTACTTGTGACTTTTCTGCAATGTCAAGGGCCATGGGTCAGATGGCTTCCATTGACTGCAAAAATGGAACATGTTTGGTTTTTTTGCTTATTTTTTTTTTTCCTGCTTGTGTGCTTTTCCATAGCATGCTACAAATCATTTGTTGCACACTTACTGCCTTTACTATGGAGAGGTGAAAGGATGCAAAATAATGGTCCATTTTATTTTTTGTAATCTCCAGATTGGCAGAGTTAATTTGTATCCAATTGATTTCTGTCCCATTTTTTTTTCATTGTGCGATGTCCTTGGGCAAGATGAAAAATGAATATTCTAATTGTTCTGCAAGCTCATGCTGTTTCATTGTAGTAGTGCAAGGTCAGACAAGCACATAAATCACGTTGCCCATTTTTTTCCCATGAATATCACCTTTTTTCCCCCAAGGGTATGTCGATTTAACATCTGATTATGAGCTTGATATTTCTGAACATACTTGAGGTGGAAAAGTTACAATTGTAAAGGTGTTTTCCGCTAAGCAGATCCTGAAACCACAGGATAACTGATAAATGTATGATTGCCGGCAGTCCCAGTGGTTGGACCCCAGCAATCGCAAGAATGACGGTTCACAAGTGAATGAAGCGGCGGTGCGCATGTGTAGCATCACTCCATTCAGTTCTATGGGTCTGAGGGTGTGCATGACTTTATAGAGCAGAGGTCACCATTGTCCCACTCACTTGGGAGGCTCCGCGATGGCCGTTCTTCTGACTAGGGATTCCAACCGTTAAAACCCCAGCAATCATACATGTATCGCTAATTCTGTGGATGGGTGATAAATGTATTGAGTGGGAAAGGCCCATTAAGAATCTGAGTTGGGGGTCTTCTCTGTGGATCCCTGCCAGTTCTGTCATACATTCACAGCTCTCTTCAGCTCCCAAGAGATGTCTCATTGTGTTAATTCCAGGCTTTGGCTGGAACACTGACTATAGACGCAGGTTTGTCTTGAAGCCGCTCCTGCATTGTTTGGGCTGTTCCTTGGGGGTCATTCACCTGTTGGAGAAATTCTGAAGGAAAACCAGCTCTCCAGTGCTGGGCACTTCAGATTCACTTTCTGCTTTGCTCAGTTCATCTTCCCCTGGATCTTGACTCCTTTATTGGGGGGGGGGGGGGGGGGGGGGCTCAATTTTGTGTTTGCACACATGAAAAATCCAATTAAGGAAGATGGAACAATACCTCTGCAGCGCCACCTATTGGATGGCAGCATTCCTTCAAATCAATGTCAGACCCTTTAGTCTTTAAAACAATGATTGGGAATAATCATTGTTCTTAAGACCTGTATAAAGGGTCTGACATTGATTTGAAGGAATGCTGCCATCCAATAGGTGGCGCTGCAGAGGTATTGTTCCATCTCCCTTAACTGCATATATTGCCCATTTGAGCTTGCATGGCCTGATAACTCTCCTCACTCATCTCCTGGGTGTCTCCTCACACACCATTTAGGTGCTCTCCTTTTAAGAAGAGATGATACCACTCCCGACCCCGAAAAATGAATGTGCATGCAAAAAAAGCCACAATATTTAGTGAATAGGCACAGTTTCGCTCCATAAAAGCTGCGTATATCGGACCGAACGGCACACGCCTGTGTGAATGAGGGCTTGGCCTCTAGAGTTGACTATATTTCTATAACATGTTACCACCACCATGCTTCACTATACGGTATGGCACATGGGTATGAGCAGTGCCTGGCTTACTATGGACTTGGCTGGAATCACATGCACATATTTTATGTTGCATTTGCACATTAAATGACAGGTTAGTGTGCATTGTCGCAAGATGCATTGGGAACCGTGCTCTGTTTAGAACAGGCTACATTACTACAACATGCCCTATCCTGTAGATAAAAAGCAGCTACAATTAAAGGGATATTTCCATCTTGGTCTCTTATGTGATAACTTTTATGGTACATTTCTTGGCTAAGTAGCACCTAGGGTTCCTTAATAAAAGTACAATGCAAATCAGGGAGATGGAACAATACCTCTGTGGCACCACCTATTGGAAGGCAGCATTCCTGCTAGTCAAAGTTAAACTCTTCATACAAGCCTTGTTACAATGACCAAGAATTGAAAGCCAAGCCAGAATCCATACACAGACAGCAGTTTCGGGGGTTTTGCCTTTCATCAGTGTGCAGCAGGATTCTGGCTTTGCTAGTGAGGCCTGGGACGGGGGTCAGGAATGCTATCTTTTCTCAAAAGGCCAATTATGCTCCTCTTGGTAATGTGAAAATAAGGGAGATGGAATAATATCTCCCCCTAAGGAGAAAAGAAAAAAGTACAATGTGATGCAAAAAATGTACGGTAGTCTGAATCTAGTGAACTGAAAAAGTCCTATATCGCTGATGGAGGAGTCAGCATGGAACCCTTTAAGGGATGATATAGGGTTTTTTCATAACTCTCTATTTTTTTTTTCTCTACATTGCTTAAAATGTAACTTCTACCTTATTTCATTAATGTACCTGCAGCGAAGCATATAGATACAGTTGTATGAGTTTAGCTTATTTGACTTTTTCGCTAAGTTTGCTCTGCATGTCAGATGCTGTGTCTGATGGGAACGCGAGCCTACACGCTGAATGGACTATATTTTGGAAGTGAATGCCTCATCAGCTTAAAGACCACACTGCAGGTTATTTGTATTCAGCACTTCCATTCAGGCCCTGTGCCTGACACTTTGCAGTTGGCAACTCAGCAGTCTTTCAAGCATGTGATACCAAAGCACCTGCTTGTATGTACATGAAGTAATGACTTTGTGGAATTACTTCTGGTTTTCCGTTTTCTTACCTGAGCTGTAAAGTCAGTAGCGCCGCAGAACTCCCTGAAGCGCGGCGCACGATGGATGCTTATGAATACTTTGTATACCGCAGATAACTCTTGGTGGTTGTGGGGTGCTTTTACACGGGTCAGACTTGCTGGCCTTCGCTCGGGTGGCCTGTTTATACAAGCAGATCGATCATTGGCTTGTTCAAACGAGAAATCATTTGTCGTTCACTGTATAAGGCTGCCTGCACACTGCAGAGCCGGATTCCGCATGCGGGAGCCTGCAGCGGAATCCAGCTGTGACCTAGGCCACCGTCCACACGTACCTGTCTTCATCTGTACTGCGGATGGGCCGGATGGCGAGCTGTTACTAGGCGATGACGCGGGTGCCGTGACCCTTCCACTATGTCAAGGGCAGTGGGTCTGACGGCTGCGATTTCTTTTTGTTTTTTGTGGATTCCCGGTGTGTACGCCGACTGGATTCCGCAATGCAAATCCGCCTGTGTGCAGGCATCCTAAATGAGTGAGAGCGACTGAACAATCCTAAACTGAATGATTAGTGAAAAAGCAAACTATTTTTATTGCTGCATAAAATGAATGAAAAGAAAACCATTTATGGTTGGCTCAATTGTTAGCTGAACGGTAATCGCTCCATGTAAAAAGGCTTTAAACCACACAGGAAACCTCAGAACTGGGAGTGGGGTGTCTCTTCGCTCTCAACGGGACTGTCACTAGACAGCGTCTCACAAAAGTTGAGTCACTTGGCTTACGGGGAATCCTGCAGCGTGTTGGTACAGACACGTGGCTCGGCAATGCCATGGAACCAGACCCTTCATAGTCAAACTGCATCTTGGAGTGAGGTCTCTGGGCACAAGGTCTATACTGTGCAGTGTAGCAGGCTATGGCTCGCCTTCCACACTGAATCTCGGCCAATACACTGGTCGCTGTATTCCCTTGGAGATTCAGCGCACTTCTTCAGCTTTGCTGTGTCACACTTCTGCTATTCCCGAAACCCTTTTTTGTCATCTGAGTTGCTTAGCAACACCCCCTCCACACACACACACACACACACACACACACACACACCCTC
This sequence comes from Eleutherodactylus coqui, assembly GCF_035609145.1. NCBI lineage: Eukaryota > Metazoa > Chordata > Amphibia > Anura > Eleutherodactylidae > Eleutherodactylus > Eleutherodactylus coqui. Next base: position 99,074,925 of record NC_089838.1, on the reverse strand, counting down.
ACCCCCACTCTATCCTGGCACTAACTCACTTCACACCAGAAGGCACCACTACTTAAGAAATGGGGGGGAAAAATGTTTATTTGATAACTATAAATCCAAAAACCTGCCTTAACCCTTTCCAATCCAACTTGTATTCCAGTTTTCCTAGGGGCATTTTTTTTTTCTGCTGTTATAGAATGGTGCTATCTGCTGGCTAAAGCCAGTACTGCATGAGGTGACACATTGGATAGGCTCCGACAGCAGAGAGGCTGGCAATATACAGTAAGAGAACCCCGACGGACGTTTTCCAACATCACAGCTGTACAGCCTTAAATCATAATGTCTTCAGACGTCAGACAGTGGATTGGAAAGGGTTAAGGGTTTGGTGGATACGTGCTTCAGGCCAAAGAATTTCTTACAATAACATGGCTGTATAAAATCTCTGCCAAGTGGAAGGTTCCTACCACTCAAACATGACATCACCCATTGACAGTGAATGGTGAAGACCGCCCACTTGACGCACTTCAAGCAAATGTAAGGACACAGAGTATGGAGCAATAGAGGTGAGTATGAACAAAAAAAGAGGCTGACAGTTCGGTTCACCAAATATCAGCAAAAAGTTTGGTCTGAATTATTTCAAATTGACCTGAAAGTTTGGCAATAACTCAGACTGCTCTATAAAACATAGATGCATTCCTAGGTGACCAAAGGACTTTTAAGCTGTTAAAACAAAGTCTTTTCACTTTTTTTTTTTTTTTTCTCCTCTTTTACTTGAGACTTGGGTTCTCCCTGACCAGACTTTTAGCAGTTTGTCTTGGCCAAACCCACTAGTAGGCAAAGTGTGACCTGGAGCAGCGTTTGACCGCTTTGATTCACTAAAAAAAACTAGCTGCGATATCAGGACGGCAACTACAAAGCCATGCAGCTGACCTTGTTAACATTAGGACATGATGGGTGCTCTTTAAAAAAAAACAAAACACCTTTTTTCCCAAAAGGGAATCGAGGCAAAAATGCTCTTCTAAGATAGAAGAATGTCAGACAATCATGTTCTTGGACTGCCTCCAGTTTCCAAAACTAGAGCCAGTAAGACTTATTCTGCACTGCTCAAAGATCTTCATGACTGGAAATCTGATTCATCAATTTGTAGGCTGCATTTAGAATGGTTTGCAGAAAAATGTATCTGAGTCTTCCAGTAATTGAGATCTCTGACCAGGGAGCTCGGGAATGTATAGCATGACTTGTCAGGTGATGTATATGTAATATAGATTATATAGGTGTTTGTGTATACTGCATATAGACAATATGTTCTATGGAAATAAAGCATAATGTTGAGAGATAGAAAATGTGTGTGTGTGTGTGTGTGTATATATATATTAGTGTGTATGTATAGATATATACATACACACGTTACTGCTCACAGAAGGATGGATATCTAGGTTGAGGTTCTAAGTAATGTTTTCTGCATGCAAATTTCTCTATATATTTTTCCCTGTTCCAGACTAAACAATGTGAAATCTCTGGCGTGTCTACAACTTTCCCGATTGCGTGTGTGATGCATTATATTGAGATGCTGATCTTCCTTTAAACCAGTAGGACATCATTTATAAGCCGAATTCTTCCGATGTGGATAACAAGAAGTTGTTTTTCTTCCTTTTAATCAAAAGGCTGCAGGACATGCTGCTTACTAATATCAAAGCCTCATTCGTGCGCAGGGACTCGGCGGACCCATACTTTGATGCGTTTTAATACAGTTCTTTATGCCAGAGTTTGCCTTTTTGTACACTGCTGAAAGGAAATTGGGTCCCCAGTGCTTCTCTTTGGAATCTCAACCACAGTGAAAGGAGTCTGAGAACTGACTAAGCATTGTTTTGGAAGTGTGCGCTCGCCCCCCTGCTCTAGGAAGGTTAATAGAATGTACGTTGGTTTGGGTTTTAAGGGCTGATGGTCGGGCGTAGGATTTCCCAGCGCTCTTCCATTTTTTTTTTCCATCTACCTTCTTGTTTTTAAGTGCTAAGATGACTCTCCTGTGGCTCTTATTGTGTTGAGATATTTGGTATCTCGTACAGTAGATGCTGCCGTCCCCGGAGGGCTCATTCTGAATATATTCAGCTCTGTTTAATGTGTCATCATTAACGAGCCTTTCTTATCTTTTGAAGATATGCTTATTACCACTTTCATTTTCGGAGGTTTAGAGAGGGGTCTTGCTAGCTAGGTGGAGGATTATTGCTGCTATTAGTTCTTGGCCCTTTAAACTAATCACTATGTGAAAAAATATCTAAAAATACTAGATTGTAAACCTGTAAAAATCCTTCTAAATGACGATTCTGTTAATTTTCTTGTAAAGCCTTAGGCCTCATGCATACAGCTCTACTGGGTCTTGTTCATCGGCTGTCGTGGTTTATTTTTTTTTTTTTTGTTTTTGTTCCCATTGAGCGTATATGCTGGGAGAATATCCAGATGTATACATTAACAGGAGCCTGTGACTGATATCTATTATGGCATATGCATCATGAAAGATTCATGATATGCATTGAATGAATTCAGTACAGTGGCATTGATCAGCTTGCCACAATCTTGCGATTCATTTTTAACATTAGAAAGTCCCATTGACATTCGTGTAAAAAAAAGGACATGAGCTATTTTGGCCATAGAGACTTAATGGAAACGCTATAACCCTATTTTTCTGTTAGCATGGCCATATGAGGGATTATATATTGCATGGAGAACTGTCTGTGTATGTTTTGGGGAATGGGGGAGTTGTACTTTTCTTTTTTTTTTTTTTTTTCGTCTTGTAGGGGACTTGAACCAGAAAAGCTATGAGCACACTCCCTCTATGAACCCTTAACATGCCGAGATCTACATTAGTGGGGATCGGTGAGATTAAGTCCTATGTGTACAGGATGTATTTGCCTTCTGTGGCATTAAGGGGTTAGACGTGCTCAGAGCTGGAAGTGTAATATGTTTTGCTACCATTGATCAATGGGAGCTATACTATTGCACTTTCTTCTTTGCCCCCATTGCAGATGTTCAGCCCTCCTGCAGTGAAGTGCTTGACCTGAGATCAGCTGATTGTCTAGGGGATCCCGAGCGGCAGAGCTCCACCGATCAGCTATTGACCTATCCTGAGGGTGGGTCATCAATGCTGCAAGGGGTTAAATACCCAGAATACCACTTTAGTAAATTATGCTATGCGGTATACATATATATATATTTTTATACTATTCCTCCTGCACCAGGCTCTTTTGATCACTATTTGATTAAAGGGGTTGTCCCGCGCCGAAACAGGATTTTTTTTTTTTTCGATAGCCCCCCCCAACCCCCCCCCCCCCCCGTTCGGCGCAAGACAAACCCGATGCAGGGGTTTAAAAAAAAAAAAACGGATAGTACTTACCCGAATCCCCGCGCTCCGGTGACTTCTTACTTACCTTGCGAAGATGGCCGCTGGGATCTTCACCCTCGGTGGACCGCAGGTCTTCTGTGCGGTCCATTGCCGATTCCAGCCTCCTGATTGGCTGGAATCGGCACACGTGACGGGGCGGAGCTACGAGGAGCAGCTCTCTGGCACGAGCGGCCCCATTCAGAAGGGAGAAGACCGGACTGCGCAAGCGCGTCTAATCGGGCGATTAGACGCTGAAAATTAGACGGCACCATGGAGACAAGGACGCCAGCAACGGAACAGGTAAGTGAATAACTTCTGTATGGCTCATAATTAATGCACAATGTACATTACAAAGTGCATTAATATGGCCATACAGAAGTGTATACCCCAACTTTGTTTCGCGGGACAACCCCTTTAATGAACCCCTATGGACATTTAGTGTGTACGCGGCTTTCCCATCATACGTGCTAAACGTATGGCAAATACATGATGTAAATGAGGCATTAAGGCTCCATATACATATAAAGTCCGAGTAGCTATACAGACTGCAGTCACCTATAGAAATCTATGGACCTAAACTGATCTCCTATGGAGGTGGTCATACTTATTCATATGGTATCCATACGAGAAAATGTGCCATGTCTGATTTGATGGTACATTAGTCAAATATTCCATAATGCGTTGCCCTGCAAAAGCATCCTCTGTGTGAGGCCTTACTGCAGTGAGGAGGATGGGGGACATGAGTCAAATGTTTCTGAGATTGGTGGAGGTTTCAACGATGAAACTTCCACCAATAAGCAAGTCGTCCCCCTATCATGTGGATAGGGATAGTTTTGTTATTCTGGTACAACTCCTTTTAAAACTATTGTAGGCTTTTCTGCTTCTGTTAGTATCTTAATGAGTAGATCTACCAGATTTTAGGATGTTTTAGTGACATTTGGCTATGTAACCCTACTGTATGGAGACAGTGTTGCATGTGCATTGCAGCAAGTAGTAGTAGTTTTATCCAAAATGATACCCTTGGTTGGACGGTCCCACTAGAGAACGTGGTCAGCTTGATGGGTCCAAGCTCTGATAACAGTACAGATGTTACAGGGCCCATGAGGTCCAGCAGTACGTGGTTCCTTTACTTGCTGCTAGATTTTTACATTTTTGCTTAGTTCACTAATAACCTTCTAGTTTCCCGGTAAAGCTTGTAGGTTGGTACCTTTCCACGCTTTGCCAACTTCTACCCTCATACTAAGGACACCCCTCTATGAGCCATAACACTCTTGAACTCCTGTTCTGGCAATCTTGTCCCATCAATGCGTGACTTGAGGCTATGAGCAGATGGCCCAGACAGCTAATTTTATAGAAGTTTGTCTTGGTAACATGTATTGTATTTTACATACTCTTAGTCGTACATGGGTCTAATGTTTGTCTAGATTGGGTTTAGATACCATTTTTGGGTCTCATCACTAGGAAATCCACTATGAGATGTACACATGGAGTCGTCGCTGGCCCTGTGCTCACTCCTAAGAGGCTCAATGCAGATCGGTACTTGAGTTTCCTGTAGATGGTGGATGACTTCTTGGCAGATCAGCTCCTATCTTAGCAGAATTCGGCTGCTTTTCTTCAGTCATAGAGCAGTCCCATGAAACGTAGAGAGAAGTGGGAAGTGGATTCCTGCTTCTCACATGCTCCTCCAACTTTTTGCTATTTGGTTTAACTCTTACAACTCAAAATCGGAATCTATGTTCTGGGGGCCTGTATGCCATACCACTGTGTAGCACATCCATGCCTTCCTATTCAAGTACACTATATCTCAATACCGATGTCCTATATTGCAATAACCCTGGTTCAGTCTCTTTGACCACACCTTGTATCTCCCCTAACGTGAAGGTTCACCTCAATGCCCAGTTGTCTTGTGTAAGTTTTTGACGTTCTGTTTTTGACATTAAGCAATTTAGGAATCGGTACTTGCTCATTATATGATGAAGTAATGTTATCATTCAGTTGTATAGTTGGGAATGGAGGGAATAAGGCGTTGTGCCAATAGGCCCCTCCAGTAATGGAAGAGCGGTGTCTTCAGATGACTGCGCATCATACAGCAGATAGAAATGACTAATATGTCTCCTGTTCCCAGGCTTCAATCTGGTAAAATAGATTGCACTTTCATTCGTATGATTACCTAACCCCCGGGCGTTACTTAATCTGGTTAGCTGAACACATGCATTTGTCTTGTTTTCTTACTACTAAACTCACGGATTTGTGATTTTTGTTAATTGCACTTCGGACATTAATAGGATGTGAAACCTTTCTAATTTACACTAATCCTGGTTTGTTCTTTAGCAAAAGGGTCTGTAAGGGACTTATTCCACACGCATTAGGTTTTTGTTCTGCCCTTGTGGGGTGTTTTTTGCACCAGTTTTGTGGCATCTTTAAATGCGCTTTTTTTTTTTTTCTTACTTTTTTTGTACACCGCGATGGAACGGGATTCTAAAAGGGGGAAACGCGAGGAAATATATAATATACACTTTTCTGCTAGATCCTTCCCAAAGCCCCCCCCCCCCCCCCCCCCCCCTCAAACTACATCAAAAACTGCAGCAGTGTTCCTTGGAAAATGTGTGGAACTACCCTTAAAGGGTTTTTCCAGGGAAAGCCTGTTGACTTGTCCTCAATAGTGGATCGGCTGGCGTCTGCCGCTCAAGACCCCAGCTGACTTGGCTGATCGGGTGCCCGCTGTCAGCGTCACAATACGCAAAGATACAGATTGGAAGCCGCTGCCATTCAGTCTGTGTAGTGGTCGGAGCTTGTAACTGCAGGTTGCGGCTCCCGATGATTTTAATAAGACCCTAGTCTACAATCCCAAGCATCCGCTGCTACATGGGTTGAAGGAGCAGCTCTCACTCTGAGCTGCTGTATTGCAGCATTTATAGAGGGTGCCTGATCAGCTGATATGGCCAGGGTCCTGAGCAGCGGATCCCAGCCGATCAACTATAAATGACCTATCCTGAGGACAGGTCATCAATAGTATTTCCCCGGAAAACCCCTTTTAAAGTGAATTTGGATATTTTACATATTGTGGACAGGGGAAGTCCATATTGTGGATGTCTAGTAACCCACCAAAAAATTTGAACTACCGTGTTTCCCCAATAATGTGACAGATCATTTTTTTGGGTATTTTCGGGGGGGCTTGAAATAGTCCTATCCCAAAAATAAACACTAGCTACACTACATTAAAAAATAATTACGTCAGACTCATCCAGGTCTCTCACGCCGCTCTACAGAGGTCCGAGCTGTTCTCGCATTATTAAAATGACAGGGTCTTATTTTCAGGGAAACATGGTAATATCTGTAAATGTATAATTGGGCATTAAAAGCCTCCCCCTCCCTCCTCCTGGTAACTTGTGGTGTAATGTTTTTAGAATAAAGGGTATTGTTGTAAAGGGCCGCTATCACATTCTGAAATGTGCTAGAAACGGCACAAGGGGTCACTAATGTAATGTTACATCAGTGCCAAGGTCTTCAGGTGGATAGCACGATCTCCTTTAGTGCTGTCACTGTCACTACCAGCATGGCGCCCCCACTGGATGAGAGGCATGTTCCCAACACGTCCCTCAGTGGTTTCCCTAGCTGTGTGCAGTAGTACTCTGATGGATTTATTGGTTCATGTGTCCCTCCATCAGGATCCATGGTTATGTGTCACTCCATCCTCTCGGGCATTAGTGTCTCAGTTTTGCTAGGAGTTTCCTTTTTACTTGGTGGTCTCATGATTGTGGAGGTTTTTAAGGCCGTTACACTGTAGAAATTTTTCATTATGACTTGACACTAATAATGCATAGAATTCCTACAAAGTGGCCAGTGGATGTTTGGGACATCGGCCCTTTCACAATTGGAGCTTGCCTGTATAGAAATTGGACATGTGACCCTGGATTGCAGTATAAAATCAGTTTGTTTGTTTGTTTTTTTTTGTTTGTGGATCAGTTTCAATAAAAATTTTTATGAAAATAAAAAAAATCAAGTGAACTGGAACGAGGCATTGCCACCAGTGCTAGACAAGCTGAGGCTAGTATTTTAGACACTGCCCACCTTTATAGATGTAAACAACTCGTCAACAAAAGGGGTTAGAGGAGGATGTCAAGAATTGTTCTGATTAACAGGAGTGCACAGGCAAGACAATTACAGCGAATTACAATGCTGAGCAGTGGGAGAACAACACCTGGTCAGATTAATCCAGACTTCTGTTGCAGCATTCTGATAGAATTTGGTGTAAGGCCTCATTCACACGGGCGACATGGCATCGCTGCAATAAAATCGGAGCAATATGGCGTCCCTGGTCCGTGCGATATAACTGTGACTTATCGCGGTGATACCGCGATTTTGTAGCACCACATGCAAGGTTTTTCGGAGGAGGCTTGAAATATAAGCCCTTACCCGAAAATAAGCCGTAGCTGAATAAGAAAAAAAACAAAACACACATACATCACCTGTCCTGCCCTGTCAGCCTGGCCACATCTTCTCCCCGGGTCCCCAGCAATGATCTTCTTTTCTTCTGAATCCCCCCCCCCCCCCCCCTCCTGAAAGCGCTGGCTGTGATTGGCTAAGCGTCAGCCAAATCACAGCCAGCGCTCGATGAATGGCAGTGATTGAACCAATCACAGCCATTCATCGAGTGCTGGCTGTGATTGGCTGATGCTTAACCCATCACAGCCAGCACTCAATGAATGGCTATGATTTGGTTCAATCACTGCCATTCAATGAGCGCTGGCTGTGATTGGCTGACGCTTAGCCAATCACAATCACAGCCAGCGCTTCCAGGAGGCGGGGATTTTTGAATCCCCTGCCAGAAGAGAAGATCACTGCTGGGGACCCGGGGAGAAGATGCAGCCAGGCTGACAGCGTGGGACAAGTGATGTATATGGTTTTTTTTTTTTTTTTTTTGCAGCCATGGCTTAGATTAGAGTTTTGCCAGTAGGATTAACTACTGTCAAAGTTGCTTTGCGCCGCACAAAAAAATCATGTTTTCATGCGATGCAACAGCAAGGAAGGCTCCATAGGAAAACATAAAATACAAATCATCACGAGTCGCGTGCATATAGCCGGACCCATGAGGTTTTTGTGTCGTTTTGTATGATGCTACAAAACATCGCATGTGTGAAGTAGCCCATAGGGAAGCATAGGCTTCTTATACATGCGATTTGTAGCAACACAACAAAATCGCGCAACTTTGTCGCCCGTGTGAACGAGGCCTTAGCAGCATGAATTAACGAACTCTTCCAGTCGGTGTCAGCAGTTCACACTGGTGGAGATGGAGTACGGACACCAACAAATTGCTTCAGTCCTGGACGCCAAAGAAGGTCCAATGAACTAAGTGACGAGATAGCTAGGCCGCTATATCTAATATTTCTAGACACTATCAAGACCAGTGTAGTACCATTGGATTGGCGCATTTCCAACGTGGTTCCAATTTACAAAAAAGGGAGCAAAAGTGAGCCTGGTAACTACAGGCCAGTAAGTCTCACTTCAGTAATGGGAAAAATTTTCGAGGGGATTCTGAGAGACGCCATCGATGAGTACCTCAAGGAGAACAAGGAAATAACGCCTCACCAGCATGGATTCATGAAGGGTCACTCATGTCAGACAAATCTGATCAGTTTCTACGATGAAGTAAGCTCTAAGCTGGACCGGGGAGAATCTATTGATCTCGTATATCTGGACTTCTCTAAAGCCTTTGACACCGTGTCACGTAATAGGCTAATATACAAAATGAGGCAGCTCGGACTGGGCGAAAACGTGTGTAAGTGGGTAAAAAATTGGCTCAATGATAGAAAGCAGAGGGTGGTAATAAATGGTTCGTACTCTGATTGGACCACAGTTGCTAGCGGGGTGCCACAGGGTTCGGTATTAGGCCCCACTCTGTTCAACATATTTATCAACGACCTGATAGAGGGGCTGCACAGCAAAATATCAATATTTGCAGATGACACAAAATTATACAATATAATTAATGCAACGGAGGACAATGTGCGGCTACAAATGGACCTAGATAAGCTGGGGGCTTGGGCAGAAAAATGGCAAATGAAGTTTAATGTTGATAAATGTAAGGTTATGCTCATGGGCAGGAGAAACGGATGTCACCAATATACACTTAATGGAGTACCGCTAGGAAAAAGTGATATGGAAAAGGACCAGGGGGTATTAGTGGATAGTAGACTAAACTAGAGTAACCAATGCCAGTCAGCTGCTGCAAAGGCAAATAAGGTCTTGGGGTGCATTAAAAGAGGTATAGGGGAGAGGGATGAGAACATTATCCTTCCATTATATAAGGCACTTGTCAGGCCTCACATGGAATACTGCGTACAGTTCTGGTCACCGCTGCTCAGGAAAGATGCTACAGTGCTGGAGGGGGTTCAAAGAAGAGCAACTAAACTAATACATGTAATGACGGGACTGGAATACCCAGAGAGGCTATCAAAATTGGGATTATTTACTCTAGAAAAAAGACAGCTAAGGGGCGACCAAATAACCATGTATAAGTACATGAGGGGACAACACATGGATCTCTCCCAGGATCTGTTTACACCCAGGACCGCGACAGTAACAAGAGGACATCCGTTCCGATTAGAGAAAAGTAGGTTTCATCACCAACATAGAAGGGGATTCTTTACTGTGAGAGCAGTTAAACTGTGGAACTCTCTGCCTGAGGAAGTGGTGATGGCAAAATCCATAGAGTTTAAAAGGGGGACTTGATGTCTTTCTGGAGAGGAAGGATATTATAGGTTATAAATCTTAGGTTAATTGTTAATCCGGGTATACAGGCAGGTAGGAACTATTAGGGGTTGATCCAGGGAACAGTCTGATTGCCATTAGGGAGGCGGGAAGGAATTTTTTCCCCAAAAGGGCTATCTGGCTTCTGCTCTTGGGGTTTTTTGCCTTCCTCTGGATCAACACAGGAGGATAGACAGGCTGGACTAGATGGACATAGTCTTCATTCAGCTGAACGAACAAAAAAACTTATATGGGTTGATAAAATGACCACTCGGCATACATCCGTTTTCACAATCTACTCTTTCAGTCCACTACTTACCGCTATCTTAATGTAAAGGTGCATCTGACCCAAATAAAACAATGTGTTTGGTTTAATAAAAGAAGGATGTTTTGCTAGGCCAGATCTGTTTTGGATTTCTTTTTCTTCGGAGGGGTAGAAAAAGTGTTTTGTTTTTTTTTTCTTTTTCTGTTTAAATTGCAGGACTTGTCTAGTCACAGGTTAATGGCCCTCCATGTCACAGGACTATTGCTTTGCCATCGTGTATGATGCATTATTTATTATGTTAATGCTCACAGCCATACAGCGTTGATACTGGACATTTAAAAATCTACTTCTAAAGTCTGGCCAGAGAAGCAGAATGTATTTTGGGATGCAGCGATGGCAAATCTAAAAGCTTTGCACAGTATTGGTGGTTTCTAAATGCTGTTTCATTCCTTCTCTATCATAGTGCAGTAGGATATTTGCAGAGCCTTTGTGTAATAAGTGGGGGAGGGGCGACAGATTAGAGCAATGCACTTCTAATCACGTATCACATCTTTAAAGGGAAACTGTAACCTGAAAAATGTCTCAATCTATTGTCCTCACATTAAGTTGTGTAACCCAAGGCCGGGCTCACAGGACCATGAGCGCTGGTGTGCCGCGGGAATCTCCCTGCAGGAATATTGCATGCGCGATGACAATACACCTGTGTGAGCAGCTTCAGCAGAACAAACCTGAAAGTGTTTGCCCTGTATTTACTATCATCCATCTTTTCTTCAATACTGACCAGTTTTCCAGTCCCTGTAGATGAAACTCCCCACAGCATGATGCTGCCATCATTATGCATCACTGTGGGAATGGTGTCCTTACGGAAGTGATTGGTTTGCACCACATCAGGTTTCCCATAATGGCCAAAAGTTCAATTTTTTTTGTGTCATCTGACCAAAGAATTATGTTCTGTTTGTTTTTAAATGTAAAAAATTTGCTTTAAAGAAGAGTACCTGACTTTAAAAAAAAAAAAAAAAATCTCAAATATAAGTGGTTCTCTATACTGATTTTCCTTTGTTTGCACCCTGCTTTATGTCTAAGTTATAATTTTCAAGTGGTTCCCAATTTTTATGCTGTTTGCAATCCACTTTCAGGCAGACAGTATGTAACAAGCCTAGGATTCTGCCAGTAGTTCACTGTCCTGTACTTTCTTGCCCTTTCCATTCTGCATTGCAGTATCTGAATGCCCACTCCTTCCAGGATGATCAAGCATTTAGAGGCATTCTGGCCAAATGGTTAGTAAATCTACTATGTATGCACACACACTTGCTGTAGGAGCAGGAGAGACAGACTACAGAAATCTTTTATCAGTTTCTGCAGATCTGTCAATCTGCAGCCTGTAAGTGCCCTGGAGCTGCCAGTAAAGATAGTCCCTCCCACTGTTGCTATGAAAATATCCCAGTGTCCTTGTTTCGAAGGATGTTCTGTGCCCAACGTAGTGGATCGCAGAGAAGCTGGAAGGGAGACTCCTAGTGGCATTCACTTCAGATGTGAGTAATAATGGTAACAGGATTTATAATGGTAAAGCAACAAACTTTCAATGCAAGTATATTACAGAAATGATGAGACTAACATAAGCTAGTGGATGAGCAGAAGTTGTCTGAAAAGTTAGTGCCCCTTTTTTAATGAAGTCCTGTGGCTATGCTGCAGCTGTTTAAGGAGAGACTACCCCTTTCCTAAGGCTTGGCGCCTTTTTTATATATAAAAGGGGATTTGCATTGGAGTAGCTCACTATTCCATAACTTACCAGACTTGCTTTATAAGGAGCAATATCTGAAATGCAGCGGTGGTGATTCTAACTCGCTGCAGGATAAGGGGCGGGCTCGCATAACTATGCATAGAGCCCTGCATGAGTCGGGAGGGATAGCATCACTCCTTAAGGAGAGCACCTAGAAGGTGAGTGAGGAGACTTATCATGCCATTCATGCTCCTCTTGGAAATATATGCAAATAAGAAAGATGGAACAATACCTCTGCAGCGCCACACAAGGTTTTACCACTGTGGAGCCAGCGGTGAGACGTCTTATCGCTGCTTATGGCAGCGATATTGTACTGCGCATGCCAGCATATCTCATGCACGATGTCATGTGTAGTCTTCCTGTTTTTGTTTAATTTTTAATTTCTTGCGCTATCGCTTTGCAATGGTGCATATATACGCCGCCCATACACTATGTAATTGCATATGGGTGGCATTTATTACATGCCCATAGAGAACAATGTGCCCTCAAGCGTAATACACAGCGAAATAGAGCATGTTGCGTTCTCCATGCATTGTGTAATACGCAAGCGCAAAACATGCATATGTAAGCAAAATGGTGTAAGGCAATGTATCTGCCTGTGAATTACATGCGATTCACGCATGTACATTACGGTAAACTTGCGCTCATGTAAGCCCGGCCTAAAAATGCTATTTCCAGCAGCTTGTATTTGTGCTTGCAGCTGTCATAATGGGCATTGTAAGGCCTGTTAGCGCAAAATTCGCTATTATAGATATACCATGTGTTCCAAATTAAATAAAATGTGTACAGGCCTGGAGAGCCTTCAAAGACCACACGGACTACATCATGTGTTCCCCAAAGAGTCTGTCTTTATTCTGCGCGCGTTGAAACTTAAATAAGTTTCAACACAGGAAGTATACAGTTACATTATTTAGCGTGCTGATTGGTTGTCCTCAGAGGGAGGTATTTGTGAGGTAGCTTGTGATGTCATCCATCTGGGAGGAACTTCAGTGAGCACGCTCAGTTCATTCTTGAATTTAGCTTCATGAGAAGAACATCCTGTGTTTCTCGTCTCTGCTGTCCAAGACAAAGCACTCCTAAAAAGGTTTGGCCAGTTAGAACTGGTTTTACCAGTTCTTGAGCTCCTCCAATTCTTGTGGAGGTGGGGGGGAGGAAGGTGATGTTCCCTTCCTCCAGAAGTTCAGACCATTATAGACAAAATACAGTATATTCACAGTTGATAACAGAAAATACATACAAAATGGTGAACATATAGGATATCTCCCACAGGCCATTTCTAGAATACAGCTTGTTGGTACTTTGAGTGCTTATGGTACCTGGCCTTGGTGTATTCTGCTTCTGGAGTAATACTAGGGGTGTCCTGTCGGCGGGCGTATCGGTAAAATGCTTTTACCGGTATTTGTGATGCCAGAAGAGACCACGTATAGGCACCAAGTGTACTGTGCATGACCGTGTATCACTCGCACGCAGTCATGGTCACACTGCGGAGTACGCCGAGAAATAGAGCATGTTGTGATCTATTTCTCATGTGTGTCTACAGGCTGATGTGCATGGATCAATGAAAGTTCATTTACTTTTCATTGACTCCATTCATTGCGTATCATGCGGCCGTGCATCGCACGTGTAATATGCGATGAGAAAAGTGCCCGAGGACCTGAGGTCTTGTGCTCATAATGCAATTCCAGGAGCTTCATTTTAATTTCACTGGCAGTAAAGGTGGGAATCGGACGGCCCTTTTTAGTCATTCAGTTTTTCATTCACTGTACTAGCAAATATGAATGATTGTGAAGGGAACGGTACAATTTATCTGCCTGTATAAACGGTCTGTACAAGCAATCTGACATTGGCTCATGTGAACGATTGATCTCTGTGTTAATGGAGCTAAAGCACCTTATCCCACCAACCAGTACTCTGTAGTATAGTGACAAGGGGCAAGAACTTGCGAAACCATGGGCTTCATACCTGTGTACTTTTTTTTTTTTTTTTTTTTTTTTTTTTTTTAAATAAGCTGATGCCTTGGCTGACAGCCAGGCTCCTGCTCTAACAGCCAGTAGTGGAGAAATCTCAGATCCTTGCAATGAAACCACCTGCATGCCACAATCCAATAGCGGCTTCAGCATGTAAACAGATGACAGGGGGAGGGGGCTGCTGTCACCTATTGGCACCCTTCAATGTGATGGCAAAGTACCAATGGGTTTCCATGGTAGCTGGAAGCCTGACAAAGGTCTATGTCTGCCATGTGACTCAGATTCCACAGGAGGTAGTAAATTTAAAAAAAAATTATATTAACCCTATATTGCAGCAATCCTGCTGATCCACATCAGCAAATTATCATGTTTTTACTTTTTTTTAAATCACAATTCCCCCCCCCCCCCCCCCCAAAAAAAAAGTGTGTGTACAATGTCTTTTGAATATGCAACAATAATCAACAGCTATGTCATGAGGCTGGTCTCTAAGGGGTTAATTTACAAATTGGTTATGTGCAGAATGAGCGATAATTGTACAGTGCGTTTTTCTAGACTTTCCAAGAGGGTTTGATTCATTGTAGCAGTAATGGTACACTAGGCATTGCTCAGGTACTGTCTAGGCTGCTTGGGATGAAGGCAGATGGAGCTGCAGCGTTGTAGATGTGATGTTGTGTTCTCCGTCACGTGGCGCTTGGGTCATTTTATTAAATAGATTAGGGTCTTACCGCAAATAGGATTTACTGGTTTTAAGAACCTCAGCCATATGTCTGCTTCTAAACATAAAAGGAAAGCACCTATTTCGGTCCTCGCACGTCACTGCAAAACACAACAAGGGCTTAGTCTCCGTACCGCACGTCTACTTGCCACAAACCATGAACACCGTGCTGGCATATATACACAGGGGGCATATATACACATTTCCACCCTTAAAGGGGTTGGCCCACCAACATTTCACCTATATGTAAATGCTAAGGGTCTAACTGCTGGGACCCCGCTGATCACAAGAGTGAGGTAACTGCGTGAATGGCGCAGTGGTCACACATGCACACTACTGCGCCATTCATTGTCTAAGGGACGGATTGAGATCTCTTCCTGTAGACTGTGAATGGTGGGAATTCGGTGTGCATGATCACTGCTCCACACACACTGGACACTGTTCCCGTGACTGGTGGTGGTCTCTACAATCTTACATTTCCCGTGGACAGGCTATTTCAGGATAAAAGTGAACGGACCAACCCTTAAGGTTTCTAATTGAAGAAACAAAACTTGTGCAACTTGCTCTTTAAGGCGGCATGCACACGGCAGCAGCGGCATCCGTGCGTACCTGATTTATTGAATCGTTATCTGTCCTGCAGGTGGTGCGCACAGCTCGCCGTTGGACATGTGCAGTACATTTTATTTTTATTTTTTTAACTCCCGCTTTTCCCGATGTGGGTGGGCCGCCGGTTGGGCGGCTTCCATTGACTGCAGGTCAATGGAGCATGCTGCGATTTTTATCTTTTCTTACACAAGCGGAAACCACAATTAGTTTCCGCTTGTGTGAATGAAAAATCACTTTTCCATATCATGGTATTAACTCCTTAATGCCACAGGGCGTAAATGTACTTCCTGGCAGGGTGGTACTTGGCACAACAGGACGTACAGTTATGACCTAAGGACAGTGCAAGATCAGAAGATCTCAACAGCAGGGGGGCATCAGGACAGCAACCCCTGCTGTTAACCCCTTTCATGCCGTGATCTATGTAGATTGCAGCATGTAAAGGGATCACAGAGGGAGAAGAGACCAACAGGTTGCCATGGCAACAGGATGCCAAATACAGGTGTCCGGCATTGCCAGTATCTGTTCGCTATAACAAGCGATAAGACATTGCAGGACAAAAGTCCTGCAATGCTTTATCATAGTGCTCGTAGATGCTATGGTGCAAGTCCCCCACAGGGACAGGTAGTTTTTTATTTGAGTGTTTTTTGTTTTGTTTTTTTGTTTTTATTTTTTATAATTGAAAAAACAACTATAAAAAAAATTGAGATCCCACATATTTGGTATTGTTGCATCCGTAACGACTTGCACAACAAATTGAACACCATTTTTTAACCTGCATGGCAAGAAGTGTTTAAAAAAAAAACTTAAAAAACAGGCAAAATACTTTGCTTTTTTTGGGAGGCAAAATGAAGAAAAAAAAGTGATCAAAAAAGCAGTTTGTACCTCAAAATGGTGCCCAAAAATACTACAGTCCAAAAAACAAGCCCTCACAGAGCACCAGCTATAAAAAAATAAAGTTATAGGACTTCGAATGCAGTGATTTTAGAAAAACCATTTCCATAAAAAGGGTTTCTATTGCGCAATAGTGGAAAAACCTAAAGAAAAGTTTTGGTATCGTAATTGTTCCGGTCCACAGAAAAATGCATTGTCATTTATGTTGCACACAAAAAACAATGGCAGAATTAATGTGCTTTCACTCCGTGCTATCATAAAAAAAAATTTGTAAAAGTTTAACAATATAGTCTGTGCTCCCACAAATGGCACCAAAAAAAACAAGCCCTCATGCAGCCATGCCGACTGAAAAATAGTTATGGCTTTTGAAAAGTGGAGATAAAAATCCCCCAAAAAGCGTTGCGTCCTCAACGCCAAAATAGACCGTGTCCTTTTAGGCCTCATGTCCACTAGCTAAATGGAATTGCAGATTCCGCAGCGGATTTCCACCGCGAAATCTGCAGCGGATTTTGCCCATAGGGAATCATTGGCCATCCGCAGTCCATTAAATTGATTTTTGCACCCGCGGATGGCATTTTAAAAGAATTGCGTTTTTCATGCGCGGGAGAAAACGCAGCATGCTCCATTCTGCCGCGGACTCTGCGCAGATCGGCAACATTGCTATCACATTGATAGCAATGTGTGCGGATATCTGCATGCAAAAAAATACCATTTAAAGCAAATCCACGCGGAAATCCGTGGCAGACTCTGCGCGGATTGTATTTTTCAAGTGGACATCTGGCCTAAGGGGGTTAAAGGTATTTGCTGCGGAACCCAGAGGCAAATGTCTGCTTCGGGCTCTGCAGCAAAAATCCGCCCGTGTGCAGGTGGCTTAACCCTTTCATAGCATTTGTTAACCCTTTAGTGACCAAGCCTGTCTGCAACTTAATGATGAACTATTTTTTCAGTGTTTTTTGTTTTATCGTTTCTTTCCAGGAACCATAACTTTCTAATCTTTCAGTTGGCCTGGCCATATGAGAGTTTTGTTTTTTGCAGGATAAGTTGTATTTTGATGGCATAATTTTTAAAGTACAGTATAATACTTTGTTGATACATGTGACATTTTGAAGAGTAAAACTCAAATTGTATTACTTTTTATTTTGATTTATTTTTTTGTAAGCTGAGATTACAAAAAAATTGGCAATTTTTCACCATGTTTTTGTATTTCTCTATTCTTCTGTGATGGCACTGTGCAGGTTAAATGTACTCACTACTTTTCCCCCTCTTGGTCATTTCGACCAAAACGCTGCATATGTGGTTGTTTTTTTTTGTTTGTTTGGTTTTTTTCACAGTAAAATAAACGTCAAACCCCAGGTTTCCCCCTTTACTAACTATACAGTTAGGGCCAGAAATATTTGGACAGTAACACAATTTTCGCGAGTTGGGCTCTGCATGCCACCGCATTGGATTTGAAATGAAGCCTCTACAACAGAATTCAAGTGCAGATTGTAACGTTTAATTTAAAGGGTTGAACAAAAATATCTGATAGGAAATGTAGGAATTGTACACATTTCTTTACAAACACTCCACATTTAAGGAGCTCAAAAGTAATTGGACAAATAAACATAACCCAGACAAAATATTTTTTTTTCAATATTTTGTTGCGAATCCTTTGGAGGCAATCACTGCCTTAAGTCTGGAACCCATGGACATCACCAAACGCTGGGTTTCCTCCTTCTTAATGCTTTGCCAGGCCTTTACAGCCGCAGCCTTCCGTCTTTCCGGGTCTTTCCGTCTGAAGTCTGGATTTGAGCAAGTGAAATGCATGCTCAATTGGGTTAAGATCTGGTGATTGACTTGGCCATTGCAGAATGTTCCACTTTTTTGCACTCATGAACTCCTGGGTAGCTTTGGCTGTATGCTTGGGGTCATTGTCCATCTGTACTGTGAAGCGCCGTCCAATCAACTTTGCAGCATTTGGCTGAATCTGGGCTGAAAGTATATCCCGGTACACTTCAGAATTCATCCGGCTACTCTTGTCTGCTGTTATGTCATCAATAAACACAAGTGACCCAGTGCCATTGAAAGCCATGCATGCCCATGCCATCACGTTGCCTCCACCATGTTTTACAGAGGATGTGGTGTGCCTTGGATCATGTGCCGTTCCCTTTCTTCTCCAAACTTTTTTCTTCCCATCATTCTGGTACAGGTTGATCTTTGTCTCATCTGTCCATAGAATACTTTTCCAGTACTGGGCTGGCTTCCTGAGGTGTTTTTCGGCAAATTTAACTCTGGCCTGTCTATTTTTGGAATTCATGAATGGTTTGCATCTAGATGTGAACCCTTTGTATTTACTTTCATGGAGTCTTCTCTTTACTGTTGACTTAGAGACAGATACACCTACTTCCCTGAGAGTGTTCTGGACTTCAGTTGATGTTGTGAACGGGTTCTTCTTCACCAAGGAAAGTATGCGGCGATCATCCACCACCGTTGGCTTCCGTGGACGCCCAGGCCTTTTTGAGTTCCCAAGCTCACCAGTGAATTCCTTTTTTCTCAGAATGTACCCGACTGTTGATTTTGCTACTCCAAGCATGTCTGCTATCTCTCTGATGGATTTTTTTCTTCTTTTTTCAGCCTCAGGATGTTCTGCTTCACCTCAATTGAGAGTTCCTTTGACCGCATGTTGTCTGGTCACAGCAACAGCTTCCAAATCCAAAACCACACACCTGGAATCAACCCCAGACCTTTTAACTACTTAATTGATTACAGGTTAACGAGGGAGACGCCTTCTGAGTTAATTGCAGCCCTTAGAGTCCATTGTCCAATTACTTTTGGTCCCTTGAAAAAGAGGAGGCTATGCATTACAGAGCTATGATTCCTAAACCCTTTCTCCGATTTGGATGTGGAAACTCTCATATTGCAGCTGGGAGTGTGCACTTTCAGCCCATATTATATATATATATAATTGTATTTCTGAACATGTTTTTGTAAACAGCTAAAATAACAAAACTTGTGTCACTGTCCAAATATTTCTGGCCCTAACTGTATATATCTTTTTTTTTTTTTATTTAGCTGAGCTTCATAGGCTTTCTTCTACACTACAATACAAAAGTATACCAGTGTATTAGAAAAATGATAAAGGAAGCTGGTAGAGGCTGGGCCTCATAGGTCACTGTAGCTGGCAGACTAGGAGGTTATAGTCAAGCTTCTAGATGCCATAGCGACCCACCAGGACCTTGTGTTCACATCGTGGTTGTCTGGGTAAGAGGGAGCCTCCTCCCTTTGTCAGCCTTTTACATACCATTATCACACTGACCACAGCATGTAAAAGGGTTAAACACCCTGGGTCTCCAGTATTAAAGCAAGTGCTAGGCTGTCATTTTACAGCCAAGCACCTGCTCTCCCTGGCACGGAAGATCCGCGCTACGCTTCTGAACTAGCTGCTGTCAACAGACGGCACTGCAAAATAAAGCCCCTAATGGCAGCCCTAAAGACGTATGGGTGGTTAAGGGGTTAAGCAGCCAAATCTCAAACAGGACTCTGGCAAGTCGCAGTCACATGCGACTTGCGTTGATGTTACTGGTGGAAAAGCTACTTGCAACCTCAACCACAATCCAACTAACTGTAATGGCACAGTCACAATAAGTCGCAGGTCAGAACAAGACGCCAGTGACAATTAAATGCGATGTCGAGTAGCCTAAAACTACATGTTCTTGAAGGCCATGTCCACTTTTCTTGTGCGAATCTTATGGCGGCTGTTGACACTTGCCAAATTTTTTGTATGTGATCGGATTACACCAGTTTTTTGTGTAAACAGTAAATGTAAATTTTTCAGTAAAATGGCTTAATTGTCCCTATTTTTTCTCATTTAGTCTCTAGGGCTACTTCTCATAAATGCAAGGTGTTTATTAAAAAAATTAATAAAGTGCTTGTATTGGATTATAAAGTTGCCAGTAAAATGACTTAACGTGTTCCCATTGAAATGCATCTTGAACTAGAGGCCGTGCATGTGACACTATCAGCCTGCGGAATCAGAAACCCAACTGGCAGCTTCTGTTATGATGTAAATAAGTGGAGCCGACCTTAGATCTCATTTTTAGAATATCCACTTAGGATCTGATTTGCTTTTGGCTGCATTCAGATTAAAGCCGATATCTACAGCCCTGCTAGGTGATATGTAATGTATTACGATGATGGCCATAATATCAAGTGAAATGAGACCACCAGCACACCTAATGTATGCTAATAAATGACTCTGTGCAGCAGAATGACTTCCTGTCTGTTTTCATTGAATTTCAATATTCAGCACTGGTTGAATTATCGTATTGGAGCGTTTAGCTATTCATACTGGTAAATCATTAATTTTGGGTATATTTAAAACCTAGGAAAATTGAATGCAATGTAAGTAGGCCGTTTCACTCTGTAGGCCGTGTCTCGGTAAAGGTATAGAACGCAAAACAGAATGAACATTCAGTAACTGAGCTACATAAATTGTGGCTCTTGCAAATATGACGATGTTAGATGCCAATTTACCTCCACTCTTCCACATTTCTGCATTCAATATGGTCTATTCAGCACGTTCACGTAAAAATGATCTTTATTCGCACGGGTTTTTAACTCCTGCAGTATCTTGTGCCCTCTACGTCCACAAGAGCCGTCCCCCCTAAGGCTCTGTCTGCCTTGGTATTGATTTACTTCAGCACTAACTAGATTTGGCAGCTATTGTGGATGAAAGGCACCTGTGCTATACTGATCATGTGAGATTATTGCTGGGTTAGAAATGCGGAATTAGGCAAATGTAGCAAAAAAATACCATTTCATGATCAGACCTGCTTTTTAATGTGTTTTTGTTTGCCTGCCTTGTATGTTGCAAATCAGAGTAACTTGCACCATTTCTTTGTTTACTAAACAGAACATAATTTATGTACAGTTTTTCCTGTTTGTGTAAAAGTTTATTGAATGGAGTCAATTTGAGTTTCTTTTCGACTCCCTATCTATCCTTCGCTTGCATGACTTTCCATGCCGCCATATTTGTTTTGTACTGGTAAAGTAAGAACCAACGTTGCAGCCCGGTTGCCAACCTCCAACTCCATTTTTTTTGGGCAAAAGCACATTAAAAAAAAATCATGGGCCGCCCAGAACTTTAATGGACATGTTCCGCCTCTTTTTAGAGACCACACCCTCATATAGCACCCTTAACTTACGAAGACTCCAACATAGTTAAAGAAGCTGGCAGCAGCATTCTCGCCTTTTACAAGGCTGATGCCCCGGCACCAATACTTTGACATAATATGGCCCGTCATTGTTGCTGCCATGTTAATTAAGATTAGTGGTGTTTGGCAGCATTGATGTTGGACTGGCGGGCTATTTAATTTTAGTATTTTATTTATAATCCTGGACAATTCTTTAGTCTGAAATATTGTATATATTTGACAGTCTGTTGGGGTCTGAATTAAAGAAGCATTGTAATACTGACTTATGGTAGGTGTTCTGATCTTGTAGTGGAGCCTATTTAAATCACGGATCCAGCACATTAGGGACATGAACTGGGCCAATCGGGTCTCATGGAATTAGAATAGGCCCTTATAGTTTGTAGCCTTTGGTCATTCAGGCCCCCTCCATTTTGGGCCCTTGACTGCTCCCCAGAATGCCTTTGTCACTGTGACTGGCCTTCCACTTTAAATGCTGCTGCCTTGGTTCTTCCTTTGTCACCACTTGGCTTTGTGGTGCAGCTTTTACTTTTATATGCAATTCATGAAAAGTTCCCATGGATTCAAGAGGGGAGGGAAGCAGAGCTTAAGGCCCATTTACATGCAACAATTATCACTCAAAATTTGGTCAGCATGTGAATGCTGCTATCATTTACTTTTCAGCTGAACGATTATTTTAAAGGGGTTGTCCCGCGGCAGCAAGTGGGTCTATACACTTCTGTATGGCCATATTAATGCACTTTGTAATATACATTGTGCATTAATTATGAGCCATACAGAAGTTATAAAAAGTTTTATACTTACCTGCTCCGTTGCTGGCGTCCTCGTCTCCATGGTGCCGACTAATTTTCGCCTTCCGATGGCCAAATTAGCCGCGCTTGCGCAGTCCAGGTCTTCTCCTGTTCTCTATGGGGCTCCGTGTAGCTCCAAGTAGCTCCGCCCCGTCACGTGCCGATTCCAGCCAATCAGGAGGCTGGAATCGGCAGTGGACCGCACAGAAGAGCTGCGGTCCACGGAGGCAGAGGATCCCGGCGGCCATCTTCACAGGTAAGTATAGAAGTCACCGGAGCGCGGGGATTAAGGTAAGCGCTCCGGTGAGCTTTCTGTACGTCCCTGCATCGGGGTTGTCTCGCGCCGAACGGGGGGGGGGGTTGAAAAAAAAAAAAACCCGTTTCGGCGCGGGACAACCCCTTTAAGGTGAGCTTAAAATCTATCATTCAGCTGGAGAGAAGATAACCGGGATCACACGCTGTGTTCTACATGGGGGTTGGAGATTACATTGTATTCAGTTGACAGCCCGTGCAAGAACAGTGCAGCTGTATGCAGAGCTTGGACCCCTGCTGCGCTCCGCAAACACCTCAAGGAGGAGGCCCTTTCACGCACAAATGAAGCTAATAGTGTTAATGGACATTAGTGTCCATTAACACGCTATGCAAAATGATCGCTAAAACTGTCATCTTTCAATCGTTTGAAAGATTGTTTTTGCGTGTAAATGGGCCTTTAGTAATGTTCAGTTTCCTGCACAGGGTTTGTTCTCCACAACGATGATATGCTAGTCATTACACTGCTGCATCACTGAGGGGCTAGAGCCTCCTCAACCCTCAGAACCTTTAGCGCCTGGTCTCATCATCCCCCTTCCCACGCATTTCGCTAGCTGGGGGTGGAACTTAACGCTGAAGCTTGGAGTACCCCATCTGCTCTCCTCTCCCATCCCCGGCCACATCATTGGCAGATTTAGCACAGCTGGTGTCTGAGCTTGTGGTGCTCAAGTGGTTTTATTAATTGTTACACACACGGGATTAACATGCATAATACACATTAACAAACTTTATAAACTTTCAGTGGTGCCTCTTGAACACCATGCACTATCCTGGCACATATTACGTATGCATGCACCCCAAGATGGTGTATAGGGATTTTTCGGCACGCAGCACTAGACAATGCATGGAGCACTGCTGCTTGCTCCGCCTGCAGGAGAACGCTCTTGTGAGAGACCATTGAATTCAGAGTCAATGAATTGTCTAAATATACAACCTTAAAACATAAATATTCAGTATGTTTTCTCCCAATACACCCATATTTGAATGTAAACATTTATATAGAGCCAACGTTCTCTAATGGGCAATTGATCGATATTAAGACTAATGAGGAACACAAAGCACTTTTTGTTTGAAATGGATTAGATTCTGTCTACTAAACTGTTCATCTGATAAACATTAAATATTGCATCAATGGCAATGTATTCTCTATTTTACCTTCTCAAACATTGCATTAATATTTGATATGGTAAACTCTGCATGTGCATAATGAGGATCCATAATCTGTACCACCTGCTGCTGTCTGCCTGCCAGCTCCATCATGCTGCATTTTTAGCTGCTTTTACTGCAAGTGAATGTTTGATTGTATTAACTCTTTAAGCCAGTTTTAACC
This sequence comes from Eleutherodactylus coqui, assembly GCF_035609145.1. NCBI lineage: Eukaryota > Metazoa > Chordata > Amphibia > Anura > Eleutherodactylidae > Eleutherodactylus > Eleutherodactylus coqui. The sequence goes on along the minus strand of NC_089838.1, from coordinate 99,050,974 downwards.
ATAGTTTATTATGTTGTACATGCTGAAGGGCTAAAGCGAATATACTATAGTAAAAGCCTCTAATATAAAGGCTAACACCAAACCGCTGCCACACACTACATTTCTTTAGGCTGGGTCCACATAGAGGCTGATTTGCAGTGGAAAGTCGGCAGCGGGCATTGTGCCGCAGAGCAGCAGCGGAAAGCCTGCCTCCAAACAGAGCCCACCATTGATTGTGCAAGTGAAATTCTCCACCAGGTTGATATCAAAAACTGGAGATGAGCGAGCACGCTCGTTTAGGGCTGATGAGCGAGATCTCTCAAGCACTGCCAGCCTGAAGTCCCGGTCTGGAGAGACCTGCATCCTGCCACTTGTTTAGATCGTAAAGATTGCCTAAAATGACGATCTGGTCACACAGCTACTGGATTTGTATAACCAGTGAAGTTTTCACTTCCTGAGGGCTCGTTTCCACACCTACGTTTGTGCCGTGTGCTATCTCTGTATTTCATGGACAGCACACAACCCCATAAAAGACTGAGGCTATCCACGTGGCAGACCTCAGAAAATTGTCCAACTTCACAGGTGAGACTAGTGCATGCTGTGTGCCGGCATCTTTCTCCCAGCAGTCAACTACCTGTGCAGGTGACCACTTTGTCCATACATCGAATATTTGCAGTACCTGTGGTCACCAGAAGTTGTTGCAACGCACCAGTGCTCGGTTATGTGCAACATTTTCTAGGTGCGGCCTAGTAGAGAGCAGAGGATCACTAGAATAGTGCTTTAGGTTGGATCGTAGAAAATCGCAGCATTTCTGTTATGTGAACATACTCTAAAGAAATAGACTTTCCAATTAATATGGTCCTCCCCAGGGACTATACTAGTGTTTGGGTTATCTGCATTGTTTCTTAGTGTATGCGTTGTTTGACTAGAATTGAAAGCCATCTTCTAACTGCATAGACAAGTGGAGAGCTTGGTGCCGGTACAGGACCATCACTTCAACGGGAGTGTATGAACGCTTTATTGATTCACGGGGAAACTGATACATGTTTAAAGCCAAACTGGCTTCTTCCTCAAGTAAATCTCCACTGATCAGTTTCAGCTCTAGCCAGGAGCTGGAGACCCTCATCCATTAGGGACCTCCGGTGGAGTGTGCCGGTGCCCCAAAAGACTCTGTGCCAGAATAACACAACATTGTATTAACAGAACACACATTTTTGTCTTTTTTTTTTTTTTTTGGTCTCCCGAATATCCTTAGATCTGTGTAAAGCCGACTTCACACAGGCGTATTTGCATGCCCAAAGTTTGCATGTGCAATACGCAGAGCATAGAACCAGCTTATTTCAATGAGTTCTTTCACGTGTGTATATTGGTTGTGCATTGTACTTGCTATTTTCCTGTGCATTTGTGCACCAAAAGTCCCTATAGACGTAAATGGGGATGCACATAAAATATGCTAGATGTGTATTTATTTTTTTGCCACATGCACATGCCTTGTGAGCTGAAAAAGTACAGAAAGCTATGCTGATGCGCACGCAAAAAAGCATTGTTCACTCTGCAAGAATTGTATGCTCATGTGTGCACAAATACACATACGCTCATGTGACACTGGCCTACGCTTTATTTTCCTAATGCCCACAGACTTTATTGGAGGCGGCACAAACATGGTCACCTCTTTATTCCAACTGGGCTTGTGAAACGGAGGGCAAGTGGCCGCTGTTTCTAACAGGTGGGAGTCTCTGAGGTGGAATCCCACCTATTTAGGGTGTATCCTGCATAAAGCTGTACTGTGACTACAGGGAGCACACGGCTCTTACAATGTACAATTCTGTATGTACCGTAATTACTGCACATTAGTGCCGAGTGTGACCTGTAGTACACTATTGGTTGACCAGACTACAAATCTAGAATATATAGATGTCTAATCTGTCTAGTAAAGGGCTCAGAAATATGGGAAATGGCGATTTGTAAGGGATTATGTAATCCCTCTAGATGGCGGCCGGTTGTCTTGGATAACATTGTATAACAATCCCCTATTCCCATATATATTCTTATTGCTGCATTTAGTAACTTGACAGACAAGAGAAAAGCTGTTTCTAAAATCAGCTTGCAGTTATTTATGGGAGCTATGGCTGCCAAAAACTAGGTTTCCATGGTGACCGGGCTGCGAGCGTGTCCTCTTCTGCATTGAGCACTTATAGAACCATCTTTATGCCATATGGCAGATCTGGGCGGGTGTTGTATGGGATCCCCAGAGATCTGCCGTTCTGCTCTTAATATCCGTCACATATTAACAGGAATTAAACTTTTATATTTATTGATCCATTGAAGTGTGTATCTTTACAGTGCGCACAGACCGCAGCAGGAACAGATCACAGATGTCAGGTGTAGTCGATCTGGGCATAAAAGGGTTAAACTCTGATCAATGTAAGTTAGTGTAAGTTAGTGTATCACAAGTAGCAGGATAGATGGCAAACATACTAAAAATGTATATATTTAAATTATACATATTTCATTATATTGCCAAAGAGGGAACTCTTATGTCTAGATGCTATTTACCTCGAAGCATAAAAAATTATTTCACTGCGGTTCAATTGGGAAGAGAATATTTTGTCGTTTTTTTTTTTTTTGTTTTTTTTTAATCCAATCCCAGTTATGATTGGGGGTATAAGAAAACCTAAAGTGCGCTTTGGGGACAAAAAATATTGCCACAGTAAACACAAGACTTTCCAGAAATGGCACCACATCCATCTCTGGTATAGTATCTCATCCCCATTTAAGTGAATGGAGCAGAACTGCAATACCGGACTCAACCCATGGATGGTCGTGGCGCTGTTTCTGGAAAAAGTAGAGTTGGGGGTCTTTTTGTTTGAAAGCTTTAAAAAAAAAAAAAAAAAAAACAAACGACCATGAAAATCGCACTGAATTTGTGCATTGAAAGAAGCGCCAATATTAACCCCATTGAATAAGGTCATATACATGAGCGATTGCATGCACACTTTTAAGTGTTGTGTGGTGTTTTCAATGGGACAGAAAAACACATCACATTGGCTGGAGGGTGAGGTGGGTGTGGCTCATGAATATGCAGGACTACTTCTGTGTGTGAGTGCTACTAATAAAATGCAAGCCTCTCAAACGACTACACCCATGCACTGATTACAGTGATATGTCTGCTGTGTGTGACAGGTACTACCTTTTTGGTGCTCTCAGAAACTTGGTTGCCATGTTTTTGCAGCCCTCACTAAGTACACCCCGTGAATTAATAACCCCTAGAACCACCCTTTTTTGGCAGCAATAGCTTCAAGTAACAGTTAATTGTCCTGTTGCAGAACCCATATTAGGATATGCTTTGTTTTGGCTAGATGGTCTCACTCTAGAATACTTTGGTATACAGAGGATTATTGGGTCAACACAATAGCTGCAAGGTGTCCAGGTCCTGTGGCTGCAAAGCCCAAATTGTCCTTCCACCACCATGCTTGATAGTTGGTATGAGGTGTCTGGAGAAAACCAACCGCAGCATATCGGCACAAACATGGCTGGGTATTATGGCTAAACATCTCAACTTTGGTCTTGTCTGAGGAAAGGACAGAAGTTTGTTCAGATGCAACTTTAAAAAAAGGCAACATGATAGTTTCCAGTCTTTCTTCTGACAACCCTTCCAAACAAGCCATACTTCAGTTTTTCACCTAATTGCACTGTCATGCACTTGAACATTAAGGACTCATGTCCACGGGCAAACTCTGATTTAAAATCCGTTTTCCTGCACGCGGATCCGCGCCCCATAGGGATGCATTAGACACCCGCAGGTAGTTAAATACTACCCTCTTAAATAGCCCCCACTCCCCTCTGCAACCCCCCACTCACCCACGGCGCTCCCCGAAACTTTTCACCCGAGTACGGAAGTACTCGAAAATCGCGGCGCTCGGGCGAAAAAGGGGCGTGGCCGAGTAGGTTTGCTCATCTCTAATGCTTGACAATCTTCCCAGGAATGGAATATTTTCTCACTATAGAATGATGGATTCCCAAAATATTGCTTTGTAACCCTTCCCAGATTGATGGGCAGCAACAATTACTCCTCTAAGATAATGGCTTATGTCTTTTTATCCTTGGAATTAACACACCTGAATGCTCCAGACCAGCAAACTGCCAACTATTCTGGTTTTTTTTTGTTTGTTTGTTTTTATAGAGGTAATCAGATTTGCTGATGATCAATGAATCAAAACGTTTGATTAACAGCATCCAGGCGCTACTTTTATGGACGTCAAAAGTGTACTTAAGTTTTCAGACTGCTTCTTCAATTTTGGCCTAGTTTTTTTACAAATTGCACCACGTCCTTTTATTTGAGGCTTTTCATCTGAGGTTATATTTGCCTAATTTTAAGATCTTCTCATGGCTAGATGTTTGTCTTGAGACCTAACCAAAGAATTTAAAGAGGGTGCACTTAGTTTTTCTCACGACTCTGTAAATTGATTGTTTTTTGTTTTTTTTTCCCTTTCCACTGACAGCTAAGAAGCTGCATTTAATCTGTAAAGGCTACCTGTTGGGCTGTAATTTAATTTAGTTGTAAAGTAAATGAAATCTGAATAACCTATGCTATGGCTGTCTTCAGTCAGTAACTGCAGCTTCTTCCAGTCCTCTGCCCCTACTATTAAGCCTGTGGGGGAGTTCATGTCTGCCTTGCCTTTGAAGCGTAACCTGTACATGATGATCAGTATGTAATTCAGTTGTCTCTGTCCTTCCACTACACTATTAGTACATTAAGGGAAAATCTGAGAATATGAAACTAGTGACAGTGATTGTGTAGAGATACTACTCAGAATTAATCAAATGACATGGCAATACAGTTTGTAAATAAAAATTTAGTACGTATGCATTAAAGCAACCCTGTCCCGAAAAAGAGGGGGTATATATAACCTGCAGTTCTCTGCAGCCAATGTTCCAGGCCCCATTTTTAGCTATCCAGGATAGCTGCAGGAATTTTCTAACTACCTAATGCACACTGTGCACTGCCCTCTGGCCAGTGCTAAGCCAATCAGAAAGGTAGTCTGAAGATTGCATTGGCCATCTTGGAGAACCAAAATCGGGACCTGGAACTGGCAGATTGAAGGAATGACCAACTGCAGGCAATCTATCTACCTGCTGTCTTGGACAACATTTTTTCCTGAAACCGGAAAGTCGCTTTAATCTAATTTTCCCCTAATAAAATTATTCTATGGACTGTGCCCCCTGAAAATGAGAGCCCGTGGTTTCTGTAAATTTACCTGTCCTAATACTTGGTCTGGAGACTGCTACAGCATTTTATGACCCGGCTTGACTCCTGCAGAATACCACAGGCGACATGATCACATAATTGTACCCGATTAAAAGCACCAAATGGTTCTATAGGAAGCCAAGGATTACCTTGCATCTAGCGGTAAGTGCCAAAACGAACTGGGATCCCAGTAGATAAAACCCATCAATGCAATGTACTTTAAGTCCAGCACATCTGGAATCACATGAAGAAGCTATATTATACAACAGGAGTAAAAACCACACAAGTCTTAAAAACCTCCTACACGTTTCGAGCAATGGTGCCTATTAGTGATGAGCGAGCATACTCGCTAAGGGCAATTGCTCGAGCGAGTATTGCCCTTAGCGAGTACCTGCCTGCTCGAGACAAAAGGTTCGGGTGCCGGCTGCGGGCAGGGAGCTGCAGGGGAGGGCGGAACGGAGGGGAGATCTCTCTTCCTCTCTTTCCCCCCGCTCCCCCCTGCTGACTGCCGCTACTTACTGCTCCCCCCGCGCCGGCACTTGAACCTTCTGTCTCGAGCGGGGAGATACTCGCTAAAGGCAATGCTCGCTCGAGCAATTGCCCTTAGCGAGTATGCTCACTCATCTCTAGTGCCTATTCATGGCATGTCATGTTAACTGAATGTGTACCCTATACCATGATAAACCTCCCAGTCCCAATCCCAATGGTCAAATTAGATATGCATTACAATAAAAAAAATGTTCTAGGAACCTTAAGTTTTTTGTTGTTTTTTTTAAACTTCCTAACTACATAATTATGTAAAGCTGTCGTCTTTATTTAATTAATCTACATGTTCTATAAAGAAAGGCTAGTAATGTGTGATCAGAGAGCCCTTACCATGTGCGGCCTGAATCAAATTGCTTTTGTTAAAAGATAATTATAAAGTGTGTTTAGGTTTTTTTGTTTTTTTTTTTTAGTGCCAGAATATTGTTTTAAGTGCTCCGGGTTCATAATTTATTATATTCATTCCTCTGTGGCGCCGCTTTCTGCATGATGCCAAGCTCACTCTGATGATCTGTGTGAAATGTTGTGATATCCCAAAACTCCTTGAGGTGTTCTCGCACCAGTGTAATTTACAAAGACTTCCCCAGGGATCTAAATTAGTCTCAGACTAGGACTTTACTAGTAATTGCATTTGTAACCATTTGCTACCCTATCCATCTCCCTCAAAATTCACCAATTATGTGGTTTTGGTATTTTCCAGTCCATTGGGTTGGCTAAAATGTAATTCTAATTTCAAACAGACAGTTTCTTGAATGCTCTCAGCATTAAGTATGCAATGGAGAATACGAGCGACAGAAACCATTTTGTTCTGTTTATCTCTTGAGGGAAGATGAAAATTCCTTATTGTTAAACTTGCATATTATGGAGATTTGCAGATGGGAATTGTTCAGTGTGATTAGGTGAGTTGACATGGCTTACGATACAAATAGCTGATTAATACAATTGCTATAGTCACTTGTGCACGGTTTGTCATATATTATATTGGAGAGACACAACTGCATATCTATTAATTACCAGCCTATTCTTTTGGAGTGTCATAAAGCATAAAGAATGGATCTAAATCTTTGCTTCATTGTACAATCCATTTTAATGCACAATAAAGCAATCAAGGCTTTTTGTTTTTTAGCTTTCTACTCGAATAACTAAAAATATTCTTTGCGCTGCAGTTTACTCTACGATTTGCTGTATTGTAGATTTTTTTTATATTCTTAAAGGAACAGTGTAGGCAAAACGGATAACCCATGTTATGCGTAGTGCAGGTTTAGGCGGCGGTGCATGATATAGATATGGTCTCTTTGGGGTTCTTGTAGAATGACTGACATATGTACGTTTATCCTGGAATGTAATCGGGCAGGTGACTGACACTGTAGTTGGATTGCCCATTTTGAGCTGTTTTACCAATTAAATACCAATCATGACTTGTCACCATCAAGTTAATGGTGTCTAGTGAATTGAGCTTCACTGCATTACTAGGCAACGCCCAGGGACTTAAGTAGTGCTATTTCTGAGGTCAGCCTTCCTTTCTGATCTCATACAGCCACTGTCCTTTTTTATTTTCTTTTTCTTAAAAATGTAGTGTCATATCTCTACAGCCAACATGTTATGCTCATCTGTAGCATACTCAGGATTCTGTTCTGCCCCAATTACATCTCCAGCAATGATAATGCTGCTGGAGTTTCAAATTACAGAGTAAGTGTCAGGACTCGAACCTGGGGACTTCCATGCTCCAGGTGGTAGCACTACCTGTTGAGATGTTCAGCTGCTGGACAGCTCCCCTGCTGAATCATAGCCTAGTCCTTGCTCCAGTTGAATTCATTTTCTGCCTTCCTGTCACTCTCTCCTGATTGGACTTTATAAAAGCCTGGCCGCCCTTCCATTGCACAATTGTGTGATTATTGTGCCTCACAGCCATAGTCCACCTCAACCACCTGCCTGCTCCTCCGAACTGATACCTATTGTTACTGACCCCTGGCATTCCTCTGACTACACAACCTGCCTGCTCCTTTGTACTGTGATAGATACCTACCGTTGCCGATCTCTGGCTTTACTGACCACGTCTATCTGCTTCGGTCGCAACACGAGGCTCTAAACCAGCACCTGAACATTACAAAAGAAGTTGTCCAGCTCAGGTCATCAATAGTAGACTATGTCCATTGCTCAGGACCTCCACTGCTCAGCTGTCCACTGGGCTACTGCACTCGTTTGCTAGGCTACTTTCTGCAGGAAGCAGACAGCTCTGTTATTACCGCAATGGCCAGGCTTGGTATTGCAGGCCAAGTTCCCATTTGCTTCAATAAAAAAAACGGATAATTATAGTCCAGTGTCATAGATAATGCAGACTTTATAATCCACAAGCATATAGATGCATGAATAATAGGGGGGTGAATTAGCCTGAGGCAGAAATTCCTCACAGCTATACTATCCTATCAAAATTAATTAGACCCCTGAGCAAGAATCAAAAGTAGTAGTTATTTACATACATTAATACTTAGTGGGGTCTCCTTTTGGCCCTAATGACATCAGATACTCTGGCATACTTTCCACTAACATCTGATACACTTCACTTGGCGTTTCCCTCCATTCATCCTGCAAACATCTGGCAAGTTTTTTCAAAGCAAGTGAATGATCATATTTCCTGACTCCTTTCATTTAGCCCCAAAGATGTTCAGGTTGGGAGACTGACTATATTAATGTTCCGGTGTTGGATTTGTGACAAGGCACGATGTCTTATTGGAAGTATGGCTGACCATTCCCAGAGTATTGTCACATTGTCGGCTGCACATTATTGTCTAGAATGTCATGGTATACCTCCCATGATCACGGTTCTTTTCACTACAACCAACAGACTGAGGCCATGCCACGTAAAACCCCAGACCATAACAGAACCTCCGGGGTACTTTTGACACAGGTGTTCCCCAGGCATCCACCACACCCAGGTTCACCCTTTTGATTTGAAGAAAATATAGTAGCGCAATGTTTGACTACATGGAACGTTCTTCCATTGCTCAACTGTCTAGTGGTGATGCTTGCACCATGGCAGACAGACCAATGCATCCTATTTGAAAGAACTCACAAGACATTTACAGGATAAATGAAGGGAAATACCACCTGAAAAGTATCTGATCTCATTAGTGCCAGTAAGTGAGCCATTCCATTGAGCTGCTCAGTGTTTCTCTCCATGCTAAGGAAGAGCAGATCCCACTTGGACCATCCAATTCCAGGGCCTAGTGAAGGCAATGAACCTGCTTGAAGATGAGGCAAGCAAGTACTGTAGTGGATCACTTAGTAACATTGCAGCTGTCACCCAGGTTGCTAACATAGCAGTAAGGTTGGTTACCACTAGTGCTGCTTTTTAGGTCTAGCCTGTATTATGGCAGGTGACAAACTCTTCTTCATTGGGGATGGTGGGCATGGTATTGGCAGCTGTAGCATCTCTACCCTGCTCCTCTGCTCTACGGAAAGGCAACCTGGGAGAAATTGAATAATTAGATATGCACCACTAGTCTTGGCACATAATGGCTGGAGCAGGGGTTGCTTGGATGAATTTCTTAAACTGATGGTGATGCTGAGCATACACCCTGGTCTCCTCAGACTGCATTCAGGGCACATACCTGCACCTGAGTCTGAAGTGTGCAAAGCGTTCTTGCCTGTATGGCGGTCGGTGAAAATAAATGGTGGCTACACAAGTGTTTGTTGAGCAACAATCTTTTGTGCATGGCCAGCTTTAGTTCTATCACTAACTGTCTCTAGAAGCGAGGTTTAGATTTTTCAAGTGAGATAAGTAATTTTTAGTTCAACATTTTCTATTAAAGTGACATTTTGAGTTTCAGTTACTATTGGGTAAAAATGCATTTTACACCAAAATGTCTACATGAAGAACATTTTAATTCCCTTGTATATCTTTCACACATTCTTTCCTCTTGAAAATAATCTTGTCCTACTAGGCGTCCAAGCCTATAATTTGTACTATACTTTCTTAAATTGACTACTTTACTCTTGCCAGGATCCACTTAGTGTGCGCAATATCCTTGTTATAGAATAGAAGCTCTTATTTCCATTATGCATTGATTGTATGTGCCTTTTACCAAACCAATCCATAACTTGGGTTGTCATACTCCTTTCCAATAGAATATACACCCATTGTCCAAACAAATCACGCGCCTGGGAGTTATCGGAATCCAATGAAACTTCATATGTGTGATTTATAACATTGATACAAGCAAGTGATTATAATATCAGAGCAAAAGAACAATTTATTGCAGAAAACTGAACACTTGAAGAGAGGCTCTAGTACCCTGTTGTACCAGCTCTAGCTTGGATACAGTATGTGATTTGGGTGGGCATGGAGGCTCTAGCACCCTGTTGTATCGCCTCTAGCTTGGATACATGATGTGATGTGGGCATGGAGGCTCTAGTACCCTGTTGTATCGCCTCTAGCTTGGATACATGATGTGATGTGGGCATGGAGGCTCTAGTACCCTGTTGTACCACCACCTAGCTTGATACAAGATGTGATACAGGTGGGTATGGAGTCATACAGGTTCTGTATAAGATTCTGCTACAGGTCGGTACGCATTTGCTGTAACTGATAAACACATGTTCTATTGCCGAAAGTCTAGTGACCGAGCAGGCCACAAAAATGTGCAGTGTTATGCAGGTATTCCTGTGACCCCCCCCCCCCCCCCCCCCCTTCCGATGTGTGCGGCCGAGTATTATCCTGTTGCAAAATCCCTCTTGGAAGCCGCCATGAGAGGAGCACATGTGGCTGCAGGATTTCCTGAACATATCGCTGAGCTGTCATTGTCTCTTGTACCACTACTAGGGGTGACTAACTGTTGTATACGATGACTCTCCAGACCATCACGCCAGCAGTGGGGGCAGAGTGTTGCTCCCCAGCAAAGGCAGGATAAAGGTGCTCACCCCTAGGTCTCCAGACACAAACACTGCCATCATCAGTGCCCAAACTAAACCTGCATTCGTTGCTGAAGACAAACCGATTCCAGTCCATAGCAGTCCAGTTTTGTGTTAATGACACCACTGCAAATGGAGGCGATGGTGGGTGCCAAATACAATGCACTGTATAGGCGCTCTGAGACCAAATCCCTTCAGCCAAGCATGTGGAAATGATGCTGACAGACACAGGGGCCTATAACAATGGTGCCACCTGACTCCCAATGGTGAACAACGAATCAGTTGTCAGATTATCTTCTTTACCAAATCTGAATGTGCGGGCCCTCGCACATCCACTAGTACCAACAGCTCTCAATCGTCTGGTCAGAATAGCCCATAAGGTTGGCAATTCGTAGATATGACCATCCAGCTTCTCGCATTCAATGTGCCCCCTCTCAAACTGTCACCTGGGCAAAATCTTTTCGATTTGCATTGTAGAAGCATGTTTACTGATCAACCAGCTGTACACAAGTGGAAAAAGAGGTCCACTGCACACAAGTAGCCTCTGAGAGCCAACTATGGAACCATCTTTAGGGTCTCCAGTGACAAGACCATCTAATCACACCACAACTCTAATCATTTGCATTTCTGCCTACATGCTGAGATTTGCAGCAAAAAGAACTCCTAGGTGCTTTTTTTGGACAATCTAACTTTTTGTGATGATACAAATGCTCTTCATTAGGTAGGTTTCTCCAAAAGTTCATCCCACTGATGGTGGAGAAGAAACCACAACTGCAACTTATTTTCCACAATTGCTTCTTTGGGGGGAAAACACAGACCTGTCGGCCAATGAGCTTCCATCTGCTGTGATATGCCCGGTCTATGATTTTTAGTGGACTGTGGTTTTACGGTGCACCTGTCTGTGCCATAAAGGTTTTATGTTGTATGGGTAGCATTGTGCTCTACTGCAAGCAGTGTAGTGTTAGAGCTTAGCATCTGCCTCCTTGGAATAGGTTCATCACACCAGCTGCCTATTTACTGGACAATAAGTAAACCTACATTAGCATTGTGTTGCCACAACATTAATTATTTGAAACCCTTTTTAATTACATTTTTTTTATTGCAACTAAATCTGAGTACCTCGGCTTGATTGAAGCAATGACCAAGTCTGCCAGAATACTAAATTATCTGAATTTTGAACTTTTTTTTTTTCCCACAAGGAAAGCTAAGTTTGTTCTCTTATGTCTCCTCCCCCTTTCAGACCTATATTTTCAGTTTAGTTTTCCCATAATGAGCATTTAGGGAAATTGGAAAAGGAACTATAGATGAGGCACTGTCTGAAAATCCAATGGATTGTATGCTCAGTCACTGAAGTATTTTGTAATGTGTGTTTTCGATGTTATGAAAGTCGGTCACAAAGCCATGGTGGTTTTTCAGACATGAGCCTTGCGTAGACCTTGGAAATAGACTAGAGAAAACCATTTCATATATTCTGTATATACAGTAATTTGTAACACTTGAGGGTTAACCCTTTGCAAACCAATTTCCCTGCCACTCGCACACTCCCCAGCTTATTCACTTTGGGTTGGAAAGCGCTTTGTGGATTCCTTGGAATTACTCAACAAATGCATGAAATGTAATTTTGAAAAAATTGTTAATAATAATCATGACATGTGTTAATATGTATTATATTACATGTGTATATAATGTATAATATACATGTATATTATAGTATGCAGAAGAAAGGCCAGACCTCTGTACTGTATATGTATATTACACTATGCAAAAGAGAACTACGATGACCGACACAGGTTTCTAGCACTATGCAGAGGAGATGTCAGACCTCGCCTGACATGGGAGCTATGCAGGGAAATCTCAATGTCTTGCAAGGTCCTATACTGGATTGCAAAAGGTTAAGTCAAGTCAGCTCACGGTGCTGTCATGACTACTTTAAACATATGGCAAACAGTGCATCGGTAGCAGGCCCCTTGGTACCACCTTTAACTACAACTGCATCCTCTCATTGTGGGTACAGTTGAAAGGTATTGAGGAGCATCAAAAAACAAGTTTATACTCCTTGTGTGCCCCCTCCGGTCCTGCCAGTCTGTCATGTGACCGCTAAGCTTCCACTTCCTCGTTTATTGGTTTTTCTTCATGTGACCACTGAACCTGGAAATGAGCAAAGTATGTGGCTGTTCACCAGTCTCTGTACCCATTGACTTGGATAGGCATGTAACCGCTGGACCTAGATATGATGGGGAAGCAACACAGGAGTGTAGTCTGCTGAATTAGATATTGGTGGGGTTTTTTTTTTTTGTTTTTTTTTAGCAAAAAAAAAAAAAATGTTGGTGTCTTTGGCAACAGTGAACTGGTCCCTTGGGTATTAAAATAGTTCTGTTCTTGGCCAGATGGCTGGAGTATGAAAAAAAAAAAACCCTATGGTCCGTGCAGAGAATTTCTCTTTTAAAGTGGTTTCAATCACCTTTCTTGAGTGGCATAACAAAGCATGTTTTTGCAAAGACAAGCTACAGGTAAAGAATGACATCAGACATTCTTTTGTTAAAAAGAATTCATGTAACTAGGTAATAAACTATTCTGGAATTGGTGTAATCCCAAATAGGTTTTCCTATGAAAGCTGGCAAACTTGGTAACATTGAATAGTAGATCAATACAGTTACACAAGTAGGTAAAAAGTGGTCAAATACTCATGGGATAAAGTTCAGTAGGCATAAAGAATAGGACTTGCAATTGGAGGAGGTCTCTCTCCAGGAGAGCAAGGGGCCCAGACAAGCCCCAAAACACATCGCTAACGTATTTTGTGTCTAGACCTTTTTAACTGTCTGTTCAAACTTTGGAGTATTAAATCTTGAAGTCGTTCCTGGGAGGTCTCCTGGAGAGAGACCTCTTCCAATTGTAAGTCCTGTTCTTTAGGCCTCATGTCCACTAGCTAAATGGAATTGCGGAATCCGCAGCGGATTTTGCCCATAGGGAATCATTGGCCATCCGCGGTCCATTAAATTGAATTTTGCACCTGCGGATGGCATTTTAAAAGAATTGCGTTTTTCACGCGCGGGAGAAAAAACGCAGCATGCTTCATTCTGCCGCGGATTGGCAACATTGCTATCACATTGATAGCAATGTGTGCAGATATCTGCATGCAAAAAAATACCATTTAAAGCGAATCTGCCGCGGAAATCCGTGGCAGATTCTGCGCGGATTGTATTTTTCTAGTGGACATGAGGCCTTAGCCCTGCTGCACTTTATCCCAGGAGCGTCTGACCACTTTTTACCTCCTTGTGTTTGTTCCTGGATCGCCATCTGTGGCTGTCTGATGTTATCTAGTCAGTTTGCTCTCCGCCTGAGGTGGATTTGGGATACACTGGAACCCGAAATACTGACTTATCTTTACGACCTCTGGAACACCATCAAAGTTTGCGGTTGGCTATTTAATTGGGGTTTAAACCACAAACGGACGGTGAGTCCCACCTTTTAAGCGATCCACTTTAACATCTGTGCACTTTCAGAGCGCAGTCCCTTTAATTATTGCTTAATTCAGAATGCTGTTGGCAATACAAAAAGGAAGGACCGCCTTTCTACAGTAAGTGGGCGTTCTAGAGAAAAAAAGCTGTTTCGGTTTCTGTACAACATCATTGTTTGTAGAATGTGCAAGTCCTGGAGCAGGAATGAAAACACAGCACAACCTGTCCATGACTTGTAGCTGGGCACTATTGAAATGAATGACTGAGCTGCAGTGCCGCATACAACCTCCAAACAGGTGTGGCACTGTGTTTGGAAACTGAGGGGTTGTCTGAGAATTTAATATATAAAATATATATTCAAATTTTTTTTTTTGTTCCCCATGCAGTAACATATTAAATACATATACTCTCCTTTCCCTGTTTTTTCTGTACTGCTGCTTGGTCCTTGCTTCGTTTATTTACAGGACGGCAAAGACTGCTATAGCCAATGAGAGCTAGACTTATGATTTACAGAGTGGTTGCCGTACTGTAAACTGGCTGAGAGAGCCTGTAGACGTGACTTCAGAGGGGAGATCTGGAGTGTCGGCATGGGAGAAGCAGGAAGTTAGAGGATATGCTTATTTGTTACTGCATAGGGAACCCCTTCTAACTGTCATTTGTAAGTCATGTACATGTCTAGAGTCTTATGACATCTATAGGATACGCTGCCTCTGTTTTATTTAACCGCTTTTTATTCATATATTTCTGTACTTGAGGCTTAACCCAGGCTTGAGATGTGGATCAGGACCTCATGGGTGGTACAAGTCTGCTTGGAGTTTATGGCATTTACAGGAAGTATGGATTAATTCGTTAAGGACTAAGGATGAGCGAGTATACTCGTTAAGGCACTACTCGCTCGAGTAATGTGCCTTAGACGAGTATCTCCCTGCTCGTCCATAAAGATTCGGGGACCGCCGCGGCTGACAGAAGTCGCGGCGGGGAGCAGGGGAGAGTGAGCGGGAGAGAGATCTCCCCTCCGTTCCTCCCCGCTCTCCCCCGCAGCTCCCCGCCCCGCGGCGGCACCCGAATCTTTAAGGACGAGCAGGGAGATACTCGTCTAAGGCACATTACTCGAGCGAGTAGTGCCTTAGCGAGTATACTCGCTCATCCTTATTAAGGACCCAGCATGGCAAATTTATGGCACTTGGTCCTGGGCTTTCATCCTGGTTAATAGTAGATGTACGGTGCGGGATTAAATCTTCTGCTCCTTTTTTTAATTAAGCAGGAGCTAGTCTGGTCCTCAGATCTAAAGCACAGCAGAGGACGCAGAGGAGAAGGGAGAAGCTGTTTTTTACCGCTTCAGCCTCCTCCTTTCCAAGCTACATGGCGCTCAATGAGCGCTATTCACTAAAAAGTGAAAGCAGAAGAGTGATTGTGCCACTATGCAGTTCCCTGTGTCACAGCAGATCTGCAGGGTCCTTTCAGACGCTGATCAGCTCTGTTAGTGACTGATGTGTCTACAGGGGGATGTTTTTCCTTTTAAAAGGGGCTCCCATGGATGCCCCAGCTACGATAGAAAAGTGTCCTTTTTAACTTTTTTCGCTTTTTTATTTATTTCAATGTGAATGACCTCCAGAGGTCTTGTAGGATGTCATGGGGGACATTAGAAAAAAATATGGTTAGAAAAAAGTTACAAAAATAAGTAAAGAAAAATGAAAGTGTAAAATAAAAATATATAAAGAAAATGACCAACCACTGACTCCAACAAAAACAGTTGCCATATGCACCCTGCAGTCTGCGACTATGCAAATTACTTATCAAAATGTCCAGCAAAATGAAGAATCCATTCCTATACTTTTTAAATTTTTAAAATCCATATATTTACACTAAAATGATTTTTTTTTTTTAAAGATTTTTATCCCTAGTAAAACTAAAATAACAGAAAAAAAGTCAGTGAAAAGATTAGAAAAAAAAATAGCCCTATATAAATCACAGGCAACAATGCACAACAAAATACTTTTTGGGAGCTAAATTAAAAAAAAAAAAAAAAAACCACCATATGGGTAAAATCCATAAATAGTCGGGTCCTTAAGGGGTTAAACATTAAATGTCAGCATGTTGCATATGTATAGATTTTATATTACTTTTTAAGGGTTTTTTTTTAAGTTGGGGCAGTGAGGGTGATGTTATAAATTAAAATAAACTACAGTACTTCATACATCGCCCGCTGCTTTAGTAATGCTACTGCCATCTTCCTCATCGGCTAGTCTTTACAGGGACTACAGTGTGACGTCTGTGTGCTCATGGGACCACTGCAGCCAATGTCCTATCCTCTGCCTGCTCCAAGTAGAACAGTGCAAGTGAAGGGGTGAGACTATCATGTCCCAGCCCTTGAGGCCTATACATGGGAACTGAAGCAGTGCTGCCATCCCACAGAAAACTTGCATGTAGCAGATGCACCCAATCTATGAAGTTGCTATAGGCCGCAAAGGGAAAGATTAGAGTAAATACCCACCTTCAGGATGCATTTTTTTTTGTTAAATCTTCATATCGGGGTTGGATCATTTATAGAGATGAGCGAGCACCAAAATGCTCGAGTGCTCGTTACTCGAGTCGAACTTTCAGTGATGCTCGAGAGTTCATTTTGAGTAACGAACCCCATTGAAGTCAATGGGCGACCCGAGCATTTTTGTATATCGCCGATGCTCGCTAAGGTTTTCATTTGTGAAAATCTGGGAAATTCAAGAAAGTGATTGGAACGACACAGAAACGGATAGGGCAGGCGAGGGGCTACATGTTGGGCTGCATCTCAAGTTCCCAGGTCCCACTATTAAGACACAATAGTGGCAAGATTTAAAATCCCCGCCTGCTGAATGAGCTGCCTCTGATTGGTCACAGCCTGACCAATCAGAAGCGGATCTCACTCACACACCCATTCATGAATTTATGAATGGGTGAGTGACTGCTGCCTCTCACTGGCTCAGCGGGACCAATCAGATTGGTCCCTGCGTTGAGCCAATGAGAGGCAGCAGTCACTCAATGGGCTAACATCGTTCTGCCGGGACAAGGTGAGTATATTTTTTTTATTTTTACACATTTCTGGATGAATTGCAGGGAAGGGCTTATATATTTAAGCCCTTCCCGACAATTCATCCCGCGCTCGCCGGCAGCCCATTGCTTTCAATGGAGCCGGCTGTATTGCCAGCTCCATTGAATTCAATGGTCAGTGCTCGTTTAATCGAGACGAGTACCGCGTGGTGCTCGTCTCGAGTAACAAGCATCTCGAGTACCCAAATACTTGAACGAGCATCAAGCTCGGACGAGTATGCTCGCTCATCTCCAATCATTTAGTAACACACAAACTATTTTTATGAATCCAAAAGGCAGGGGTTAGAATTCCCTTGGCCAACACAGTTTAACTGGTTCCGTAATCATATATAGTTTGCATATTCTAAATTGACTTTTTAAAAATTTTTCTAATTGTGTCCAAATTTTGTTATTCTAAGTGTCTCTAAGGGCTTATTCACAGGAGCATATATTTGCCGCGGTTTTCATGGCCTGCTGATGTACCATCTGAGCTGTCTTTTCCCCTTCCTTCCCCCTCACTGGCTCTCTGCCTCTCTCCTCCTCTCTGGCTGTTTGCAATGGAAGGGGAGGCGCTAAGCTCCTCCCCTCCCATTGTGGCTGCGGAGAGGGGGCAGGAGCATGGCTCTGCCCCCTCTCATTGCAAACACCCAGAGGCGAGGAGTTGAGGGGGAGGGAAGGGGGAAGACAGCTGAAATGGTAGCATATGCCGATGGGCTGTGAAAACAGCCGCCGATTTATATGGTCCTGTGAATAAGCTCTAAGGGTGGATGGCGCTCAGCTTTGGTGATACAAAACACCAAATTTTCCTGCTAAAAGTTGAATGCTAAAGTATTTTTCCCCAAAGCCACCAATAGAATTTTGGCCCAAACTACAACATAAATGGGACATAAACTTGCTATAATTTCCCTAGATGTTTCAGGAGGTATTTAGTTGAACAGGCAACCAAAGATGCCCACTATTATTCCAGTATACACACAAGAATATACTGGATGTTTATGGCCGCCTGCAGATGGGGGGAAATTCCGCGGCGGGATTCCCCGCAGAATATCCACCCGTACACACCTGCATAGGATTACATTACAGCACGCAATCCTATGCAGACGGCTGCGGTTTGTCTGCACGAAATCCCACGCAGCAAACAAACCGCGGCATGCTCTAATTCTGTCACCGCGGCATGCTCTAGAAACGTCACTCACTGGCTGCCGGCTCCACTCGGCGCATGCGCCGGCTGCCCGACAGTCGGCACATGAAAGAGCCGGAGCTGCGGGAGCGGGTGAGTAAGCGCTGCTCTCTGTAGACGGTCGGGTCCCGGTGCGAGAATTCTTGCAGCCGGATCTGACCCGGCCGTCTGCAAGCGGCCTATAGAGAAGTGGCCCTAAATTCAGGAAATTTGACCTTTTCATTACTATTTATTGCTTGACATGGCTTAAATGGTCTGTTGTGCAACAGATGGTGTAATATATAAGATTGCGTGAAGATATTTTCTAGGATGCGGAGAGCGTGACCTTTTTTAGATAAGGGATATCTGGAAGTAGGATCACGGAGCTCGGACTGTATTGGAAAGATATCGCCAATATGTCAACTGATCAATAAGCTCAATCTTTTTCATTACATTTGAGCAACGGTCATATTGATTTTTTTTTTTTTCATTGGAATGCCATGTCCACAGAAAACTGGTGAGGGGGGGGAAGCAGAGTCTGTGTTTGACACACAAAATATAAGTCTGTTAATCATTATTGCTTCGGTATTGCAGGAACAACAATGGGTATTTCCACAAGTATCTGCCAGTAAGGTATTAAATATATTCAACAGTAACACTTTGTTTTCCTACATTGTTTTAGTTAAAGTAGATTGAACGCTTTTAAAATAAAAGCAGAGCGCCTTGCCCATCTTTAGACCCAGCAATGTGCCCTCCCAGTCTTTTGTTGCAAAAATGGACACCATGTGACCACTGCATCCAAAACTCCTGGCATCATGCCGCTCAGGATGTGAGATGCCCATGCATTTTTTTTCCCCCTTTAAAACCACAGCAGAATTCATAGGTAAGCTGCGGATTTTGCTGACTGCAACTGCTGAGCCATGACTAGGGGAGAAGCCAACAGCGAGAGCATATAGGCCGCCAGTATCTGGATATTCTTTGGTGGTTTGTAATTGTGAGTACCATCACCCAGGCTTCTCTGCCGTAAAACAGGTTGATTTGACCTTCCTGTACAACATCCCTAAAGGTACTGTGCTAATTTGTTCAGGGAACAGGGATTGCATATTTCAATTTGAGGATTTAGTCATTTTGGTTAACTGAAGTTGCGGTAAGACTGTTCCTTCAAAGAAGGCTCCTGTTTTCCACCAGCATCTCTGGATTTAACCCCGGCCAGGGTAACCCATTTATTGAAATTAATATTCTGCATGTAATACAGAATTAGTTTGTACCTTACACATAGGATGTCCTTGTGAGTTGGTGTTTATTGAACACTAGTTAACAGTTTGGCAACATACAATATTATTTGTATACAATGCATATTCTGTATCATACATTCAGTAAATGTTTGTTCAACTGAACTGGTGTACATCCTTTCAATCTGCTTCCTGTTTTTGATACTGATACTTCAATTTGCATGGCCAGGGAATAACTTCATTAAAAAAAAAAAAAATTCTTTAATTGAAGCTCCTTAGCAGCAGCTAGCTATTATAAAGTTGTCTTTACATCGGCACAGTGGTGTACTATCATATAGCGTAGAAATAACTATATACCTTATGCGCTTCATACAGCATGCTATCCAAACTGTGCCATGTACTGCCGGATGAGCCACTGTGTTTAGCTGGGCAAACAATCACCCCCCCACCACCACCACCACCAAGAAACCACCTTCAAGTCGTTTGAAAGGCTGAACAAATGCCATTTAAACCTAACGACAAGCGAACAAACAAGCAATTATTTTCATGCAGGCTGAAACTCAACGATAAGCAACAAGTGAACGAATAGTGCGCGATGGCTTTGCGTTTACACGGAGCGCTTATCACTCACTTTGAATGAATTTTGAGTGGTGATCATTGTGTCTAAATGGGCCCTTAGTCAGCTACTCTTGATATAGATGATAAAATAGTGCAGAGTATATGCTTCTAATTTGTTAACCTCTGACAGCTCTGTCTTAGTGCAGCTACAAATAAGAGTCCCTTTTAGCTTAATGTAATAGGGAAGCGCATGTAACAGACCTTTTCATTAAAGCATCTCGGTAGAGGTCATTGAGGTTATACTGGGACTTTAAGAATGGAAAATTCAGGATTATGCCATAATGGATGATACATTTAAAATGCCCAAAAAACCACGATGGCCCGAAATATACCTCATTTACTAGTTCTGCAACCCAGTCTAGGAAAATGAGGGTAAGGGCTCTTTCATGCGAGCGTATATCGCCACTGTTTTCACAGCAGGCCTATATATGCTATGATCTGATACATTTTATTCCAATGCATCAGATCTCATGGCTGTATTTCCGCTGCATAAAAGCACCGGGCCAATATAGCGCCAGGCGCTTTTACGCCAGGCCAAAAAGATAGCCCTGGAACTATCTTTCCAGCCAGAATATGTCAGCCGCTGCATGGGCTCCTATCGGAGCCAATGACAGCGGTCGGAGAAGGGAGGTGGGAGAAAGTTTAGCAGCGTGACTGCTAAACTTCTTCCCCCTTCCCTCCTCCCCTCCAGCTGTTTGCAATGGGAGAGGGTGTGAAGGGGGCGGAACTAAGCTCCCCCGCCCCATTGCTGGCCATGGACAAGGGGCAGGAGCTTGGCTTTGACCCGTCCCCTCCCATTGCAAACAGCTGGAGGGGAGGGGAGAGGAGGTGAGCCAGTGAGGGAAGGGGTAGACAGCTAAGCTCTCTCCCCACGCCCAATGGCATTGCGGCCTCGGCTTATATGCGCCATGGCTGTGCTGTCTGGGTACACAAACGTTAGATTTGTGCGCCCATTCATGTGCTTTACGGTGTCGGTGGGCTCCTACAGCCGTGTGAAAGAGCGCTAAGGGTAACAGTGGATTGTTCATAAACTTTTTTTTTTTTTTCTTTTTGCCCCTTGCGCTGAACTCACATGGACATATGATTTAAAATGCTGCATAAGTCCCGCGATATCTTACCGCTGTGGAGCTGGGAGTGAGCCGGCTTATTGTTGTGTATGGCAGCGGTATTGTACTGCATATCTCATGCATGCTGACATGCGCAGTAGTCATGGTTTTTTTTGTTAAAACTTCCTGTGCTGTCTCTTCGTAACAGCGTGTAATTGCATATGGGCAGTGTTTATTACATACCCATATAGAAAAATGGGCTCTTTTGTGCGCGTAATATGCATCAAAATAGAAAATCCTGATTCTTGCGCTGGCATATCACACAATGCTTGCCTGTAAATATGAGCGAACCATTACCCATGTATCACACGTGGTAAACTTGGGCTTGTGTGAGCCCGGCCTTAGTTTACAGTTGTTTAGGTTTCAGAAAACATTTTTCGCACAGGTTTTTGTGGGGTTTTCTTGCTTTTTCTTATTTTTTGCAGTGTTTAGAGCCAAAGCCAGAAATGCAGAAATGGATCTAGCCGGCAGAACTCCTTAGACCACATGTCCATGGGCAGATCTGATTCCGCATGTGGCAGCCCGTAGCGGAATCCGACACTGCCTGTGGCTGTCCGGATCTTATATTTTCTTCATTGCAGATGTGTGCACTGGCTGTCGCGCTGCAGCACATGCGCAGTAGAGTGGTGTGTGTGTGTGTGTGTGTTCACTCCTTCCTGTGGAATTGTGGATGGGCCGTGGATCAGATGGCTTCCATTGACTTCAATAGAAGCCGTCCATGTGGGAACCGCATTGAAATGAAGCATGCTGCAATGTGTTTTCTGTACCAAAAAGTCTGCAAAACAAATCTGCATGCTTTAATGTGTGGATGCCCCATGCTTCCTTATGAGCGGCTTGATTTGCGGATCTTCCAGCATAGATTGTGCAAATCTGATCTGCCTGTGGACATTGGGCCTTACTTTCAGATTTACCATACTCTTTGAATTCACTTCTGGCTCAAAGGACTGCATGAGAAACCTCCATAAAAATTGCTGCAATTCACTGATGAATGGCTGAGTGCTGCCTGTGATTGGCTGAGTGCTGTGACCAATCACAGGAAGCACCCAGCTGTAATTTAATGACAGAAGAGCCGGACAGCTCATGTAGGTGAGTTATTGTGTTTTTTTTTTTTCTTTTAACTTTTCTTTACAGCTAGGGATGATTTTTAGGGAGGGTCTTATATTTCAAGCCCTTTCCAAAAATAATCACAGCAGGGGATGCCTGCAACTCAATGCTTTCAATGGGGCGGCAGCAACGCTGACCCCACTAAAAGCAGTGGGATAGCATCGCAGACCTCTGCCACAGCTGTGACAGCGGATTTCTTAATCCTCGCGGTCCCTGCAGGGATGAAGGAATCCCCTGCCATAGCTGTCACATCTGTGTCAGGGGAGCGCGATGTACTCCCTATGCTTTAAATAGGGCCAGCACTGCTGGCACTGGCCCCATTGAAAGCAATGGGCGATAGTGCAGATTTTTCTTAGCACTGCGAGTGTGCAGCGAAGACATCGCAAATGAGAATGAAACCATTGAAAATCACTGGTTTCATTTGCTTTCACTCAGGGTGCCTTCACACTTGTGATTGTGAGATCGCTGTTTTTTTTTTGTTTTTTTTTTTAACCCGAACGTCAATAGGACTTTCTAATGTAAGACACATCGCACAAAAATCGCAAAGCACAAACTTGCGATTTTTGTGCGATGCGTTTTTAACATTAAAAACTCCTACTGACATTTGCATTAAAACGCAACGATATCGCGATCGCAGGTGTGAAGGCATGCTTACTCTTGCAACGCAAGAAGGGCCATCGCCAGTGTGAAGCCAGCCTTAGGGCTTTTTCACACTGGTGAGAAAATCGTGCGTTTTTGAGCGACGCGAGAATGAGTGAAAATGCAGAATTATGAAGGAATGATTTTCAATGGTTTCCTTCACATTTGCGATGCTTTCACTCATGCGATGTTGCAAGAAAGAAAAATTGCAGCATGTCCTATCTTTCTGCATTTTTTTTTCCCTATGAAGCCTCCTTTTTATTGCATCACAAAGCACAAACTTGGGATTTTCGTGCAATGAGATGTGTTTTTTAACATTAGATAAAGTCCTGTTCGCTCTCGGGGGAAAAAAGCGTGAGAAAATCGCGAGTGACGTTTTTTCGGGATATTGCGATCGCCAGTGTGAAAGAGCCCTTTTGAAACCAATGATTTTCAAAGGTTTCCTTCACATTTGTGGTTTTCACCCATGCAATGTTGTGGTGATAAAAAAAAAAAAATTGCGCCGGGTCCCATCTTTCTGTATGTTTGCCTTATTTTTTTTCTTCTATGTTTTCCCATAAAGCCGACTCCTTATCGCAATGCACAAACTTACGGTTTTTGTGCGATGGGTTTCTTTAACATTAGAAAGGCCTATTGACTTTCACACGAGGAAATTGCAAGTGGCAGTCATGTTTTTTGAGAGCGAAAGCGGCGCTGACACTAAATCACAGGTAAAATTCACGATTTTTGCCGCAATTTTCTTACGGTGATATCGCGATCATCAGTGTAAAGGTGCCCTTAAAGTCCTTCTACACAGGGCAGACCCCTGACAGGTGGTCCCAGGGATAATCATTCTTGTGCTATTATACACATTGCGGAGCCAATCTGTCGTTCAGTTTTCTGCATGCAAAACGAGAAGCGAACAAATTGTCATCCGTTATTTAGTTGGGGCATGCTCTTAGACTGAACAATATAGTGGCCCCTGTAAAAGGGCCCTTTAAACTCCTATTAGTCCTCACTGCTGTGAGTACAGGTCAGCTTTCCAGCAGTGAAAGGGTTACAGCCTGTAACTTCCAGGCCATTTTTGGGCGCTGGGATGAGAGCTGCCCCCCATCCATCACTGGCATAGGGCACCTGGTATGCTGGTGAGTGACCCAGCACTTCTAGGTGTGCCCAGTGTGTGATGCCAGGGCTGCCCCCACACTGCAGCAGTGGGGAGAGGAGCTGCTGACGCAGAGCACAAGCTGTAGAGGAGGAGCCTGCGCCCAATGCAGCATCTCACTGTATCCAGGCAGCAGCAGCATCGCCAGGTGCAGTCCAGCAGGCACGGTCCGCAGCGGGCACGGGGCATCGGCGGGCACAGCCGTCTCACTACATGTAAGGGAAGGACGAGCTGCACAGACAACCCCTGCCTGCATCGGCCGGACCTGTGGCGGCGGTGGGCGCGGTGACCTGTTGGGCCTGTGGGAGGAATGCCCAGCATGTGCTAGAAGTGCCGCACAGCCCCTGCTGGCATCGCCCTCGCCCTCCGCAGCACATTCCAGCCGTCTAGATTAGCATTGGGCATGGCGTGCCCGGGGCAGCTCCCTCTCCTCTCCTGCTAGAGGCTGCTGGAAGGATCATGGATACTGCTGTCATTCTGTCTGCCGATCAGAGAAGTAAAGAGGCTGTAAATGGAGGAGGACATTGATACCCGCAAGATTAACAACAGTTTCCTGCGCGATCACAGCTATGCAACAGAAGGTGAGTGAGCTGAGATGGCACTGCATTCCTGGGCACTGCCACTGCCTGCTGCTCCAGTGCAGCGCTGCTTCCTCTATGCACATGGGATCGGCATCGCTAGAGCTGCTGGAAACCTCACACCTGCACTGGCCCCATATAGATATACCGTACTCCTATAGACATAGATGATTGCACAGTATTTCCATCAGTATAGCTGCTGGAGACCTCACACCGGCACTATATAGATACATTGTATCCCTACAGACATAAATCGTACAGTATTTCCATTATTATAGCTATTGGAAACACCCCCCCCCCCCTGCACTGGCCCTATATAGATACATTGTATTCCTACAGACATAAATCGTACAGTATTTCCATCACTACAGATGGTAGAAATATCCCACATTCACTGGCCCTATATAGATACATTTTATTCCTATAGACATAGTACAGTATTTCCATTATTATAGCTATTGGAAACATCCCATCTGCACTGGCCATATATAGATACATTGTATTCCCATAGACATGGAAACAGTGTTCAATGATCTATCATTATACTGTAGCTACTGGAGACCCCACACCTGCACTGGTCCTATATAGATACATTGTATTCCTACAAACATAAATCATTGTACAGGATTTGCCTTATAATGGACGCCTGTAGGAACTTGATGTTGTATCTTCTACAAAAATCCCAGAATGTGGTTATTGATTGTAATGCAGGCCATGTGGAGGTAACCCTATAGTCTGAAATATACTATTCAGGGCCTGATCCTGGAGCATTGCACCAACATCATTGAAACTGCTTGTTTTAGAGGACTAGCTCAACTAATATGATCTTGTGTATTAGATAACTGACAAACAGAAGTCGGGGGATATTAAAAAAAAAAAAAATGATGGGGCATGTCCAATTTCAACATGCCCAATCCTTTGTTCTCAAGGGAGATAAAGCCACCATTAGAGGTATCTGGCAGGAACTTATTGCCACCTTTTCCCTGTGAACACTTGGATGCTTGACTCAACTCAACATGAATGTGTATGGGGCTGTCAGAGGAATGTGTTTTTGGCTGACTGCTATTGAAGAGATATGGCTACCTTTTTATAATGACACCTCAAGGTGTTGGAAAACTTCCTGTTTAATACTCAGCACTTAAGAGCTTCCCATGGCATGAATGTCTTTAATTCCCAGCCCTTCTCACGCAATGGTCCTGTTGTCTCCATAGGGGGGCCAGTATGGGACACTACCCGTCTTATTGGCCTCTTACTGTAGGGACTGGAATTATTTGCTGTGGGCAGACGGCTGCAGCCATAAGAAGCTTTAACTTGCACACTACAGTTCATCTAGTAGGATTAACCAACGTGGCTGTATGAGTTGAGCCCTGGTTTTATAAGTGACACTATATCTACTCTAGCTGTCCTTCAGTGTTGCTTCAAGTATATCAGGCTTCCACTTAGGGAGGTCTGACTAGTCATTCGTCTGATCTATCCATATTAGAAATGGATAGTCTGCTGCTGCCGTCTCTGAGAGGTTCTTCACTATATCCTGTGGTCTTAGAAACCCATACGGGGTCAATCCTATTTATACTAGTGATGACTTGCATGCCGTCAGAATCGTTAAGCTTATGTAGCTTTAAGATCTTACTGGCGGACATGAGAGAATCCTTAAATGAAACGATACCTGCACTTGTGAAGAGGGGTGATGGTATATAAGCATTATTGTACAAAAGGTTTTCACACTCTGTGTAGCTGATGACTTCACGTTAGACTTGAGGTTTGTGGGTGGTGTCTGGTAATGGGCTTTGTTCATGGAGTGAGTACCGAAGGGGTTAATGGTAAGCGGTGAGGACTTACAAATCACAAGTCAGGGAGGTATATTGAAGATCAGCTGGGAGTGGCGAACCTGTTATGGGAAACCTAAAGACTTTTTTGCTGCGTTTTACCAATATAATGAGGCTCTAGCAAGGATATGTTCCGATGAGCTTCTTGGCCTGGTGTAGATAGGTTGTCTACTGCTTGGCTACCTAGTAAGATAAGGATCCCATATGGGCATGGATGGAGATTCCAGCTTTTGTGTGAGATGTTGGCTGGATACCACAACCTTTTTACATAGAGGAACAGGGGATGATACAGTAAAACCCAAAATACTTTTTCCATCCTAGAGGTGGTAATGATGCCCACTGCCTCTATTGACCCTCATGTAGGCTCCATGGAAATTTTTCAGTTCTCAGCTTCCAGTTAAGAGCGGCTTACAAGAAGGGTCTGCTGGTGTTAACAAGCTAAACCCTTAATAACCAGATGCATTATTGTAATGAAGGCAGCAGTTGGCAGTTTCATTAGCCTTTGCCCTAGATGTTTGCTGGAGAAAACCATCTCTTTCTAGAGTTTTCGGAGGAGCCTTTCCTATCAAGGCATTTCATAGGGTGTGGTGAACAGATGCCAGGACAACCACCCATTCCAGACCACCTCTTTCCTCCATACATAGTATTTGGAGGACATCCTTCTGTAGCGCTAAATATTAAACTTTAGTCAGGGTTTTCCTTCATGTTTCTGGATTTTTCATGGAAATGAAACCATATTAAAGTCTGAGAATAGAATACATTTACATGTAACCACTTTTACTTCAAACTGTAGCCAAGTGATGACTATTTAAGGACCGCTGCAATGTGGTCCATATGTAGGATCGAATTGATGGGCAACATTCTGTATGAAACTTCTGGTGATGGCCTCATATGATTTCTGAGTGGCCTGAGCTATTCTGTCTGAGGCCGTGTTTACACAGGCGATATCCTTATGCGCTCCCTCTGATTGCAATATGGACGGAAAGCGCACAGAAAAGTTACGCACTTTCTTCTGTTTTTATACTCGTGTTTTTTTTTTTTTCCCCCCCTGGGCCAAGACTGAGAGAAAAATTGTAGCCTGTTGCTGAAGGAAAAAAAAAAACTCCCAAAAGAAGAAACTGCAACTTTCACATGAGTGCAATGCAATTTTTTAATTTTTCCTATTGGAACATGCAATTTTCACGTAAAAATCACACATGCAGCATTGTGGTGATTTTTTTTTTTTTTTTTGTGTGTTTTTTTTTTTTTTTTTATTCATTCAGGCAAAATTTCAGGTTTGCAAGTGTGATATTGTTTCAACTTTCTTGTACAGATATTGCACTTGCCTGTGTAAATGTGGCCAGAGGGTGCATTCCCATCAATGATTTTTCTGTGCAAGTTTATGCGATTTGCGATATGGACGAAGCGCAAGTGGCAAAATAAACCCATTGATTTCAATGGACTCAGTTACACAAGTGATTTTTCGCTTGCACTGATAGTATGAGATTAAAAAATTGCTGCGTACCCTATTTTTAGATTATTTTTGTTTTAAGAACACTGAATTATTATCTATGGGAGGTGGGGGGGGAGGGGAATTGCATCACACTCGCATGTAAATGCGATGTCATTTAAAACATTTTTTTTTTTTCCTATTAAGGTTTTGAAGAGTGAAAGTTGCATATTGCAACAAAAATGCATCACAGTATATGCATTGTACTCACATAGGGAAATAACAGACTTTATTCACACAAGCGATTTTACGTGGCTGGCTATGTGAAGCATTGGATTCCAATGCATTCATTCACATGGTGCAATTTTTTCATGCGCCGGAAAATAGCCCGTTAGTTGGCGACCGTTTTCGGTCACCAATTTTTCATGACCTATCTTTTGCCGAAAAATGCTGGAGACTTCCATAGACTCCTATGGGAGCTGGGAAAAATAGAGGGGGAGGGAGTTTAGCTTTCCTTGGGAACTAAGCCAGCTGTTGCTATTTGAGCATTAGAAGTCATTCCGAGGATTTCTGCCGACCAACAGAATTCCGCGCTGTAGCGTATTTTTCACGCAATAAGCCCATGTGAATGGATGAGAAAACGCTAATTAATCTTGGGACTCCATCACTGCTTGCCTTCTGCGATGCGGATGTCGTAGAAACGCATCGCCCGTTTGAATGAGGCCTTAGAAGTGGTATCTCTTATCTATTTAGAAAATCTGCAATCTGAGGACCATGTTCTGCAAAATGGTGTGCAGCAGTTTATATGAACACATATTGCACCCTGCGAAATAATGCATATTCATAAAGTAAGCCCGATGACTAGTATGGAGGTTGCATCTCGGCAGCGTGGAGGGTTCAGACTAGTGCTCATCACTTTGTCTACTCTTCCCCCTACAACCACACCCATGTGTAAAGTACCAGCAAGGGAAGTGTTAAATCTGCTAGGACTGTCCTGTATTGCATAGCAATGCTCAGCTTAATCTGTTAGGTTTCAGCTGTCCTTAGAGGGTGAACAAGTCTGTAACCACCAACATGCCTTGACTACAGTGATGGGCGCCCGGGGACTAGTGTGTTCTATACTTGGCACAGGAATGCTGCTGTCTTCATCATACTGGCATCCATTTGTCTTGTCTGTGTGAGACTAGCGTGCCTGGCTAACTTGCTGATCATATCCGCTTGTACGCCTATATAATAAAGTACTGCAGTCCTTTCTAATATGGAGAAGGAAAATGCAAGCAGTGAGCTGCTAATGTGAGACGTTCTGCATACACTAGAATGCACGGCATTGACTCCCATTCTATATACTCAGCAGGGAGGTGAAATGTCCTCATCGGTCATGAGGAGTAGATGATATTGTGCGGTCTATATCCTCTATACTATATACATC
Source organism: Eleutherodactylus coqui (assembly GCF_035609145.1). Taxonomy (NCBI): domain Eukaryota; kingdom Metazoa; phylum Chordata; class Amphibia; order Anura; family Eleutherodactylidae; genus Eleutherodactylus; species Eleutherodactylus coqui. The sequence goes on along the minus strand of NC_089838.1, from coordinate 99,021,508 downwards.
TGTGTATTACTCCATCTCTTTGTGTGAAGTCAGCAGGAAGCCACGTGTTGGGAAGATAAATGGGAATAATGCAAATTCACACCCATGCTGTTTGTACTAACACTTTTCCAGTCTCCGCTTTACTAAAGCTCATTAGTAAAGGTAAGGTGCCCGCAGGATTCATGGAGTATTTCGTGGATGTCATTGGAAGCAGATATATTTCTGTGTATAATATACAGGCTGTGAAATGCATTGACTAGTTCCGCTCACACTTGCCGATAGGAAAAATCGTAGCATGCTTTATTTTACTGTGGATTCCATGCATATGAGCTCCATTGATCTCTATGGATGCATTCGATCTGCAGTGCATATGTAATTACATTGCATATGGACTATGATTCATACACAAGTTGCTAGGAGACTAGATAGAAATGGTATAAAGAAAGCAGAAATTAGTGGGCTGATAATGCAGGGCAGAGTCTGGGGAGCAATAACCCATCCAGCCTGCTGTCCGCAACCTCTTTTTTTTTTTTTTTTTTTTAAGTGCTTTGCACTACTTCCAAAATAAGTAGTATAAACCAGCCAAGCCTAGAGAGCAGGCTCTCAGAACAGCTCTCGCCAGGATGGCACAAGAGAATGTCGCCTTGGAAATAAAAGGGTGTCTTCAGGGGGTTGGGCTACTTTCTGATGTCATTCCTTGCTTGTGTTCTTTCTTCCATTTGGGCACTATGTCCTTAAAAGTATATCCACACAGAAACTGCATGCATATACAATTCGCTTCCGCGACTACTCGTAGATATTTGCAAGCAGAATCGGACCCATTCATGTGAGTCCGGCCTAAATGATGGTTTCTATAGCCACCATTTCTGGTAACAAATTGAGATGAATCCATTTTTAATACAGTAAATTTATCACTTGGACTCAGTTTTCCCCAGAATCGGGGTTCTTCATATATGACTTTTGAGGTTTGACTTCCTGACTCCACAGCCCATTGTCAATCTATTCTGCATTCTGTGGGTTCTGTTGGAACAAGAGGGGAGGTTTATTGAAGTGGACCTGTCACATCTGACAAGTGGGGTGGGCTGGCTACCTGAAACTGTCACATTGACCATTGATGCTCGGTTGCGGAGCCCACTCACTTGATAGTGGACTGGTATGGTGCTCCAAAAGTAATAGAAGTTATTGTGGGCAAATGGGTGGGAGGGACCAAAGCAAGAATAAGTGGAGGAATCGGCAGGGACAGGAGTATGGTAACATATGCTAAACTAGGTGGACATATCCCTTTCCCCCCCCCCCCCCCCCAGTCTCGCACACTAACTCCTCCCCCCCCCCCCCCCCCCCCAAAAAAAAAGTTGCTCCAGAGGCAAAAAAAATGACGTAGGAGCAAATTTTCCTCTCTTCATGGGAAAAATTCCTTCCCGACTCCAATCTGTCAATCAGAATAATCCCTGGATCACCGACCCTTCTAAAGTAATCAGTGACTATAACTATGTAATATCACAGTCGAGAAAGGCATCCAGGCCCCTCCTTTACCTCTTTTAGGGAGTTTACCATCACCACTTCCTCAGGGAGAGAGTTTTATAGACTTGCTGCTCTTACAGTAAAAAACCCCTTCTGTGTTTGTGCAGAAACCACCTTTCTTTTTAGAAAGAAACCTCCTTTCTACTAAATTATATAGCTGGTCCCACATCAGTGGACATGACAGGCACTCTTCAGTGCTATCTATTGATTTAGACCTTGCAAAATGTGCCAAATAGCCCACTGTATAATTTTGCTCTAAGTTGCAGTAGACACTCATCACATCTTTTTTGGTTTACTTTAGACCAGATTCTTATGCCCAAATCATTTTAAGCTTGGTGTAGGTTATGAACCAAGTAAACCACATCCATGAAGACAAAAAAGCGTCTTATCCCCTTAACCAGCCATATGCCTTTTTTACGTCGGTTGTGGCCCTATTCTGATGCATGTGCCTTGTTATTGCTCTGTATCAGAATACCAGCAAGGGTCTCCAGTGCCAGTTGGAGCTGAGGCTCTGCAGTCTAACTGCTCAGCACTAGTAAAAGTATAAATACAAAAAAGTGTCATTGATGATTTGTATGTAACTATAAATCTTCATGGGGCAACCCCTAAATGTGGAGCATGGCATGTGCACCAAAATTCTGGCTCAAGTCCTAATGTTGGTGTATTTTCACGAAGAACTGCAGGACTCCTTGGGGCCAGTTTAATGTGTTCCTTTGAGCCGGATAAGAGTGCAACCATCTTCTAAGCTGATCTTAGGACGGATGTTTGACACCTGACTAGCGGAACTTCTGGTTTGGAGACTCAAATTGAAGATCATTTCCTACTGGAACCAATCAAAAAATTACTTGTAAGCAAATGTCCCTGAGTCGTTCTCTTCAGTCAATATTTAATAAGTTCAATATTCAGTTCAGCCATTTCTTCTGTTTTGTGAAGTTCTGCTTGACAAGAGGAGTAGCCTTCTAACTGCCCCCACATTATTGGTCACTCGGATTTACCAACCAAATGTTTTGGGAAGCTGTTGTATATTCTTCCACTCAGAGTATTAAATCTTTAATCGCTGCATGACGAGGCTGATTTGTTATGAGATCTCGATATAATGGGTGAGGAGCCCTTTCGGAAATATAATCCGTTACCCCCATCATGTGAATCAACACTTACATGTCTTGCAACAATTTATCAAATTGCTACAAAAATGTTGTTTTACCACATTTTTGGAGCAATCGCAGAATAATGCTCCTCAAGATGACAATGTGTGACTGTCCCCCGATGGTAGCCACCTTGGAGGTTGGTTTGGTTTTTGTAGGATTTATTAAATGGCTTTTACCAAGATTACAAGTTTTCCCCTGTTCACAGGGATTGGGACTAACTTGTTGATTTGTGGGGATCTCGCCACAGAGACTCCACCAATCTCAAGAACTGGGGTCCTGTGTCCCAGTCTGCCGGTCACTGTGGTCACGTTTTCCCTACAATGACCTCAAAATGGATGGAGCATCGGCCAAGCATGTGTGATTAGTGCTATAATTTCAGTGGGGCTGATGGAAATACAGGGGCGCTTGCCACTTGGGTATCCCTGCAGTCCCACTGAAAGTGAATGGAGTGTTAGCATGGCCGAAGCTCCGCAACTTCTGCAAGAAGTCTGCCACGTGTGAATATACTCTGATTGCACACTGTGCTAAAAGGTATGTAGGACATCTTTTGAATAGGCTAGCTTAACGCTGTGTACCCCTAAATATATATGAGTATCTATGATCCATGACGCAATCTACTGAGCTCTAGGAATTTGATGCTCTGAGTCTGGGTCAGTAGACTTGCTTTCGGCCCAGGACAGTTGTCCACACGCACCTGTAATATGCTTATGTAAGACTGCCTCTAAACTGACCAAAGCTTCTAGGGCAACTTCACATGCTTCCTTTTGCACGCAGCTCGACGCAAGATTTGCACAATGAGCGAGTGTTTTTTTTTTTTTTTTTTTTGCGTGCGTATCAGCGTATACATAGTAACATAGTATGTAAGGCCGAATGAAGACATTGTCCATCTAGTCCAGCCTGTCTATCCTACTGTGTTGATCCAGAGGAAGGCAAAAAACCCCAGGGCCAGAAGCCAATTAGCCCTTTTGGGGGAAAAATTCCTTCCCGACTCCCTAATGGCAATCAGACTGTTCCCTGGATCAACCCCTAATAGTTCCTACCTGCCTGTATACCAGGATTGACCCTTAACCTAATATTTATATCCTGTAATATACTTCTCCAGAAAGACATCAAGTCCCCTTTTAAACTCCTCTATCGATTTTGCCATCACCACTTCCTCCGGTAGAGAGTTCCACAGTCTAACTGCTCTTACAGTAAAGAACCCCTTTCTATGTTGGTGATGAAACCTACTTTCCTCTAATCGTAGCGGATGTCCTCTTGTTACCGTCGTGGTCCTGGGTGTAAACAGATCGCGGGAGAGATCCATGTGTTGTCCCCTCATGTACTTATACATGGTTATTTGGTCGCCTCTTAACCTTCTTTTTTCTAGAGTAAATAGTCCCAATTTGGATAGCCTCTGTGGGTATTCCAGTCCCGTCATTCCATGTATTAGTTTAGTTGCCCTTCTTTGAACCCCTTCAAGCACTGTGACATCTTTCCTGAGCACCGGTGTCCAGAATTGTACGCAGTATTCCATGTGAGGCCTGACAAGTGCCTTATATAATGGAAGGATGATGTTCTCGTCCTTCGCCCCTATACCTCTTTTAATGCACCCCAAGACTTTATTTGCCTTTGCAGCAGCTGACTGGCATTGGTTACTCCAGTTTAGTCTATTATCCACTAATACCCCCAGATCCTTTTCCATATCACTTTTCCCCAGCGGTACCCCATTAAGTGAATATTTGTGACATCCGTTCCTCTTGCCCATGTGCATAGTCTTACATTTTTCAACATTGAACTTCATTTGCCATTTTTCTGCCCAAGCCCCCATCTTATCCAGGTCCGTTTGTAGCCGCACATTGTCCTCCGTTGCATTAATTATATTGTATAATTTTGTGTCATCTGCAAATATTGATATTTTGCTGTGCAGCCCCTCTATCAGGTCATTAATAAATATGTTGAACAGAGTGGGGCCTAATACTGAACCCTGTGGCACCCCGCTAGCGACTGTGGTCCAATCAGAGTACGAACCATTTATTACCACCCTCTGCTTTCTATCATTGAGCCAATTTTTTACCCACTTACACACGTTTTCGCCCAGTCCGCGCTGCCTCATTTTGTATATTAGCCTATTATGTGGCACGGTGTCAAAGGCTTTAGAGAAGTCCAGATATACGAGATCAATAGACTCTCCCAGGTCCAGCTTAGAGCTTACTTCATTGTAGAAACTGATCAGATTTGTCTGACATGAGCGACCCTTCATGAATCCATGCTGGTGAGGAGTTATTCCCTTAATCTCCTTGAGGTACTCATCGATGGCGTCTCTCAGAATCCCCTCGAAAATTTTTCCCGTTACTCTGCTTGCATGGCATGTTTTTTGGGGGGTCCTTTCGGTTAGCAAATGCACAGGAAATTGAAATGGGTTCTATTCTTTGTGTATTACATGCGTTTGTAGACGCAAATACGCCCGTGTAAAGCTGAAGTGGGTGAGATATTGCCAAATCTTCATGATGAGGAAATAAACCTACTGTGCGGATTTTAAATCTGCAGCATTTGCATTTTCTGCTGCAGGCGTTGCCCCTTTCAGTGAGGGGGGGTAAAATCAGCATTCTGGATTTTGTGAGATTAATGGCAGATGGTGCTGCAAAATCCATAGTGGATTTTTTTTCCAAATAAATTTGCGCCCCGTCGCACTTTTTTTTGCTGCTGCGGATTTTTGTTAAAGGATCTATCCTAAGGGCACATTTTTGTAACCAATGTCATTGTGGAGATCCTGCAGGTACACTTTTAGGTTTTACCCTTTGCATTTCAAATGGTGAGATTCATCATGAAAATCCGCATCATAAATTGGCGTGCTGCGATGTAAAATCCAATCTACATGTCCATGCAGATTTTTTTTTTTTTTTGCAGTGTGGGAACAGAAAAATTTTAAATCTCGTCCCTTTTTCTGCTTCTGTAAATACTGTGGCCTTTCAGCACAGAAAATCTGCAATGGACCATCCTCTTGTCACGGCTCCCCAAGACCTCGTTCAGATGAGCGTATTTTGGCTCTGTAATTGGTACGAGTTTTGCGGCCCATAATACAGAGCCAATGTAAGTCTTTTTATCTAGTCACATGACCATATTTTTTGCTGGTGTTTTTTAAAACCCAACAAGCTACTTTTTCGGTTTGCCTCCATATTGGTGGTCTCTTCTATTGGACAAATATTGATATACAACCAGTTGAATATAAAAGTAATAATGACTGTAAATATGGAGGCAAATCCTGATGACCTAGGGGTGTAATGTAGTCTAAGTACGGATCCGTATTACAGACTCATCCCAATCCGCTTGTCTGAAATCGGTCTGAGGGTGGATTCAACTGTCTTAAAAATTATCTACAAAGTCTACAATTGTAATTCTGTAGCAATAAATGAGTGGAATTACTTTGGTGGATTTTGGTGTGAAATTTCACATCATTGAAGTTTAGGATGAAATTCCAAAATGTGCAACACACAAAGTACACCAATGCAGAGATGGTTTCCGCAGTTTTTAAAGTCTTCACAGATTTTTTCCGCTACAAAAATGTTACCCTTCTAGTATCCAGAATCGACTTATATGGGTGAAGTGCCTGGGAGGTCAAAAACTTGTCTTTTTGCATCATTTAATGCCCATTGGCTCCTTTTCCACTAATGTTGCGCAGCCTGTAGTATGCATCCGTGGTTGTGATGCTTATTGCTCCGGAGTGCTGGCACATTGCAGTCAGCTTGCATTATCTCGCAGTCCTGAAGGTTTTGTTACATGTAACTACAGCTGACTTGAGTCTGTATGATCTCATGATGGGAGACCCCATGTAAGGCTGCTTGTTTCTGATTGCAGTGTAGTACTTTGTCCTCTATGGGTACGGAGCGGCAGCTGTTGGAGTTCAACAACTTGTTGGCCTAGAGGCTTATTCTCCGAGAACCCTCTAATATAATGCAAATTCCCCCATTGATCCAGAGTCCTTCATTTTGGCTACAATGGAATTTTCATTAATGAACATCCCCCTGAATGGTCACGTTGGATCAAAACAATTATCTTGGCCGGGAACTAATTACTGTTGCCTTCAGCGGGCATTTGTGGCTTATACGAGTAATAGATTTGTTTCAGGATTTTGTGTATTTTCTGTTCTTAGATGCCGTGGACAGAATTCATGGACTCCTATAAAATCAGTTTGACATGTGGAACGTTCTGTTGTCACTAGCTAATTTAGATCACTCTGGTGGAGGTATTACATCAAGCATTTAATGTGTACCCATCACTTTTCAATAATTTAATCCACCATATTGTTCTGATTAATTACATCGCATAATGTAATTGGGGTCGGTGATTATATTCCACTGCTTCTCCTGCCCCCCATGGTTCGCCAATTGTAGATAACGGAAGCACATGCATTCCATTAGGGTAAACTAGATGAAGGTGGATTTATATAGACCCATTCCACTGGCCCCCTGGTTTTATACCAGGACTGGAGAAGGCAAATAGTACATAGAAGAACTACTCAATCTGTCCACTTGAAGAATCTCTGGTCCCATTTTCAGCAGTGCAAGATGGCCAATGAGTTTTTTAGACTACCCAATTCCCTACAATGCATTGGTAGTTTCTGACTATTACACTACACCTGCTTTCTGATTGGCCATTGTTGCCCATGTGATCAGCGCTGCCCAATCTGAGCAGTGTACAATTAGCTAGATAGAAAATTGCAGCAGCCATCTTGGATGGCCAAAAACTGGGACCAGAACCAGTGGATCAGATGAACGGCAGAAAAGAGCAAGCACAGGTTATGTACCCCTCACCTCCTTTAGGACAGAATTTTGTCCTGAAAACAGGGGGTCGCTTTAAACTCAACTGGGTAGATTCACCAAAATGATGCAAAAGAAAAATGTCTTAGTTGTCCATTGCAAGTCTTAAAGTCCCTTTCATTATCACCGCCAAAAATTAGAGATGGAACTTGACTTTTTTTCTTTTGCACCAGTTTTGAGAATACTTTTCCCAATGAATCTATAGAATGCCTATTTGCCAATAGGCTTGAGAGCACCAATACTGTTAGTAGGGTTTTCCTAAGCTTTTTTATTTTTGATAACCAACCTCAGTTGATCGGTTGGGGTCTGTTCCTCCTATTACCGGCAAAATATACAGAGTACTGAGCAGAAACTGATGCTCAACTCCTGTGTAGTGCCCGGTCCCAGTAATTACTGTTCGGTTACGGTTCCGTGTTAAAAAAAAAAAAATCTAACAAAAGGCATTCTTCTTGAAAACCCATTAAAATGAATGGGAAAAGAGGAAACTTATATTCCTGTTTGGCTTCCATTTTTCTGTTTCCTCCCAAAAAAACGGGACAGCTGGAGTTTTATATGGAAAGTCCCTCTACAGGTGTGAACAAGCCATTAGTTAGTATATTGTCCCTTGATGGTAAACGGCGTATATAGAGTTTCACTGCTGTAGAATCGAGGTTCTCTATTTCAGGTTTCCGCCACATCCTTTTGTTCTTCTGACGTTTGGGTGGTGTTTTAAGTGACTGCTGTGTAGTATTTCAGACCTGACCCTCTCGCTGCTTCCTCTATGATACTTGTGACACCAAAACGCTCTGTAATTCATATGCCATCATTTCTGTGGAGCTGGGCTCTTTCTACGCAATGTCCTTCATCCTTTTCAGCTGCTGGCTTAGTCTGACAATGCTTTCTAACAGAAGCCGAGTGGCCTTCATGTGACATTTTCGCAATATAAAAGGTAAAGGTTTTTTCAAGTATCCTTTTACAAATGTAATGAGTTTCTTGAATTGAGGTTGTGTTAATGAGTTTGTGAATGAACGTGGGCTCCTGGATGGCATTTATAATGGGCATCGTGCCAGCTCTGTATATCCACATGTGTCGGTCATTGAGTTATAACGGCACATTTTTACAAAGGCAAGCATAATATATGCCGTTCTTGGTGAAGTGCCTACCAGAGTGAGATGTGACAAATGTTATTAAAAGCCGCACATCCCTTTTAAAGAGGACCAGTCATCACTAGGAGAACCATAAACCAAGCTATATGTTTATAGTATAATCCGAGGAGTCCGGGGCTGTACTTTTTGTACTTACCTGGCTTCCTGTTCCTGCGCCATCACCAGTGTAAGTTGGCTCATAAAGTGCTTTGGACTCTTCTCTGCAGAAGGTATGGACACCCATATAATAATTCTATGGGAGCGCGCACACACAGCCTGCAGAGATGAGTCTACTGCATTGTCTGTGTGCCAACTTACATGGGTGACGGCGCTGAAACAGTAAGCCAGGTAAGTATAACTACTCCTGGACTCACTAGGACCTATCCCGTATGCACTATAACTTAGGGTCTCTAAGAAATTTGCACCTCTACCTGTCCATGCACCAGGGAGCTGGCATAGATTTGCGCCATACCAACTATATCTTTCTTTAAGTTGCAAAGTTTGCAACTTTTTGCACAGGTGTAACTTGCACATAAATATGCTACCTTTTTAAAGGGAACCAATCAGTGGCGCTCTGCTGAGTGCCATTGTAACTTCAGTCCATACCAGGCACAGCACTGTACGTTGTATAGTGGCTGTGCCTTGTATTGCGCTGCTCCATCCCATTCACTGCTCTCGGCCTGTGACCTCACATACATTAGTCACATGGACTGAGAAGAGCGCCATGGCCTCTTGAGTCAGCTGAATGGTGGACTCTACCAATTAAACGATTGATGACCTATCCCAATGATAGGTCATCAATCGTTTATAGTCCCCTTTTAATTTTGTTGGGCCGATTTTGGGGAAACCCTGTAGCTGTGTATCTATTGGGATTATTGACCTTGCAATAACCACAGGGTATATATATATTTTTTTATACGGAGTCCCTTTTTGTCAGGGGTAAGAGCAATATCCGTGAAGGAATTAAGCCTGATTAGTCACACAACCTGATGCAGGAGATGCTGTATATGTTTAGGGCTAAAGAAAAATGAGAAATTTTGATAGCTGAACATGATGGCTCCCCGGTGAGAGAGGAATAAGAAGGCATTAAAGACACAGGCGCTTCGGGGAGTATAAACATAAAGAAGTGGCTGTTGGCTTTTAACTGTATTTTAATGAAGGTGTCTCATGCATATTGAGCAAGTGTGCAAGTTGGATTTATAAGCCGGGTATTTTTGGCTGCATTGTGCCATGGAGTCGTAGTGTAATTGCTTTGATAATTGTAAATGATAATGGCTCTCTGAGCTCAGAGTAGCCGGACTTTCTAAAGCCTAATCTACACTTGTTTCATTTTAATAACTCTGATATAATAACCATTGCTTCCCTATAGTGAGCAACCTGATAGCCTTGTGTAGTATTCTAGAACGAGGCATCTAATATGCATTAAATGACCATGTAGATCTTCAAAGCAGAAATCCTCCAACTTCCTTTCTTCTTATCTTGATGGTTATTCTACAGCTTTGCAGGACTTTTTTACTACTTTAAACTAAAGTAAAAATAGTCAGCTTTGCAAATACTCTCAAACAAAAATGTTGAAGGGTTGGCCCATGAAAAACCATTGTTTATACTTAAATCCAGCCCATAATTATACACATTTGTATTTGTGCCTATTTTTAAAAACCCCTCTATCCTTAAATATTCTAGGACTAGTGTTAGAACAGCGCCACCTGCTGTTTTTATTTAACGGGCTATCTTTGTCCAGTCCATCTGAGTGATGTACCATTTACACGCAACAATATCGCTCAAAATTTCTTCAGGCTATGGCATATGAGTGCTAATCGTTGCGCTGAATGAGGATTTTAAGGTGAGCTTAAAATCCGCCGTTCAGCTGAAGAGCTGATAGCAGGGACCGCACGCTGTGTTCTGCATGGGAGTGGAGATTACATTGTATTCTGCTGACAGCCCGTGCGAGAACAATGGAGCTGTGTGCAGAGCTCAGACTACATGCCATGCTTTGCAAATGGCTCCTGGAGGCCTGTTTACATGCAAATGAGGCTAATAAAGTGTAAATTGACATTAGTGTTCAACACCTTGAAATTGATTTTGCATAATTGTTTGAAAGATTGTCTTTGCGTGTAAATGAGCCATAAGTCCTTTTTAGATGAGTCTTTCTCGCTTCAAGTAACAAGTGAGTGATGTCACCGCTAACTTCTCACTTGTGCAGCCTGTTTGAACAACCAACGATACATTTGCATATCTAGAGAATCATTCAGTCCCCGTATAAGTGGATATGACCGACTAAGCGCTGTTTTAACCGAACAAGCCAACAGTGATTATTTTTCTTGTCTGCATAAAATTAATGGATGAAAAGCAAATGGTTCATTCGATCAGCTATTGGCTGGCATTTAGACTGAATGATCATTCACTTTCGCTCACTTAAACAATTTTTTTTTTTCTTTGAGAGATGATGATTGTTTCTAAAAGCGCTCTAAGGCCATTTTTACACGGCCGAGAAGATCACAGAAAATTTGTGTGCTGTGAGACACACAAAAATGAACCCCATTTTCTTTTGAATAGGGTCATACACATGAGCGATGCTGGAAACAAATCACAGCATGCCCTATCTATGGGTGTGCCCTCGTATTGCATCATCCATTGTTGTTAATGGGGCCGGCGGCAGCATTGCATCATGTACTAGGTGCACACCACTATGATACAATGCTAGGTCTCCCCATTAAGAACAATGGGAGACATTCCACGATCCGCCGCTGCAGCAGCTAACAGCCGCGGCGGAGGATCTCTACTTTCCCAAAGTGATGCTAAGCAGTTTTGACGTAAAAACATCTTGCATCCATGAGGAAATCGCATGTTGGCAAGCGCGATATCGCACTCACCTGTGTGAGGTTAGCCTAAATGTTCCAAGGATGACATCTCCCTAGCTTTGATTCTGTGCAGCAGAGCAGAGGAGGGCACTACTCTAATGGTAATCCTTAAATTGGTTTTATTTTCATCCTCACATATTCAAGTGGAAACACAAGAGGTTTATTATGGGTTGGATTTAACTAGAAATGATGATTTTCATGGATTAACCCCTATAATTTGTGTCTATAGCTCCTATGCAGACCTGTGTCTCTACATAGGCTACACCGGCCGTTCTATAACGATGGCATCATGTGATCAATCTGCCCTGTACTTTGTTCTTAAGCTGGGCTCATATCAAACATATCTCATAGGGTGTGGACTGCGAGATATACTCACGCAGTCAGTACGTATTATATTATACCTGCATCCCATGGTGCCCAATGGTGAAGTCTGCACGCCAGACGAAAATCTGACTCTTTTCAGGGTCCCATGCATGCGGTCTCCCCTAGGAGGATGGATAGACCGTGCACACGAGACTCTGTGCCAAGAAGGATGTGACTCTTTTCAGACTTCAACAGCGGGAGCCCCGGGATGCAAAATACATTACCAGGTTGCCTATCTCCTTGCCTAATGGCGCCATAAGTTGCTTTAGGCAGGTGACCAGTTCCTTTAAAGGCATGCACGCTTAGTAAATTTCTGTTCTATTAGAGTGCTACTTTCTGCTATATTGGGGTATAATATGTATATTTGGGTAGACTTGGGATAGGGCTGTGCAGTGCCTTTTTAGTAGGGCAATCTTAATATTGCATGGTCAAACTGCAACTAACGGAAGCAAATGCAGTTATGTTGCAACATGCACATTACGATCACAAGAGTTTCCAAAAATCCGAACCTGCTGGAGACCGCATTCACGATTAGTTGCAATTTAGCATTGCGATGTTGGAATTTTAATGTCCCGAATGTGGAGGTGTAGTCCTTAAAAGGAGAGATGATCAGCTAGTTAAAGGGGTTGTGCAAAGTAAAAGTTATCCCCTACTCGGCAGCCTCTAATGCTGAAGGATTTACGTAGTGGTAATTGGAAAGGGGCGGTTTACTCAGTGTAGATGGGATCATTGTTCATTGGGGTCTATTAACTTTGTAACTCTCAGACCTATAGAAGCAGTGATAAGAAATATTTCGCGTTTTAAACGTTTCAGTTGGGCATTCCTAGTCAACACATTATATATTAATGGGACTGACACCTGTGTAAGATTGTAAGCTCTTGCGAGCAAGACCCTCACTCCTATTCAGATTGTTTTAGTTTAACTTGGTAAGGACCAAGTGGCCTGAATATACAGCATGCTTTTAAAGCTCCTGCAAATAGGGCCATTCTCACAAAGGTGTTTTTCTTTTTTTTTTTTTTTTTTTTTTTTGTACGGTGTCTTAGCAGGTATTTTGAACAAACCTCTTTGTGAAAGTGGCCTTAGTAGGAGTGGTTTGAGTGCTTGGCTGGCGGACATAGCCAACGGCTCCAAGGAGAAGACTGAAGTGGTTTATAACCATCTCTGCCTCCTCTATTCTAGCCTACATGGTGCTCAGTGAGAGCTAGTGAATATAGCAAGTGACAGTGCTGTTCTCTCTATTGGAACCCCACCCGGCATCACAGAGCTACTGGATCTTGGCCGACCTTGATCAGCTATGCCAGTGACTGTCGCCATAGGGGGAGGTCTTCCCCTGTAACTAAGGCTCCTATGGATGCTACAGTCGAAAAAGAAAAAAAAAAAGAATAGTCTCAGATGACGCAATGGGGCGGGGGGCAGGGGGGGGGGCACAGATGTTAAATATTTGAAAAAAAGTGCAAAAATAATGTATACAGTAAAATAAAGATATATGTAAAAAAAAACACCCACACCAGCCTAAACCGCCACTAAAGATGCCCTGTAATCTGAGACTATACGAACTTTATATATCAAAAACGTCTAAAATAAAATGAACAAATTTGTATGTTTTATTTGCATTATGGTACTAATTCTGCAAATAAAGGAGAAAAAATAAAATATATATAGTGTATTAATTTGTATTTTTTAATCTATTTATTTTTTTTGTGCATATCCATAATAATAAAACAAAACAAAATGCAGCTAAAGTAATTTTGTTAGCTCAAGGAAAAATATAAGGCCATAAAATGACCACATGCTTAAAATCATTTAATTGTCTTATCCTTTATTAACACCTTGAGGCCAGAATGTTCAGTCTTATTGTATGTAATGTCTGTGTGTACATGAAGCCTCTGTAAAGTGCTACGGAATATATTGGCGCTACATAAAGATGATGATTATGGCTTCCCCTTACATGATACTATTGATTAGTTTGGCTTGCTGCTGCTTCAGGTTCTGCCTGGCTGTAATGGTGATCGCCCTACTGAGATGTTCTGCAGCTTCAGGACCTCAGACAGCGGCACATTCTGCAGTCGGCGCTCCCATTCTCCACAGTTTTAATGCTTCCTTCTCTGACTTGTTCTGCGTGCGGCGTTATGTGATATCCTGCAAAACGTTAAGTGACATTACTCAGCCATTGATATGCAATTATGTGTCTGCTAACGATGAGCATCAGGAAGCGGAGCATGGCTGCTGCTCATTGCTTTCGAAGAACCATATGATCTTTTTATGAAGGCTCATGTTGGTTTTCACTCTGGAATAATATGATGGCTCAAGAAAAATTTTAATTTTATTCCCCCTCTTAGCCTAACGTGATCCAAACCAGATCTTGGGCAGTAGAATCGGCCAATCTCAGTAGATCTATAGGATTCTATTGGCACGTTTGGTGAAACAACTTCACATCTTGTATTTCTAGGTTCCAAAAAAAAGTCTACATATTTAATAGTGTTCAGTGATGCGGAGACAATGAGGCGCGGCGTCTGGAACCGGTGGGCTACGCCGTATAAATATTTCAGTTGGTGCTACTGTACAACTCACAAATGTAGGGCTCAATATTCGTCTGCTAGTCTAATGTGTCTGATTGCCTGTCCTCGGGGCACAAACCTTTGATTCATTCTATGCAATTTCAGTTCAATGTTGCCCTTGCCCTGCTTAGGAAACCATGTTGGCAGCAGTTGTTTTTCTACACAATTGTGGAATGAAAATGAAGTGAAGTCGCTCTCTTGCCTGGGGCCACAATGAAAGCGTTTCTTAAGCTATTTCAAGATAGTTAACTGCTGTGCCAATAAATTTTGCAGCAAGACCTTGCAATTGTTCTGCAGGAGAAAGAATCATAAAACTGCCGATGTGACATTCTGACTTAATCGCTCATTATTTTTTTTGTCTGCAATCTTGTTAACTATTTGTGCTTGGCTTTTTATTAGACACCCTTTTTATTTGCATTTTTTTCTGTGCAGTCCTGGCGGTGCTACACATTTGGATCCGATCACGGATTGCGCTAAAAACTAGCCTTTTACAGAGTTTAAGGGGACTTCAATACATTTTATTTTAGTCTGTTTTTCAACATGATTTTAATCTAAAGAGTACCGTGTATAACAGGGACTCCCAGACTATCCCAGACTAGGGATCACTCAGCTGACATTAAATGGGTCTTCCAGGCTGGGTCAGGTTGGGAGCGATGCCCCGACCCTCTGTAGTGATTGGCGCTCATAATTGCAGGTGCAGCTCTCAATGACTTGTTACAGGATCTAGACTTTAACCAAAAGTGTTGTTAATTCCAGTATCTTCCGACTGCCAGACGTGGAGTCAGAAAGAAACTTTTTATTAATGTTGATTCAGGGATTATTCTGACTGCTGTTATGGAGTCGGGAAGCATTCCCCCCCCCCCCCCCCCCTCAAAACAGGGTAAATTGGCTTCTGCCTCATTTGTTTTATTTTGCCTTCCTCTGGATCAACAAGGTGGGTGGAAACAGGCTGAACTGAATGTACATTTGTCTTATTTTCAGCTTAACATACTATATTATGACTTCAGTAAGAGCTGCACCTGCAATTATGAGTGCCAGTCCCTATAGAGGGTCGGGGCAGCGCTTGCGCTCTGACCCTGGTGTATTCCAACAGGCACTTTTTCAAAAATCTTATCCAGAAGCTGCAGAAAAAACTGTGCAGAGTACCTGTGCGGAAATCAACATGCAGTGCTGAATTTAATTCCGCAGTGTGTCAATTTGATCAGTTTCCACTGTGGAATTCTCCTCTTAATGAAGTGGGGAATTCCACACAAAAATACAAAATAAAGCATGTCAAAACCTGGGTTTTGAGGCAGACTTTCCACTGCTGATCTTCTGTGGACGTTTCACAGCGAATCGGTAGTGCGGACCCAGCCTGGGGTATATTTACACGTAGCGGAAATGCTGCAAAATCCATCTGTCTGGATTTTTGCACAAAATCTGCAGCCGATTTTGGAAGATATCATGCATCTCCTGAAGTCTTTGCGCTCTGTGCCTCCTTCACAATTGCAAAAGAGGATCCGCAGCAGACTAGAGATGTCATAAAAAACTTTTTTGTTTTCAATCCACAAAATAGGATACACGCAGCGACGTTTCGGCCGTGAGAGGGGGCGGACGGGGCAGGGCTAAGATCCAGGAATTAGCTCCGCCCCGTCTTGACTCCCCTCATTGCAAATAGTGCAGTGGAGCGGAGAGGGGGTGGATAGTTGGCGGAGAGGGGGTGGATAGTTGGCGGAGAGGGGGTGGGAGCTCAGTGTACTGCTCCCAGCTCTTCCAGCCTCCTCCCCCTGCAGAGAGGGACGCCTTATATCGGCCGGCGTTAATACACGGCCGATATACAGTCATCTGAATAAGCCCTACAATGGAGTCTGTCCTCCAGCTGTGTTTTGTGTATAAACAGATAAAAGGGTTCAATAAGGGGGGCAGGTTTCGGGAGGGGTTTGTAGAAGTCGGGTAGATGGAGATGAGTGTCTAGATTAGAAAATATGGTGAAATGGAGAATAGGCAAATTTAATTTTCAATGTAAAATCAAATGAAAGGAGAAACCTTTCACACCAAAACCTGCAAAAAAAAACCTTGTTGTGGATCTGCAGATTTTTTTTTCAGCTGCAGATCATCTGCAGCAAATCTGATACATATAAATGTACCCTGGTACACATTCTGTGATTATCGGAATTCCGATAATCTTGGGAGCCGTTTTATAGCAGTGTGTGCTCCTGCAGTTTATTCAATTCAGCATTACAAAGCTACGGATTCACTTCAAGCATCCATAGTTTCAATGATAAAAAGCTGGCTTCCTGCAGCCACCACTAGAGGGAGTTCAGGAGCTTACTGGGTACAGATACATTGAGTACCATCAAAGCTACATAAATTCCTTCAGTAATCTTTGCCTAGTATCAGCTGCAGGCAGCCAGAAGTACATTTTATGGTACTTCTTACTGCCCTTTTTAAAATCTGCAGTAAGGAATACATTTGGCCAAAACATAGACCAGTAACTTCCTAGAAAAATTGCAGCATAGTGATGACCACTTTTATAAAAAATCAAAAACCTAAAAAAAAAGGCTTGGTGACTCTTAATGGTCTTAACCTGCTCTACTCATCTTCAAAAGACTTTTTTAGGAGTTTGTAAACCTTTAAATTTATTAGTGAACCGTAGTGTTTCGTGTAGATTTTCTATATTGCATTAAACAATTCTTGGCTTTGTATATAGTGTGTGTAAAATGAGATTTTTTTTTTTTATTTTTTTTTTTATTTTTTATTTTTTTTTAATTCTTTGTAAAAACCGGGCCAGGCTTGTGCTGGGCACTTACAAGCTAACATGATGTGTAGCCAGCTGTTCTGCTGGGCATCTCAGTGCTGCTTGCCATCCATGGCATTGCTTCCGTAGACATTAATTCCGCCACCCCTGTGTATTTTATGCTTATGTTGCCTTCTCTCCAGTCTCTCCATGGTTGACAGGACTGGCAGGATTTGATGTGGTCACAAAGCGGAGCTGTGAAAATGGAGTGTTTTCTATCTGACACTAGGAGCAGCAAATTTTCACCTCCAGTACGCTGTGCATGTCATTGCAGAACCACAGCCGGCGGGAACGGACAGTAAATCTGATTTATCAGTCTGCGTTTAAATTACTAGGTGGCTGGAGGTGTCACTTTTTTTTTCATTGGGAGTCTGATTATTAAAGGGCACTTTGTATGGATGATTGAAGAAAAATCTTCTGTAGAGAGACAACTTTTAGGGTTTCTGTTCTGCAATAGAAGCAATAGAGATTTGTAGATGTCTTAATAATCCTACATTCTGTAACCACTAAACTAGAACACTTTTTGTAGAGAGAATTAAAGCAACCTTCTAGTCCCGGACCAACCAATATGGCTGCACTGCTCCTTGGACTAATGCATACTAATGTACAGTCCGCATCGGGTAGTCTGAGACACTACACCTGCTTTCATTGGCCAGTGCTGCCCATATGAGCAGTGCTGACCAATCAGATTAGCATGTAGTGGCTCAGACTACCATGTACTTCAGATAGCCAGAGAAGTGCTCTGACCATCTTGTTTTGTGCAGAATCGGAGAGTCCCGTTAATTATAAATGCGCTCTTTCGCTGGGATTTTCAGAGGGGCTTGAAATATGAGCAAAAAATAAGCCCTGGCTGCCTTTTTTTTAGAAGAAAACAACCAAAGTCACCTAAGAGGCGCTGTCATCTCCGCCGTACGTCTTCTCTGCATCTCTGGCAGACTTGCCTGTAGTTTTCAGCCAGCGCTTCTGGTTTGGAGGTTCAAAATCCCCGCTGCATTGGTTCTGATTGGCTGAGCTGTGGCACTCGAGAACCAATCACTGCGATTCAATGTGATGGCTGTGATTGGTTCATCGAGCGCTGGCTCTGCGTTTTCATGCGATGCAGCAAAAAGGAAGGCTCCATAGATAAACATGGGCTACAAAAGCTAACAAATCATGGCAATATTCAGTAACTGCCATTTTTCTTTCTCGCAATGTAGCAGCCTAAAAAAACATTGCTAATGTGAAGGAACCCATGGGCTTCACATACATGCAATTTGTAGCACTGTCGCGTCATGAGAAAATTGCGCAATTAATGCTATTGATGCCGTTTGCATGTATATGTGGGTGGGTGTAAAATTTCTGTATATTGTGAAATTCACCTGGTTTCAGCAAGCTGCATATTAGAAGTAGTAGATTAGCTGCAGCTGAAAGTAATCGATTTGCTTCATTTTAAGTTAGCAAAACGTTCTCTCCCCGAGCCGCCTTGAGCCTTTTTTTTTTTTTTTTTTTTTTAATCTTTGCTTAAAAAGGAAAAAAAAAGTAATATTGGTTGGCGCTTTTGCTCATAATGTTCCAGTAGTGAGGGTTTTCCCATCGGACCTGTCTTGGCACGTTACATATATTAAGAAAGTCTTTTGCATTCTGTTGCCTTGAGCATTTTTAAAGATTCATAAAAATTCATAGAACATGAGCTCCAAATTACTCCACAGGACGGTCGTCCCGACTAACCCGGCGTTGTCCAGGAGGTGTGAAAAGCACCAAAAAGCAATAAAATGCGTGTATAAAAGCATGCTTTTTCTATATATATATATATATATATATATATATATATATATATATATATATATATATATATATATATATATATATATATATATATATATATATATAAATTTTTTTTTTAACTCTTGTTCTTATAGTAGTATGTTACAAGTCCATTGTCCTAAAGAGCAGCTTACCTATGCAGTACACCGGCCAGCTCAGGTCAATAATGCCACGAACTCTGAGACGTGGTGTAACCTCAAACGGGGGGTCATTTTTAATGTTTGTCCCGCTCCAATGGATACAATCATGTTGCAGTGTTTCAGCTGGTATGTACAAAACGGTGTGCCCATGGACTGCTGTATAAAAAACCGTATGTGGTGTTCTCTTTTTTTTTTTTTTTTTTTTGGTCTATTTAGTATTTTTTTTCTTTGGGATGGTTCCAGATTAACATTTGAAGAAAATCCAGCCTCTAACGCGACAAAGGCATTAATTTGAATAGATTTTGTTCAGGCAAACTTGTGTTACGCAGAAAGCTACCATAGAAGTCTAAAACAAAAAACAGGGGGCGTTACCCTGCATACAACGGAGGGAAGGGAGCTGGCCCTAATCAGGCATTTACTTGCCATTCTATTCCACAGGAGGGTGTAACACGGGCGTGTGAACTGGTATTTCAATCGCAAAAATAACCCAACTATTTGCTGGCACGGACAGAGCAGCCTGTTCCATGCCATCCCCTACGTTCGTTCATGCGGAAATAAATTCTATACCGGCGAATGTAACCGCCCTCATGAAAGTACGGTTGACTACAGCTTTCTATGCAGTTCGTATCCAGACCCCACACATTTTCGCCTGTTTTTGGGCACACTGGTATATACATAGTTGTTTTTTGGGGGAGGGGGTTTATTTCCAGTATATAAGCTGACAGTATACTACAGATCTAGCCATCTCAGTCCTTAAAATGAAGGTAGACATCCTTTAATCAGTTTTGAGCGACTTGTACCGGGCCGATTCCTGCTTCATTCACGTGCATAAAAGTATAGGAAGAAATTGGAGCTCCCTGTTTTTGTGTTGGTTCCCCGTATTACAAGCATTTGGGTACTTCTGAATTTGACTCCTGTGCAGGACGGTTTCCATTCTGGTTATCCATTTTTGGTTAGGCCACTCTTACACATGCGCTTATAAAAACGCTGTTTTTTCCCCAGTGTTAGCTGTTTTTAGCTACGTTGACATGCGTTTTTTTTTACAGCGTTTGACTGCGTTTTCAGCACACTTAGAAAACGCAGACATGCAAGCTGATAATGGCAGAACTGAGAAAACGCAGTCAAACACGGTCACTACAATCGTTTCATTCGTTTTCATACGTTTCTGCATTTTAAAACGCAATGCTTTGCCCATCGAAATTAATGGGGTGCAGAAAGCTGTGGCAAAGCTGTCCCATTCGTGTATGAGAGCGGCCTAACAGCACCTGCACCATGGCGATGAAATCGCAAAATTATGAAGCCAATGGCTCACTTCGCGTGTGCAATGTTTTAACACTTGTAATGCGGTGTGAAAACAAAATTGCTGCATGTCCATTATTTTCACGATCTCGCCCCCTGTTACCAGTGGGGCTGGCGGCAGCAGCAGCGCCGGCCCCATTGAAAGCAATAGAAGGGGATTGCGATCCTCTGCTGCAGCTGTGACAGCCGTTCCGGGGGATTTCTTCATCCCCCATGGGGAGACTCCTCATCACTGAACACCCTGCTGCTGCTGTCAGTGTTCAGTAATGCGGGAACTCCCATAGGGGATTAAGGAATCCCCGGCTACAGCTGTCACAGCAGCAGGAGATCGCGTTGTTCTACCTATGTTTTCAGTGGCATCAGCAGCGTTGCTGCTGGCCCTATTAGCAACATGGTGAATCCCCTGGATGTAACCGCATCCATGGATCTCACATCCAAGGAATCCCCTGCTGCAGCTGTCACAGCCGCAGCAGGGGATAGCGATCCTCTCCCATTGCTTTCAATGAAGCCAGTGCTGCTGCCAGCTCTTTGAAAGCAATGGGATGAAGGGAACCCCTGCAGTGATACGAGGCTGTTTTCACATGAATCATGGCCTGATTATCGCTCTTGGAAGTGTGCAGGGGCCCTTTCTGTGCTGAAAACAGTCAGACGCGCTCAAAAAACGCATGTCAATGCAGCGGTCAACGCAGTAAACGCTGTGTTTGGAAAAAAATGCATTCTTTTAAACGCCTGTTTTAAATACATTTAAAAATGCGTGATTTACCCCAAAAAGGGAACAGTCAGTTAAAAATTGTACAATGCCAGAATTGTGGTGTTCTTTGTTTTTTTTTTTTGTCAGCTTTTTTTTTTTTTTTTTTTTTTTTTTCAAGGAAATAAGTAATAAAAAGCAATCCTAAAATCATATGTACAGTACCCAAAAAACAATCCTTCACACAACTGCATTCACGGAAAAATGGCTATGGTCAGAAAGATGGAGAGAAAATATATAATTTTTTAAGTTTTTTTTTTATAGATTTTTTTTTTTTTTTTTTTTCAAAAGCTGAGCAAAAAACTACAGTGCGTACGCTGTAAAAATAAACCCCCAAATATAACACCATTATTTTTTTCCGTTCCGTAGCACTGGTACTTTTCAATTGTGCCATTTTATGGAATACATATACTGGGAAAAAGCTTACAAAATTCTAACTCTCAAAAAATCCTAACTTTTAAATTTTCCTCCTCAACATGGCAGTCTGAGGGTTTGTTTTTTCTCCTCCCCACCTTAAAAATACAAACTGTTCTGTTCTCAAAGGCATTAATGATTGCCACATCTGCATAAAAAAATGTCACTTACTGAAATGGTCAAGGTCAAAAGTAGAAAATTTTTATCAAAAACTGAATATTGAGCTGCATCTGCTTTAAACGCCATACATTTATAGAACGGATTAAAAACCCGAATTTTGCAATGTTTTATTTTAAAACTTTTTTTGTTTTTAAATTATTTATTTTTTTGTTCTCATTGAAAAATTGAACGTAGATTTAATAACCCAGAAAGGTTTACCTTGTACAATGCTTACCCAGATGTTGAATGATACGCACCTGATCGTAGCATCTGGTCTCCCGGCTGCTCTTGGGAGGAAACATCAGTTTTATATTATACTGTGAACCTGACAATGTGTCCCCAAGTGATGCGCATTTGCTTACATTTGGAAGAGTATCTGTTAATGGCAAGTCATTGTAAGATAGCATTGTTTGCTGGTGTGAATTGTGAGAGTTGCTACAAAATCTATAGGGCATGTGATATAAACTGACTTATTAGGGCCTCTGCAGAGAATTGACTCCTAAAACACGAAAATTCCTGGAGTTCTCCTATTCTGTATATTCGTTCTGTTCAGCCAGGAGATCTGGATGGCAATCAACATGTCAAGGGGTTGTCAACCTCGAAATGGTTAGGTAGCAGTAGGGATGTTGGGCTGCAAGACTAGACAGATTTGCCCTTCACAGATCTGTCAAATTCTTTGTGACCTTCATTCTGCAACCTGACTACATTCAACACCCCCCCCCCCCAACATCCATCCCCCGACACCCCCTCAAAAGACTGAGTAGACTTTTGCTATACTAGATTTACTAAACTGTGTCAGAATAACTGCCGATCTGTAGTTTTTATTTCTAGGAATCTGCTCACAATGGATATGACAGAATATTTACTTATTCTCTGCCAAAAACTGGTGTGCCAAGTGTCCTCTTTATGTGAGGCACTTATTTTGCCAAGCCAACTGTCCCTCAAATAGTCTTCCAACTGTTTCCAATATGTATCCCTGTAATGTGTCCTCAAAACACCCTTGAAGGCCATATCCAGAGAAACCAGATTACCAGATTATAGTCACTATACTTATTACTTCCTTATCTCCTAACAGTTTTTGATAAGGAACTCCATTTATTTAGCAGTGAAGCATTCATCTGTGTGACTTGTAACCTGCTGCGGGGATTCTGATGACTTGAATGTATTGATCAGCCATTTTTGAAGCTGTAGACCAGCAGTTGAGAAATGGAGAAGCTCATGAGTCATGGTAGGGATTCAGTAAAGATGGTCCATTAACTTGTCTCCCTTTTTATGAAGTAAACCTATAAAATAGAGCGGGTAACCAGGGGTGTTACTTAGTAGGTTTGCATATTCCGCTGTTCATTTTGTGTGGGTGATTTGGGCCCAGAAATATTTGTTGCCACATATGGAAATTGGGCATGAAAGAGACTCGGGCAGATGAGTCTGGTCTGTACTTGACATTGCAGTTTTTACACTGACTCATAAGATACATTAGTCTCTTAACTTGTATATTTATGGTCTGCATAAAGCTGGGTAACTTTTTCCAATAGGTATAAGAATCCCTGTGTGTCTACAACCCATATAGGCCAACTGCATAACCTAGAAAAGGCTAAATAAGAGAACAAACAGGGAATTGTGCCTTTACTATAGTAAAAGTATAGAGCCTCATGTGGTGCAGAGTGTTAAAGGGGTTGTCTCGAGGAAGCAGTGAATTTTTTTTTTTGCCCAGTGCCCCTTATTAAGCATACATTACTAAGCCCCCCTGTAAATGACTTTTCTAGCCGGTTTCTACTTACAGTTCCAGCGTTTCAGCAACTTATAAAAAGTTTCCCCAAGATGGCCGCCGGCTCTTTTCCCGTCGCTTGCTGTAGCCCGACGTGCGCGTTCCCGAGACGCTACCAGCTGTGCCTCCTTGACGACCGGACCTGCCGCGGCCGCCGACTGGCGCAGAAGAGCTGTAGCGGCGAGCACACTGAAGCGGCTCGTGCTCAGAGCAGAAGACCGGACTGCGCAAGCGCGTCTAAAAAAGCAAGCCGCCAGCGAAATTAGACGGAACCATGGAGACGAGAACGCTAGCAACGGAGCAGGTAAGTGAATAACTTCTGTATGGCTCATATTTAATGCACGATGTATATTACAAAGTGCATTAATATGGCCATACAGAAGTGTATAACCCCACTTGATTTCGCGAGACAACCCCTTTAAGGCAGCAGAATGCAGTTCTAAGCTCTCGCTCACAACCTGAAGGTTGTGGGTTCAATCCCCGTTTGGTTCAGGTAGCCGTCTCAAGGTTAACTCAGCCTTCCATCCTTCCAAGGTCTGTAAAATGAATGCTATAAAGATGACTGGGGAAGTCAATGGCAAACTACTCAGCAAAAACAGTCTGCCAAGAAAATGTCATGATGCCCAAACACATTGCCACACTTGTCTCAGCTCCTATACACTGTGACATGGCAGCACAATGGAGTTGAGCTGCCATGTCACACACAGTTATGGACAATTCTGGTGCTAGGTTTGGAAGAATGCAGCCATGTTTTTCTAACCTTGGACAACCAGTTTGGAATTGGATAGTTGCTGAGTGAACTGACCATCTTTGCTATGGAACGGAGATGGCTGAGGCTTGCACACTGTCCATTGCCATCTGCTGGGTGGCTCAAACTCTAGGGCACATGTGGAGTAGCGCCTGGCCACCACAGC
Organism: Eleutherodactylus coqui; assembly: GCF_035609145.1. Taxonomy (NCBI): domain Eukaryota; kingdom Metazoa; phylum Chordata; class Amphibia; order Anura; family Eleutherodactylidae; genus Eleutherodactylus; species Eleutherodactylus coqui. Next base: position 98,997,137 of record NC_089838.1, on the reverse strand, counting down.
GGGGACTTGTTCGATCTGCTCGGAAGCCCTTCTCTGCAAAGCAACAGCACAGAGCAACAGTAGCTGGTGGCCAGGCCTGGAGTTATTGCACATGTGCTCCAGATATCCTGGCCACCCAGTTGCATATGGAGTTAGTGGTGCGTAAGTGCCGTCCACTTCCACTCCATAGTGGGGGTTGTAGGTTCCTCTAGCAATGAGCAGTAAACTTTAAAGAAGACTACAACTTTCAAAGAAAATGGGCATTTTTGCTACGGACATGGCATTGGTGAGTGCTTTACTTTTCTATTTGCAGCACATTGGCACAATTTTATACTTAAAGGGCCGTCCAATCACATGAAGCCCACTCCACTTATTCAATTTAAAGTGTAACAATGCTGGTGAAGTAACCCTTAAGTCAGCTCACATTCTGTCTTTGTTACATAGGTGGCATTATACTGAATAAGAAGCTTATGATAAGCAAATTATGCACTGAAGCCGGCAACAAATGTGCCTTTTAACTTCTGGAGAAGTAATACTTCCTCTTTTGAGATTCTTTTAGAAGGTTTAGACAAAGCTAGTGGCTTATTGCTGATTAGACTCTGACGGTAGAATATATTAAACGTCTATGAGAACTGTAGAAGTGGCGTTATAGGAATGTATTTACTGTGTCGTCTTGTCTCTTTAGATACCAGAGGTAGTTTATATGCTGTTCCTCATTTTCCTTTGATCTTCCAACCAAAGTAAATAAAGCCGAGGTTCACAATTCTTCAGACTACATGATATAGGTGGGCTGTTTGCTCTCTTCATTAAAGCGTAGTATGTTTACACCCAGTGAGTAGAAGTACAGTATCGGCATGTGTTGGGCTGCCTTCATCTACGGTGGGGATTCTGCTTTCTGGCCCTCGTGTGGGGAGCAAAAACGAGGAATCACTTGGCTGAATGGGACCATTTTATAACTGAACAGCGCCAAGCAGACTCCATTGACTATAATGGGGTTTGTTCAGTTTTCGCTCCACTACCTGGCACTTTACTGGAAGAAAAAGCGCTGCATGTAGCATGTGTCTTCCAGGTATCTTTTTTTCAGATCCGTAACGAAACCTCTGAACTGAGGTTCGAGCATAGATGTGAAGGCAGCCTTGAGGCCCTTTTCAATGAATTTTGAGCAATAATTATGTGTAAAAGGACTGAAAATTAACGATAATCATTAAATGTAAATGCGGGCAGTTGTGGACTATTCGTTCAGTTGTCGGTCAACGCGGGTTTTTAGCCCGCATAAAAACCATCCTTTGACTGCTCAAAAGGTTTGCCTTGCATACATGAGTACATTGTTAATTCAGGGAGAAGACAATAGAATCCTGCTGGCTAGATAATCCCTCGCATAAACAGGCTCCCACCTGAGCAAACAACTCGTATGGAGTTCCTTTAGCTAAGGAGGAAATGGAGATTATTAAAAGCAATTATCTGTATGTGTAATTTTATGTAAAAAGTCAGTTTTTTTTTTCAGTCGTGCGGCCGTTTTAGCGATATCGTTGTGTGTAAAAGGGCCTTTATTGAAGTGCAAGCACTGATTGGCTACATTTAGCACGTCTCTACAGTATAGTACAGTCCTACATGTATTGTGCTGCTGTCTACCTGTGCTAGGAAGAGTGGTTCATTTGGATACCAGGTGAGGACGGCTTAGTTATTTTTCTGGTGCATTGAGTGTATTGTACATGACCCTGAAAAAGTACCTATCTTTGTGATAGTGATTTACAGCTTCCAGCAGCTATTTCTGATTTATGTATTATATATAATATATATCTTTTATATAGTGAGTGTGTATATTATTTGTCTGCATATGTGTAGTTAATTTTCTTTAATTTTGGATCACTCCTGGTTGATCTCATGCGGGCTTCGGAACTACTAGTTACTAGTTTTCCATAATGTCCTATGGTAAGTTCCATGGCAAGAATGAATGGATTCACATATGCAAAGGCTAAATATTAATACAATCAAAGTAATAAGAAGTGATATACAAGCCAGATGTACAAATAGGATTTGTGCAAAATCTGGAAAAGCAAAACAATATTCCCTTAGCATCCATGGTATGTGGCAAGCAATTTGGGGAAGTCATTGATGACCATGAACCTGAAGAGAATTTTATACCATGGATGCCGCTACATGATATTTGCACAAAATTATCCAATGATGTATTATACAGCCATTCTCACCTCACTTGTAAGGTGAAACTTCTCGTTATCTGTTAGAGAGGCATTGTGCAGGTCTCATCCTTGAGGAGTGTCAACAATGTTCATCTAAGGTTACTTTTACCTGATGCTACCCCAAAGATTATCACTCCTGTGCTCTCACACACAGGATAGTTGTTCACTTAAGGGAGGCAGAGCACGCCGGAGATCTCTTCTGGCCACCCACCTCCATTCAGAGTAAACTGGCGGCCATCATAGATGACAATGGTCATCCCAGAACCAATTAAAGAGATTTTCTGTGTGAACGCTATTGATGACCAATCCTGAGGATAGGTCATCAATAGATTGTTAGGTGCCTGCCGCTTGGAGACCCCTGCCATTAGCTGATAAGAAGCTGCTGTCAGCCCAGTGGAAACTCATGATGCAGTTCATTCGGTGACTTGGTTTTATATCATAGTGCGTTCTAATTGAAGTGATTGGAGAGAGGTGTAATACCAAACCTAGCTACTGCTGAATGAACAGTATTGTGAGCTTTTTGGTTACCTGACAGCAGCTTTTTATCAGTTGATTGCCAGGGGTCCTGAGTAGCAGACCGCCACTGAGCTCCTATGGATAACCCATCATAAGGAAAAACAATTATTGTATTTTGATGACCACTATACTCTAATAGAGATTCCAAGTTGCAAAAGGTCTTCCTGCCTTTTTGGTGTATTTTGGATACAGGACAAATCAGTCCAGTTTTTTTCTCGTTGGGGAACCTACAGATTCCTTACTCAGACATGTCTATATGATAGGGCAGTTGATGATAAATTGAGGTGGATTTTGGCTTTAAGAAACTATAGTTTAGATCTCTGGAAGACCAGGTCGATATAGTGGCGTAATAGTGCTATATGCAACTTCTCTACTCTACTTGCTCCTTTTTGTGTTAGGTTATGTGAATAACTTGTATAAATGGAGGTCCACTTGTTTCTTTACTTGCAGATTACATCACGCAACTGTAATTTTCACAAATGGGCAAAATGCATCAATGTGGGTCTTGTGTGCATAAGCTAATACAGCGCCTACCCGCAATAACGTGCCACGAGGAACCCACTATAGTCTGTGGGTTCCATTTGGCACCGTTCAGATCTGGCATGTGCCGAATTTGGTACTTTGACTTGTGCCATTGTTTGGCTGCTAGGACGGAGCCGAGCAGTAGAAGACGGCGCAGGTCAGCGCTAGTGTGAACGAGCCCTTATGTGCATCTTTATTTCTTTATTAACTGATTGCTGAATGGCTCCTGGCCCCCGACGTGCGCTGCACCCCTCATTTCCTAGCAGCTTTCATTAGAGCTATATTTTCTGCTTCACAATTTTTATGTTTGCAAAGTAATAACAGGAGATGAAATGTAGTACTTGGGAATGTTTAATTAAATGGAGATAAATGGTACCAGCCCGGGCAGAAATGACTTGCTGATTGGGAGTACTGTAGTGCAAGACGGGCACGGTGACATTGGAGACATTTAATTCACCGTGGTCATCAATAAAAACTTTATGAAACAACCTTGTTCTTTGAATACTGTAAACCAGCAGGGATTCTTTTTCTACTGTACAAAGATGACATCAATTGAGAACAAAGAAAAAATGGCTAGTGCTTGGAACAATTATTGGCAGCAAGCCAATAATAAAACTGTGTAGCAGGATATGACTTGCTCTGGAAGGGCTCCCATTATTGCAGGAACCCCCTATTCCATGTGAGCCATGATTGATCCTCCACTATTATGCTATCCACATCGGCACATCACAGGTAGGGCTCCGAAAGCCTTAATAGACTGCAGATAGTCCATGTGTGCATCAGTCCAATAGTGCATGGGTACATCAGCCCATAGTCTCAACTGATTATCTCCTGGGAGCTGACAGGTAACATTGCTTGGCCTAGCACTCTACTGTTGTGGATGTTTATTGGTGGATGGAAAATTGGAGTTTTGGTTCTTTGGTGGTGTCATCACTACTCATTGGTGTTGCACAGTCTGGAGGGCAGTGCTTGAACATCAGATAAATCTGTTCATGTTGTGTTTTTTTTTTTTTTTTTAAACTGCTCATTAACCCGCTTTTTAGCCTCTTTGGGTGTTGACATTTTTTCACATAATTTCTTTGTACTGTAATCTTGTGTTTAGAACTATTTTATACAAGATTAGAAAAACCTGGTTACTTGCAAAAATGGCACTCCACCTGTCCATAGCTTGTGTGTGGTGGTGCAGCCCGGCTTCATTCATTTGTTTTCGGGCTATCTGCTGGCTAATTTATGGGTAGCACACGGCATCATTAAAGCCTAAGGGGCTGTGCAGATTAACTTCTTTTTTTTTTTTGTCTCAGATGCAACTTGCACACATGGTAAGTGAGCGCCCAGCATTACTCATTCAGCTTCATTCACTTGTCCATAGGTTGTAACTGCAATACCAGTCACAACCTATGAGCTCATTCACACGAGCATAGTGATTTTCGGCTGTCTGTCTCATGACCACAGCACGACCGAAAATTGCGTCAACGGGCGTTCAGACAGCACATGTGTTGAGCCCAGATTGCCATTGGATGGGGGGGAACAGTTTAGCTTTGCTAAACTGCCAACTGCCTCCTCCATCGCCCACTCTCGGCAAGGGAAGGGGGTTGGATGGGGCAGGAGCTAGTGTGCCAAACTTCTGCCCCCTCTCAGCCCTTGTCGGCTGCTGGCAATGGGGGGAGGTTGGACCTTAGCAACTAGCTCCTGCCCCCTCTCATTGCAAAGAGCCGGCAAGGGGCCGAGAGGAGGGAAGGGGGTGGGAGTTTAGCAGAACTCCCTTCTCCGAAACCACTGCCGTATTCTGGCCAGGAAGATAGTTCCTGGTCTATCTTTCCTGGCCAAAATGCGTTCGCATGTGCCAACTTGGCTGGGCGTTTTTACGCCACTGAAATACGCCTATCTGAATTGATGCATTGTAAACCAATGCATTAGATATGTAGTCTATATTGGCCGGCCGTGTAAGCACTGCCGATATATGCTTGTGTTAAAAGAAAGCAGCCATGTTTTTCAAGACCTTGATAAGCTCTACGTTTTTGTAGATGGCACCATAGAGCAAGCTGGCACACATTAGAGTGCATTTAGACAGAATGATTATAAGTAGAGTTAATTATTGAACAGATGATTATTGTTCAAATGAGAGCAGGTGAGCGATAATCGTTCAGTTTAAATGTGAGACAACAATTGAATGACGAACAAATCGTTCGCTTCTCGCTAGTCATTTGTTTGCCTTGTTCATTAGCGAATGTGAAAGATTGAACAAGTTAACGATGACTGACTAGTCTTTAATGGCAAGAATCGTTCACAACCAGCTCATTTGCTCTCATTCAGCGTGTTTGATGTCACCCGCTTGTTCGTACAAACGAGAATCTGCTCGTCTAAATCTACTTACACTGGTGGACTGAGAAAGGAAAGGCCTAGTGGTCTTTAATGGACATTCTTTTTATGCTACCATACGTCCCATATTCAGCATAAATTTGGGAAAATATATAATATTACACAAATGAAATGAAATAACAGCTGTAGCAAAACAAAAAAAAGTTTTTACAAAGTTTCATTTTTGGGTAGATTGTAAGACCTCGGCACAAAATGGAGAATTTGAGCACCCTCAGCCTTCTCTATCTTTTCCTGAATACTTCCCTTTTTTACATAGTGGCACTTGCTGCCTGTTTAACCACATTTTGACAATATGTGGGGAAAAAAGTCATACAATTATAACTTACTGCTTGGTTTCCAAAGAACATGTGTTGTCAAGCTATTTTAAGTGTCCAAAAAAAACCGTACTACATGCAGTTTGTAAGTTTTAGCCTTTTCTGATACAGTAACTTTCCGAATTTTCAACCTAGTACTAGGCCAAGAAACCTATGCAGAAAACCAATGAAACCTATAGAGACAAGGAACTAGTTTGTAGTACATAAGTTATTCTTTCCCTTCTATCTTTTTTCCACTAGAAGTGGTGACATAATGTTGAAATGAATCCATGTAGATCAGAAGCTGAATCCCCAGAACTTCTCATGGCCACCACAACGGCATCATACTTTCAACAGGGCTTTGTGTTTCAAAAAATGAAGGCATTTTGTCTGCGTCAACCTAACATGACCTCCTGAAAGGGACCCAGGACCTGTGCCATGTGTGGCCGTTCCTTCACTGTTCATTTAATTTCCCTTGGAAACCATGGCTAGTAGTGAATGGGGGAGAGTTCTGGACATATGCTCTGCTTGTAGATGCATTCAGCAATTATTCACGGTGTGTACGTTTTTGTTTCTAGAAATGACCCTTGAACGTTCTCATGTCCTCGGATCTGTGGAACACTGACTTGTATGCATGCAGTATAGAATGTAAAAGCGCAGAAGTAATGACAGAACCCTTCCTATGGCACTGCTGTGTCTTTGGATGTTTATTATGTATTAGGGAGGGGGTAATAAGGAATGGACCATGTCTTTTTGTAGCCCCTTCATATGGTTTCTCCACAGTTCTGTGTGCGGTCGTTATTTTTTATATTTTTACTCAACCATGCCATTGTAGTCTGGGATCATTCTTTTGGATTCTCTGGTATATACGGATGTTTTCTACAGTTTGTCAATTTCTGCTATGGATTTTTTTACCCCTTTCAGTGTAGAGAAGTGACATCTGCGATTAAATCCGCAGCAAACTTGACATGCTACACTCTGAGCTTGCGGCAGAAGAACCCACTGTGTCTGTACCTACAGATGTAGCAAAGTTGAACCCAATGCTGCTAACCTGCTGCTAGAGGTTTTCTTATTTTAAAGGGACCCTGTCACCAGGTTCATGCTGCCCGAACCAAAACCTGCAATGTCTCGAAATGAACACACTTGAAGTTCCATTCCAAGTCAAACCTCAAAGTCAAAGAGGTGGTGGGCTGTCGGGAGAGCTGTCAGTCAACATGCTGTGGGCAGGGGGAGGCTGGCGAGGCCCACCTCTTCGAGGCTTGACTTGGAACTCCAAATCACAGTGTGATCTGAAATGCCGCAATGTTTCAGAATAACACATACATGGCTCACTAGGCATACCTGTCTCCGGGTTGTGTTGCCTGTGGTTTGAGAAGCATGAGACTGGTGACCGGTTTAACACAGAAAAAGGCAAGAAAAATTCTGTGCATATCAAGTTAAACCTTTTGCTATATCTGCACCCTCAAGCATGCCTAACTTCATATAGCATTTTATGATAAGCTGTCTTGTGTTTGTACATGGGGAGTAACCCTATTCCTACCTGTTATATAACTTACATCCTCCATTTGCCACCCTTTTCCCCTTCTGCAGGCTGTATCTCTCTGAATTACTGAGAGGAGCCTCCTGTTCTGTGCTCTATAAACTGTGCAGAGAAAACTTCAGATTCTGCATACTAACTGTCTGTAACACACAGAAATGGCATCTATGACCTTATACACCTCTCCACTGCTCAGTACTTCTCAACACAGTAAACAATAACTTACTATTATCAACTGCAAGCAATACTATGTAAGCCTTTCCAGCAGCTTATTTCTCCTCTCCTCTCCATAGACTTCTATGGGCAACATGAATCATCGCCCATCTTGCTCGCCTCTATTAACAGATAATAAAATGAGAAACATCACTTGATAACGGATGGTGAACTGCAAATTAGAAAGAAGGTAGACCCCTAATGGCCAGTACATCTGAAGGATTTTGCAGCACAAACTCCTTGTATTACATAAAGTGAATTGCACTTCTACTAGTCATCACATTAGCACGCGTTGTTTTAAGTTGGTGACTATTTAAGGTGACATCTGTTTGTAGTACCTACATATACAGTAATTATCTTTTGGTTCTGGTTCAGAACACAAATGTTTGTATGGTTATAGAAAAGTGTATTGATTTTCATTAGTATAGATGTAAAGCCGGTTCCAGCTACTCATTTCATTTCCCGATGCAATTATCTGTGTTGCATAATGACCTCTTTGGATGTTGATTTACTCTATCGGGCAAGGTAACGCGATGCTTACTGGGTGAAATGGGTCATAAATGCATATATTGTTGCATGTATTATGAGTGTTGACATAGACAGATATGTAGGGCAATGATTCTCGCCTTGTCCTCGTCGCACATATTGGATATAGGCATATAATGCACAGTAGCGCTGCACTCTCTGCCTCTGTATATTTTTCCTTTTATATACTGATTAGCCCAGTTACTTATCAGCCTCACTTTCTATTGGTTAATGAACCTTCATTTGAAGTAGAAAATGAAAACGAGTGCCGTCTCGCAACCATTCTTGAATGGCTAATGACGAGCTCCATGGTGAAATGAAGCATTAATGTTGATGGGACCAAGGAAATCATTGAATACGGATCATTGAATTCCTCCTCTTTAGATTTAATGGCCTGTGGTCAGTTAATCCTACAGAGACATTATTTGGGGTTCCCCTGATACCCCATCCTGCAGTAAAATTCTGTGCCTACACCAGAGCAGGTATAAAATTCATGAAAGTCACCTTTTATTTAATGAAGATTACTTTTTTTTTTTCCTGACTTCACTTTTTATGGAAGGCAATTACTTTCAGGATGAGTTTTCTCTTTTAAAACGTCCAACTTTACAAATTTAACTAATTTCAAGATGTTGCTGCAGGTTTTTTTTTTCTTACAATTTTATTTTCTGATGCAAAGTTTTATTTTGGACCCATATCTTGAAGTGACATAATGATGATGTGTATACACATACGTATTTAATTTGACGTGTGGCCCCCTTCGGCCTTAATTACATCAGATACTCTCTGTGGCTTACTTTCTATTAACGTCTGATACACTTCAGCTGGTATTTCCCTCCATTCATCCTGTAAATGTCTGAGTTCTCTCAAAGATGGATGCTGTTCATATATTTCCTGACCCTATTTTTGCAGTTCATCCCAAAGATAGGATGCAGGCCTGTTCAATCATGGAACATCCAAGACAACGTGCCTGTTTCACATTCTCAAGCCAATGTGAAAGTATTGCTGACCATTCCCAGAGTATTACCATATTAATAGCACATTGTCTAGAATGCCAAGGTACAGCTCTGGTAATGGTTCTTCCCATTACACCAATGGACCAAGACCATGCCATGTAAATAAACCCTAGACTGTAATGGAACCTCTGTTATACTTAACGGTTATCACAACACACCCACTCAGGCAAAGATCTTCCCCAGGCGTCTTCCATATCCAGACATCCATCTGATTTTGAAGTCGGAGTAGCATGATTTATTGTTCCATAGAACGTTCTTCAATTACAGAACTGTCCAATGATGACACTCCTTGCACCACTGTAGGAAGGCTGATGCATCACCTTTAAGAAAACGTGCCAGATGTTTGCAGGATGAATGGAGGGAAATTCTCTCAATGGCATACGTTCTATTGTTTGGTCCTAATGAGATCAGATCAGATACCAGCTTGAAGATTATCAAGGGAAGTCCACTAAGTATTTAACGTATGTAAATTCTACTTTTCAATCTCGTTCAGGTGTCCAATTACTTTGATAAGTTTTCCAGTGCCCAAATAAGACCTCTTTTCAGCGATAATTTTTGTCTTAATAGGCCTTAAGTCATTGGACAGAACTGAATGGCCCCCATTGACTATAATGTTGTTCATTCTATTTCTGGCCAGGCTTCCAGCATTTCAGAGCTCGAAATTGTGGGTGTAAGTTATTCATGAAATGGCAAGACTTGGGTTTCATGATATTTGTGGCCAGGGAACAGAAAACGTATGACTATTATACTTTTTACTTTATATGAGATTAAGTGGTGTTCATGAGGTCAGTCTATTGTTGTCTGTCCGGTAAAGAACACTACAATCAGTCTAACTACCCCTACCTGAAATGGCACCCAGTAGTAAAGTTCTCCTTTAAGGCCCATTCAGACAGCATGTGGACTGATTTATAGCCAATTGGGTTATTCACCTGAAAGGTCATTCATACTAGCAGAATGCCTTACTCTTGTCCGTTTGCATATAAGAGAATCACATATGCAATGTGTAGGATTTGTAAATATCTGACCTCACAGAGACTGGGATCTGCATTCTCTGAAATGCTAGTTGTGCCTGAGTTTGCAGCAATCTGAATACATGGTGCAGTTTTTGGAAGTGTTTCGGCTTTAGGGGAAAAAAACGCAATGACCACTACCCATCTTCCCCTATAATTTAAAAAAAAATCACCAATCTGCTAGTTGTACCCAACTTCTAGAGATCCTTGCGTACAATACAGAAGTAATGTGTTTCAATGGGCCCTGCATATTACAAATATATATTAATTGCCAAATTTCTGAATACTATCAGTTTTCCTCTAGTAGCAGCATTTTAGTGCTTCTAGGTAAAAACTTGGTCCGAAATACGGCCTAAGGCATACATGTACGGCAGGGGAGACAGTTGCTGTCCACAGCTTAAAGGTGCTGAATCGCCTTCAATTAAAATACCCAGTCTTTGTGATTTCATCCTTTATGAAAAATATTGGCGCAATTTCTACATGTTAAGTGGTTTGTCAGTTAACCTAGATCTGTAGAATATTCCATTAGTGATGACTGAACGATTCGGAATTGTACTGGCTTTATGGTTGTTAGAGCTAAAAGATGCCAATTCCCCTACACAATGTATATCCAGTCCACATTAAGAACGTAGACCCTTCACATAATTTCTTGCTACCTGCTGGATGTTCATGGCTCACATTACGCATATGCTAATGAAGTCTTGCCTTCTACCACATCATAGCGCTCGCTAATCACTTTCATTCCCCAGTGTGTCATGGCACATTTTAGATTTTTGACCCTCCTTAAACCATGTTTTCACTAGGATGAGGAATGAGGTTAATTACAAATCCCCAGTTTAACCCTGTATTCTCTAAGATTCAGCAGTAGTAGGTAATATAGTGCTTTACAAAATAAGCATACCTGCATTTTTTTATAATATACTGTGTGTGTAATTACGCCATTAAATGTTCCCAACGGAGAGTCTAATAACTTTCAGAAACCATTAGACGACTACTAATACATTACCAATGCACAGTGTGCAAGACCTGAGAGGCTGCTCTGACTGGCCAGCCTGCTAACATGAGCAACACTGCCCAATCAAGCGGTCTGTAGGGTATTTTACTACCTGATGCACAATGAGCACTGGTGGCACATTGGCAGTCTTAGAATCGGTGCAGCCATCTTGGTTTGTCCACTATTGGAGGGTCACTTGAAATATTTGTCAGCACTGTCTGCCTCTATTTTAAAATATTTCCCAAGCGATATTGTCATCTATAACAATTACCAAACCTTTAACAAACTGCTGCATACTTTGCAATTTAATGCTGCAATAATTGCAGTCTTTTATAACCACTTGTCTTGGGAAGACCTTTTTCCCCTTAAGTCATTGCAGCGCTCAGCTAAGCGTCATGGATCCAACTTCTCAATGGTTATCCTTAAGCGAGGACACACATTTTGTTTGATACAACCCTTGCAAACAATGTAGCATTTCATGTTGGCAGTTCAGATGCATAGCCATCAGTGTAATGTGTGGACATGCCGAATGTGCCAGATAGGCTCTCCGAGCTGGGATCTTCATCTATGACGTCCATATGCCCAAAAAGACGTATGGACATAATCGCTACACTTCACCTTCTCTTTAGAAAACTACCTGGCAATAAGTGGACAGCAGCAGGTCAAGATCCTGAAACAATATTGCCAGGGGAAGTTTTAGCTGGTCACACTTATCCTGCAAAGAATATTATTATATGGTGCCTGCTGATTTTTTTTCCCCCTTAAATGGTCACTGGCTATCACATAAGGGCAAGAGTTAGTTGAAAAGTCAATGGGATAACTAACAAACATGCCAATCTCCTAAAATGATACTGCGGTACAGGACAAAGATGGCTGCACTGCTTCTCTGACGATCTGATGCATCGATAGTCTAAGACACTGCTTGTGGCTAACTGGTCAGCGCTGCTCATGAGGGCAGCAATCGCCAAGCAAAGCAGCATGTAGGGTCTTGCACATTGTGCATTAGCATGCATCATTAGTTTATCAGGTAGTCCGAGAAGCAGTTGGCCATTTAGCAAGGGCAGGGGTGGGGTGGTCATTTTTATCTTAAGTGCTAGCCCAGTGTTTCCCGACTTCAGTCTTCAAGGCACTGCAACAGGTCATTTTGTCAGGATTTCCTCAGTATTGCACAGGTGATGTAATTGTGGTCGGTGCCTCAGACATTGCCACAGGTTATCTTACTATAGGGTATCCTGAAAACATGACCTGTTGGGGTGCCTTAAGGACCGGAGTTGGGAAACACTGTGCTAGCCACTAAGGGTCTCACATCCTTCTAATTTGCTCTCCACTATCTGTCATGTGAAGTCCATCTCTAGTAACAGACTTAGATTGGGGTAGGAAGGGGGGAGGTAAATGGTTGTCTCAATCAGCTCATAGAAGTCTATGGAGAATGGGAGGAGGGAACTGCTACAGATGGAGAGTTAAGCAGAGAGTCGCACAGATGTGCTCCACTAGAGCTTAGTAGTAGGGGTTTACAATAGTGTGGTGCACTGTAGTTCTGATACAGTATAATGTCCATAATGTTACTTTTAAAGTGTGTGTGCTACAGAGAGAAGAGATCCTGCTTGGTGTGAAGTGTATGGAAGACATAGTAGCCAGTCTCCACCGGTATTAGTGTATCTTGACGCCACCAGATAGTCCTGGTGGAGAAAAGACAGAGTGCCTAGTAACACCCCCAGAAGCTCATTGGCTACAGAGAAGGCTCTGCATCAGGTCCTGGAACCTAAGTTACATTATCCCGTCCCTTGTGAAGACTGCTGTTTGCTCCTACTTTGTCATCGGCGGCAGTGAAAGCGGCACTCCAGGTCTCCCCTCCCACCTCCCCGGGTGTTAATAGTGTTCCCATGGCGTCCCACCACTGCTGGTCTCCCCTCCCGGGTCCCCAGGTCTTAATAGTGCTCTTCGAATCCGGCTCCCCTGCTGTTAATAGTGGTACCTGCTCCTGGTTCGACGCCTGTTAATCGTGCTCCCTGCCGATGCATCTCCCCTCCTGCCTCCTAAGACACCTGCCTGCGGATGAACTTTGCTGTAATCCCTGCTGCTGCACTTGGGTGTCTGCCGCTAAGCTCCCCGCTGTTGCTTTGTAGTCCCTCAACCTCCACTCTCTGCTGTAGCAGTTGCTGTTATCGGCTGTTCCAGGCATCACTTCCTTCTCCTCCCCGCTGACAGCAGCCGTCACAGCTGCCGTCCCGCCTCCTCTCTTCGGATCCCCGCAACTCCCTTGTGTCCTGCACGGCGGCTGCCTATCCACGGCACTAGTAGATTTATATCCTGTCTATTCGTTGTTGCCTGCCGTGGATGGTTAGGGTTGGGGATGATGTTCCTTTTAGGCTTACATTATTACTTGCTAATATTTCCATGTTGTCACATGCAATTATTTACAACTAATAACTTAAGCCTAAAAGAAACATCATTCCTAACCCTAACCATCCACGGCAGCCGACAATGAATGCACACTGTGCTGCTAGGACCTTTGCGACGTCAGCCTATGGGGAGTTGGGGGTGTGAGAGGGGCGTTCTCTCCCCCCCCCCCCCCCTTCCCCCCACTCCCCCTGTCAAACCCCTAGCTTCCTGGTGGCGTCAAGATACACCAACACTGTTTCCACCTAGCAGCTCAGGGAAGATTAATAAAGATGGAAGTCTGCTTAGAGGAAAACTAGTGAGAAATTCCAGCTACAGGTCAGGAACTGTTCCTTGTGTGCACACAGCAGTTTATTCTGAAAAGTCATCTGAAACAGGCGTGCTTTAAATAATGTAGCAGATTTAATATTCCTTGCATTTACATTCATATATTGCTACTGATGATTGTGAACCTTATTGTTGCATCCTTTTATTAGACTTATTAGGATTAATATAATGAATTGTGTGCTGCATTAAAGCAGGTATATAGAATAAACTTGTGGAGCCAGATTGACTTCAAATGCAATTTGTAGCTGATTTCCAAAAATGAGGGATGAAGCCATTCGATACCTTGTTGGAGATTCTTGTAACTGTTCTGTAATTTTCTCTCCACAACCCGACCAAATCACACATTTGTGTCATCTCTACAATGAGCTATTTTTATCGAATACCAGAAGGTCAGCTTCATTCTCCTCGTTGAGCATATAATGTGCAATTGAGTCACTAATCTTTGCTTCATGCCTTCTAGACGGAGACCTTGCTGCTTGATGCCTGTCTTCTCTTGCCACATTGAATTTGTTTCAACCTCTTAAAATATATTCTTGGTTACAGTCTGATTCGCCTTGGATGAAAATGAACCATCGTAATAAATGTGATACAGATGAGTGCTTATTTTAAAGAATCTATTGTCTGTAGGCCCTGATTTATGATATCAAGCAGATGACACATGGTGAAAAATATTGTAAAATCACAGTGAGCATGTTGTATGTGAGATCCTAGAACATCATATTTCTTTTGACTCGTTTTGACTTTTGACCATTTTTGTAATACTATATTAGGGTGTATGGACATCGTTGAGAAGAGTCTTTCTCGTGTCTCCTTTTTTAGGTCAAAGCAAAGGGCCCACAACTGTCATTTGCCCTGCAAACTTGGCCATATATTCCATAGTCCGCCATTCATAGGTTTCTCCAAACTGGTTTAATCCATTTGAAAGGGAATTTTTACTGGCTACATTAGTGTTGATGCATGCGGACTGCCATTCTATTCTCACGGTTTAGTTTTGGAGTGCGATTCTCTCTCACTACTAATCGATCAAGTCATGACTGGGAATAACCTACGTGAGTGACAGACCGGGAAATGGGGTAAATGACAAGTGTGTAGGGAGGTGTCTTGCCATGTTTGAGCTTAGTCTTTCATCCTCTTACCAACCTGCATACAAACTGTTGGTAAGTGTATGGTTGCATCTTCTTGTTTCTCGTTCCAATTGTGGCGCTACAACACAGTGCTGTGCAACAAAGTAAATGTGATTTGTCAAATAACTTGCATTTACTCATTTTGTTCTTTTGAGTTAGTCTGTGGTCTTTTCTAAGTTCTTATTTAGATTAGCAATGAATGGTATATTAAAACAACCCTCCATTCTTCATAGATGCCTCTGTGGATGTTACTTAGATGAGCAGTGAAAAATAAATTAGTGCCCATTTAAGTCTAATAGTTTAGTTTCGTTGCATCATTTCTCTCACCCACACCCATTGCTATCTTGACTTGAGTCCCTCTCATGCATACAGATCTGCAGACACTATAATTTCCACAATCTATGCTTCTCCTGCTGTTGGAGCACCTGTGTATGTACACACATATTAAGATTACTCACCTTTTTGGTAAGAAAACCTAAATCATCCTGGGAGTGCAGAGTTGCGGGCATTCGCATACTGCTCTCCTGTTGATTGGACCACAGACTGTACAATGTGGCATAGGAAGTAAGGGCAAGGAAGTACAGGACAGTGAACCACTAGCAGAATGCTAGGCTTGCTTCATGCCCCCTCCATGAAAGTGCAAGCATACAGCAGGACAGCAGAATAATGGGGAAGACCACCTGAAAATCAGAACTTGGGCATGAAGCTTAGTGCAAACAGCAAATGAGAGGGTAAGGAGAACTTGCTATATTTTAGAAAACTTGTTACAAATTTGAGTATGCTTGAGGAGCAACCAGAAGGACAATTTTTGTTATATGCAGTACTCTTCTGAAAGTGATGACTGAAACCAATGGACTAGCAATGACAATTTGCTTCTGGCATAAGAGGCTAAATGTGTGGAAAATGAGCTTAAACAACGAATTACAGCAGAAGTACGTTACTTGCATTAGCAGTTTTATATCATTTTAAATATTCATTCCTTATACTATTATGTGCCAATCCTATTCCAGGTTATAAAGCCCAGTAGATCCTGTCTTATTTGTAAAGTAGCGCAGTTTATAATAAAATATATATAAATACGGTTTGTTATAAGGAGTTCAGATATGTATTCATTCAAACTGAAATCTCTACGAACAGATTAATTTACCAGATCCCCACCAAACTAAAAGGAGCCCCCAGTCGCATCGCTGTAGCCATTATTTATGTGTAAATGTTATTGATGCACCTGTCAGCATCCTATACATTCACTATCTGGAAGATGTATAACCTGTGGCTGGCGATTTATGCTTCATTATCTAGGGAAGGCAATATATTTTTTTTGACAATTCATGACAAATTTTCAAAGCTTTGTGTTAAATGTTCATCAGAATTTTCTTCAACTACTTGTGTGAGCATGCTTGTCCCTGGATAGAAGAGATTAATAATAGCGCTGCATGTATATAATATCCATGATGTGTTCTTCAGGAGCCCATGTAACCAATATAAAGCAATAGTCACCTCTTATATACTTGCACATTGCCGTCTCCACCATGCTGGATGGTTTTGTGTTTAAATCGACTGTTACATTTTGAAGAACTGAAATCCCAATTTTTCTGATTTCGCAAAAAAAAATTTTTTTCATTTTGTCGTTTTTTTTAGCTCACAGAAGTAAATTCAAGAACAAATCCTATTAACTCTACACTCATTCTGCAGTTAGCATCTGCTTGGCCATAAATTGTGTTTATTGCCCCTGGTACATAAAAATCATTGCAAGTAATCACACAGAACATAATCTCTAGAGAACACATGTAGCGACTCCTACACAAGGAAGGGAAGGAAAAAAGGTCTTCTCCAAGCTGACATTTAAGTAGTTGCTCAGGCATCTGGTAATTATCTGTACTGATGGCATGCACTGCTGCCCAGTCAGAAGTACAATAAATATTGCCTGGGATTGCTTCATGGCCTAATATTATCTGCTGCAATTTATGGCTGCCCAATTTTTCCAATAAAGTGCTTTTATATTTTACTGCAGTGGGAAGAAATACACATGGATTAAGGAAATTAGTAGTTCCGTCCATTCCTTTCATTATCTTCCTGTTGCATTTTTAATTACATAGTTCGTATATCACTAGAGAAATTCCTGTCCCTCTTCTGTGCATTTTCCATTGTTCTGAAGACCAGCAGTATCCATCGAGTCACATTGCCACAGTTTAACTATCCAGCTAAAATATTCAGATCTACAGAGTTAAAGCAGGTTATAAACTGCGCCACGGCTAGTGGTGCATGATATCATCAGAATGCATATGCAATATAATATAGTAGATATTGTAGTGTGGCTTTCCTTCTTTCGCAGGTGCGCACAGTCAAGACCCCAATCCAAATTTTTAGTTCTGTTTGCAGATCTAGAAGCTAAATATCAATTGCCCATCCTAAGTCACACTGATCAGGCAGCTAGAAGGCCCTCCTAAGTTTGAGTTTTTGTAGATTTACTTCCCATGTGTTCTGCATACCCGCCCGGCGCTCCAAGCAGAGAACAGCTGGATGCAGAAGACATGCGACCCCTGCCTGTCCTGCTGCATCCCCCGCTCGGAGCGCAAAGTGATCGCTCAACATTTGAGCCATCACCTTGCGCTTACAGGCACACGATTATCGCTCAACAGATGTTTTTTGAGCAATAATCGTTGTCTAGACCAGGTTTTACAAGGGCTCTCTTAACGACTATAGATGGGCTTCTCAGAAGCCACACCACTAGAGTTGCTTACTAGACACTTGTATATGAAAAAATGGAAAGAATACTTGGGAGAAGCTTTGATGGACGATGTGTGGAGGCTCACTTGGAAGCGGGCTGCAAAAAAAAACACCTTGTGTGTTACCAATAAGGAGAACCACTACAAGCTGCTCTTTCTTTGGTGGAACACTCTGGAGCTCCTTCATAGGCTTAACCCTGCAATTCTACCAATGTGCTGGAGACATGGGAGTTCCAGAGGATCTGTATTTCAACTTTCTAGGATTGCCCTTTAATAAAAAAAAAACAAAAAACATTTTAGATGGAGATACGCCTCATCATTCACCATTCACCAAATCTGAGTTTGATATGCTGTTTCGTAAGGGCTTATTCAGATAGGTGTGTATCTGTCGGGTTTTCACGGCCAGCCGATATACGCTTCCATCTAAGCCGCCCCCACCCCCCACTCCTTCACAGTCTCTCTGCTTCTCTCCTCCACTCCGGTGTTTGCAATGGGAGGGTGCAGGACGAGGTCAGAGCTAAGCTCCGTTCTGTCTCGCCCACTCCCATTGCTGGCTATGGATAAGGGGCATGAGCTTAGCTCTGCCCCGTCCCGCCCACGTCTATTGCAAAGCGGAAGGGAGGAGAGAAGCAGAGAGCCATGGGGGGGAGGGAAGGGGGGAGGAACTGCTTCGATGGAAGTGTATATTGGCCGGCCGTGAAAACGCTGGCCGATTTTATATGCTTGTGTAAATGAGCCCTAAGGCAAACCACCTTTTAGTAGCATTCTTTCGTAACATAATAGGAAAAATATTGTTGAATATATTGACAGCAACACAGTCTGATACTATGTTTCCCTGAAAATAAGCCCTACCCCGATTTTCAGGGGAGGCTTGAAATATAAAAAAAAGCCCCCTGGAAAGAATGGGGTGTTTTGAGGCAAGAACTAAAATAAGGTAGTCTTATTTTCGGAGAAACATAGTAGCATGACATTGGGAACCGCATTCACTACCACCTATTCTCGATTTCTATGTTAGAATAAAGGATATTAGGAATTTAAAATACCGTGGCACCCTTTATCAGAATAAAGTTGACCAATTTGTAGCTGTCTTGGATCTACGGGATACTTTCTGGATAATTCGTCAACTGTGAGGATGTTCTTTTGTGTCTCATCTTCCCCATTCTTCTTGAACTATATAGTGGTAGTTTTTTGCATGGCCACTTTTTCTCTTCCCCAGTGATGATCTAGCCATCTTATGTGAGGCTCATATAACCTGCTTTTTTAATGCTGTTAAAACGCTACTCAAAAATATAAGTTTCAATAAGAATGGTTAAAAAAAACCCATTCGGGTGTATTTTGTGCCTCTGTATATAGAAGGTACCCTGACATCAAGTCGTTGGAATATTTAATAGGAAGATGAAAAGGCTAGTTAGGATGATGGCTGCTGCTAATTCATCACCTTCTATAAAGAGACCATGTATTTCTTTGACCAAATGATGAAGTGACCTGACATCTTGTGGAAGAGTGATTGTGTTTGTATTGCTAACAGAACCAGGCTAGATTGTCCTGAGCAGCTTTATGGGTCCTAACGGGCAAGGCTTACACCAGCATGCCATTGCCTGGATTTGTATTAATAATGGTTTTCCTTCAGGCAAATTTTTCACACCCTATAGCAGCCATATTGTTCTCTAGACAAACTCTGCTACTGGCTGCTAGGAAGTTAGGTCTGTTAAAAACTAATGAGATATTATAAAAAAGGGGGTGATTAAGAGGGATATGTGCATAAACTATTTTTGTTTAGTCACATAACCCACTTATTGGAGACCAATGCCAGTATGGACAATTTATAGATGGCATCTCTGCAATTTGGTTGGACAATATTCTGTCCATCCCAGCATTTTTCTCCTACACAATGAATATAATTGAAACTTCACGAGTGTAATCTATAATCAGTTTCTGGATTTAAAACTTGTTGAATACGGTAACAAACCTTCTTCTGTATATGTATCCTTTTTAATCAGAAAATGTGTAGCAGGTAACATTTACTCACATCTACCGTGTTTCCCCGAAAAGGAGACTTGCCACTAAAATAAGCCCTACCCTGATTTTCATCAGGGGCTTGGTTCAATGTGATGGCTGTGATTGGTTCTTCGAGCGCTGCATGATTGCCTGAGCTATGGCACTTGAGAGCCAATCAGAGCAATTGCTTCCTGGAGGCAGGGTTTACGAACCCCATTACCAGCAAGCGATCTGTTGGCAGCTGAGGACTGAAGCAAGAGCTACGGAGACCAGCAGGAGCGACTCGGATGGCTCCTGCTAGATAACTATGATAAGTCATCCCCCGAAAATAAGACCCTGTGCCAGAAGAGAGTGGCGTAAAAAATACTTTAAAAATACCGTATGCTTCTGGATGTAAGTTTTGAAAAGCAGGTATCCTTTCAGATTGATTTTGAGATCGGATGTAATGAATCTATCACTCAATAAAAAGTACATTTTTACCTGTATGTTCATGCATGTCTTTATGCTGCATGACAAGACATGAATCCTTTAATAAAACATTGAATGGGATTGTATACCTCTTATTTGTGCACTTGTTAGACAGAATATATATTGAGCCTTTTTCTTGTATAACCTCTTTCAATAATATTTGTGGCTACAAAAAGGATGGATGCTAATTTTCCTGAGCTTTCATTGGTAGATAATCACATGATTGATCGTGTAACCACAATTGGCCGAGTTCACACACATGACCTTTTTGCATTCGTGATTTTCTCTTTAGAGTGTGGGCATGACCTAGAATGCATATAGTACACAGGTGTTCTGCATATGGTTCAGTTTTGTCATGTGATGCTTTCCAGGGATTTTTATTGGTTAGTATGTAATTTAACTGTTGGTGTAAAAAGTATATAGCCATGAGTAAAAGCAGGAATGCTCGAAACATGTAGGAAGTTGTATGCCAACCTTTACAAGTAGTCATGAAGTCTTACTGTTTGGTGGTTGGACAATGTACATTTTGGGAATTCCTGTTTGTCTCCAACAGTCTGAGCACTGCAACATCGAGTTATGAAGTACAGAATCCATTAATATGGCAGGATGGGCTAACTGTACTGTATTTTACTTTTGAGGTTACATTTTTAAGGGGTTTGATCATGATCCCTTCGCTATACGGATTTAGTCTCTTTGCTGATGCATTTTATACTCCACACATGGGCTGCAAAAACTGATGGAAGAACAAAGGGATCACAATGTCCCCCTATCAACATGTTATATTCTAGCTATCCAGAGATGCATTAAACGTGCTTTTCTGGCTGCCTGACCATACTGGAGAATTTAATTTTTAAAACCCATAATGCGCCTTGGCCTCATTAAACTGATCTTATTTGCACAGATTTTCTATTCCTTCAGTCCAGCAAAGTGTATCTGCTAAAAATAATGTAGCTATTAGAAGACACCAGATGTTTTGCGTAGAACTATGCATACTAATATCGCTACTTGTGAAGACTGAAACTTTTATTTCATTTGTATGGTAAAGAAACCCCAGCGGGGTGAGAGTGAGTGTGGAATAAGGAATATGCATTAATGATAACATTCATTGGTGGATAGAATAGGCGCCAGGCTGAGGGGAAATAAATATCCTCTTATTGGACAACACATTTCAAGACCTCGCGGGTCCCTTCATCAGGTCCTCATCTGGTCATAAAAAACATTGTCCAATAAAGAAGATATTTGACCTCCAGGCACCCACTATATCCTACATTGATTTTTTTTTACCCTCACTGCACACTTCATCTGTATAAACCCTTTTGGCTCGGAGAAAGCGAATTGGAAGAGCCAGCCAACCTTGAATACACCCTACAGCAGTGCGTTAAGATTTAAACGCACTTTAAGCAGATTTGATTGGCAAAGTTCTGAAGAGTTTAACTTGCTACTACTGTAAAGAGGTTCTGCTTCTCTTGTGCCTGTGGGATCAGTAATGACAGGGAATCGAAATAGTAAAGATATGTATCCTGTTATTTTACCCGCATATAGCTGTGTATCTAGAAATTTGGGGGGGTTATATGTGCAACAACTACTGCTTTTAGATATAACAGAAGTTTGTGGCAACATCTTTGCAGTTTCTTTGTTTCTTGCCCAAGTGACTATTAACATGGAATACACTGTCCTACAACAAGTAGTGTGAACATAGATTACCACTTATTGTGACCATCCTTGGCCTTAAAGACATTGGATACTTTATTCTAACATCTGATATGCTTCAGCTAGTATTTCCCTCTTCCATTAATCCTGCAAATGTCTGGCAAGTTCTCACAAATGAGATCCATTGGACATTCTGAGTAATGGAAGAATGTTCTCTGCAGTGACAAATCGTGCTAATCCATCTTCAAATCAGATGGGGGTACCTGGATGTAGAGAATGCCTGGGGAATGCCTTTTGCCTGAGTGTTGCGTCAACAGTGAAGTTGTGGTCTAGGGATATTTTACATGGCATATGCTCGGTCCGTTGGTTGTAAGAAGAACAGTAAACACTGACAATATGGCAATACTCTATCTTGTTTTAGATATTGTTGACCATTCCCAATGTGCTTTTGTCACAAATCCAACACTTTCGATATTGTTTGGAGGATATAGATGCTCCATGATTGGACTGGCCTGCACAGGGTCCAATATGAGCCCTACTGAACACCTTTGAAAACTGTTCATAGTTCCTAACCCAGCATTCCAGTTTATTCCATTTACTTTGAGAACTCTGATAAATCGCGGAAAATACCAGCTGAAGTGTACCCGACATTGGTAGAAAGTGTGACACAGAGTATCTGATGTTTTTATGGAGAGGAGGTCTTACTAAATATTAAGATATGTAAATTAACACTAATTTTTTGATTCCTGCTCTGATGTCCGATTTCTTTGGGTATGGTAGTGTACCTTTCCTCTAAGTGTGGGTTCCAGCTTGAAAAATTGAATTCAGCTCCAGATTCGATGCAAAATAAGAGACCTGAATTAACGTATTTAGTTGAATGGCATATCTGAAGATTAGTTGCCACATCCTATTCTGTGCAAAATTGGCGATTCCTAATCCCTTGATTTGTACTGTAGCAAAATTCAGCATTGCCAAATGAGTTAATTTTCAGTAAGAATGTAGTAATTTGGTATGCCGCCTTGTATTTTCTTTAGAGGATTTCAATGGAGAGGATCCAAGGTGAAGAATGGTAGTAGGATGGTGTTGGACATTGTTAATGGCGCATAATGTAATATAACTTTCAGTGTGTAATATAACCTTGACCCTAATCATATAAAACATAAGGATTATATTTTCTCCTTGCAATTGGTCATGTTTTATCCTTACATTTAATGTGTGCACTGATTGAAAATGGGGGATATTTTCCTTTCCTGTTCCCTTCTTTTTATTGAAGTCCGCACTGTGACTTTAAGTTTTTAATAAACATCTGCCTATATTTTTGGGTGTTTTTGCCTATCCCCAGATTCTATTAGTAGTTTCGCTTGTTACTATCAAATGGAACGTCGGCTGTAAAACAGCTGAGAATAGTAGTGTTGACTTTGAAGTCTGATGCCTGTTGTGGTCTTTTACGAACGTAAGATTTTGTCTGTGTTCTGGTCTGTTCTCAGTTCAGTCACTTCTAAAATTGGTTTGAAAAAACTTTTATTCTGCTGCTACATTTCCTCTTGTATTGACTGCTGTGAGATTAGATAGTAACATAGTTCGTAAGGCCGAATGAAGATCATGTCCATCTAGTCCAGCCTGTCTAGCCTCCTGTGTTGTTGATCCAGAGGGAGGCAAAAAACCCCAAGAGCAGAAGCTAATAGCCCTTTTGGGGAAAAAATTCCTTCCCGACTCCCTAATGGCAATCAGACTGTTCCCTGGATCAACCCCTAATAGTTCCTACCTGCCTGTATACCCGGATTAACAATTAACCTAAGATTTATAACCTATAATATCCTTCCTCTCCAGAAACACATCAAGTCCCCTTTTAAACTCCTCTATGGATTTTGCCATCACCGTGTCCTCAGGCACAGAGTTCTACAGTCTCACTGCTCTTACAGTAAAGAACCCCTTTCTATGTTGGTGATGAAACCTGCTTTCCTCTAAACATAACGGATGCCCTCTCGTTACCGTCGCGGTCCTGGGTGTAAACAGATCATGTGAAAGATCCTTGTATTGCCGCCTAATGTATTTATACATAGTTATTTGGTCGCCCATTAGCCGTATTTTTTCTAGAGTAAATCCCAATTTGGATAGCCTCTCTGGGTATTCCAGTCCTGTCATTCCTTGTCTTAGTTTAGTTGCTCTTCTTTGAACCCCCTCCAGCACTGTAACATCTTTCCTGAGCACCGGTGACCAGAACTGTACACAGTATTCCATGTGAGGCCTGACAAGTGCCTTATATAATGGAAGGATAATGTTCTCGTCCCTCGCCCCTATACCTCTTTTAATGCACAGATTAGTTTCCACTCACATGATTTCTTGGCTTGACCTTGATATATTTTAATATACTGATGATTGATTGACCTATTCTTAGGATAAATGGCAGATCGGTAGGGAATCTACTCCACTCCCTTCCGATCAGCTGGTTGAACAGGCTATGTAGCGCATGTTCGAATGTTACAGCCTCTTCGATGAATGTAACGTTACACTCATCGGTCACATGGACTTGTTTTGTAACTCAAGCCTGTTCAAGTGAATTGGATTGAGCTGCAATATCGGACACTGCCACTATACATTGTATGGCGCGGAGTCTGGTGTACAATGAGAGAGTTGGCCAATTGTCATGGCCCCTTCAAAGAGTTGATTGACAGGGATTCTGGTAGTCAGACCCACGCTCATCTGATATTGATGACCTTTCCTACTGCTAGTTTATCAATATTCGTCTCGGATAACCCTTTTAAACATCTTCAGTGGACTCTTGGCACTTCATTTTAAGCTGTTCTTTGGCACAGCAGTCATGTAGAACAACCTTGAAGGCCTTGGCATTTAGCCGCTCATTTCTTGCTTATGTAGCAGCAACATTTTCTATAGCACTATACAAATCGTAATCAATACCTGTCCTCTTTTTAATTCAGCTCACAATTATCCAATGACAAACGCACACTAGGGGCAATGTCATAAAAGCCAATTAAACGTTTTTTGGAGGGTAGGAAAAATTTGAGTTGACTTTTGAGGTCTCCTTTGCTCTTTGGAGTTGGCTAGTTAGGACCACATTCTTTTCCTTTTGGGCAATGTGTTTCTAGAAAGTATTGTGGTGACAAAATGGCTGTATTTTAGGATATTGTGAGTTGAAGTTAAAATATTCGGGCTTTGTTTTAAAAATGGACTTCTATACTGAATAGGAGCGTGTGATGGATGTTTTTTGTAAGCTGTTACTTGCGTGCTCTTTATAAATGCTACCTTCTTATCTTGGTGCAACAGACTCGAACAGTGCATGACCCGTGACCTCCCATTTCAGTCACTCGGCCGGATTTATCACCTTCCGCAATAAGGACGGTCATTGATTTAACTGGATATTTTCTCCACATATATTCAGCTTTGTGACTATCTTGCTTTTCCTAAACCGGAAATAGCCAAAATCTTTCAGGCCAACTCCATCCTGAGAGAAAAAACGAAACCATTTTCTGCCTATTAGATGAACTAATGGGAATCACAAGCTATTTGGTATCACTTCCTAAGTAGTCATTGTGCATGTTTTGGATAGTTTCACACGACTCCAATCGTGATTTTGAGAAGATGCAGTCTATTTATTTCATTACCTTGAAATGGCAAGAATATTGTATTGTGTTTTTTCAAGTTTTTTTTTTTTATTTTATTTTTTTATTTTAATCTATGTGAACCTTGTCCAACAGAGATCGATCCACAAATCTCTTCTGGCAGGCTGCTCTGACAGATTAGTGAGTCATTGCAAGTAAAGATGGTATACACAGAAGTCATTTTTCTTTAAAGGTTCCTTGGTGGTTTATAACCACTGCCCACAACTGGAGCATACCGATAAGCCGCAGGAGCAGACTTTCAGAAGAGGCCTGTAGACACCTTAATCAACGTGGGCCACGTAGCTGAGATTTTAGGCACTGGCATAACTATAGTGGTTGCAGGGGATGCAGTTGCACCCGGGCCCAGGAGCCTCATGGGGCTCATAAGGCCTCTCTTCTCCATATACGAAGCCCAGTAGTTAGGGGCCCTGTTACACGTCTTGCATTGGGTCCCAGGAGCTTCAAATTATGCCTCTGATTTTAGGGCTAAGACGGGTAAAGGATTGTAGTACAGATATTGTCTGGAGTATCACTTTAATGGAGTGCTTCTACTTGCCTTCCATTTGAAAGGATGCAGTAAGTGTCTCCCAGGGTCAAATTAAATACACAACTCACAAATGAATGTAAGGTAGGTATGGAATCTCATTAAAGTGACCCTTCAGTACTAGGTAAACAAAGATAGCCAGAGTCAGAAAGGATTTTTTTTCCCTTTTTTAAAATGAGAAAAATTTGGCTTAAAGTTTTGGCAATAATCCCTGGACCAACAACCCTTCTGAAGTAACCAGTGACTAGAACATGTAATATTGTCACACTCAGGGAAGGTATCCAGGCCGCTCTTAAACTATATAATATTGAATTCACCATCACCAGGTCCTCAGGCAAAGAGTTCCATAGTCTCACTGCTCTAAGGCCTCCCTCACACAGGGTGTTTGCAGAAACGCAGCGTTTTTCAACGCTGCGTTACTGCAGATTCCGCCCCGTTTCAGCAGCGCTGGCATACTTTATGCCAGCGTTTTGTCTGCGTTTTCAGCTTGGCTGAAAACACAGCCAAGAATGCTGAAAAAAAAAAAAAAAAAAAAAGCAATACTCACCTAGCTGCTGCAGTCCGGGTTGCGGCCGCTGGTCTCTGCCGCTGATCTGGGCTTCCTCGGCACTCCCAAGTCTATTGCCGGAGGCCAGGTTTGAGAACCCCGCCTCCGGCAATAGAGTGCTGTGATTGGTTGTCGGTGCTTGCTCGATGCCCAATCACAGCCCTTCATTGACTGTCTCAGCCAATCAGAGCTTGCCGGCGCTGATTGGCTGAGACAGTCAATGAAGGGCTGTGATTGGTTGTCGGCACGCTCGATGCCCAATCACAGCACTCTATTGCCGGAGGCGGGGTTCTCAAACCTGGCCCACGACAATAGACTTGTGAATGCAGGGGAAGCCCGGATCAGTGGCAGAGACCAGCGGTCGTGACCGGGACTGCAGCGGCTAGGTGAGTATTGCTTTTCTTTTTCTCCACCTAGCAGGGGACTGATTTTCGGGGTGAGGGCTTCTATTCCAAGCCCTCACCCCGAAAATCGGCGAGCGGTTAACGCTACCAAAAAACGCGGCACCAAGTGTTGCCGCGTTTTCAGCAGTGCTGAAACCGTTGCCCATTCATTTTAATGGGCGACGCAGGGCTGAAAACGCCCCAAAATAGAACATGCATCACTGTCAAAGCGCAGCATTGGGAGGCGCTGCGTTTTCAGCCCTGTGTGAGCAGCCCCATTGAAATGAATGGGAGTGTTGTACAGCGTTTAGCGCTGGGCTGAAAAGGCAGCGTTAAACGCTGTACAAAACGCCCTGTGTGAGGGAGGCCTTACAGTAAAGACCTCTTCTATGTTGGTGTGGAAACCTTCTTTCCTCTAGATATAGAGGATGCTCTGATGGTCAGTCCTGGGTACGAATGGGGAACAATACAGAGATCTCTTCCATAACCCCAATTTTTATAACCTCTCTGGGTATTGTAGTTTGTCCATTCAGTTTATTACTTTAGTTGTCCGTCTTTGTACCCGCTCAAGCTCTGATATGTCTTCCTTGAGTACTGGTGCCCAAAGCTGTACACCATATTCAATGTGTGGTCTGACCAGTGACTTGTAAAAAAAAAAAAAAATGTTCTTATGTGCCTGTAGACCCCTCTTGATTCACCCTATGATCCTATTTGTCTTGGCAGCAGCTGCCTGACACTGGTTGCTACAGTTAAGCTTACAGTTAACTAAAATCCCCAAGTCCTTTTCCATGTTGGTGTTACCGAGTGGTTTCCCCTTTGTGTGTAATGTGACATGTATTTCACCTCCTGGGACCCAAACCTATCTCCTGTTCTGGCTGTAACTACCCAAAGCTCAACTGAAAGCAAACAGTGGAGTGTGCTTCACTGTGCTGTTTCCATTACTCACATGGAAGTCAATGGCCGTTACATAAACTGCATAGAACAGCAAGCTACACAGTTTCCATAACTCCAATTCACTTCTATCCAAGTTAGAGAAACAGTGTAGCCGAGTCATGCTCCACAGCTTTCATCCTCTTAGCCGCCTCATACAGTCCTGTGTTTAAGTATATTGGCCAAACTAGGAATCCTAAGGAATTATTAAATGTGCTATAAACCTTTCTGAATGCTTTTGACATTTTCCTCTAAATGTTATCTACATATTTAGCCTGTATAATAGAAGTACAAATCCTATTTTATTTTAATTGTTAGACCCTATTCCGCTACAGTGCATCCCCCATCAATGAAATAGCAATATGCGCCAAATGTTGGCAGCACTCCCATTGTAATTACACAGTGTGCATTTAATTGAAAACCAGGCATTGGATGCAAGGTCAGCAACTCTTGAATCAAGCCGCAGTATACACCGTTCTGATGCTCTGGGAGATCAATACATGGGAACATTCATTGTTAAAGGGCCACTAAATAGAAAATCACCTGAAAATATATAGAACTTTCTGTAATGTTCCCGTGTTTGTAGGAGATCTTTTATCTGATATCACACTCTAATTTTTCTTGAACTTTATCGGGAATCTAGATATGTGAATCCATATTCTTTTAAATTTCCTTACTTATAGACTATTTTAGTAACCTCTTAGGACTGATGAACATGGCCACATTATGGATCAGTGTGCTACAGATGCCAAATATGGCTTTCATAAGCTCTGCTAGACTTTAGTGTGCCTCAGATTTTATATGGAGACACATGGAAGTTTCTTTTCTCATGGATCATATAAGTATCTTTGGAAAAAAAGTTAAGCTCTATTATTGTGATATTTCCCCATACAAGCAATGCTACAGAATATACAATGTCAGAGGCACCCTATTGTCACAGAGGTTCCATGATTGTGTCCTACAGAGTTGGTTCAATGACCCACAATTAGAGATGAGCGAGTAATGTGCCTTAGCTGAGTATCTCCCTGCTCATCCCTAAAGATTCGGGGGCCGCCGCAGCTGACAGGTGAGTTGCGGGGGGGAGAGATCTCCCCTCCGTTCCTCCCCGCCGCTCCCCGCCCCCTGCCGGCCCCCGAATCTTTAGGGACAAGCGGGGAAATACTCTGCTAAGGTACATTACTCGAGCGAGTAGTGCCTTAGCGAGTATACTCGCTCATCTCTACCCACAATCCCTGTGTGTGGACTCTCTGGCATCCCAAATTTAGGAATTTGTAGGTGTCACCTTTTGTATGTAATCCTGCTTGTGATAGGGAGATGACTTAAATTTAGATTCCCTCATCCAGCAGAAATCTAAAAGATTATCATTCAGTGAAATCAATGCCCCAACTTAATACTGGGCAAGAGTTTTGTTCACTTCCAGTTTATTTAGTTCTCTACATGCAGAATACTGAACAAAGAATTGGGCTAAGTAAACAGGCAGTCATTCATCCCTGAATGACTGCCCGTTTACTGTGAATGGAGGCAGGCATGCCAGAACGATCCCCGGCCTGATCCACCTCCATTTATTGAGCAATTATTGCTGGGATGACCTGTCGGGCATCTGTCCAAAGCGAAAACTGCAAGATTTCAGGATTTTCTTTTTTTTTTAACTATAGATAGTGACGTGAAAAAAATGAAAATAAAAAGAAATCCTCAAAAAATTTTGAAATGTTTTACATAAAAAGTTAAAGGAAATGTGCCATCAGAAAATTGTTTAAATTAAGTGATTCTATTACAGGTCTAGGTATTTAAACAATTTCTATTGGTCCTCCAAAGCAAGGCTTTTTTTGCATGAGTAATTAATTTCTGATCTCCAATTTGAAGATGGAATAATGGAAAGTGTCAGAACAATCAGGAAGGATCCTGCCCTGCTATCAGACTGAGCCAATTTACTTGTCAAGTACCATACTAAAAAGATAAAAAAATATATAAATAAGTGTGAAGAAAGGCATGCGCCATTCTATTACACACAATGCGCACTGTCAAGCTGTCATTTACATAGTCAAGAAGGTATTTTTTGAATTTTGTTAGAATGACTCCTTCCATTTACACAGAATTCTGAAAGGAATACATTAACAGCAATTATCACTGCCATTCATTTGCTTTTGACATTTTAAAATTGCATTGAGGTGAATCATGGTTTTAATACTCCAGGTCTCGTGGATTAAACCTTGATGATTGTAGCTTTTTAATAAATTCGCATCTTTCATCATATTAGGTGACAGCCACGCACTCCTCATTTGGACCCTGCAGGGAGCTCAGACGGAAGTCGTTGGGCACTCAACGTGTTAAGCCAAGGAGAACAACTTTTAAGACCTTGGTGGAAATCTTGATGCTCTTTATCTCTACTAGCTCTCCAGATCTGTGAAGTCAGGGTTTCTGCAGAATTGTGCAAGATGTTTTGATTTTGCAGCCATAGATGATAGTTTTCTCTCCCAAGGATGAGAGAAGAGATAGATCTATTAGGATTGCTATCTGTGTATGTCGGCTAGAAGTGTTCCGGTTACAACAATGTTCAGTCATCCATCTCGTAATGCCACTTGTTTCCATAGCATATGCTGCTGGTATTTATCATGAGAAGGTTAGTGCTTAGTTTAAAAGCACATTATTTTCTACAGTATTGCATTATACAGTAATTAGACCATCTACCAAGCAATGCCCATAGCCAAACCATGAACGATCTACCATATGAGTATCGGTCTATGGGTTGTAGCTGCAGGTCTTTATGAAAGCCGCTTGCAGAATCAGCGACATGTCTGACAAAATGCTGACAATTAAAGCACAGTTCTGCCTTTTAATAATGCCCATATTCACAGATGCTGCTTCATTCTACCATTGATGATCTATACCACTTTGTGGTAATTGTGCCATCTTATCTAGTGCAGTGATTTGATACACCACGGAACAGCTGTTACCTTTCTCTCAAAGTGAGAAAGATTAGCCTTGGAAGGCATCTCGAGGCTTCGGCACTTGCAGCCATAATTAACATGCTGTTGCTTTACCACAGGTGTAAAATTTAATGGCTTTTTAGAAGAATTCATGGATGGGCCAGTCATATTTGCCATTTATTTAAAACCTAATGAGTGGTGGATTCCATCCCAGAATCTATTATAAGGAATTATTGGGCAGCACGTTGAGGGCCTTGGGATTCATTTGTATGTATTTTGGTTGTGTAGTCAAATGCAGCATTTCTAGATTATTTTAGAAGCCTTGATACTTCGGTTGCCACTAAACCGGTAGCTTACCAGGCTGGTGGCTTTACTGGGAGGCTGGTGCCAGTAAAGACTCAATATCTAGTACCCCTGTACAGCTAACCCTAATTAATGTTTACAGTGTATATAGAATAGATACAGTTTATCTGATCAAAGACCGATCCAGCATTGTATCTCAATACTGGTGTCCTATATTGAAATAATGACGTACTTTTAATAGGAAGGCATGGACGCACTACACGATGGTATGGTGCATGGACCACAGGGAGCGCTGGAACACAGATTTAACTTTTGCGCTGTGGCCCCTGTAAGCGAAAGAGTGAAAAACCCAATTGCAGAATTGAAGAGTAGCATGCAAGAAACAGAAATCTGCTTTCCAAGTTTATGTCCCATGGGACCACTGCTATGACTGAAGTAAGGAAAGTGTACTTGAAGTGGCCACCTCCTGCTACTATACAGGCATAGAGTCGTTAAACAGAGCAGTCCAGAGTTGATACGATCATTGTGGGACTGTGTTGGCGAACAGTGGAGATGCAATGCAAATTACTAATAAGAGCATGACCCAATCAGGAGACAATGCAAACTTCCGCGTAAATGTGTAGGTTGATATTTGGCAGGATCACATTAGACCTGTAGTCATTCAGGGACTCACAACGTGGATTGGCACCTGAACCTCCTGCAGATGGTGGATGACCTCCTGGATGATCTATCCCTATTGTAGCAGGAGGAGGCCACTTCGAGTACATTTTCCTTATTTCAGTCATAGCAATAGTCACATGGAACTTGGAGAGATGCAGAAAACGAACTCCTGCTTGTCACATGCAACTTTTCAACTTCGCAATTTTTGGTTTTACTCTTACAGGGGCCAGAACACAAAATTGAAATCCATGTTCTGGGGCCTGTGCGCCATAACCTCATGTAGTGCATCTATGTCTTCCTAGTAAACTATGCTACTGTTATTTCAATATAAGACACCAGTATCAAGGGAGGGTGCAGGATTAGTCTTTTTGATGATGCCTTGTAAAGGACATAATTGTCAAATCGCACTGTTTACCCAAGGCCTGAAAACAAAGTCCCATCTTTATCATGGCATGTTATGGTGAGATGGGTGCCAACCCTAGTTAATACAGGTAATGCTGTTTTTTTTGTTTTACTTCTTGAATATTTTTTCCTGCAAATAAGTTCTAAACCGGATACTGTTCTGCATCCATTCTTCAATAGCACACATTATACAAATCGGCAACCCCTTTTGAAAGGGTCTCCTGATATGCTTATTCTCACAGGGTGTATAAAAGTTGGAAGCAGTCATCTGCAAATAACTCAACTGAAAGTACCTGTTTCTCAGGCAACTCTAGCTTCTTAAAGGGTATCCCTATCTGAAACTTTTATGGCATATCAACAGCTCCCAAGACCCCCACCCTGCTTGTATGCAGCAACTGGGGGCGATCAGGATTACGGAAACTGCCCAGGCTTTTGATGCGGTTTCCATAACCCCCATAGAAGGGAATGGGATCTGTGGAAACTGGGTAAGGCCACCTTGGCTGTTCCCATATTCCGTAACTGGGATGGACAGCACACAGACCCAGGTACTTCAGTTTCTGCTATTAAGGTCTAAGATGGGAATACATCTTTGGGGTATGTTCACACGTAGCCAATCTTCCGTGGCAAAATCTTTAGCATTTATGCAAAAAACAGTCAAAATCCACACAATCGTTGCACAATTTGCCTAGAAATCCGCTGCCACAGCGCTCCCCCTCCCATCCAAGTAGTCTTGAAAATCTACCATTTTGAGTATACAGCTTCTGTGCAGATGTATGAATTTCCATAGTTGGAGTACAAACAAATCCTCTGTGCCACCTCATTCTCCAGTACGGTTACCCTACTACTTGTGCCCCTTCCTCGTGCTGTTCAGCCCCCCGATCCTTTACTATTAGGTACTACACATTCATTCTAATCATGACATTTGCAGGTTCCAGTAGCTGGTGCACAAAAGTAGACAAGTAATCAATTATTCTGCAGTTCTGTTACCTTGGTATCCAAAGTGAAACCTCTAATTCAGGTCTCCACAAATTGCATTACAAGGAACATGTGTACCCTCCAACGATGGAAGCCATGAGCATTGCTGACCTATCGAGAATGTCATGGCACATTACGGCGTTGCTTATAATCAATAGCTTTATACATGTCATCTTTGTGGTCTACAAAAGAGCAGGTGAACTTGATGATCTGTCCATTTTAGGTCCCCTTGTGTATTTCTCCTCGAGTGAAGGAATTATCTAATAAGGAGAAGGAGATAATTGGACTGAAATATGGGGCTATAGATTTGTCTCCTGCTCTGTTAACCTTCCAACCTTTTCCAGGAAGCAGTATGTGTTTGTTCAATGAAGGGACACTTGTATCCCCCATAGGTATTTGTATCAATAAATATAATTGCTTAATACACTTAAAATTAATGGAAAAAGTGTAACCATTGATGAGCCAGCAAAAATCAAACTCTGCTCTGCCTACCCGGGAGTGACCGTTGCTTATTTTTGTCTTGTATTGCTGAAGAATGGCACAAATGCTGTACAATTGACTTTCAGACCTAATCTGCACTTTGTATGTTCTGGTAACTAGTATATTTGTGTAGTGTTTATAGGAGGAGTATGGTCAGGGATGACTTTTTTTTTTTTTTTTTTTTTTCCTTTCTCTTCCGCTCTTGGCTTGCATATTTCATGGAATTGTTGGAAATGTAGTTTCAAGCTGCATTTCGACAAGGATATAGCATCTATCTTGGAAAATAGCGATGCAGAGAAACATCAGAAATGAAGGACTGGATCAGACTCCAATGGCTGCATGATTTATATCCATAGCAGCTGTGCATAAATATGGCACAAACACTTCATATCTGGAGTTTTTTGAAAACTTTCTTCACAAGTGGAAGAAATGAAGTGGCAGTACGCATGCTTGACAGCTGTTCCGTTCAGACGCTTTCGCATTGTGGTTCTGTGTGAGGAGAAATGGTGATTGCAATGCTTTCACCGTCTGTTATTCTGTGCCTATTTTGGTAAATATGCTTTGTGAGAAAACTCCCTAATAAAGAAGTGGTCCCACAGTTCAAGATTACCTTTTGGGCGATCTAATAGAGTAAAATTAACATTGAAAAAAAAAAATCTATTTTACTTAGTAAATGTTCCGGTGTGTTGATATTTCTGCCACATACACAAGTTGGATGTTCTGAAAGATGTAAAAACAGCAGGGGACGCCATCTAATGTGTCCAGCGCTGGTGAGAAACTACATCTACACTGTGCTGATCTTATTGGCTGGACTGCGCAATAACAGGAATTGCGTCACTGCCCATGCACATGAGGGTCCGGGTAGTCTGACTGTGCTATGGAGCATATGTGACCACCAGTGCTTGATACACTAGGTGGACTTGCTCATAGGGAGTCCCAATAATATCAAACTATAAAACATCTGTAGATGTTTTAATTTTTCTTCAGTTTTTTTTATTTTTCTTTAAAGGAATGTTGTTTATTGGGCATTTTCATGTAATACAGTACAAATAGAGAGAGAAAGAAACATCGGTAGTAATTCACAAATCTTGGTCACCAGAATTTTTTCTGTCCTTTTTACAGTTACACACTTTCCCCCCCTCCCTACCCCACCCCCAGAAATACAAAAAAAGTTCCCAACCTGGGCAATTATAACTGTAGAATAAAAACTCCAAACTTGACCCACGACACAACTGTCAACCCAACAAAAGCTGAGCCGCCTCGTAGATAGTGAGTGGTAGGAGGAGAGACCTTCAGTTCTCCCAGGGAAAAGTCAGGTACACCTGATGCGGTGTTAGCGCAGTCAACCCATCTGCCCCATAACTTGGTCCATTTAGCAGGGTAATATATTTCAATTCGTGTAAAGGGATGACCCCGTTACACTTCACGCTGCCAGGCAGCTCTAGTAGGCTTTTTGGGATGTTTCTAGTTGAGCAACACCACTTTTTTAGCATAATAGCAGCAGCTTGTATATTTTGTCAGCACTAAAGATGAGCGAGCACCAAAATGCTCGAGTGCTCGTTACTTGAGTCGAACTTTCAGTGATGCTCGAGAGTTCGTTTCGAGTAACGAACCCAATTGAAGTCGATGGGCGACTCGAGCATTTTTGTATATGACTGGTGCTCTGCTAAGGTTTTCATTTGTGAAAATCTTAGCAAATCACCAAAGTCATGTAAAAAACACAGAAATGGATAGGGCAGGCGAGGAGCAACATGCAGGGCTGCATTTCGGGCTCCGAGGTCTCACTATTAAGCCACAATGGGTGAGTGAGTGCTGCCTCTGATTGACTCAGCGCAGGGACCAATCAGGGGCAGCTCTCAGCTGAATGACAGCTGAGAGCTGCCCCTGATTGGTCCCTGTGCTGAGCCAATCAGAGGCAGCACTCACCCATTCATGAATTCATGAATGGGTGTGAGTGAGAGCTGCCTCTGATTGGTGAGGCTGTGACCAATCAGAGGCAGCTCATTCAGCGGGTGGGGATTTTAAATCCCCGGCTGCTGAATACTACTCAGAGCAGTTCAGGAGAACTGCCGGCCAGACACGGCTGAACTCCGGCTGCAGCGGAAAGGTGAGTATACATTTTTTTTTTTTTACACATTTTAGGATGATTTTCAGGTAAGGGCTTATATTTTTAAGCCCTTCCCGAAAATTCATCCCGCGCTTGCCGGCAGCCCATTGCTTTCAATGGAGCCGGCTGTATTGCCGACTCCATTGAATTCAATTGTCAGTGCTCGTTTAAAGGGGTTGTCCCGAGGCAGCAAGTGGGTCTGTACACTTCTGCATGGCCATAATAATGCACTTTGTAATGTACATTGTGCATTAATTATGAGCCATGCAGAAGTTATAAAAAGTTTTATACTTACCTGTTCCGTTGCTGGCGTCCTCGTCTCCATGGTGCCGACTAATTTTCGCCCTCCGATGGCCAAATTAGCCGCGCTTGCGCAGTCCGGGTCTTCTGCAGTCTTCTATGGGGCTCCGTGTAGCTCCGTGTAGCTCCGCCCCGTCACGTGCCGATTCCAGCCAATCAGGAGGCTGGAATCGGCAGTGGACCGCACAGAAGAGCTGCGGTCCACGGAGGAAGAGGCCATCTTCAGCGGTGAGTAGAGAAGTCACCGGAGCGCGGGGATTCAGGTAAGCGCTCCGGTGAGCTTTCTTTACCTCCCTGCATCGGGGTTGTCTCGCGCCGAACGGGGGGGGGGTTGAAAAAAAAAAAAACCCGTTTCGGCGCGGGACAACCCCTTTAATCGAGACGAGTACCGCGTGGTGCTCATCTCGAGTAACGAGCATCTCGAGCACCCTAATACTCGGACGAGTATGCTCGCTCATCTCTAGTCAGCACTTACTGTTCTTGGTTTAGTACTCATATTTTGTGGTTATTTACGGCAGGTGTTGCCGTACTTCAGAATGGATTTCCACACTCCATTTCTTGAGGTGGAAGTAAGAACTCAATGTTGGTCAATATTATGTGATTTTTGTGTCACTCAATTTTGGCTTAATCCGGCCTTTA
This sequence comes from Eleutherodactylus coqui, assembly GCF_035609145.1. Taxonomy (NCBI): domain Eukaryota; kingdom Metazoa; phylum Chordata; class Amphibia; order Anura; family Eleutherodactylidae; genus Eleutherodactylus; species Eleutherodactylus coqui. The sequence continues at coordinate 98,960,445 of NC_089838.1, read as the reverse complement.
AAGTGCACACACTTTTAGAAATGGTATTTTCTAATCAATTCCCGTCAGCTCACAGTTTAAAGGGATTTTGTAGAACTTAAAGTATTGATGACCTATAATCGGGATACATTGTCAATATCCGATTGGTGGGGGTCTGTCGATCAGCTGACTAGAGGCATTTGGGTGAAGCCTTACAATATGGCTATCATTTTTCAGGTTTATAATATTAAATTACTGGTACATATCATGACGTCTATAATCCTTTCTTAGTCACCAACCTATGACCTGCAGTCATGTGATGCTCCACTTCATCTGCACTTCGAATAGAGCCCAGGGGGAGTTGAGGAATACATGACTGGATCATATGGTTTGTCTGTAATCCCAGGGACACATTGTTCCATGTAGGAGCTGTAGACGGAGAACCGTATATTTTAAGTCTAGACTATTGGCAAAGTAGACTGCAATTTTTTAAACTATTTTTCATTGCTTTAATGCATCTAAAAAAAATCTAGATCTCTTTTTAATCCATTAGTAATGTTCTAATCATTTACTAATGTACTTTAGTCTATAGTGCAGTGCGGAGATTATGCACAGAGTTCTCAGCAGTTCATTGTTAATTAGCTGAGTGTTGTCCAGAGTTTTCTTCTGTATGAATCCTCTGGGTCTCTACATTGTATAGGCTGTTCTTTTATGATATGATCTCTGCTTCCTTTTGGCCAGTTGTATAATACAATACTGTCTGACCGCTGGCCTCCAGCCATGTGCAGCCGATGATTGGCAACGGGGTGACTTGTTTGACATGAGATGTGATCGCTGGAGGCCAGTATTCAGGGACTCGCTAGGACCTGGCAGGCATTGAGTATACAGCTGAGTAGATTGCTTTTTTATATGATACAGTTATCCACATCAGCAGATTTTGCTGTGAATCTGCGGGTAATTTTGCAGTAAAAATGGCAACACTGGGATTTTAGTGTGGATTTTTTTCATCCCCATTTTAAAGGCAATATAAAAAGTCCACAACAAATCTGTGCTCGGTCTATGATAAAGTGACGGATTTAAAACCCTTCCCCACCGGTCAAATTTTTATTTATTTTTTTTTGCGGAAAATTTCCACAGGATGAGAATTGTTAAAATCTTGTCAACATTCCTGGTGCTGTAAATCCACTGCGGTTTTTATCTGGCCAGATCCGCAGGCAAAATCTACAGCATTATTGCCCCATGTGGACCCCCACCCCCACACACTTTTTTTTTTTCTTTCATCTTATGCCTCTGTTAAGACACTTGTGCATGCTCTGGCCACTCCTATACCCCTTTTATACTTCATCAGTCAAGAATTTTTTAACATTAGCATGGTTGGATCCACACAGTTAACATTTTTGTGGCATTTCCATTCGTGTTTTTTCATTTTTTTTTTTTTTTTTTTAACACTTGGGGTTTTTCCCATAAGTTTCTCAGCAGAATGTTAATTGTAAAATCCTACTACAAAGTGTTTTTTTTTTCCCCAAGTATTTCTACAAGCATTGGGAAACCCTGTATGTATGAAGGAATCTTAAGGGGGGATTCTATAAATGGCAGTCTACTAATATACTGTATTAGTATAGTTTAAGAGCCTTGCATATTTTAGTCTTTCTTCATATTCACTATTGGTCCTACCTAAGGGGGGGCATTCTGGGACTTTTTAACCTTTTCGCTATTAACGACCGACAGGATCCCTGCTGATCAGCTGACTTCCAGGGACAGGAATCGGCAGATTGTCCAGGATCTGAGCAGCAGGTTCCGGTCTGTCATTAATGGCAAAAGGTTAAGTCCCGGAATACTCCTTTAACTTTTCTGTCATGCAGATTATGGGTCTCCCATCCTGTGTATACTACAGCCCTTTGTGTTGCCTGTCTGTTCTGAGCTACCCCATGAGGGAAAAAAATACAACATGGGCCTCTCTGTAATAAATGGCCTTGAAGGTAATTCAGATTCCTGCAAGATGCTGAAACACACACTGGCTTTATTTTACAAATATACGTCATAAAAGCCATACTGAGCGGGATTGAAAACTGTATGTATGATCTTGGAGAAGTGTCACACATACCATACATGGTCACCCTCCACCGAAATTGGTAAAGGTATGAAAACGGCCACGTTGGTTGTAGTATTATAGACTGTAGTCACAAGTGGTATTTTGAAGGCAGGCGTTGCCCAAGGTACTGACTCATTTTTTTAGACGGAGACAAACCCATAGTCGGTGACTGTGTTGATAAACCTGCTCCATTGCATCTGTTGTAAGGAACTGCAAGCTAATTTTCAATTTATTCATCACAGAATTCCATTGACACACTTTGAGAAGCGTGGTGAAGCCAGATCCTCAGAGGCCTGGTCACTATGGCAACCCCAGAAATTGTGCTGCGCTCCACAGGAAGACCTCGGTTTTCTGCGCCGGTTGCTAGGCCCTCCGGCAATACAGGAGTTAAGGCACTCTTGAGATCATTAGATAAAAATAAACATGTCTGTTCCTGTCAGAAGATTTTCTTAGCAGAAATAGAAGTGGTTAATGTTAGGAATTTGGTATATGTTCGCTGTATGGAAATCTTCTTCTTTATAGCTGCTACAGTTTAATGGCCCAGTGATGGTAATGCTTGGTTGTTCCTGCTTTTAATATAATGTTGCTATCAGAGAAACGTTATACCTGCAGGATGATTATGTTTAATGGCCAAAAAAATTTTTTACAAGAAGCTCAGAATAGGTGATCAATAGTGAATGGGTTGGGGTCTGCTGTAAGTGCGCCAACACTTGTAATTGCAGGAGCAGCTCTCATTGGAATCAATGCAAGCGTTGGCCACTACAGATGAGTTTGCTTCTGCTCCAAACCATGGGTATTTGTGGCACTGTCAGCAGGTGTCCAATCGGCTGGGGTCCCAAACTGTGGATCCCAGCCGATCAATTATTGATGGCCTATCCAAAGGGTAGGTCATCAATAGTATTTTCCCTGGAAAACCCCTTGAATGTAGTTCAGAGACCTGGTGTACTTGGTCTCCAGACTAGATTTCTCAGATGCTATATCCCTCCCTAAATTCTTGAGATTGTGTTTTAAAAGCATCAAACATTTTTATAAATTTGTATTCCCACACCCTTCTGTGTCTTTGGGATTTTAAATTGCCTTTTAATGTTCATAATACTCCTGTGTTTTGTAGCCAAGGATACAACCTAAAGAACACATGAAGGTGGTTATATAGGTCCGCACACATGTAAGTCTTCCAATTTTGGTGGAACTGGCAGACTATCTTGTAGGCAGAGAATCTGGAAGCCCCTCACACACACATGTTGGGGGAATGAAGACTCGGGTATGTTGAATTTCAACACCTGATCCTTTCATTCTCAAGAAGAGAAGTCTTGACTGCCCATGACTGTGTCGTTGGTTCAGTGGTGGTTCTTCCTTGGATCACTTTCAGTGGGTACTAACCACTGCACATCAGATACACTACCCAAGCCCTGCTGTTTTGGAGATTTTGTGACTTGCACTTCATTCACCTCTGCTTTGAGGGTTCCTTTTCCTGCTCTGTTATGAAAAGGGGAAACCCCTAGCTGAACAGATCCATCTTATGATGGAACCGAACAGCGCCAAACAGATCCCATTGACTATAATGGAGTCTGTTCAGTTTCCATTCAGGTGACCAGTATTTTACTGGACGAAAGTCCTGCATGCAGGATTTTCTTCTGGCATTTTGTGCAGGATCTGTGACTGAACCTCCGAATGGACGTTCCAGTGCAGATGTGAAAGCAGTCTTGGTTGTCTAGCCATCAGAATTTTGGTCCTCGTCAAATGAGCGGAACCTTTAGCTTGACAATTCATTCCTAGTTCCAACACAACTGACATTCCTTGCTGTCAGATAAACATGCATAGTTTTTACATAGATATATCAATCTATCCTGAACAATCACTGCATTAGGCGTACCTACTGGTTGGTCCATCTTTTTGAGCAATCGCGTCTTTCATACATTGGGGAGCAGATACCGCAAGGTAGTGAACATCCTTCACACTCAACCCATGCCTGCTGCAGCAGCTCCGTCAGTTGGTACACATTTTGTGGATAAATGGGAGATCTCCCAGCCCTTTCCAGCATGTTCCAAACCTGTTCAGTGGGGTTACAGTCAGTGAGATTGAGGGCCAAGGCAGTCTGAGGGCCATAGTCCTCCCAACCACTCCCTAGTAATCAAAGCTCAAAGAGGCAGATTGTTGTCCTGTTGAAAGATAGCCATATGGTCAGGGAAGTATTCCTGAAGATATGGGTGCAGATAGTCGGCTAACAGTCCCCTGTAACATTTACCATTCAAGGATTGTGGTGTGATGACCAACAGTCATGGGCCATGCAAGAAAAATGCATCCCAGATCATGACACCACCACCAGCGTATTGAACCCCACCTATAGGATATGACTTCAGCTCCACATCTAGTCTAAACAGCATGAACATCTGAATAGTTCAGCAGAAAACTAGACTCTACTTCAGATGAGACACAGCCATTAAATGGTAGCACATTACTGATCATGTTAAGATGTCACATGACAGCTGTTATGTAGTGATCGCTCAGTGTGTGTATTATGTATATATATGGTGAGGCAAAAATCTGTTTAACTGGTGTAATAATGAGAAAATTGACTTCCACTGTGTGAAGGTATTGGGAGGCAGGGTGTGTTTTTTGGTGGAGATGTTTTTGGCAGTCCTTTTGAACTTCACCATATTAAATTCATCGCAGGTTTTTCAAATGGGAAAGGGTTGGGGGTTGTAATGTGATATCAGTCCTGGCTGGGGCAAAACCAATGCTTCCAGTGTGTTTCTCATATCCTTACTTGTTTAGGAGTTAAGTGAGGGCAAAGTTTTACAAAGTACTTTACATGACGTATTTTGTGTCCACCGTTCTGCTGGATCCACATGGTTCAGCATGTTCACAAAGACTAGATTAAATCTTAACAACAGCACTGTATTTTTTTGCCGTTTCAGGTGAATCATATTGTCTATTTTTTTTTTTCTGCATACACACGGGACTTTAAGTGGCGAAAGGTGTTAAGTCTGGTGACCTTGGCATCAATTTTACCAGACTTTGACATCCAATTCAGTTCCCAGGGAATTGTACATTGAACAATCAGTGTACAGCCACATCATCCTGTTGATGATTTGCATTATGTAGACCATATACATATAAATATACATGCTACTAACAGTTCTAGCGTTGAATGAAAAATTCAGTGCTATTAAATAACTTACGAGGTGCCATATTTGTAGCGGGGCAAAGTGCACAATGTAGATGGAGTAACGCATCATTTCTGAACTCTAATAGAGTATTGGGTTTTTGCCTCCACAGCTGGCAAATAAGCCAGCCTGCACGTAGTAAAGTATACTGTGTATTGTGTAAACCTTTTTCACGCTACATTTGTTTCTTATTCATGCCATTTGGTGGAAGGCGGCAGCAGATGGGAAATACTTATTTTAGACAGATTTAAAATGCCAAAGTGAAGAAATCACCCATCTGAAAGCACCTTGCTGCTCATAAGTTGTTACAGGCATAGGAATCTTCTCATATGAACAACTGGCCTTGTTTTATATAAATTGCAAAGTATCTCATTACTGGTGATGTAACGTTGGTCCCATATGGACTGTGTGAATTTTACAGTTTTATCATCGTAGACATTTATACTGTGGTGTTCAACAGTGTTTACTCACCGGTCTCGTTATGGTCTACTACAGTCTGTAGACCTACGTTGGTAAGCTCTGTGACCATAGAGCCAAGCTTCTTGCTGCTTTGCTCTCGAAATATGTTTTTACCAAAATGTGGATGATCTGAATTTTCAATCCCAGTCTTTACTGCACTTTATGTTGCCTTTTACAATTCTGTGTAATACTCAACTTTAAGATGTGCATCTTAATGGACAACTCCGAATGACGACAAAGTAGCCCCAATGTCCTTTGGATGTGCAAAACTTGGCCTTCAAACTCCATACCAGAGGTTTCCACAGGATTGAGTCCATTGTTCTGTCACATAGCAGTCCTAAGGATAGGAGGTGCATCCTTTTTCTGGATGCACAATAACCTTTTCCTATGCAGCTTGGTTACTCGGAAGCCATTGACTGCCTGTGATCTGAGTCATGGCTATAAAGTCAGCAAAAATTTCCGAACTTGGCTGAACTGAATCTTCAAAAGTGCTCTGGGCAAAACTGAAATCCAATTTGACGTGTTACGATTTTCCCACCTGCATGCATCCTAATGCAAAGGGAAAATCGTGTTATAAATTGCGTACGCTTATAGGGGAAGCATGACTAGTATTTTTCCACTCCGAAATAGGGGAGAGAATCAAGTAAGCCGGCAAAACTAAATTGTCAGTGTTGTCGAGGGGAATTCATTACTTGTATGACAGGATAGGTTTTCCTAATGGTATAGATGAATGATCTAATGGAGTGAGGACCTGTCCATCTTGTGATAAAGTCTATAGGGAATTTTGTTCTCTTTCGCTGCCTTTACACCATGTATTTGCTGCAGGCCTTCTGCATTGGAAAACCCGCAGCAAATATACGACAAATCCGCAGTGGTAGAAACTTAAACATGGTGCAGCAAAAATTCTCCAGATTCGGTGCCGCCTTAACACATTGTGTAAGGCCGTCATCCACGCATAGATTTTGAATATCCTATATTGAGGATGGCTCCAGTGGCTTGCCATCAGCGGCGTGACTAGGTGGTGACGCAGGTCGGAAGACATTTTTAATGACTTCAATGGAAGCCGTCTGTGTAAACTGCATGAAAATAGAGCATGCTGCGATCTTTTTTAAAAATCGAAAATTTGTTTCCATGAGTGTGTGTGGGGGGGAAAACGATTTTTGGATAGCATGTTCCGAACGCTTTTTGGTGCGGCTGCTGACCGCGGATTCTCAAATGCAAATCCGTTCGTGTGCTGTTGGCCTAAATTTTACAGGATTTCCATAGCGTTTTTTTTTTGTAGAAATTCCGCCAGCCATGTGGATGGCTTTTCAAAAATCTTCTGTATAGGGAGTGAAGAACTTCCCCACCAAATCTGCAGCAGTTTTGAAAATCTACAGCATGCCAGGTTATGCTATAGACTTCTGCTACGGCTTTCAAGCCTTGAAATACAAAGGTTAAAATCCACAGCAAATCCACCACAAAATCTACGTCAAAATCCACAATCTTTAGGTGCAGATTTATCCACCATGTATTTGCGGCATATTTGCTGTGAAAGCTTGCTGCGAATACACTATGTGCGAGGGCGGCCCTAGGGTGCATACAGTAATGTATATTGCGTGAAAATCGGAGTAACTTTTGGTTCTCAGTTCGCAGTGTGGTTCTCAGTTAATGAGATCCTTTCACTATTTGCAGATAAACTGTATCTTTACTGCAATACCTTACAGATAAAGAATTAGTGTCTGTAATCTTAGGGCTCTTTCACACGAAGGTATGTAGGCAGTGAATACCCTGTTTCCCTGAAAATAAGACATCCCCTGAAAATAAGACATAGCATGATTTTCCAGAATTTTTGAGGATGCAAAATGATTTTTCAGGCTTTTTGAGGATGCTTGAAATATAAGCCCTACTCCAAAATTAAGCCCTGCTAACCGTTAATTAAAAAAGTCAATTTAAATAGTGTCCAGGCAGCTATACATGTAAAAAAGTTAACCTTTTTGAACAAAAATTAATATAAGACACTGTCTTATTTTGGGGGAAACACGGTAGAGCGTAAGTAATTTCAGTGGGTTTATAGCATAATTTTCAGGTGATTTCTGGTCACGTGAAAAGAAAAACATAGCATTGCCTATCTTGGAGTGTATTAGGCACCGTAATAGCCCATTGAAGTCATGGTTATTGGTGTCTGCTTGGATCAATCAGAAAGGGTCTCTAGATTCACAGCTTCCATTTATATTGAAAACCATGACACCAATGTGACCTTACTACAGAGAAACCGGACAGGCACCCATGTCATCAGCCCGCTTTACAGCTTATCATAGAAATCTCTGTGATGTCCTTGTCCTCAGTAGGGCAAAAAATAGAGATTAGTCTGTCATTTAATTATGCTGTCTGCTTTCCATTGAAATTTTGATAAAGGTTGTAGCTGATTAGAAAGGTCTATTTTCTTAGTAATGGCTACTCGCTTGTTCATGGGTTGTCTGTGTGCATATTGCACATGAACTCCATGCAACTATGGGGCTAAGCTTCAATACCAAAATGCCACTTTTTGTTCTGAGGTTGTTTATTGAAGGGTAAAAAGCTTGTCTTTTTTGATGATGTGCATTTTTCACATGTGATAAATACCAAATAGCTGCTTAAATTTAAAGGGTTGTCTTGTTGTAATCTACTGATGGTCTATTCTTAGGATAGGCCAGCAAATGTATATCAGTGGTGCTGTAGGGTACTGGTGCATTATGTTTCCACCGGAAGCTAGGGGTTGGCCGGCCTTAGCTGGAGGTAATGCCCGTAGCTGCCGATTGCTCCCCGGTGGTCTGGATGCATGGATGGATCCACAGGAGCTGACAGAGTTGGAAGAAGCAGCTATATGCTCCTGCGCACTGCACCAGGGAGGCCAAAGATTACAGTAAGAGCGGTGCTGTTTTGCCTGCACCACCATGGACGGTGATGACAGCGGGGCCGGCTGATTAGGGGGTACAGATAGCACAGTCAGTGTTCTACTGCAGCGGAGCACAGTGAGGAGACAGAGGGGCCAGCTGATCGGGTGGGACATGAGCCAAGTCAGCGCAAAAAATGTGTCAGCTTCTCAAGGGGACAGGAGCGGAAATGCAGTATGGCAGTCCAGCCATGAGATGTGTGAGCTGATTGGGAGGCACGAGAGTGCACATGACAGTCGGCCAGGAGATGTGTGAGCTTGTCAGGCAGATGGGCGGTACATGTGCTTCTAGGGATGTGTGCAGCCAATCTGCAGATGTGCCCATCACCTGGGTGTACCCTCTAACTCAGAGCGGCCAACCAATGTCTCCACGTATATGCACCATGCTCTGGTACCCGCAATCTCTTCTGATACCCTTTTGAGCCGATATGGTTGTGCTGATTTCAGCAGTAAACTGACAGCTCTGTTCTCACTTCAGTGGCCAGTCTTGGTATTGCAAGCGTTGAACTGAATGGCAGGTTTGGCTGTAATACCAAGCCTGGCCACCTCAGTAAAAACAGAGCTGTCTGCTTTCTTTATAAATCCACTTGCTGCATGAGTGTACCAACCTGGCAAACAGCTAATCAGCGGAGCACCCAGGTGGCAGCCTCCCCACTGATCTACTAATGATCCATTGATAATTGCAACTGGACAACCCCTTTAAAGAAAACCATTGACTGAGTGTTCCTCATAACTGTGATTTTTGTAATAGGACTCTCCTTGCTTTCATTAACACATTTCCAACTGTCTCTTTTGTTGCGGTCCATCTGCAATGTTATTATTTCCAAGTACCAGTGTTCTATAGGTTTTACAAGCAGAAGTAATGGAATATGCTAAATAATGAGCTTAAAGTGTCTCAATTTCAAATGAAGTAAATTAGTTTTAAGCTGTAATATTCACGTTGCGGCCTGGATTCTATTTTAGCAGCAGTCTTACAATATTCTCTGCTTGTGATAAACCATTCACAAGGAGAGCTGTAGTATTTGCATTACAAAGCCAACTTGCCAGTCGGCAGATTGGAATGTCACCACTACATACGGAACAGCAATATGTTCCTCTAACCATTATAATAGCTTCTTAATTGGCAAGCTAGCATTTATTGGCCCTGAGAACCAAGATTTTAGGCACCTTCGTATGGAACCTGTCTTTGTTTGAAATGACTCTAGGGTCTTAAAAGACAGAGCACTACTCAAACCTCCAGCCTCAATTCATGTCTGGAGAAGGTGTTTTTTCATCATTGTTCATTGGGGAGAATGAAAACAGAAAAATGTAATGAAGTACTCCAATCTAAACCATAACTGTATGTGCAGTGCTCCACATAAAGAAAGGCATGCAGAATGCACATTGCAGGTTTTAATAGTCCAGGTTGTTCTTTATTTTTGTTTTTTTTTTCAGAAATCGTAAAACTAGATGAAAAATTTTTAATCTAGCACCAAATAATCTAGAAAGTCCCCAAATTCATGACTTTTCACCATATGGTCATAGTAAATAATGGAATATCACCTTGAAATGACATGTGCGTAGCACCACTCTCAACCCAACATTGTGCAAGGTCAGGGACAACTCTGTGCAGAGAAAAACCTGTCACCCTTCATTTTAAACATGAGGGTGCCCGATGTCTCAAGATTAGAAGAACATGGCTGCTTTCTTCCAGAACCTGTCCACAGGTCCAAAGGTGATTTAACATGTTTTGGTGTGGATGACTTGGCCACAGGATATGCCGTCAGTAGTTGATCAGCGGAGGCTCTATTACTTGGGACTCCCGATCACCTGATCTCTGGCCCCGCACTCGCTGCAGCAGATGTTGATGGCTCCATCTCCATTGGGGTCAGAGCCGCCTTTAACACTTCCAGCTTTGACCCCAACGCAAACATCTGGCCCCACTGCTGTAAGTGTGAGGGCTGAGATCAGGAGATCATTGGGAGTTCTGAGCAGCAGATCTCCTATGCTCAGGATGGGTCATCAGTTGATCAGCGGTCATCAGTACGAAAAGTGGTTAAGTACCCAGAACACCCCTTTTTAAGCTCTGCTCCATTGAAGTGAATGCTTTCTTCTGAAACAATACCACATCTGTTCACAGTATTCTGTGTGATATTGCTGTTCAGCCCTAGTCATGTTCTAATCTGGGTGAACCCCTTTCATTATGAGAGCACATCTAGCCATAGACACCTGCCTAGAACTTAAACCTTTTTTAGATGCTTTTCTGACAAACTGAATATGTAAGGTCTCATGCACACTGCTGTTAAAGGTCTTTGCTATAAACTTCAGAGTTACAGTATAGGCGCCATATGAAGGATCCTTTTAAAGGGGTTTACTAGGACAGCGTATTCACGGAGCAGAATAATAGCTTCAGCACCAATAGCTCATCGGTTTCGTACCAGGTGATGGACCTTCACCATCTGCTGTTGATCTTTTCCGAGGATAGGTCATTATTGGTATAGACCTACAAAAGCATTACCAGTAGGTGGTACTGCATTGTCACATGGAGGCCGCATACAATGACACACATAATGCTTCTGTGAGGGCACACTGTAGTATCTTCATTACTGTCTTGTCTTTAGAGGAATTCTGTCACCAGGTTCGTGCTGCCAGAGTCACGGGCAGCATGAACCAGGGGCAGGGATGACAGTGGCCCATGTGGATATTTTATTCTAAAAATGCTGCAACCTTTCAGAATAAATACACTTTGAAGTTTAACCCTTTGCAATCCAATTTTGGATTCAGGGTTTCCTAGGGGGCTTTCTCTTTTTGCCATTATACAATGGCACCATCTGCTGGCTAGAGCCAGTACTGCGGTATGGGACATGCTAGAGAGGCCTCCCAACAACAGAGAGGCCAGTAATATACAGTAAGAATACCCTGCCGGACATCTTCTGACATCTGAGCTGTACAGCCTTCAATCAGAATGTCTTCAGACGTCAGACAGTGGAGTTTCAGAATAAAAATCCATGAGGGCAACCGGCACCCTTGTCCTGAGTTCAGGTAACATGAACCTGGTGATGGAATCTGTTTAACACCCATTAAAACGATAAGCTTTGCATAAAAACGGTGTTCCTAATGCAGAATTGGAAACAAAAAAAAGGTTACAAGATGTTAAAAATAGCCTCCCGTTACTGTGACTCGGCCAAACGTATACCGGCATTTCCCTTGTTGGTCAAACAAGCCAGGATATTTTTGCCACGTCTTCGTATGGTGAAATTGGATTAGGATGCATTTCTGCTTAGTAGTTAAGGAATCGGCTGTTTTCCTGCTTTTCTGGTTAGTTGCTTGGCAAGCCATCTATTAGATCGCCTTTAATGTATGAATGCAAAGACTTGAGAAAGGGTCCTGATTGATTGTTTCAGCCTTATTTTTTTTTGCATCTTCTGGTTTGCTTCTATGTATTAATCATGTTGACGGAAGAATGAATATTTCTGACAGTGTTTCGATACAGCTACTTTTGTGTGTTTTTACATAGTATACGTTGATATTGAGCTTTTTTGTTGCATTATTGAATTTTCAACTCTTATTGCTGTGCATTATGTATAATGGTGCTATTGCACAATGCCAGGTATTGATACTGATCGGCATGGGGTTTATAGTCCCATTTAACGGTTTGGGTGGTTTTCAAGAAAAATTACATTGACTGTTCAGTTTGAAACAAGAAGAATAAGGGAAAACTTGTTTTAGTATTTTGCTTCTTTCATGATTCTAGCAGTATTGCAACTCTTTTATGCTTCACCATGACAATAGATGTACTTACCTTCTTAATATGCAGCTTATTTCCATTGATTATGCTCAGCAGACATAGATAATTATATACATGTATAGATGGCTATATACAGGTGTGTAATGCTGTATATGAAAATTTTTTGTTTTGGCTTATTTAGAGTAAAATTAAACTCCACCAAAAATTGCAATCCATATTTACTTGACTTATGTATCGGTCCTCTGTACACAGTTTTAGAACCGTTTTTAAGCCCCATAATTGGAAGCACACAGAGGTAAAATGTACCTTTTTATGGGAGTCCTATTTTTATATGGAAGCAAGTGAAGGTTTATCCATATCAATCCATGCGAATACAAACTGTGGCATGAGTCGGTGGCTAAAGGTCTTTTCCCCTTGAAATATTGCTTCTTTTGGAGTACATAGCACTTCTTAGGTGGGCCATAAGCTGGTCCGTGGAGTTTTCTGCCCAGGGCCTATGCATGGACCCTTGTGCGTATATGGGAATCGATTAATGTTTTTTCCTGATCTTCTGCTAAAGGCATTTTTCGAGCACTTGTTCTTGATGACTTACCCTCAGAACAGGTGATCAATAGTGGATCGATAATGATCCACCACTCAGGATCCCTGCTGATCAGTTGATCCTCCAGCTGCTGTCGATGCACCCAAGCCGGTTGTCTGCACCAGACAGGGTTTGTAACGGCCATGATGGGCTCCGCAAGCAGAATTCCTCAGCGGAGTCTGTCACGGCGGCCCACTCCCCCAGAGACCCCAATCTCTCCTCTGGATCCGCTGCCCGACGTCTCGCATCCCGTGACGGCAGGGTCAGGTGACGGGCGTCGGTGGGCAGGGAAGCGTTTTCACGCCATCTTCCAAGATAGCGTGACGGACGGCTTCCATTGACTGCAATGGAAGCCGTCCGTGCGTACGCCCGCGGCGAATAAAACATGACGCGGGTGATTACGGGTGCTTTTACAGGGCGGAATTCCATGGTGGAATTCCGCACCGTGAGCATTGCACTATCAGGTTCAATAGAACCTAATGGCTGCTGGGCAACGTTGCGGATTTCCGCCGTATTTTACGCAGCGGAAATCCGCCCGTGGGAATTTGGCCTTACACTTCTGTCTCTGACCACCAATGCAGATGTCTGGCTCGGCTGCACTGACGCCGTCCAGAGGATGAGCTGAATGGCAGGGCCTCTGAGCGTTAGACCCCCCACTGATAAACTATTCATGATCAATACTAACAATAGGATTCAGCGGCAGCATAAATCTGGTGCATAAAATCAGCAAAACTTTATTCCTTCATCATCTTTAAAATGTAACGTTTTGAACGTCAGATGGCCCTTCTCAAGCATGCATGAGAAGGTCCGTCTATCGGTCGAAACGTTGCATTTAAAAGATGGACGAATAAAGTTTTGCTGATTTTATGCATTAGATTTATGCTGCCGCTGAATCCGGTTTCATCCGAATTGCTGATGTTACAGTTTTGGTCCATAATTCTGCAGTGGCTTTGCATGTACCTGCCCCGCCAGAGAGGGTTTAATACTTGTGTGCTCTTGGTAACCCTACTATACTGGACAGTCCTAACAATAGGTCATCAATAGTAAATGCTCAGAAAACCTCTTCAAGCTTTGGGTAAAATTGCTTGCAACTTTAATTTGTATATTGCACTTTTTTCTTACCCCTTTTACTGCAATCAGGGCGCCGTTGAGCGATAGACTTCTTGTTCTAGGCACTTCATGCCTTAATTCCTGGCTTTCACCGGCAGTCTTGCTTTACCCTAATCATGTAGCAATTCACAAGCTATGTTTGCTCTATTGAATGCAGGGGCCAGGCTGGAATCTCTTCACCTCCTGTAAATGACTGTTCTCATACAATTGTGCTGATGTAAAGTGCACAGGAAATCAGAGTTAATGCAGTACTTTTTTCCATTGTCAGCTCCATCATTCTTTTCTGCTTGGCTACAGAGCCTTGTTCCCATTTACAAGTGCTAGTGAAGCTCATCAAGATACTAATTGCCCAGGAGTTAACCTCTGACGTATATGAAGGAATAGTCTCAATTAGGCTAATCAGAAATAATTTGCCTATCCTTTTGATGGAGCTATTTAAAGGGTATAGTGACAGCTACTGCTGTGATTGCTTTTAGGAAGCGAGGGAAAAACACCTTTTGGCTCCGGTAAGCCTCTTACGATAAAGCTGTGTAAGCAGTAATGTGATTGAATTCTTCCAGTGTAATTGCGATTTTTGTAGTGCAGAACTAGCGATGGCTTCATGATTTAACCTGTGTGCTCAACTTTTTTATTTTTTCAAATTGTACTTCTATAATTCTCATCATTATCACTTGAAAACTAATTTTTTGTTAAACCAGACAATCCCCTTAACCCTTTCCAATCCACTGTCTGACGTCTGAAGACATTCTGATTGAAGGCTGTACAGCTCCGATGTCGGAAGACGTCCGGCAGGGTATTCTTACTGTATATTACTAGCTGCTCTGGTGTCAGGGGCCTCTCTGGCATGTCACATATTGCAGTACTGGCTCTAGCCAGCAGACTGAGCTATTGTATAGTCGCAGAAAGAGAGAGCCCCCTAGGAATCCCTGACTCCAAAATTGGATTGCAAAGGGTTAAAGTGCCCATGTAGTGAATTTGGGCTTAGATGAAGTTACTGATTTTGGTGATGCCCCAACAATTACTAGTCAAAGAGAGTGTGGCTGCACAGTGAACACTGTGCAATGCTCCATTTTCCCTGCGGAGGCGCTGTATTGAACAATTGCATCACAGATTGTTGCTTATCGTCCAAGAACTTCCCAAGAGGAAGAGAAGAAATTGTCCGAAGCCGATTTGGCTCCTTCACATCTGCTTAGGGATTTTGTCTGCCTGTTCTGTTTATGGAACAGAAAAACGGAATTAAGCGTTCCCGTTTTCTTTGCCCATCAATTTCAATGAGTTTGAAAAGTCTGTTTGTTTTTTGGATTTCTTTTTAGGTTAATTCAGGTTCTTTTCTTAATGAAACAAATAGTGCAGACTGAGCTACTGGTTCACTAACAGAATAAAAGAAATGCTTACATTTTGATTCCAAACTGTATTGAAATTGATGGAGAAAAAAAAATGGCAACTCTTAATTCCATTTAAATCTCGCTCTTCTGCTCCAAAAACGGAATAGATGGATGGGATTCCAACGGAAGTCTTTAACGCAGATGTCAATGAGCCCTAAGGCCAATTTCCCTTGAGCGTTATGCAGGTGTGTTTATTATACTGTAAGTTGCTAAAGATTTGACATGAGGAATTAGTACAGCAAACCCATGACATCTGAACACACACTTACATTAGGGAAGGGAAACTGACTTTTATTGCAATTAAAATCAATTTGTAGTTAGAAAGGTCACCAATAGTTGATTTATTAGGGGTCCACCCCAATCAGCTGTTCCTCCAATACACACTGCAGCAGGGCCGAACATAGTCCTCAGTGATCAAGGCTGGAAATATAATGGACTAAATCAATTAGTATTGCCTTCTATTACACTTGAGGCTCCTCATTGCAGTCAGAGCAGGCATCCCTCCCATTGACTTAATGACTTGGCCTCAGAATAGGTTATCAATAGTTGATCGATTGTGATCCACCACATAGGATCCCTGCTGATCAGTTGATCCTCAGGCCACTGTCAGTGCAGCCAACTCGGTTATCTACATCAATGGTCAGTACTGGAAGTGTAATAGAAGGCATCACTCTCAAAGTTTTCAGTGGGAGTAAGGCCTTCTACTACACTTCCTGCCCTGACCGCTGATGGCAACGTCCAGCCCTGCTGCACTGATAGCTTATCAGAGGATCAGCGGATTGGTGGGGATACTGAGGGATAGGTCATTAATAGTAAATGCCGTAACCGACCTTTTACTGTAATACATTGATTCGTCTCATCCACCAGCCGAACAGCTAATCTTACACAGTCTCACTCCAATCTGGTAAAGAGCATATCCCCCTCCATGATCATGTAAAAAAGGGCCGTCTCCTAACAGCATATTTTCTGTCGGAGCATTTTTTTTGTTTTTGTTTTTTTTCTTTAACCAATAGTTTTCAGGTTAAAATGTCATCTTATACTGTTGTATCATGTTATTAGCTACTCTAAAAAAAAATGTCATCTTATTGGTCAATGGGATATTTCAACGTGAACAATCCAAATAGTAGCTGCTTTGGGGATATATGGTGTTCATTCAAAGAAGTCTAATATGTAAAAATGACCTTTTAATTTGATATGACAGATTTGACATGTGGAGGGGTACAAATGTTCAGCCATCTAAAAACCACTGTCTCTCTCTTTTATAGCTGACATTATCTCGACGGTTGAATTCAACAACACAGGAGAATTGCTGGCGACAGGAGACAAGGGGGGCCGTGTTGTAATATTTCAGCGTGAGCAGGAGGTAAGGACCGCGGACCACAAAATTAATTTTTTTTTTTTTTTTTATTCCCTCATTACAGGCTTCATGCTGCTTCCTAATTTTTATGTCTCACTCATTGCCCAGGTTATCAATAACCAAACCACACATGACATATGAGCCTGGGTCAATGCGGGCTGTCTTCAGCTTGGGTGGTTTGTTTCAAATGGGTTTTTTATTCACTGGTCTCAGAAATTGTTATTCATTGCTAGGTGCCAGCGATTTAAAGTGACAGCCACTGTCTGTCTTTTTGTTTTTTAAATCATTTTTCTTAAGTTATTCATAGCACATCCCACACAGAAGCTGACTCTTCACGATCCCGTTTTGGCTTTCAGGTTTTAATTTCAGAGTGGCAAGGGCTGTAGTATTAACCGTCACTTTTATTATAGCATGGATATTGGGTTTAAATGGATTCTTAACCTATGTTGGCAGAGTTCCTTTGATTTAAATGGAAATGTTACAGATCACTACTGGCACAAACTAAAACCCTGTCATTGTGGAAACATAATGGTCTGTCTAAAATTGGCACATCAACATGAGCTTTTCCAAGTACATGCTTATAAGCTTTAACCTACAGCGGTGCTAGAAAGTTTGTGAACCTTTGAGAATTTTCCCTATTTCTGGTTAGATTTCACCTAAAAGTAGATAAAGAAACAAATCAAACAAGCAAGTCAAATATGTTACACTTGGTCATTTATTTGTTGAGAAAAATCATCCAATATCAAAATTTATGTGAGTTGCAAAAGTATGTGAACCTTTTAGGTTTGGCAGAGAATTTGAGGATGAAATTACAATCGGGTGTGATTGGGCGACCCTGTTTTATTTAAAGAATTAGTAACCTAGTATGTTGGGTCGAAAAAAGACATATGTCCATCCAGTACAGCCTATTTTCCCCCAATGTTGATCAAGAGGAAGGCGAAAAAAATAAAACGAGGATCGTTTAAAGCCTGATCTTCATAACACATTTGTGGAAGTGCATCATGCCGAAAAGGTGATTTATGAGGACTTGATTATTTTGGAAAAGTTTTTATAAAACAATCTCTAAAATATTTGGACTCCACCAGCCTATAGTCAGATTGTGCACAAATGGAGGAAATTTCAATTCTGGGGAGCAATTACCACCCTCTTCAGAAGTTGTCAGCCAACAAAGACCATGAGAACAGCAAGGTGTGGATAATAGTCTGCAAGGTCACAAAGCAACCCATGGTAACATCTAGCAAATGTGAGAAAGGCCTATAGTTGTTTAATGTTCATGAGTCCACCATCATGAGGACACTAAACAACAATGGTGTGCATGGCAGGATTGCTTGGAGAAAGCAATCCCTTTTCAAAAACATTACTGCCCATCTGCAGTTTGTCTAATTGTCTTCTGGCTTGTCCAGGTGATCTTTAGCAATGTTTTGTGGATTGATGGGACTAAAATAAAGATTTTTGGCTTAAATGCAAAGTGTTAAGGAAAAAACCTCTGCATTACAGCGTAAAAACCTCATACTGTCAGTGAAACACTATGGTGGGAGCATTATGGTTTGGAACTTGTTTTGCTGCATCTGGAACTTGTTTTGCTGCATCTGGGCCAGGATGACTTACCATTATTAATGGAACAATGATTTCTGAATTATAACAGCAAATATCTCTCTCCCTCTCTCCCCCCGCTTCCCGCCGCAACTCACCTGTCACCGGTGCCGCCCCCCGACTCTTTAGAGACGAGCGGGGAGATACTCGGCTAAGGCACTACTCGCTCGAGTAATGTGCCTTAGCAAGTATACTCTCTCATCTCTAGTAAGGATGTCTGTGAGCCGAATCTCAAGAGAGAGTGCATCAGACAGCAAGACAATGACCCAAAGCACACTAGTCCTTCTTCAACTTTATTCTTCTTTAACCATTTTTTGAAGTTTTGGATTGGCAGTCAGTCCTGATCTTAATCCTATAGAAATGTTGTGGAAGGACCTGAAGCGAGCAGTTTATGGGAGGAAATCCACCAACATAGCAGAGTTAAAGCTGTTTTATTTGGAGCAATGAGCTAAAATTCCTCGAAGCCGATGTGCAGGACTAATCAACAACTATCAGAAACCTTTCGAGGTAGTTATTGTTGTAAGCAAAGGTTCACATACTTTTTGCCACTTGGATCATTTTCCTTTAGACATACGATATTGGTTATTTATTAAGTGAGATATTTTTGATTTATTGCTTTAGGTTATGTTTTTGAATGGTGGATCCGTTGAAAGCATCAGTTATGACTTATTGCTGCCAATGTGTTGATGGGACTGAGCTGCAATTTTGGGCACAGTGGCTTGAAGCGCTGCAGCCACTTCAGACAATTCATCAGTGGGGGTCATAGGCATTGGACACTATTGACCTATCCCAAGGATAAATCTTCAATATTGGAGTCCCAGAAAACGTCACTTTTAAAGGTTGGCTCAGCAGAGAACACTCCTATTAGAGGGCTATAATTCACCCTGGCTGAATCCTCTGCTTTTTTTAGTAGTGAGGGGAAATGGACCAGCAGCTACTCAGAAAGGATGAGATAGCTGTGTAGTATTGAGTGGGCGTAATTATGCTACACAGCCTCTGAAGGAGAAGAGGGGAGATGGAGCTGAGCTTGTGTTGGTTCAACAAAGACTAGCTGATCAGTGTTGGGAACGCCCGAGCCAGAAACTTGTATGTAGTAGAGCCTGCAAACAAAGTAAGATGGGTGTACCGATTTTTCATGCAGAGTTTTCCAAAGTACCTGCAGAAAAAAATAAATCTAAGGAAATCTTAGTGCAAAAAAACCCCAAATACACCAATACCAGTCTATGTAGTTTAGTTGGGTAGAAAAAAAATTGACATAAAAGGAAAAAAATAAAATTACAGGTTTACTTTTCTAATATGCATAATTAGAAGTGGTTCCTTTGAAATGGATTAGTCAGTAGTACACACAAAATACAGCATATCTGACAGCATAATTTACTCCATTATGTTGCAGTTGCTTATTAGAAACCTTAATTAGAATAATTACGTGTAATGCTATTTTCTTAAACTGGAGTGAAAATTAAAATTGAAAGCGTTCGGTCGCTATCGCTTATATAGCTATATAGTATTGAAAAGATTGTTCCAATACACATTCTTTATGCATAAAACAGCCTTTCCCATGATATACAGTCTATAAATCCGTGTAAGGACTAATGCACATTCAGGTGCCACATGAACACAGAAATTTTCCATTTAAGGCTACCTACACACGGACGAGACTGATATCTGGTCGAGAAACTCTCGGCCGATTATTGCGCTCTTCAGCGTGTTTTGCCCGCAGATGCAAAGCAATTTTCACGCGAAAATGCCTCGCTTCTATGAATTTCTGATCCTTTCGTACCAGTTTCACACACGATAGCGAATTGGAAGGGTGTTCCATTGATTTCAATGGGAAACCTCGCATCGCATAGCATGTGAGAACCATGCAATGTATTTAAGGACCCATTGAGGTCAATGGACAATGCGTTCGGAGGAATGAGTAAAAATAGGACATGCCACGATTGTTGCCCCTGCCGCATCACAGTGAGGGAAAACCTCACTTATGTGTATGGCTCTATTCAAAAGAATGGAGTTCATATTTGCGCAAGTTTTGAGAGACGAAATTCCCATGAGATTCTTCCATGTGAAATTGCCTAAAAGGGATATTTTTTAAGTGAATTTCTCTATACAGACCAAATCTGATGGCACATAGAAGAAAAAACATATATATTTCTACGTCAGCTCTGTACAGTTCGGAGGTTGTATGGAGCTGTAATACAAGCCATGCTTGTCAGCCCCCATAAAATGAAAATCATCCTTTTACTTTATACTACATCTTACAGTAATTTATTATGATGGCTAAAGGCAAATAGATCAACTTATTTATACGTACCTGTATAAGGTCTCCCATAGGCTTTGCTAGATATTATAAAAAGGAGTAAACAAGTAAAGATGAGATGCAAACTCTCCATGAACAAAACAATGGCCACCAAATAACCATCCATTTACATGGCTAATGGAAAGCAAAGTGTAATGGAACTAATAATAAATAGTTTTTATATGAAGATACTTCTAATTTTGTTTTTATTCTAACAAGTTGAGCGATCAAAACTTTTGTTGTGAAGGTGTATGTATTTGGGCGGTTTCACACTTGCATTGTGGATTCTGCTTTCCTGCTCCATTTGAGGAGCAGGAAAGGGGAATACCCGCGGCCAAACGATTCTTCTTTGGACAGAACCAAACAGCGCTGTGAGGACCCCATTGACTATATAATGGGGTCCGCCCAATTTCTGCCCAACTGCCCAGTTCTTGGACAGATAAAAGTGGTGCATCA
This sequence comes from Eleutherodactylus coqui, assembly GCF_035609145.1. NCBI lineage: Eukaryota > Metazoa > Chordata > Amphibia > Anura > Eleutherodactylidae > Eleutherodactylus > Eleutherodactylus coqui. Next base: position 98,939,351 of record NC_089838.1, on the reverse strand, counting down.
TGAATGGTTTGTTCTGGTATTTACAGCCGTATCTGCGACGGCACTTTCGGCCAGAGGTTCTGACGCACATGTGAAACCACCCTTAAATATAAATAAATATATATTTTATCAAATGGTTTTAGATATGTTGTAATGGCCTAGTTTGTAATAAAGAATGGTCTGAAAACCATGACCCACTGAGCTAACTGTCAAAATAGGGCTTTGTTGAGCAGGATTTTCTTTGCCACTGCAACTCTCACACTAATTTGCATCTCCACTTCTGTCCATATCTTGCACTGTATATTTAAAACTGGAGCAGATCAGCTTTGGAGACTGCATCATAGTAAGAATAATGACATTTTTTTAAATGGCAAAGAAGTAGAAATGCAGAGATTATCTTGAAATTCTTTTTCCTTGATTTTTGACCTGAGGATTATAAATGCATCTTGCCCGAATCATCTTCTAACGTTATTCTTCTTCTGTCAGAGCAAGAATCAACCTCACAGAAGAGGAGAGTACAATGTTTACAGCACTTTCCAGAGCCACGAGCCAGAATTCGATTACTTGAAGAGCTTAGAGATAGAAGAAAAAATAAACAAGATAAGATGGCTTCCTCAACAGAATGCTGCATACTTTCTCCTATCCACTAATGGTAAGTGGGTCCATGTTACACCATTATTTACCCTTGCTGACTGTTGAATTTACAGTATATATTAAGCTAAGGATGGGTTCTTTTTGATAACAATATTTCAATAGCTGAAGTGGGAGAAGAATTTAAGTCATTCACTTGGGATGAGCGTCACCGTTATGTAATTCGAGGTGGAGCATGACGGTGATATCATCACAGATCTGTCATCTCCACTGCTGTTCTGCTTCTGATCCCTGTTGTATGGGATGAACAATGCATGTAGCAGTGTTATGTGTGTGACATGCAGGTAGCACAGCTGTGTGGCACCTTGTGCCACCAGAAACGCTGCTGCTATAATTTCCTAATAATGACTAGTAAGGTCTCATGCACTGCCTGCTCTAGACCCATATCTTTCAAGGTTATTATGACTAATCTAGAATTTCCGAAGTCTATTGCAACCTATATAGGGAAACAAAACTTAAAGCAGACTAGATGGACCATGTGGTCATTTTTCTGGTGTCCATTTTCCATGTTTCTATGGAGAAAAAGTTTTTTTCTTATGTTTTTCTAAAATTAAGTACATTAGTCAGTAAAAAGGATGGACTTGCTTGGTCACTAAACAGAAAGAGAACAAAAAGATCATCATAAGACTATGCTATTCCATCCATTGGTATCCAGTAAAAAAAAAGATATGTAATACCCGGTGAGCATATTTATAAGATACAAGGTGAGGCAGAAGTCTGGACACACCTTGTTTAACTGGTATAATAAAGCTTACTTTCAATGTGTGAAAGTATTGGGAGGGAGGCTGCAATTTTTATTTTTTTTCCAGAGAGGTTTTTAGCAGCTATTTTGAACTGTGCCATATTGAATTCATGCCAAAGTTTTCAAATAGGAAGGAGGTCATATGATAAACCAGTCTCTGCTCTAATTTACTCAATCACACTGGAAGTATTAGTTTTGCACTATCTTTGTTGTGTAACTTTGCCGTCATTTAACTCCAAAAGATTGACGTGTCCACCGTTCTGCTGGATGTACATGGTTACATTTTTCATCCAGCCTTTGAACATTCTGAAGAACTGCAAGAACAGCTCTGTAAGATTCGCTGTTTCAGGTGAACGATGTTGCTTTTTTTCACACTTTTATGTGAATGCTGGGGTCAATCCCCATAATCTCCAGTATTGATCCGATGATAATCCATCATGGATTGACCAATCAAAAATGTGTTTGCAAAAGGTCATGGTTTTGCATAATACTCAGGGTCATTGTATCATAAGGCCTTTGTTCATTGACAGATCACGTAACTGAGAAGTACCTCCCAGATGTCATGGGATACCGTATTTCCACCTGTGCGCAATGAGAACAGCAGCGAGTTCCCACGTTACTTTAAACAGGATTGCCCACCTCCACACGTTGCTGTGGTTGTACACGGATGGCTGGATGTGCAATTCCTGGGGCACTGAATTGCGCTTAAGTCTGGCAACCATTCTACCTGAACTTTAATGTCTTTGGACTTTTATTTTTTGGGGCCATTTTGAGGTCTCTTGTGTATGCAGAAAAAATATACAATATAATTAATTCCGTGCTTTGAAGAAATATCACCTGCAGTTCTTCAGCGTGTTCAGGACCACCAGATTAAATGTTTAACTATGTGCATCCGGCAGAATGGTGGACATAAGTAACGTGTCATAAAGCTCTTGTGGGACTTTTGCCCTATCTTTATTTGTTTAGGAGTTAAGCCTCATTTACATGCAATGATTATCGCTCAAAATTCGTTTAAACGTTGGCTTTCGAGTGATAATCGTTGTGTGTAAACGCTTCATCGCTTTCACTCTTTGGCTGAACGATGATTTTTAGGTGAGCATCAGCTTCAGCCGGTGAGAGAGAGTAGGGACTGCACACTGTGTTGTCCAAGAGAGCAGCTGATTACATTGTATTCAGCTGACAGCCTGCGGCAGCCCATGTGAAGACAATGTAGCTGAGTGCAAGGTCCGGACTACATGCTGGGATTTGCAAACAGCTGCTGGAGACTCCTTTACATGCAAATTAAGCTGAAAAAGTGCTAATGGTCATTAGTGCCCATTAGTACTTTATGCAAAATGATTGCTAGAACTGTCAATTTTTCAATAGTTTGAAAGATGGTCTTTGTGTGTAAATGAGCCTTTACATGAGGGCAAACTGACACTTCAAGAGTGTTTTTCGGAACACGTTCTAGCCAAGATTCATATGTCACATGACTGCCTTCACATTTGAAAAACCTGAGCTGAATTTAATATAAAGGCATTCAAAATGGTTGCTGAAACAGTCACCTTCCCCAAAGAATACTACACATTGGAAGTCCATTTTCTCATTACACCAGTTAAACAGGTGTGTCCCTACTTTTACCTAACTCTAATAAATATAGTTTTGTATGTAACTATACGCACACATTCTATAATATATTTAAGATAGACTTCAAAGCAAATAAAATTATATGGCATCCCTATCCATTGAGTGAAGGCTGCGGTTGTTAAATAGCTGTCGCAACACCCCCTCCAGTTCATCCGGATCCATTGTTGATTAGTCCTGCACATTGAATGGCGGAATTGGCTAAAAATTCTCCAAGTCAAATAGCTTCAACTTAGCTATGTTGGTAGATTTTCTCCCATGAACTGTTTGCTTCAGGTCCTTCCACAACATTTCTATAGGATTAAGATCAGGACTTTGACTTGGCCTTTCCAAAACATCAACTTTTATTCTTCTCTTTTTTTTTTTTTTTTTTTATTTAAACCATTCTTTTGTGTTTTTTGTGAAATGACTTGTGTGCTTTGGGTCATTGGCTTTCTGCATGACCCACGTTCTCTTGAGATTCAGCTCACTGATGTCCTGACATTTTCCTTTAGAATTTGCTGCTATAATTTAGAATTCATTGTTCAATCAGTGATTTGCGAACCAAAATGGCCAAAACCGTGATACTACCACCATAGTTTTTCCTAGGTGGTATGAGGTTTTTATGCTATTATGCTTTTTGTTTTTTGTCAAGACAAAGCTCTATTTCTTCTTTAAGCCAAAAAAGCGTTATTTTGGTCTTTCTTTAATAAAAAAAAAAGCAAGATAAAGTAGTCCTCACACGGGACTTGAACTTACGATCATTTGATTACTTGTACAGTATAATGAAATAATATGGTATTGCATTATACCATATTTTAACAGGCTGCCTATTAAGTATATGGCACATCTTTAATAGGCAAATGACCATGCCGGCAGCCCTGGGGGCCTTCAGAAGTCCCCAAACTGCCATGACACCCAGACAGCGACTCCACAATGCTTTTGTGCCTCAAATTCTTGCTACACAATTCTCTACATCATAGTATAAATGAAACTGATGATGCTAAAGGTAGCCATACACATTAGAACTTAGTAGTCTAAAGCAGTTGATAATAGTGAAGGGACTCTCTAATGTGCATGAGGTAGCTCAACTTTCCCCCAACAGATGAGCTTCGGGAGAAGAATCGAGAACATTGAATTTCATTCCCTGATCCTTTTGCTCCTGGAGAGATAACTCTCCACCACAGTTATCGGACTGCGGCTTAACTTAATGTGAATGTATTGCTGAGCCCAACATTCATGTGTTTGGGGGAGTTTGTGACAACCAGCAACTCGGGGCGAATGACCAGCAACTCGGGGCGAATGACCAGCAACTCGGGGCGAATGACCAGCAACTCGGGGCGAATGACCAGCAACTCGGGGCGAATGACCAGCAACTCGGGGCGAATGACCAGCAACTCGGGGCGAATGACCAGCAACTCGGGGCGAATGACCAGCAACTCGGGGCGAATGACCAGCAACTCGGGGCGAATGACCAGCAACTCGGGGCGAATGACCAGCAACTCGGGGCGAATGACCAGCAACTCGGGGCGAATGACCAGCAACTCGGGGCGAATGACCAGCAACTCGGGGCGAATGACCAGCAACTCGGGGCGAATGACCAGCAACTCGGGGCGAATGACCAGCAACTCGGGGCGAATGACCAGCAACTCGGGGCGAATGACCAGCAACTCGGGGCGAATGACCAGCAACTCGGGGCGAATGACCAGCAACTCGGGGCGAATGACCAGCAACTCGGGGCGAATGACCAGCAACTCGGGGCGAATGACCAGCAACTCGGGGCGAATGACCAGCAACTCGGGGCGAATGACCAGCAACTCGGGGCGAATGACCAGCAACTCGGGGCGAATGACCAGCAACTCGGGGCGAATGACCAGCAACTCGGGGCGAATGACCAGCAACTCGGGGCGAATGACCAGCAACTCGGGGCGAATGACCAGCAACTCGGGGCGAATGACCAGCAACTCGGGGCGAATGACCAGCAACTCGGGGCGAATGACCAGCAACTCGGGGCGAATGACCAGCAACTCGGGGCGAATGACCAGCAACTCGGGGCGAATGACCAGCAACTCGGGGCGAATGACCAGCAACTCGGGGCGAATGACCAGCAACTCGGGGCGAATGACCAGCAACTCGGGGCGAATGACCAGCAACTCGGGGCGAATGACCAGCAACTCGGGGCGAATGACCAGCAACTCGGGGCGAATGACCAGCAACTCGGGGCGAATGACCAGCAACTCGGTCATTTTGAAAATGAAGATGTATAGACACCTTTTAGCCTGACTATATGAAGGTTTTCTGTTAGCTTGGCCCATGCATTATCAGCTCTGGTTCCAATTTTAAAAAGGCCTGCGAAAATAATGTTTTTGTTACACTTGACCCAACAGCGTTGAACTAAACATTGTATTGATATACTGCAAATATATAATATGCTACTAGTTCCAGTCATATTAGCTATAAAGCAATCTCCTTATTGTTGGCTCCACACCAGGCCTTCATTTGAAGTATATTCAGATTTTATTTTTTTTACTTATTTATTGATTTTTATTATATTTTTTTAAGTTGAATATTTTTTCTTATTTTGGGGATGTGATTCCTTCAGTCATTATGGAAAGGCCACATCTCATCAACTGATCTCTCTTTAATGAGAATATACAGTACTGTGTTTTGTCCTTTGTCCCGTGCCCAAATTCACAAGACTGTCGAGGGATTAAACCTCTCTGCAACATATGCTTTGGTATAATTATTATGCACTAAAAGATTGGAATTTCTCAGTCACACGTTAGCAGGTAGTCAATTGATCATTTTAATATAATTCACAGACTTCTTAAATATGTTCAGAGGGGGAAAACACATTGTGAGAGAATAAAGATTAATTACATGGTGTAATGTTTTGTTAATTGAGTTTTAAAATAGTTTTTGATTAACAAGGATATTATCTTCACAATCACAATGACATTTTCAGCGCCAGCAGGAAATGAAAATGATTCTTTTTAAATGTGTACCATGTGACTGCATTTGTGCCAACGCTCTCTAAATGGGACTTGTTCAGCTGAGTGAGCCAGGAAACAAATGTATGAAAGATGGAAATAATCTTACATGTAGAAAGAAGCCATTGTGTGTTTAATGGACTTTGTCATCTGGTGATATGATATGAAAGAATGCTGTTTAGTTGCCAACTTTAATAGTTCCTACACTGCTGCAAAAGTTGTTCACCTGAAGAAAACATGCATGTCCGGATTTGATTGGAGCTTAGTGAATTCCAAAGCTCATTTTACATTACCTACACATTTTTTGTATTTTAAATAAAACTCGTTTTCTATATATAATTTTTTATGGCCTATATTTTCTCATGTTTAACTAAAAACACTCCTTTTTTGTACTTTTGTCCCCCTAGGGGACCTGAACATGGTTTTACTTGTACAATACACTGCAATATAGAAGTATTATGACTTTGCCATCTTCCTTATACCCACAAGGCTCATGACCGCCATGGCAACTGCTCCTCGCCCTGCATTCTCATGACCAAGGAGTACATTCCCTATATTTAATCTTTCATATGCTATGGTTGCTATTTGATCTTGGCCATTTAACCCCTTGGATACCAAAGTTGAGTCCTTTCTGATCGCAACCCTTGCAGGCGAGTATCTGTTGTATAACACAACCTACACCTGTCGTGTGGAGTTGGGTCGGGAGCTGAGCCTGTTCCATACACTCCTCATGTCAATGTGTGGTACATATGTCACATATCATCAAGGGCTGGCCTGTAGCTGCTGCAGAATACTGTTTTAGTCAATAGCTATTTCTGTTGACCCACCCTAAAGAGTGCTTGGCTCAGCATGCATGTGTTCTCAATGAGGAGAAAGGAATACGTTGGACACATGTAGCAACAACTTGTATCACGGTAAAATAAAAATACAACATGGCCGACCCTCTTCCCTCCAATGTCTTCCATCGAGGCAATGTCAGGGCATATTAGATTGTTGGCCACTTTCCTCAAAATTGGCAGGTTTGGTGGATATTAAAGGGGAAAATAATCTTGATGACCTATCCTCAGGATAAATTGTCAATAGTTGATCGATCAGGGTATGCCACTCGGGACCCCGACCGATCAGCTGATTGTGCCGCAAATACACATGGGTCGGAGCAAAAGCAGAAACTGTCACACTATAAAAATAAAATGTACAAGTATGAGTGCCGCTGTGTGGGATAGACTAATTCTGTGTCCTCTGTGAAAGCCGTGCCAAATCTTTGACCACCATGGTTACAGACTTTCAATGGGTCCCCTGCTCGAAACTGGATTTTTTTATTTTTTTTTAAATTTCCCAGGTTTCCCCATTGAAGTAACTTGCCCTCTCATGACTCCAGTACAGCAGCTATAAATTTTTTTCTTATTTCTTATATGCAGATAAAACCGTTAAGTTATGGAAAGTCAGTGAACGAGACAAGCGGCCGGAGGGTTATAACCTGAAGGATGAAGAAGGAAGAATACGTGACCCATGCACAATAACGTCATTACGAGTAAGAACATTGCTGTTAATTTAACTCTAGAGGTTACAAAATGTACTTTTTGATGGTAATTTTCGCTGGTACAAATTGGACGGCAGCAGCTGCAGGCTTTTGTGCGGAAATCAAAAGGAATTCTTTTACGTGAACAGTTTGATCCCAGTTGGTTGATATATTGACTTGGATCTTTGCTATAAATTGCAATTACTCCAATTTTAATCAGCACTGTAGCTCTATATTACATTTTAAGGCCAGCAGACTTGCTGTCATATGGGCATGTGTTTCTGCAATTAGATTCCAGGCATGAAAACCTCCTTGACCTCCTTCCTGCCAGTCGAATCATTCTCACCTTTATTGAATGTAGTAATATTATAGGTTATAGTTAGTAATTACTGCAGAAGGGGTGTTGATCCAGGGATTATTCCGAATGCCAGACTTTGAGTTGGGAAGTAATTTTTTTTTTGAGGAAAATTGGCTTCTACCTCATTGGGGTTTTTGCCTTCCTCTACATCAACCTTGCAGGATAATAGGCTGAACTAGATGGGCATTTGCCTTTATTTTTTCAGTCTTGCATGCTACATTACTAGATCGGTAGGTCATGCTGGTTATAGTCAAACAAAGGTTCTACATGTGTTGTCTATAGCCGAATGATTCTTGTCCAGGTATAATGGTGCTGCGCCACCCTTGTGTCCTGAGCACTCTATATATTTATACCTATACTTACTCCTCCCTTGTCACTGGCATATTGTAATGCAGCATGAATGACTTGTATATTCCTGAGCCCAGAGGTCTACTATCCTGCCTTGTCCAGTCAGTACTTAGTTGCTCTTTAAATCAGTGTTCCCCAGCTCCAGTCCTCAGGGACCGCCAACAGGTCGTGTTTTAAGGATTTCCTTAGTGTTGCACAGGTGATGTAATTATTGTCGGTGCCTTAGACATTGCCACGGGTGTTAGTACTATAGGATATCCAGAAAACATGACCCGTTGGTGGTCCCTGAGGACTGGAGTTGGGACCCCTGCTTTAAATCACAGATGATCCACCCATTAGAAAGATTCAACTTTTTCTGAAACCTTGTTGTCTATTAGCAGCACATTGACAACTATTTTTTTTTCTCTTTAATGTACAGAATAGGTGATTCTAAGCATTTTTTGCAATAGATTTTATTGGCCTATTTTGTACACTTTTCATACAAAACCCAACTGCAGCTAGGTGAAGGCGAGTCTGAGAAATGTGTCTTCACCTAACTTTATAGCAGAAAAAAATGCTGCGGCTGTGCCAGCACTATCCTTTCTAGTGCAGGCACAGCTGTTCCATAGAACAGTGTTTTTAATAAAGCCTGCTTTTATATATGTTTGCTTTTTACATACTACTCGCTTCTGTTGCTTTGTGATTTGTCCCCTGCGCTGTGTGTTAATCTGCCGCCTGTGCTGCTCGTCCCCCGACGTGGTGTATGGAGAAGCCGTTCTGTGCTGTAAATGGCTTCTCTCCATCAGTGCTCTCTTCTCACCAGACCAGAGCACTGTCTGGTTCTTGGTACATTGGTTTGTGACATATAGTACTGTGTACACCCAATGAACAGACACCCTGTCATTGCATCAGGTCTGGTAACGAGCCCTGTGAAGGACAGAAGCTGTCTGCAGCACAGAATGGCTTCTCTATACACAGCGCCACCAGATAAGCAGCACAGGCTAGAGATAATAGGCACAGCATAGGAAACAGATCATGCGGGCACAGGAACAAGTACAATGTAAAAATCAAAATGCCTAGCAAACACAGGCTTTATTAATACATTGTTATATGGAGCGGCTCTACCTGCACCAGAGCGAACAGTGCAGGCACAGCTGGAGCACCCTCTTCTGCTATGCACTTGGGCTGCGAAATCAGTCTTTGCCTAGTTTTCATTTAGCTGCATAGCTGAAGAGGGGTTTTGTACGAAAATGGTACAAAAAAAGACTAATAAAGCCTACTGCAAAAAAAATGCTTAGAATCAACTATTCTGTACATTAACAAACATAACAACAAACTGGCTTTCCCACTGAAGGAAAATGGGAGCTTCCAAAAGAGACATGATTTACTTTTACAGGGTCTTTAAAATAATGCATACATTCTAACGGTTATATAAAAATCAGCTTTATTAACCTGTCCATAGGATAGGTGATGAAAGTTTGACCAGCAGAGGTGGTCTCACGGCTGAGACAGGACCCCTGATCTCAGGTGGCTATTTCATTGTGTGCTCTTTACACCCACCTGCAGTGATGTAGCGATTTCAAATTAATGGAGCCGCGCCATTCAATGGGGCTGACTGGAGTAGAGTTCAAGCACTTGGCCATCTCTGGCAATCCCATTGAAGATGAATGAAGCGGCACTGCATGTGCGACCACCAATCCAGTCAATCTCCTCACTGCTTAGGGTGCAGTGATCCCGCAGTGAGGAGGAAAGGAAGCACAGGACCCTCGTTCCCAGGATCGGTGGTGGGTCCAACTCTCATTAGGATATTTATCACCATAACATAAGTGATGAAAGTTTGATCAGTCTGTAAGGGGTCAGATTGATCATGCAGGGAATAGCTCTGCATATTTGTGGCCATCAAAGAGCAATGGAAAAGAACTAGTACATTAGAGCCAAACTCTGTACCGGCATCCAGTTGTATGGCTCGAATTCTTATAAATGGGAAGAGTGACTGTCAGATGACGCATGTTCGATTAGTCTGTTGATGCTCCCATGACAACCCCAGAGCTAGCAGGACACACTTAATGTAGCAGTTAGAAGATCACAAGGAGATGGAAACGCTGGAAGAAAGTGCATAATATACGAAATGGCACTTCTCAATATAAAATCTGATTCACTTGCAAGATTAAGTGCCAAGAGGTATAAATGTGATACGAATGCTGCATATCAATCGTTTGATTACAATACTCATAGCGCTAATATTGCAATGATGGATCTTGGCATTGTAATGTTGCACTTGTTAGGATTTGGCATGACTGTATTTCTCTGGTTTACCTAAAAACAACCCTCCGTTCGTTTTCTGTAGATAGCTCAGTGTAAGGCACATAGGTCTGAAGTTGCGGCAACCCTTTGACAGCGAAGTGGCCGTGTTGCCTTCCCTGTCAGAACTCGACTAGTCAAAATGTAGATGACCAGCCTTGTTCTCTAACACTATAGATACCTCCAGAACAAAATAACGTGGAAGGCCAAAAGGAGGTCATGGAGGGAAGGCAGCGAGCTGTTTTGCCTGCATTCAAATTCACCAAAGGGATGGATATCATCTTGGAAGCGTTCCACATAACAGATGTGACTACTGAGCCTGAGCTGCTGGAATGAGCCAAGTGTGATGAAGCTCATCTTGCCTGTCCTGCCTGTATTCCCCAGGGTGACAGCTTGCTGAGAGATCCTGCTAAGTCACACATACATACAGAACTGCGCTTAGACATGCACAGCCGAAGACGCACACGCTGCTGTCTCCAATGCAACTCGTCTTTTTATAGAATTATATAACCATTTATTATTTACATGGCTGCATTTTAATTAGGAGTGCTGCTAAACTGCTGGTGGAAGCCGTGAAGAAGACTCTTACTAAAGAGAAATGGGGGTTACTGCAGTCAGATGGGCAGATGAATCTGCTTTGTAGCTCGGAAGGAGGGGTATAGCAGGTACTTGGTGCCAGAGGAGTGCCAACAGGCTTGTATGTTGGTGGGGGTAATTAGATAAAGGCTAGGGCAGTGAACAATGCTTTCTTTAAAGGGGATGCTTTGGTGAAAACCTTTTTGCATCCCTGCCGACCTCACCTGATTGGCTATCACAGTCTGGATGTCTCCTCTGTATATTGCAGTCTTCCCCATGCAGTGTGGCCTCCTGTCTGATGTTTATCCGGCACCATCTTGCTTTTGAGATTTATCTCTGCTTTTTCTTTCACTGCTACTGTACGATCAATCCCATGATGTTAGCAGCACAATATCACATGAGCAGCTAGAGCCTGTACCATCTCTGTCTGCTGGGAGGGCTTGTGTGAAAGGGTTCATCATACTGACTGACTGACTTTTTGAGAGAACATAAAGCCAAGTAAATATCAGATGGTCAATATCTACTAAGGAAAACAATTGAGACCTCTTTTTTAAAATCACCATATTTAGCATTCAACCATGTAAACTTCCTACGGCCCTTTTCACACGCCAGAGAAGATTGTGCAAGATTTGTGCGTGGCGAGATGCACCAATATGAACCCCATTCTTCTGAATGGGGTCATACACGTGGGCAATTTTTTAAAATTTCCTTGCATTGCATCACACCGTGATGCAATGTGGGAAGCAAATCATGGCACATCCTATTCTTGGGCGTGCACTCACATTGAATCACCCATGGTTTTCACGCAATATTATGTGATATGATGCGATTCGAGGTTTCCCCATTGATGACGGGAGAAACGCCACGATCCTCTCCGGCAGCTGAAAGCTGATCAGAGGATCGCGTCTTTCACAAAGTGATGCAAGGCGGTTTTCATATAAAAACAGCCTCACATCCACGAGAAAATTGAATGTTGGCAAGCGTGAGTGAAGTTAGTGACCTTTTAATTGTAAAGAGCAGTGGGATTACAATGCCCTTGTTGGGCTTCACAGTTGCAAGACCCTTTACCACGGGATGACTGTTGGATGTTAAAGCACCAGACAGCCATTCCAGTAATGATCACCCAGTAAATGGAAGTAGTAGGGGACTGGGATTCTTCCGACTCACCCACCTCCAATCACAGCAAACAGGCAGTTGTACATAGATGAACGACTGCCTGTTTAGATTGAACGATGCAGCGGCACTCCAAAGATGATTTTCAAGCCTGCATGAAAGATCCAATCAGTCATAATCTACCAATTTATCACTGACCGTTCTACTGCATGTGTTTACACATAATTATCTTGCAGACTGCTCAATCTAATTAGCAGTTGGCACAAATATTGTGGTGTGTGAAAGAGGGATCCTTAGCCATCAACGGTCAATACAGATCTGTCCATGTACTGTATTTGTCAGCTTGCTTGTAGGCTTGAGAGCTCAGGGCTTCTGGGAACCCAGCAATGCCCTTGTGAAGAAGGTAATTGGTGAAGAAAGATTCCTAGAAGACAGTAGACACCTGGCCTATTGAGAGCAAGTGCTCTGAGAAATGCCTGCTGTTCACTATGACCTCGGGAGTGTTGTGTCCTCGCAGAACAGCTTGGCAGGTGGTTCCTGTCTTTGTGTGTGAAAGACGTGTTATCTCATGACAGGGATTATTATTGGAAGGCTGACCTTTTAATGTCTTTTGTGTAAAGCAGTTCAACATCACATGGAACTGTGATGGTCGAAAACATTACATTCAGGGCATTACGGGAAGATGTAATAACGGCGGCATTCAAAATGATTTTCTACTATAGAAGCCTGCTGAGGTCAGTGGAATGGGAGCTGAACCGTTGTAGGTCACAAACATGTGGATGTGTGTTATTCCATACAGATCTATTTGATTTTTTTACTTGTTTTTTCGCTACATGTGCTGTACACGCCAAACATGTCCATTCTATTAGTCCATACTAATGTTAGAAATGCGCTGAAGCGATTTTGCTGAATATCGGCAGGGCGATAGCTTGCATCTTGAGGAAGAACATAGTATGTAGAGTTCTTTAGGGAGCCCGACAAGACAGATTTATTTGGTGATGTGCAGGCACACCTCCGCTCCAGCACCGCGGTGGAGCGGAAGGGGGTGCATATCATAAGCTATGCCTACACAAACTGGCAGAGACGTAAGGGTAGATGTCGTTGCCGCATGTATGTGATTATTAAGTGTGGCGGAGGGGAAGGGGGTACACATCATAAGCTAGGTTGCCCTAAACAAGCAGACATTGTTGCCGCTCTTATGCGATTATTAAGCTAGCAGGAATACCTGCCGCTGCTCGGGATTAAAACTTGAACCAAAGACACATTAACATGGATTAAGATTTTAAAGAAAATCTGTGTTGCCTATAGCAACCAATCACAGCGCAGCTTTTATTTTACCTTGGCAGTATAAGAAATGCAAACCAATCACAGCACAGCTTTTATTTTATCTCATCTGTGTAAGGAATGGCTTCCTTTTGATCATATTTCCTATCCATTTTTTGCTCTTTTCGCGCAAGTCAGATCTCTAGTGCATAGCTCTAGCAGAGTTTGAGCTGCAAAAATTTCTAGAACTCAAGAATCTGAAAGACAAGCTGCTTTTAAACAGTAGAGACCCCAGTGCAGTCTCAGGCCCGGCAGACTTTTAGATTATGAGCGTCATGCGTCTCTCGGAGCTTAGAGACATTGGAGCAGTCTCAAGTACACCGAACCCTAAATGCTGACCGTCCTGCATCTCTTAAAGCTAGAGATACATGGAGCAATGTCAGATCCGCAAGGTTGTAATTTCCTCTTTAAAAAAAACAAAAACATTTGCAATGACTATCAATAAGGCTCAAGGGCAAACACTTAAGGTAGCAGGTGTACATTTAAAAAAAGGCATGTTTTTTTCATGGGCAACTGGTATGTGGCGTGCTCACGTGTATACAGCCCACAAAACTTTTATCCTAGCAAAAGATGACAAGACCAAAAACGTACAGAACTGTGCTGACATCGCATATTTCAGTTCCATTCCTTTTACGATTTCCACTTTTTACGTTTCAATATATAGTAAAACACAGATTAGATTAAAAACAAATATACAAATTCCACAAGCTAGGGGACTATAAATGTCCTTTACATATATATATGGCAGTATATTGTACATCTGCATATTTCTTTTTTGTCACCGTGACAGAAAGGAAAACCCTGTGTGTCAACAAGCCTATCACCGAGGGAATCACTAAAATATAACTTTTATTAGGTAAAGATAAAAATAAAAATGTATAAAAGGCGTGGACTCTTATTCCAGTTACACTCCTACTGGACAAGTAGATATTCTAACAGTAGTAAGTCCATATAAGTATATACCAGATGATGCGCTAGGTTCTAACTCCACAACCACAATGACCCCATCTATATTGTTCGTGCATGGGTCGAGATATATATTATGGTTGTGTACAGCTCCACGTGTATAAATGGCCACAAGGGCTAACAAAGCACAATGTAGGTTATATTTTTTGTATTTATATGTTGGAGCCGATAAATGGGTAAAGGCCAGAATAATAAATGTAACCCCCGTCTGGCAGAGTATTGAGGCATATATTAATGCCCAGGAAATATAGCATCAATCAGGTATATACTATGTGGTATATCCCCTATTATGGTGGATTATACCCTGATGCGATAACCAGCTATAGTAAACACGGTCACTAATTTTATCTATATAGTGACTCGCTTGACTGACGTCATTTAGCGTGTTTATCTAGTTTATATAAAAGCTGGCAAATAGACTGCAGCGCTGAGTGGTCTGTAACTCGGAGTTAAATGGTGCAAGGACATATTACAGCACCAAACGTTCCTTTTATTTTACCACATTCCCATTAGGGACAGACACAGCGGAGAGTCTTAGACCAGGGTCATTAACTCATAAGACCCTGTCACATGGACTAAACACTGCTGAGTGCAGCTAATAAAAACAGCTGATCACTGCTTCACTAGAGATGAATGCCGCTGTTTGTGAGATTTTATAATCACTAGCAGCTACGAGCAGCTGAACTGAAGAGGGTTCAATAAGATGTATAATGAACCCTCTTTGTCAGTAACTGCTGCATTCACTATCACCATTTAAGCGTAGATAGCCCGATATACAATGATGTGGACATCTGTGGCATGTCAAGCACAACAATAAGGCTATCTTAGGCTGGCTAACACCATCTACGCGTTTCCACGGTCCTTAATGCAGTGACCGCATCATCAGGATGGTGAATCTAGGTTATAGAACCGAACAGCCTGAACGGCTGTGTGAAAATGAGCAGCAATGTTATGATCTTCAGTAGAACGCTTTTACAAATGATGCAGTTACAAATCTTTAGGCATCAAACGAGTTTAAGGGTGGATTCACATAGGCATATTTGCAGACACAATACGCAGAGAATGGAATCCATTGATTTGAATTAGTTCATTCTCCTTTCCTTTTTTTGTGCACACATTTCATGCACAGGGAAAAAACGCAGCATGCTCTACTTTTGTGCACGTCTGCATACCAAAGGTACCCATAGCAGGCTGTGGGGCACGCAAATGCTCGTTTAGTGCGGCAGTCTCTTGGTACTGGTGTATCTTGACGCCACCAGGAAGTGTAGGTGGAGACAAGATTGACAGGGGGTTGACTCCTCCTGTTCCTGATTTGTCGGCAGTGACAGCTGTTGCTCGCTCTCCTCTGCCACCTCTGGTCCCCGCTGTCACTCACTCAGTCTCCTGTGTACCGACTCTGCTGCTCCCAGCTCTGCTCTGCCACCAGTGATCCCCTTATCAGTCCTGGTGCCATACCAGGCAGCCATACACAGGTGGGGCTGAGCAGGGAGCGCACCGCAGGGAGGCTTATGTAAAGAGGAGTAGCTGAGCTCTGCTTCATCAGCGCTCCCCTGTGACAGCAGTGTGTCTACTGATTTTTTTTTCCCAGCTCTCTGCTTAGGGTTCGGGTTACTGTTCCTGGTAAGCTTACATTAGTAGCTATAAAGCCTTCCATGGAAGCCTCTCTAGCTAATAACTGAAGCCTTGGTGGAAAAATTACCCGTACCCTAACCGTGGACAGCAGGATGAAATCAATACAGACACTGCTAAAGAACCTGGAGGAATGCAGCCAATCAGAAGCTAGGGGTGTGACAGGCATTCCTGCATCCAAGCCCTGTCAAACCCCTAGTTTCCTGGTGGCGTCAAGATACACCAGTGCCGGTCCACTGCATGTGGCTCCTCAGCTGGTAGCTGTAAATAATATGCCCTAATGGCACCAGGGAAGTCTTACTGAAACTTGCACTGGCAGATAATACTAGTATAAGGCTGGGTTCCCATGGGATGGAAATCCCGCAGAAATCTCACGGCTGGGCCGCACCAAAAAGCAACGAGATTTCCGCAGGAGAGCCACAGCTTCAAAACCTGTGATATTTCGCCGCAGGTTTTGGAACGGTTTGGCCACCGGCATTCCGTTGCTGCTTTCTCTCTCCATAGAGAGGAGTGAGGCCGCAACGGGGAAAAAAAAAGGACTTGACATGCTGCACTGTCAGTTCCGCACCGCATCGCCGGTTCCACCCGGCTTCGCCACAACAGATTGGCTGCCTCGTGTGGACGAGATTTTTGCCAAATCACGTCCACATGACTGGCTAATCCCAGGTTTAGGAGCCGCAGGCGGATTTGCTGCACGAAATTTCCGCTGCAAATCCATCCTGTGTGAACTCGGCCAAAGTTCACTTTTAGACTTGTGTGTAATAAGCATAGCAAATCCACCAATATCCGTAACAAAGAACAGTACTATACATGTGAGTAGTGTTTTCCAAACCGCATACACAAGTAGGAGGAAACTGCATGGAATTTAGGGCATGCAACAGATTTTCAAATCTTGAGCATGCATATTATCTTGCAGATTTCACCCTTTGCAAAGGCTTATATCCACAGAAAAATGTGTGCAACAATACAATTCTGCCATGTTTACTCTAACCTTAGAGTACCTACAGAGAATGAGTGCTGTGAGGGGTAAAGCCATCTGCAGAATAGAACGGCTTCTCCTTCACAGCGTCCAGGGACTGCAGCATATGAGCGGAACGGGAGAGCAGTAAAACATACGGGTGGTACTGGGGCAAACAGAAGCACAGGGCTTTTAATAATAAATGATATATAATAGACACCCTTCTCTATAAAACAGCTGCTGGCACAACTGTTCTGTTCCCAGATTATAGTTTAGAAAGAACAGGTGCAGACACATCTGGAAGTCCTACTGCTATGCTAGGTGAAGATTTTGTAAGAAAAATGTACAGAATGGGCTTATAAAAACCTGTTGCAAAAGTGTTTAGAATTGCCTATTCTGTGCATTACAATTAATACCTATACTTTTTTTGTTTAATTGGGCTAGATCTTTTAATAAAAACTTCACATGTGATGTTAAATAGAGGAAAAAAGGGTCTGAGTGGCTCACAAACTCTGAGACCTCTAGTTTGTTGGTTTTCTCAGTTCCTCTGTGTCTAGAACAGTGTTTCCCAACTCCAGTCCTCAAGGCATCCCAAGATGTCATGGGTATTATTGTATCTTGACTCCACCAGAAGCTAGGGGTTTGACAGGATGAACACCCTCTCACACCCCTAGCTCCCGATGGGGTCAATAGCAGTGTGCCTGCCCTCCTGTCATGCCAACCACGCACTGCGCTGAAACACAGAGGGGGCTGGCAGCTTCTGGGGCGCAGACGGGGAAGCTCCTTTCAGGTCAGTTAATGCATGGCTGCAGCAGGGGCTGGTGATGGGAAGCTATGGAGCAGCAGGATTACCTTTTTGGGCTGCCAGGACCTGCAGCCGGGGGAAGCTCATCAGCCAATCAGCTTCAGGGGGCATCACCCCCCTGTCTATCTTCGCTCCACCAGGACTTCCTGGTGGCGTCAAGATACAATAATAATGAGGTCATGTTTTCAGGATATCCTATAGTAAGAGCACTTGTGGCAATGTCTGAGGCACTGACCATAATTACATCACCTGTGCAATACTGAGGAAAAACTTGTTGGGTTGTCTTAAGGACTTGAGATGGTGAGACGCTGGGTATAGATTATGCATAATGTAAGCTGCAATGCTATATGTAATAGATCTCTCAATATAGATGTGTGTGTGTGTACCGTATTTTCCGGCATATAAGATGACCCCCGGCTTTTCGTCTTGTATGCCGGGAATACAGTGTGAATGGCTGTGATTGGCTAACGCCAGACTAAGTTAGTCAATCAGGGCATTAGCTTTCTGGAGGCGGGGCATTCAAGCCCCGCTTGCAGAAAGCATGCTTTGCCGGCATGCATGGGGGAGCGACAGCCTGCAGCAACGCCGCCGGAGTCGATTATTCATTTATTTATTTTTTTTTGAGATACTGTGTACCCGACGTATAAGACAACCCATGGCTGCAGAGCAGATTTTTCGGGGTTAAAAGGTCGTCTTATATGCCGGAAAATTGTGCGTGTGTGTGATATGATATATATTTTAGTAGATCTATATATAGACATGTTCCATAGATTATCTATCTCAATGTAGCTAGGCCCAAAATTTACATGATCAATTCTGAAAAAAATGACCACGTCTCCTGATTGACAAGCTTTTGCATTTGGTCCATTTCATGTGACTGCTGTTGCAATCATATAAAAGAAATAGCCAACAGCATGCATGGATGTGAATAGCACAAAGACTTTTATTGCCCCATCACAAAGACAGCGACGTTTCGGCCGTAGTGGCCTTCCTCAAGCTTAAATAAGTATTTGTGGAAGCCGTATTGGCTTCTCCTAGGACCCAGAATATTTTCGTTCCTTATATTTTAAGGTGGTCATATTCCCTTTCAGTCAACATGGCTGAAATCGTAGGCTCAATTATGTCTCAATTGCAAAAGAAGCCCTGAAATGTGCGGTGTAGCCTTGTCATCTTGGTGACGGATTAAACTAAAGCCTTCTCTTCTGACATTCTTCCCCACACTAATGCAATGCCATTATTCTCTCCTCATTATTGCGTGGCCGTCATTCCACCTACTGCCAAGGCCTCTGGGGGACAGCAGGATAGTGACAAGACCCTGACGAGGCCAGTTCTCTAATCTCTGCTGTTGTGACACCCTGTATGGTAGCCAATATTTAAATCTTTTCTCCCCATGGCAGGCATTATGCGGGACCAGTTTTTGGCAGTGACAAAATCGCAGAGCTAAAGTAAAAATAGCGAGTGAAGTCATTTAGATGTCAGAGCTGAAAACGGAAAAGTTATTTAAGCCAGCTCCAATTCAAGGCGAGGTTTGAACCTGAAGGTTCTTTTAGGTTAATGCCCATTCTTGTACTCAAGCCTGGTTATCACTTGTAAAAACAGAAGGGTAAGAACATTAGATTAGAAAGGTCATTTGTACAACAGAACAAATGCATCGTTGGAGTCTTATGAGAGCCTCATTAAAAAGTTGGATGCCAGTAGACACTTTGGATTCGGGCCTGCCTCGTTGCATCGGTAGAGAGCCACATTAAGGTTTTACTATGTATGTATATATGTGTGTGTGTGTGTGTGTGTATATATATATATATATATATATGTGTGTGTGTGTGTGTGTGTGTGTGTGTGTGTGTGTATATGTATGTATATATATGTATATATATATGTATATATATGTGTATATATATATATGTGTGTATATATATATGTGTGTATATATATATGTGTGTATATATATATGTGTGTGTATATATATATGTGTGTGTATATATATATATATATATATATATATATATATATATATATATATATATATATATATATATATATATATATATAATATATAATATATATATATATATATAATCATTTTTTTTTTTTTTTTTTTTTTAATCTCCAAGTGATACACAGCCATGTCCTGACTGTGTATTAACACGGACAGACACTGCCCCAAATATACTTTGTGTGTCGGAGGCCTCATAAGCAACCTACTCTAGTCATTGTTTAGCCAGCAGAGGTAAGCGGGTGACATATCTGGATCCTCCCGCCTTGTGCGGAGCTCTGGATGCATTGCTCTAGTTTGCTAGAGGCAAGTGGCATATGGCTGTCCTTAAGATATCACAACAGCATTCACATCATCGCATCTCAGATGTTGTCTTTTATATAGTCTGCCTACCATCCACTACAAGTATGCTCCCAATGTCAACTGTGGTGGTCCATGTTTTAGGTTTTATTGAGAAATATCAACTAAATTAGAGTAGTTATAGGACTTATGTTTTTGTAATCCTAGAGGACCCTATTAACTATTTAAAAGATCAGTGGACTTTCTCAAGTGAGATTCCACAGAGGTTCTGATTTTTTTTTTCCAGCATTCTAAGTAAAGTCTTAGGGTTTTCTACTTTGAAACCATTAAACATGCTGGTACCAAATATGCCATTTGTCTATTAATGGTATATTAACCCCTTAACGACCGGCCCATAGTCTTTTTACGTCCTTATTTGCTGGGCCTTATTCCCTGAGGACGTAGAAATACATTTCCTGCAGGGATTAAGGCCCTCCAAGCTGAGGACGTAGCAGCCCCATGCTGCCGGCTCCGGGAGGTAGCCGGCAACCTGGAGCTGCCATTCCGGGCCGTGGGTCCCCTCCCCCCGGTCACATGATCGCCGGCATTTACCGAATGCCGGCGATCATATAAAAGTTAGTAAAAAGTTTAAAAAAAGTTAAAGATTCAGCTGCCCCGGTGGATCGGATCCATCGGGGCAGCTTAAAGTACTCACCCGCCTTCGCCCCAATGACCGGTGGTGTCCCAGCCTCCAGGTCCCGTCGGTGCCTTCTGCGCATGCGCGCCAGACGTCGGGCGCGTGCTCAGAAGGCACGCGCGGCCCGGGAAATTTAAAAATTCTTCTGCTCCCGGCTCCCATGTGTAGCCGAGAGCAGAGGGATGTCACCGGGAGCCACTGTATGCGGTTCCCGGTCACATGATCGCTGCTATACAATGGATAGCAGTGATCATGTAAAGTAAAAAAAAGAAAAAAAAAGTTTGTTTCATCTCTCCTCACGGATCATATCCGTGGGGGGAGATGAAATAACGTACCTATGGCACCGCATTTATCCGTGGACTTCACCACGGCTTCTGCGCACGCGCCCGCCGCCAAGATGGCAGATGCATGTGCAAAAGGCGCAGATTGCCAGGGTAATTTAAAATCTCCCTGCTCCCGGCTACCGAATGTAGCCGAGAGCCTGAAAATTTCACTGGGGCCCGCAAAACGCGGTTCCTGGTCACGTGATCGCCGTTTTCCAATTGAAAACAGCGATCACGTAAAAGTAAAAAAACTGAAAATTTCACCTCCAATCAGAGATCAGATTCGTGAGGGGAGTTGAAATTACTTACCTAAGGCCTCCGGCGATGTCCCCCGACGGGATCTTTATCCACGGACCTTTCCCCAACTTTGGCGCATGTGCCCATTAGCAAAATGGCGGACGCAAGCGCAAAAGCTGTTGAGGACCCTGGAAATTCAAAGTCTCCTTGCTCCTGGCTACTAAATGTAGCCAGGAGCCTGGAGCAGTGACCGAGGGCCGCAGTGAGTGGTTTCCGGTCACGTGATCGCCGTTATCCAATAGATAATGGCGATTACTTAAAATTTAAGACACAGTTGAAGCACCTTTCCTTTTGAGTCCCGTTGTGCATACAGACATAATATTAAGGCCACAATGGGTATGTCTCTGAAAACGGGACAAAAGGGGGATCCATTTTGGGGTGAACTTTTTCATTCTTATGTACGCTATATAAAAAAAAATGTTTTTAAAATGACACAACTGCCAAAAAAATTAAAATCGTAATTTTTTCCATCTGCTTTGCTCAGATTCATTCAAAAACTGAGGGGTTAAAATATACAGTACACCCCTAGGTGTATGTGTTAAGTGGTCTAGTTTTCAAAATGGGGTCATTTGTGGGGGTCCTCTGTCGTTTTGGCCGCTCAAGGGTTCTACAAGTGGGCAATGGGGCCTAAAACGGCTTCACGCAAAATGTCTGTTCTAAAAGCCACCGGCTGCTCCTTTCGTTTTGGGCCCCGTTGTGAATACGGACATAATTTTAGGGCCACAATGGATATGTTTCTAAACACGGGACAAATGGGGGTATCTGTTTTGGGGTGAAAGTCTTCATTTATATGTGTGCTGTACAAAGAAAACGGGTTTAAAAGTGACATGATTGCCAAAAAAATGAAAATCGTAATTTTTTTCCTTCTGTTTTGCTTACATTCATTCAAAAACTGTGGGGTCAAAATACACAGTACACCCCTAGATGAATTCGTTAAGGCATCTAGTTTTCAAAATGGGGTCATTTGTGGGGGTTCTTTATTGTTTTGGTCCATCAAGTGCTCTATAATTGGGCAATGGGGCTGAAATCGCCTTCAAGCAAAATGACTGTTTTGAAAGTCACCGTCTGCTCTTTTCGGTTTGGGCCCCATTGTGCATATGGACAGAAGATTAGGGCTACAATGGGTATGTTTCTGAACACAGGACAAACGGGGTTATGCATTTTGGGTGCAAATACGCATTTTCATGTGCATTATAGAAAAATAATCCCATCTTTTAAATGGCATATTTGCAAAAACATGAAATTTTATTTTTTCTCCTCAAAATTGCATTAATTCCTGAAAAAAATCTGAGGTAAAAATACTCACTACCCCCCTCAAAGAATACATTAAGGGGTGTAGTTTTTAAAATGGGGTCATTTGTGGGGGTATCTATCATTCTGACACCTATGAGCCTTTGTAATCTTGGCCTAGTGCCGGAAAATAAAGTGTTCCTCAAAATGTTGAAAATCAATGTTAAATTTGCACGTCTCTTAAATGGTTAAAAAAAAATTGAACTTTTTCTAATGTGCGCTCAGAATAAAGTAAACAGATGGAAATATATATCTTTTCAAGAATTTGTACAGCATGTTTGCACATATTTGAGGTATCGCAGTTGAAAATGTGAAAAAATGAATTTTTTTTCAAAATTTTCCCAATTTTGGTGCTTTTAATAAATATACACAAATTATATCGGACTATTTTCACCACCTAAATGAAGTACAACATGTGGCGAAAAAACAATGTCAGAATCACTTGGATAAGCAAAACCTTTACGGAGTTATGCTATGTCAAAGTGACACATGTCAAATTTCCAAAATTTGGTCTGGTCATTAAGGCGCAAACAGGCTTGGTTACTAAGGGGTTAACTAGCATCAGCCATTTATACCCATTATCAAGACGTATAATAATTTTCTTATTTCTGAATACTTTTGTACAGTGTAGAGCTAAATCCAACAACTACAGTCAAGTGAGTGTTCTCTGTCCAAGTCATACAACGTATTCACGATAACAAAAACTTTATCCAAGCATTAATCTTGTATGTCGCTAATTAGTACTTATGAAGAGCGCTCTCAGTCAGAAAGTAATTGTCCTGCAAAGAAATCAATGTAGCAATTATAAATTTCCAGCGCTTAGCTTGGTACTAATTAGATATAGAAATGAACCACTAGTCCATAAAAAATGGAAAAACCCTGCAAGGTACATTGTGTCAATTTTAAGTCGTCTGAATACTAAGGAGGTAGAGGCAGAAGGTGAAGGACGAGCTAGTTCAAGTATTACAGACTTGTTACTTTTCTGTAGCTTAGTTCAGTTTTGTAATGAACAGGGTGTTATGAATGGAAGTTTATACACTACAGAACACTATTCTAAGCTTTTTAAGGATCATTTTTTGGTATTTTAGACCTTCCACCCCTATATAGTTTTGCAAAAAAGAAAATCTAGAAGAAATCGGCAGGGTTTCCTGTTTTGTACCAATTACTTTGTCAATAATTAAACAGCATCTAATGTGTATGATGGCTATTTCTCTGTGCACCACCTCTGAATATTTCTTAACTTTGCAGTTTTGTTGGCCAAGACATTGCACACATTTCTGGCAATAGGACCTCCCTCTCCCTCTCCCTCTCCCTCTCCCTCTCCCTCTCCCTCTCCCTCTCCCTCTCCCTCTCCCTCTCCCTCTCCCTCTCCCTCTCCCTCTCCCTCTCCCTCTCCCTCTCCCTCTCCCTCGTTTTAGTTCATCCTAAAGATGTTCTATATCTTTTGCGTGACCGAAATGTGTGCGCCTAATTACAGAAATGTGAACGAATGGATTGGAATCGAAGGGTTGTATTCTCTGTATACTGCGTGCACAATGTTGGTGTGTGCAAACATTTGTGCAAATACATCCATGTGAGGCCGGCCAGAGTGTCATTTTCTGGAAGACGCATGTTTTTTAAGAAGCAAGTCATTGTCACTTTACGTCGCCTTTTTAGTTATGAAGAATACGGGGTTCTGAGAAATGATATATGGATGTTTTTAGGTTTTAAAAGCTGCGATATTGGGTATCGTGTATGTTGAGAATTTATCACGCTGGTAATGTGTAAGTTTAAAGAATAATCTCTGGAAAGAAAGAACCTTATCTATTTACAAAGTACCATATAACTAGTCTATACACCTCTACTGATGCCACAGCCCTAAATTACAGATGCCAACTCTGCTTTGAAAATAAAAATATATATTAATAATGAGCCTGCAGCAAATGTATTACTAATAGAGATGAGCGAACCTACTCGTTTCGAGTAATTACTCGATCGAGCACCGCGATTTTCGAGTACTTCAGTACTTGGCTGAAAAGATTCGGGGGCGCTGGGGGGCGGGGTGAGGCGTGGCGGCGCGGGGGGTAGCAGCGGGGAACAGGGGGGAGCCCTCTCTCTCTCCCTCTCCTCCCCGCTGCAACCCCCCACTCACCCACGGCGCCCCCCGAATCTTTTCGCCCGAGTACGGAAGTACTCGAAAATCGCGGTACTCGGGCAAAAAAGGGGCATGGCCGAGTAGGCTCGCTCATCTCTAATTACTAATTATCGTCCATAAATCATTTTTGAAGGAGTTGGAGCAGGGGAAAGTAGAAGAGGCAGAGCGGGAAATTTGGTTTATGGATGCCACAGCCCTGCTTAATCTTACTATATCAAGTTATATAGTAAAAGCCATTCGGACTCAGTTGTGCCATCGTTGGAGTATTGAGACATTTCCAATAAATATCCAGGGAAGCCATGTTGTACAATGTACACTGTTACAAATAGCTTAGAGACAATCGAAAGTTTTATCTATATATATAAAAATGAATGTATGTCTGTCTGCGTGTCTGTTTGTCCTTTATGCGCTACTACACCATTCATACGATCGCCATGAAACTTTGGGAAGTTGTTGAGTACACTCCTGGGAAGATTATAGGCATAGTACAACTATCCTACGATAAATGGCGCGCGCGCGAGCGTCGTCGAAAGTTACGCCCCCCCCCCCCACGTAGATCGAATAAGTAAGCCACCTGCTATTGTGATGTCATCACTGATGTCATCAACATCGGACGCCCTTGAACATGCCCCAACATGTTCTATAAAGCTGCATTGTGAGTCCTCCTGCTCATATACTAATATATTAAACAGACGACCTCCTCCTCATATACTAATATATTACACAGACGACCGCCTCCTCATATACTAATATATTACACAGACGACCTCCTCCTCATATACTAATTCTATGTGCAAAAGAATTAGCGTCCAAATTTTACGTACGGAATCTAATTTTCTCACATAGAAACTTGAAATTTGGCACGGGCATTGATTATGTCATGAATAGGAAAAGCTAATGGGTCCCAACTCGATTATTCAATTCTATGCGCAAAAGAATTAGCATCCAAATTTTACGTACGGAATTGAATTCTCTCGCTTCTTAATGTAATAGAAATGTGAAATTTGGCAGGAGCATTGATTATGGCTAATGGGTCCCAACTCCATTATTCAATTCTATGCGCAAAAGAATTAGCATCCAAATTTTACGTACGGAATCTAATTTTCTCACATAGAAACTCGAAATTTGGCACGGGCATTGAATATGTCATAAATAGGCAAAGGTAATGGGTCCCAACTCGATTATTCAATTCTATGCGCCAAAGAATTAGCGTCCAAATTTTACATACGGAATCGAATTCTCTCGCTTCTTAATGTAATAGAAATGTGAAATTTGGCAGGAGCATTGATTATGTCATAAATAGGAAAAGCTAATGGGTCCCAACTCGATTATTCAATTTTATGCGCAAAAGAATTAGCGTCCAAATTTTACGTACGGAATCTAATTTTCTCACTTTCCGGTGTCATAGAAACTTGAAATTTGGCACGAGCATTGATTATGTCATAAATAGGAAAAGCTAATGGGTCCCAACTCGATTATTCAATTCTATGCGCAAAAGAGTTAGCGTCCAAATTTTGCGTACGGAATGTAATTTTCTCACATAAAAACTTGTAATTTGGCACGGGCATTGAATATGTCACAAATAGGAAACGCTAATGGGTCCCAACTCGATTATTCAATTCTATGCGCAAAAGAATTAGCGTCCAAATTTTACGTACGGAATCTAATTTTCTCGCTTCCCAATGTCATAGAAACTCGAAATTTGGCATGAGCATTGAATGTCATAAATAGGAAAAGCTAATCGTTCCCAACTCGATTATTCAATTTTATGCGCAAAAAAATTAGCGTCCAAATTTTACGTACGGAATAGAATTCTCTCGCTTCCCAATGTAATAGAAACTCGAAATTTGACACGAGCATTGATTATGTCATAAATAGGAAAAGTTAATGGGTCCCAACTCGATTATTCAATTCTAGGCGCAAAAGAATTAGCGTCCAAATTTTACGTACGGAATGTAATTTTCTCGCTTCCCAATGTCATAGAAACTTGAAATTTGGCACGAGCATTGATTATGTCATAAATAGGAAAAGTTAATGGGAAGTTGTTGAGTACACTCCTGGGAAGATTACTGGCATAGTACACCTATCCTAGGATAGGTGGCGTGCGTGCGAGCGTCGTCGACAGTTATGCCCCCCAGACAAAGATCGTTTGATTTCCATCTCAAGCACAAAAGCAAAAGGCATTACGAGCAACGGGATGCGTGTTCAACTACAAAATGATGCATCCGCCGAACGTTTTGGAAGACAATTCCTGGATATTGAGAATGCTGAGGTAAAATGAAAGCTGTGCTGTGATTGGTTGCAATTTCTTATACTGCTGAGGTAAAATGAAAGCTGTGCTCTGATTGGTTGCTATTTCTTATACTGCTGAGGTAACATGAAAGCTGTGCTGTGATTGGTTGCTATATATTATACCGCTGAGGTAACATGAAAGCTGTGCTGTGATTGGTCGCTATATATTATACTGCTGAGGTAACATGAAAGCTGCTGTGCTGTGATTGTTTGTTATATATTATACCGCTGAGGTAACTTGAAAGCTGCGCTGTGATTGGTTATTATCTAGATATATAAAAGCGAATGTATGTACTGTATGTATGTCTGTCTTCGCAGCAACGCGCGACGGGTACGCTAGTATTTCATAAGCCAAAGTCTTTATCGCCGATACTCTAAAATTTGATGTTTTTAACAGTAAAGCTGTCAAGTTTTTCCTTTTATTCATTACCGTTATTTTTGTAACTACGTATTTTATTTGTGCATATATTCTCCATAAAACAGCTTGTTAGCGCTTCCAAGGTAATGAGCATCAGAAAAGAAGGGGCTAAATGGCACACTGATGGGATCACTAAATGCTTGCCTGCTTTGAAATATGCTTCTTGCATTCCAATTAAATGTCTCCATTACAGAGAATCAAATATCGCTGGATTTCCTCTGGAAAATAAGAACTAATTGAATTTGTTAGTGGCCTATTTTATTTGACAGATTCTTAATGTTTTTGATGTGACGAGTTAAACTTGGTTACCCCTATATAATGGCTCTGCAATGCCTTCTGATTGCCTGCTTGTTGGACAATAAGTAACAGCCTCGGCATCTCTTCTTTGTTGGAATATTGTAAAGTTATGATGTGAACAATACTGGCTTGTCGGTGACCACAGGATAACCGCTGTCAGCCCAGGATCTGGTTAGGATTCTTTCTACAATCTGTGCTATACATTTTAGTACACGTTCAAACTTTGAGATATGATGAGCAAGTTGACTTTAAAGAATAGGCTTATTTTTGACCACCATTTTTCAATTGATATAGGGAAATCTGCCTAAAAAGTAAATAATAATGCACTGCAGTACTTGTCTTGCATTGATCCTGTATTATAGTTAAGACTAGTTTATCACAATTTTGCAGGCTTTATTTAAAACCTAATGTACTGCGAGATCTCCTCTCTGAAGCCTTTACTGTATAGTGCCTGTTGTAATCTACTGTATGGGAAAAGTACCTTACTGCATTATAGGAACTCTGCTAACTTGGTAGAAATGTTTGTTTGACAAACTTATTGAACGTTTCCATTAGCAACCAGAAGACCTGTTTAATGCAGTTTTGACCACATTCATTTTACTTGATGCAAACGTTTTATTGATGCGCACAAACAGAGAGTGCCGTCTGAGTGTTCTGTGATCATATTGTATACTTGAATTTGGGACCCGCAGACCTTCACTAGCGCCTCGTCTTCCAATACCTAGATGTGGCCCAGCTACATTTACTACTGTATAATACAGGCTGTAACTTAAAGGAGTTATCTGGGACTGTCTGTAATCTCCCAAAGATAGGCCATCAATATTTGATCAGTAGGTCCAGTTCCTAGCACCCGTGAGGTTCACCTAATTGTAGGGGCCCCCTTGGCACAGGGCCATAAATATGGTTGTCCCGAGTAATACAACTCTGTCCCATCACCTTGTATTGGAATGAGGTGCTGTGTGCTACAGCCATCTTGATTTAGAAGATTGACTAGAGTGTGGAGATATATATCTCAGATATACAAAAGTGGACAGCGCTCCCAAAATCAATAGACTTTAGAAAATTTCACCTAAAATCCATGTGTTCCTCCATCCCAGACAACTAGTAATTGGCACATCTGCTCATCTGGGTCACACTTATGTAATGTATGTTGATCCCTGACCATTGGATTGGGTGGTTGTGATTTTCCACTCCAAACAAATATAAGCCATCACAATTGGTCTCTAAGTCCTTTTTAAAGGGGAAATTCCAATGTTAAGCATTTAGGACACTGTCCTCCTGTCCTCCCCGATGCATATCCCATAAATATATCGGTGGACTGTCCCCATTTTGCGTCCCATACGGATTATTGCAAAACTTTTGGTCGTTACCCTGACAGACCGCTTCTGTTTCTTAGTTGTTAAAAGGCATTATGACCTTGTGTATAAAAATCATATTGCATGCAGCAACCACTCATATCCTAGGGGTCAGTTTAAAGAATTAAATCTGACCTACAACTGACTGCATTGGGCAGCAAGACCACTTTTTGTCTGAGATTATTTAATCCCTAGAGCTCTTATTACTTCTGTGGCAATGAGTAGGAAGAACTGCCTATCTGACAAAGTTATCTGGGTACAAATGACAATTATACTATCATTGTCCAATTGCCAAGGTGTCCAAAGTAATTGGACACCTTGGAAAGGAACAGAAGTACTATTTATTTACATATGCTAATACCTAGTGTAGCCTCCTTTGGCCTCAACAACATTGTATACTCTATGGCATACTTTCTATTAACGTCTGAAACACTTCAGCTTGTGTTTCCCTGCATTCATCCTGCAAACATCTGAAGAGTTCTCTCAAAGAAGATGCATCAGCCCATCTTCTTGTGCACCACCAAGAAGATGCATCACCCCACAATGGTGCTAAGAGCATCATCATTGGACGGTTAAGAAATAGAAGAATGTTCTATAGAGTGACACATGACAATACTCCAAATCAAATGATTGTACCTGGGTGTGGAGGATGCCTGGGAAACGCCTTTTGCCTGAGTGTATTGTGCCACAGTTAAGTATGGCAGAGATTCCATTATGGTTTAGGGGTGTTTTACATGGCATGGTCTATCCATTGGTCATGGTGGCAAAAACCATGAACATGGAGGTGTACCATGACATTCTAGAATGTGCTGCAGACAATATGACAATACTCTGGGAATGGTCAGCAATACTTTCATAAGACAATGCACCTTGTCACAAATCAAATGCTGTTTTTATGTTTGTTTCCGGATATGGATATTGCACAATTGGCTTGGCCTGCACAGAGTCCCGACCTGGACCCTACTGAAATCTTTGGAATGAATGGGATAGTCTTGCCAGGAAATATGAACATCACTGTTGTTTGAGAGAACTCGCCAGATGTTTGCAGGATGAATAGAGGGAAATACCAGCTGAAGTGTATCAGACGTTAGTAGAAAGTATGACATGAAGCATATTTGATATCATTAAGGCCAAAGGAGGCCTCACTAATTAACATATGTAAATAAATACTTTAATTCTTGCTCAGGTGTCCAATTACTTTTGGTAGGATGGGGTATGCGCCTTAAAGATTTAAAGTCATTGCCCTATTGGAATATGAATGCATGTCCTGTTATACTACATTTTCTCTGCTGCAGCCACTGCAGATGACCTACAGCAGGGGCATAACTATAGAGGATACCGGGGATGTGGTTGCACCCGGGCCCAGGAGCCTTAGGCCTCATGTCCACGGGGAAAATCAGATCCGCTGCAGATTCTCAATGGAGAATCTGCAGCGGGTCCCTCCTGCCCCGTGGACATGAGCGCCGAAAATAGCAATTTAAAAGCATTTACCTATCCGTAGCGGGCGGGGACGCTCTGCTCTTCCTCACGGCCGGATCTTCATTTTCGGCCGGCGGATGAATTCCTGACGCCGGCGGCACGTCGCCGGCACGTCGTCGACGTGCCGCGCGCATGCGCCCGGCACATCCGCCGAGCCGAAGCAAGGGAGATGCGGCCGTGAGGAAGAGAAGACCTTCCCGGTCCGCTGCGGGTGAGTAAATGCTTTAAATTCCTATTTTAGGTCTCCCGCGGATCCGGACGGCTTCCATAGGCTTCAATAGAAGCCCGCGGGAGACCCGCATGAAAATGGAACATGGTCCAGTTTTTTTCATGCTCCATTTTTTTTTATTTCACTTTTATTGACGATCCGCGGGTATTTATGTACCCGCGGGTGGTCAATGCATCCCTATGGGGTGCGGATCCGCGTGCAGGTAATCCGCTGCGGATCCTAAATCATATTTTCCCCGTGGACATGAGCCCTTAGTAGGCCCATAAGGCCCCTCTTCTCCATATAGGGAGCCCAGTACTATGAATAAAGCGTTATAGTTGGGGGCCCTGTTACAGGTTTTGCATTGGGGCCCAGGAGCTTCAAGTTACGCCTCTGAGGTCCTACAGTATTCTGTATATGGCTGGTTACAAGTAAACAGCAGGGTTTTTAAAGGTTGGACCTTCTACAATCAGCTAACCCCTCAGTCTATAGTAACACAACAAAGGGCGATCTTTGTGAGAATACCCCACCACATCCTTATGAACGCTCTTTTACTATATGGTCATCAGTTTTGTAAAATGAGATGCCCAATATGTCACCACCTGAATTCCTATACTTTGCACAGTGCGTTAACTGTGCACTAAACTGTACAATTATTCCGTACCGCATCCCACAAATCCTGTTTTAATACCCTTTAATGTGAGTGACGATAATTACTTTCAGTTGTTACAAGTATCTGCACAGACTTCGCTTCTTGTTAATCAGGCAAATGGTTTCATTTATTTAGGGGTTTATGAGCAAGGAAACAGATTTACTGAAATGAAGATGTTTCCGCTATATATTTTATGTTGCGGTAATGAGAAAAAAAACGGAAGACTGGTATTAAAGAACATGTGCTTGGAGCATTCAGATGTAGGAGCCTCGGATGTTGTTTCTAGAAATCATGAAAGAGAATACAATGAGAGCGTTCTGAATTCGATCCAGTCCGAGGGCTTGGAAGGCTCAATCTTTTTCTCTTTCTGTTTTTGTTCTGTTGCGATGTGTATAGCCCATACATTATTCACAACATCTATCTCACACTTGGTATGAATGGGCCGCACGTTCCAAATCTGGAGCCTGAAAGCTGAGTGCTTCATTGAAATTAAAATTCCCTTTGAGCTGCCGGTTGCCATGGTTAACACCGCCGTTGTATTCCTAGGAAATAGGGGCATGAAATCCCTTTCAATGGTGGTTAGGAAATCAGCATAAATCACATACCTTCAAATATGTGCTTACACTTCCAGTTTTGGCTGGGAGTCTATCTGACGTTCGGCTGACTGCTGTGACATGGGATTTTCAATAAGCACTTTGTTAGTCAGCTGGAAACGTGGTGGAGTGAAGTCATTTCTCAGCTGACAGGTTTGATCTTCGCTAGAAGGTTGGCTGAATGGAACAAGATTGGTATTTCTATAGGGATGCTCCAAGTGTCGAAAGCTGTAAGAAGGGTGATAAGTATTTCACAGACATGCTTTTGCATGTATATAAATTCAACCTCGGTAACCGTACAACTTCATTCCATGAAATCTTGGGTGCATTTGATGAATAGGAAGTAATAAACATATTTATATAGTAACAAAGTGTGTAAAAATGTTAAAAAAATGTCCATCCAGCTCAGCCCATTGATCCAGAGGAAGTCAAAAAGTCCCAGTGAGGTAGAAGCCAATTTTTCTCAATTAAGGGGAGAAAAAAATCCTTCCCGACTCCAATCTAGTAATCGGACTAATCCCTGGATCACCAACACTTCTGAAGTAATTAGTGATTAGAACCTGTAATATTACACAAGAAATCCAGCCCCTCTTGAACCCTTTGTGAGTTCCCCATCACCACGTCCTCAGGCAAAAAGTTTAATAGTCTCACTGCTCTTACAGTAAAGAACCCCCTTCTACAGTGTAGAAACCTTCTTTCCCCTAGATGCAGAGGGCGCCCCCTTGTTACTGTCCTGGGTAGAAATAGATGGAGAGATCTGTGTTGTCCCTTAAAGGGGTTGTCCCGAGGCAGCAAGTGGGTCTATACACTTCTGTATGGCCATAATAATGCACTTTGTAATATACATTGTGCATTAATTATGAGCCATACAGAAGTTATAAAAAGTTTTTTACTTACCTGCTCCGTTGCTGGCGTCCTCGTCTCCATGGTGCCGACTAATTTTTGGCCTCCGATGGCCAAATTAGCCGCGCTTGCGCAGTCCGGGTCTTCAGCAGTCTTCTATGGAGCCGCTCGTGCCAGAGAGCGGCTCCGTGTAGCTCCGCCCCGTCACGTGCCGATTCCAGCCAATCAGGAGGCTGGAATCGGCAGTGGACCGCACAGAAGAGCTGCGGTCCACGAAGACAGAGGATCCCGGCGGCCATCTTCAGCGGTAAGTATTGAAGTCACCGGAGCGCGGGGATTAAGGTAAGCGCTCCGGTAAGCTTCCTTTACTTCCCTGCATCGGGGTTGTCTCGCGCCGAACGGGGGGGGGGGGTTGAAAAAAAAAAAAACCCGTTTCGGCGCGGGACATCTCCTTTAATATATTTATACCTAGTTATTAGGTTGTCCCTTGGGGTTATTTCATCTTTGGTGCCTTCTATGTAGCCAGATGTAGTCTAGCTAGTCCTTTCCCGCCATTGTGTATATCTCAATTTAGTAAGGAAATAGAAGATGGTACAATGCCTGTGCAGCGCCACCCATTGGAAAACAGCTTCCCTATAAATCAAATGTCTGACTGCACATGGAAGTATAGTTGTGGATGGTAACAAGATCACATCTGAACACTTCTAATGAAGACCCAATAGAACTATCTCTGTATGTGATATTCATTGCGCTAGAATCACACATACTCATGTTTTTTGAGCCAAAGTCAGGAGTGTATTTAAAGGGAATGGAAAATATATAAAGGAAGGACTTCTATTTCTACATGCTGCTGGATCTACTTCTGACCTTTCTAAAGAGGTTTTTTCGGGATGTTTAAAATCACTAAAAATTAAATTCTCTCCTATCCGGGCAGCTCCCCATCCAGTGCTGCACAGAACCCGGGAGAAGCAGTGGGTGGTCACGAACACAATGAATGACACCTGACCGCCCGCCACGTCTTCCGGGTTGCAGGCAGCAGGGGTGCAGCGCTTGTCAGGGAGTCCAAGATAAAGTATACTATTTTTTTTTTTTTAGTTTATGCCCATTTAACTTTTTAGGTGGAAAGTTGATTTTCTGAATGTCATTTCATTATGGACGTGAACGCTGACCTCCCTTCCAGAAGCTGCACATACCCCATGCTGCATTTTACAGGGGTTCTATATAAAGTTAGTTTAATCACCCTATGAATGAGAGATTCTACAACTTTCTAATATAAATCTGCCACTCCTGATAGGCACATCTTATTCCATTGAGAATATATCGGCCATGCCTCATTTAGGTCATAAGTGCTGTAATTTTTAAAAATGGAACATTTTTATTTTTTTTTTCACGCGCAAGGTTTATGCCAAAATTTGTAACTTGATTACCCCAATTTTAGGAGAAATCTCCCCATATGCGTTTTAGGACATTTTCAATTTCAATGTATTAGGCGCGTACCTGCTCTTCTTTTCTGTGCTGCGGACGGTCCGCGCGACGAGCTGTCAGACATACACAGTACAGGTTTTATTTTTTTTTTTAACTGCTGCTTTTCCCGCGTCCTCCCCTACCCATGACTCGGAATCTGTGACATTTCCTTAATGTCGTTAACTTCAATGGAAGCCGTCCGCGCAATAATAGAACATGCTGCAATTTTTCCTCCGTGATTGGAAAATCGCAATTTATTTCTGCTCGTGTAGAGGAAGAAAGCGATTTTCCAATAGCATGTTATGGGCAGTATTTGCTGCAGATTCCGGAGATGGTCATAGGCCATGCCAGGAAAATGCTCCCCAGACCATGACACAGCCACTACAGGCCTAATGGTGCACCCATTGGGATATGGCTTTATGCTTTTTATGCCAGATGCTTATCCAGCCATCCATATTGTTCAGCAGCAAATGGGACTTGTCACTCCAGATGACCACCCGCTATGTGTTCAAGGTCCATTGACTTCTTTCCTGGGTGCAGGCATTGTTGCCAATGACATGGGGTCATCAGGAGCACCCTTGTCAGTACTCTAGTATGGAACCCCAGTCAACGCATGGTCATTGTGGAAATTTGTATAACTTCCCTGCTGTTGTACTACTGGGTCAGTTTCTCCACTGTGGCACTGTTGTTGCTGAGATACAGCCATCAAGGGCAATTGTTTCAGAAATATTGGCACCACACCTCCGGGCACCAGCAATCTACCACAGTCAGTCACTCAAATCACCACATTTACCCTTAACTGCCAAATGTTGCCTTCTGCTGCACAAAAAAAAGGTCCGCTTGCTATGTGAGAGCAGATCGTGACTTGGCAATCGCTTGGTACCGTGTTACTGATCACAAGACGTCACATGCCAGCTGTTCCTAATGCAGTGATCGTTCAATGTACTAAGGAATTCAATCAAAGTGTATTAGAAAGTTGTAGTGCTTCATCTATATGGTGGTATGAATTGTTTTTTTTGTTTGTTTTTTTTCATAAAAAAAACCAAAAAACAGAAAAAGAATCAAAGTGCCAACAATATATCCTTCTGTATGTTAGATACTGGTGTCTTTACTAGTAACAGTCTCCTAGGATACTGGTGGTATAGGAAGTGTGTAGAGGAGGGGTCACTGTCTAATGTGAGTGGTTACATTTTGTTGCATGCTATATACCCATGATGTGTTTCTACCTTCTAATGTATCAGTTTTCATCATTCTGAACAAATCCTTGACTTCTTCTTTTCCCTTCCTCCTTTTCTATGGTTCGGTTGGTGTCCTCAAGATGCCTATATTTTAATGCAAATTTGGAAGCTGGTGACCATGTAGTGTTTGCTTAACATTCTCTGCATGGTGCACAGTTGTGTGAAGCTTTGAGTGCAGAATAAAACCCCATTCCTACTATGCTGCTGGATGTCCTCCCAGCCTTCAGCTTTAGTGGCTGGCCTGGAAAAAACAAAGCTGATTTGTATCACTGCTCAAATTATGTCACTGGGTTTTAATATAGAGCGGTAGACACATTAAATTCAAATTTGAATGCCAATTTTTAGAGAGATGATAAAACTCTGTACATTACCCTACTGATACTAATCGTGATTTAGAGTATTAAAGGGGTCGCTCGGTTGTTTATTGATTCCTGCAAATACCGCGTTTTCCCGAAAATAAGACAGTGTCTTAATTTTTGTTCAAAAAGGTTTAGCTTTTTTACATGTAGCCTCGTGTGGTGCAGAGTGTAAGCTCTCGCCTACGACCTGAAGGTTGCAAGTTCGATTCCCATGTGAGTCAGGTAGCCAGCTCAAGGTTCACTCAGCCTTCCATCCTTCCGAGGTCGGTAAAATGGGAACCCAGCTTTGGTGGGGGGTAATAAGTAGTAATTACCTGAAAGCGCTGCGGAATAAGTTGGCGCTATACAAATACCATGATAGATATATATAGCTGCCTGGACACTATTTAAATTGACTTTTTAATGAACTGTTAGCAGGGCTTAATTTTGGAGTAGGACTTATATTTCAAGCATCCTCAAAAAGCCTGAAAAATCATTTTGCACCCTCATAAATTCTGGAAAATCATGCTGCCTTATTTTCAGGGTATGTTAGCTATTTTAACAGCTGTACTTCCACGTGCTTTCCTCTGGCGCTCCAATGCACAGTTTTCCTAGTGTATGTTAAAGAATGGATACTACCTGACTCTTGCAGCCAATCAGAGGCTGCAAATTTTAGTTGGTGGTGCTGCAGAGAGAATGGCATCTGATTGGCTGCAGCAGTCAGGTGATATTTGTTCCCTTTTTTTTTTTTTAACCCCGTTCGGTAAGCAGACAAAGCCTTTAGAGCCAATTTGTCATCAAATGTGCTGTCCTATGTAAGGTTGCATTAAACATGTGGTGCCATTTGGCTACTGGATGTGATCAATGCATAGACCTGACAGTTATGCATCCAGTGTAGCCATGATAGACGTGCTCCCCTCTCAGCAGGTATTGATGGCTGCAGTAACATTCCGGCTGCTGCACAGTATACGGAGCTGGCTGTAAGGGACTCGGGTGAAGAGTTGATCGGCTGCTATTGATGATCTATCATGAGAATAGGTTATCAATCATGTAATCCAGGAAAAAACCCTTAATCTTGACGTTTTTGTTGCAGTCGGGCAGCATGTTATCTTGTAAATGTATGTCAATACAGGGGATGGCCTATAAATCTATATTAGGAATTTACCCTATACAGGATTTTTAGTCCATCTAGAATTAAAAAGCATTTAAGGGATGAAAAATCTCTATTCCCTGAGAGATTCAAATGTTTTGCTACAGTTCTACTTCTAACAACGGATGAGCTATTCTTGGGATTGGTAATCAAATAGCTGATCAGCATGGGGTCCCCTGCCAATCAGCAATTTTTTTCAAACTACTCTATCAATATACAGAGCTGCCTTGTTGCTGTGAACAGACAACTTGCAGTACCATTGCAGGCCACTGCACAACATGCAGCACTGAGGGGCATTCATGTCAATGGGGCTCTGCCTGCAATATCACTATGGGCCACTGCACAAGGTACAGAGCTGTCTCCTTCCAGCAACAAAACTGCTCCATATATTAATAGCGTGGTTTGGGGAAAATAGCTGATCGGCAGGGGGACCTCTATATTAAAGACTCTGTACCCTTTTTTTTTTTTCTCCCTATACCAATGTTTTTTGGGGGGTTTTTTTGTAATTGGGTTTTGATTAAAACTTCTGATTTTGTTTTATTTCAATGCCTGTATTGTTTTTCAAGGCACTGAAGACTGCAGGACTGAAATCTTCCCACATTGTCAGGATAAAGTAACAGGTTGTTTCTCAGCTCCTCTCCTAGCTTGTTACTCTGTTGCCTTTTCACTGAACTATTACAGTGCGGGAAGATGATGGAGGAAATCTGGAGGACAAAGCAGAAAAAGCTATTATTACATAGGGTTGTAATTAACTCCGGGTGATTTTTTTTTTTTTTTTTCTCAGCAGTAAGGAAAAACGAGCCAGCCTACTCAGAGGATGAGACAGATGAAGAGATAGCTGTGTAGTATTGAGTATTATATCCACAGTCACTGAAAGAGAAGAGGGAAGGGGGAGCTGAGCTTGTCTGCAAGAGATTAGCTGATCAGTTCTGGGAATGCCCCAAAGGGAAAAACTTGAATGTAGGAGAGCCTGCAAACAAAGCATGAGGCTTTTTACATGCATGAGAAGGAAAACAAAATGCAAAAAAAATTAAGTGCATCATTTTTTTCTGCAGAGACTTGGTAGGATATGTGTAGATCATTTTGGTTTTTTTTTAATGACCAAAGACGACTTGGAGGAACAGCTGATCAGTGGTGGTTCTAAGTGGTGGACCCCTGCAGATCCTGAGGATAGGTCATCAGTAGTAAGATGTGGGACAACCCTTCAAATGGGTTCTCTGTTTTAAACAACTCATAGTAAAAGTAGACCTTGCAAATGCTGAGACCCCAAGTGATCATCTGTAATTGATTGGGAACCTAGCAGTAACTTTTCAGTTTCCATGTAGGGGAAATTTAGCATTACACAGTGCCCATTCAATAGAATGTAGGACCTATCTTGTCCAGCATTACACAGAGTGACTCTAACCAAGAGATGAGGATTGTGAACAGAGGACCTCTTCTATTAACTTGGCTTTCCCCAATGGGGTATATGAAAAATTGATTTTCTAAACTGGAAACTCCCTTTTAATAGACAAAAGCAATTGGATAATGGTGCAAGATAGAGTTAATTCCTTTATGGAAGTTGCCATCTTATTTAGGAGAATTACAGTTCCCTAATATATAAGCATCAAGTCCAATTATGCTATAATAAAGACCTATCCGATATGCCGTCAGTTTACATAAATATCCACCATGTGTAATGGCCTCTAATAAAGCTACTTGCCCTGCATTATATAAATGTCTGGTCCATAAATGCACGTGCCAGATTTAATCTGTGTGATTTTATTTTATATGGTTTGCGGTGTTGACGGTAATAAACTCCAGACGTACATGCTGCTGTATGGCCTTTCCGATAGCGATGGGATGGCTCATTGCACTCTGTGAAGATGCATTACATAGGGAGCGCAGAAGCACCTTAATAAAATCAAATGTGCTGTTTCTATGCATGCATTTCCTCAGTTGAATGATTCCCCTCTGTCTTTATAGCATGCTGTACTACCATGTTCCTCAACACTTTACATCTGGCCGGCAAAGAGTCTCCAAATGTAGATCATTTTGAGAGGCATCACAATGGGCTTATCAGAAACAACTAAAACAGGAAGGTGAAGGACTCGGACAGGAAGCTTCGTGTACGAAAGACCTCATTTTATTAGTATTTTTTGGTGTGTGTGAGGAGTGTTTATAAAAGCCTGTAATATAATATCACAAAGCAAGCATGGTACGTACTTGGTAGCATGTACCATGTTTCCCTCCGAAAAGAAGACCCTGTCTTATATTAATTTTTGCCCCAAAAGAGGAGCTATGTGTTATTTTCAAGGCATGTCTTATACTTACCAAGCAGGCTCTGTCCAGGTCCCTCTTACTGCTCTCCGGAGGTCCGACACACTTCTTGCAGTCCTCTGCTGCCTCCAGGAAGCGATGGCTGAGCATCGAAAACCAATCAATGCTGCGCTTGATAAACCAATGCGATGGCTGTGATTGGTTCATTGTACGCCACATTGATTGGCTGAGCAGCAGTCGAAGAACCAATCACAGCCTTCGTGTGTGGAGGTGTGATTTATGAATTGGCTGAGCCACGGCATTGATTGGTGAATTCATAAATCTTGCCTCCACAACGCAATGGCTGTGAGTGGCTGAGCAGCGGTCAAAGAATGAATCAACGCAGCGTTCAATGAACCAATCACAGTCTTCGCATTGGTTCGAGTATTACATTGATTGGCTGAGCAATGCTTGAGAACCAATCAGAGCTTGTGCTTCCTAGAGGTGGGATATATGAATCCCAGAAACAGGAAGTGATCTTCTGTGGGCGTCTGAGGACTGCAAAAAGTGTGTCAGAGCTCCAGAGAGCAGCAATAGGGACTTGGACCAAGCCTGCTAGGTAATGTATTTGTTTTGGGGTTTTTTCTTTATGTAATGTAGGGTAGGGCTTATATTTCAAGCCTCCCCAAAAATCCTGAAAAATCAGGGTATGTTTTATTTTTAGGGTAGGTTTTATTTTCAGGGAAACTAGGTATAAAGTGAATGATCTAGTTAGTCTATTTGAAATATTGTGAAGTGACGGTGTAAATTTCAGTAGAAAGTCATCAATGGCTGAATGGATTTGGCTTGGTATTTTTGTGTGCATGTAAAGTGCTTGAACCTTAATTTTTGACTGGAGTTGACTGTATAATCCTTTAACCCAAACTGTAAGTCACAGAAAGTGGAATATTTATTAAGGGACTACAACAGATATTTCGTAAACAAATTTTGAGACTTTATTTTAATGCCATCATTGACCCCAGAAACTGGTATAAACTATAGTGTAAGGCCCCCTGTCCATGGGCGTTGCGGTATCCCGCGGTGGAGCTCTGCCGCGGGAGCCACCGCCGGATCTCCGCCAATCAGCCCTATCTGATAGGCTGACCGCAGAGAATCGGGGCAATTCGCAGTATGCTGCGAATTGCCTGCCGCGAGCGGAGAATCGCAATGATTCTCCACTCGAGGACAGTGTGCCGGCGCGTTCCATAGCAGTGCTATGGAAAGCTTCAGAGGGTGTGATCACGCCCGTGGACAGGCACCCTGGATCTACAGAGTCTTGTAGCTGGAATAGATTTCAGATTTTCACATGGGCGGCACACTGCAAACTAAGTACGTTAAGCGGTTTATGCTTAATACACTTGGCACATCTTCTTACTGCATACTTCATATTGACTGGCATTTGAAAGGCGGGTCTTAATAAATTTGCTCCATTGTATCTGTATATTTTTAACTACATTGTGAATTAGCATTTCCTGTTTTTGTTGATTATAATATGGTTTTTACATTGCAGCAACTTGTGGCGATTTCCATGACCCTTCTGTGCTCTACATCAGACAATGTCAGCCATATTGTAATGGTCTTTCCATATACTTGACATGTCTTTGTGTATCTGCTATGACAGGACTTGATTTACTCTTGACGTTTAACCAGTGTTTGTGTGTATGTATTAATAATATAATGCTAATAAAATTCCATTAGGCCGCCTGTCCACGGCCGTGACGGGGTATCGCTAGCGATATTTCGCCGCAGGGGAGCAATGTAAGGTCTCCGCGATGAGCCTATCTAATTGATATAGGCTCACTGCGGAGAATCGCGGCAAATCGCGCGAGCTCTGTGGGCGATTTATCACCGCAGATCTCACTATGACTTCTCGCCCGTGGGCAGGCAGCCTTAATCTGGGACTACCAAAGAGCTGGATTACCAAAAATCCCAGATTACCAGATGTAACTCCAATAGGCTGCCAATTTTGAAGAGTTGAGTGTTAAACTTGAAGCACAGGGCCGGAAGGCAGAAAGCATTTATGTTGAAAATAGAACATCGAGGTGAAGGGATTTTGTGTTCTGATCTTACATGGCGCACGTCCTGAAGCTCCGTAGAGAAACTAACTGCCAAAAATATTTTACTAGTCTGATGTTGAGTTGTGGGAACAAATGAGGCTGCTTCTGCTTCTTCCATCTCTTCTGCGTCCTTTTGTTTCTACCTAATGATCTTTCAGTAGAGACTCAAATCAATGTTTTGGTGCATTACCCTGCTAAGGTTTAAAGTATGGAATATCTCTCATACAGCAATCCTTAAAATCTCTATGGCCTGCCTGTGCCTTATTACTTGGTCATAAGGTACAATCTGTTTTCAAAACTACCTAATGCACCGTCAAGTCATGGTCTTGTATCTTCTTAGATATGTCATAGTAACATAGTGACATAGTATGTAAGGCTGAATGAAGACAATGTCCATCTAGTCCAGCCTGTTTATCCTCCTATGTTGTTGATCCAGAGGAAGGCAAAAACACCAAGAGGCA
The DNA here is from genome assembly GCF_035609145.1 of Eleutherodactylus coqui. Classification (NCBI taxonomy): domain Eukaryota; kingdom Metazoa; phylum Chordata; class Amphibia; order Anura; family Eleutherodactylidae; genus Eleutherodactylus; species Eleutherodactylus coqui. Next base: position 98,897,374 of record NC_089838.1, on the reverse strand, counting down.
GGAGCCAATTAGCCCTTTTGGTGGAAAATTCCTTCCCGACTCCCTAATGGCAATCAGACTGTTCTCTGGATCAACCCCTAATAGTTCCTACCTGCCTGTATACCCGGATTAACAATTATCCTAAGATTTATATCCTGTAATATCCTTCCTCTCCAGAAAGACATCAAGTCCCCTTTTAAACTCCTCTATGGATTTTGCCATCACCACATCCTCAGGCAGAGTGTTCCACAGTCTCACTGCTCTTACAGTAAAGAACCCTTTTCTGTGTTGGCGATGAAACCTGCTTTCTTCAAGTAACCATGTCGTATTGGTTACTTGTATTATTGTTCAACAATTGTAATCTAGTATTTTGCAATAAATTAAAAAAGAATTTAAAAAAATCCCTGCCTACATTCAACTCCTCATCCCAATGGACCTATGGTCAACTTCACCTGCATATGGCATTGGCAGAAAATAAGGCTAGGTTCACATCTGAATTGGCCTCTGTTGCAGATTTCTGTAAAAATCCCGTGCTGAGCTATTTCACCCATGAAAATTACAAAGAGCAAGGCCAAAGTAGGATGGTCAACATTAGTCAGTGGTGTCCATCCGGCACTGTTTGTTTTCATCATTGGATGGATCCAGCATTCGGTTTCCTTGCCCACATAATGGAGCTGGAAAATGGAACGCTAAACACTGATGTGAACCTAACCTAACTTTGCCAAGTAGTGGCCCAGTGCACCTCATAAGGTCTACTTGTATTTCTATGTTTGTATCAAAAGTAGCATTAAGTTGTACAGTGCATCATTTTCTTAAGAGGTTTTTGTTTGTCGTTTCAGGTCCCAGTATTAAGGCCCATGGATCTGATGGTGGAGGCTACCCCGAGAAGAGTGTTTTCCAATGCGCATACATATCACATCAATTCAATATCTGTGAACAGCGACTATGAAACATACATGTCGGCGGATGACCTACGAATAAACCTGTGGAACCTAGAGATCACAAATCGAAGTTTCAGTATCCTTTTGGCTGTCTGTTTGTCTTGAAGTTATGGAGACTCTTCCTTCTGCAACCCTAATGTTATGCTGTGTAGGCACATTGTCTGTAAATGTCCATAATGTTTCCAGTGATCAGCAGTGAAAAACAGGAAATAAGAAATCCACATCTTTCGATTTGGATTTGCGAGTTTCAGCCAACTTTTGGGTGGAAATTCTTTCCAGGTTCTGGCGGTTTACTACCTTTAGCTCATGTAGACTATTTTTGTTGCCTTTTTAGGTCTTGAATGATTTTATGTATGCCCTTAACTCATAACCAACCAGATATTGTGGACATTAAACCAACCAACATGGAAGAGCTTACTGAGGTCATTACAGCCGCTGAGTTCCATCCGCATCATTGCAACACATTTGTATATAGCAGCAGTAAAGGAACGATACGACTGTGTGACATGCGTTCGTCTGCTCTATGTGACAACCATTCGAAGTGTGAGTTAGATTATGAATCTATCTAGACTGTTTTTCAATACTTAAGAATTTTTTGTTGTAAACTATACCGACAAACAATTGATTGACTTTAAATAGACTGATCGGGTTTTTAGGAGGACTCAGTGCTGCTCCCCTTCTGCAAGAAGGTTAGGCTCTCCTCACATTATACAAGCCTCGTACAATTATAACAGCTCTGCTGAATGTATATACCAAATATATTCAATAGTATACTTACACACTTACTTACATATGTCAGCCATTGACATATTTTCTAAAAAACTCAAAAAAAAACAAAAAAAACTATTGTGTGGCACACTTTTTTTCTAACATCCAGTTCTATTGAAAAACCTAGTCCTATAATTTAATGTGGGTGAAAAGGTATTCTTGCGTATACCCAGCATATCTATAGGAAAAAGGAAACCCTTTTGGCCTATAACTGGTCTATAGACCTCTAATGGCACACTTAATGTACGTGTTGGGAGCATTTACCAACATATATGCTTAAGGTAGGGTCCAAGCGGTAACATTATCAAATCTTTCCTTTGATGCCTAAATGTCCACATCAGTGTTTCAGGTTTCCAAAACCGTCCATTCTAAGGGTATGTTTACACTAGATGGAAATGCCATAGCAAATTCTACAGTATATGTGCATCCAAAACCGTTTCCAAATCTGTACCATTGCAGCGGATTTTGACTCTAAGGCTGGGTTCTCACTCACCGGAATCCCAGCGGAAATCTCAGTTTGGCCACAGCGAAAAACCGTGAGATTTCCACCGGGCAAAGCGCTGCTTCAAAACCCGCGGCACTTCCGCTGTGGCTGGCGATCCTATAGAGGAGAGCGCGGCCACAGCGGAAGAAGGAAAAAAAATGAACATGCTGCGGCCAGGGAATCCACGGCGCAGCATCAGCTCCTGCCAGCTTTCTTGCGGCGGATTCGCCATCCCGTATGGACGAGATTTCCGAGAAATCTCGTCCACATGGCTGGCTAATCTCAGGATTAGCGGCTGCAGGCGGATTTGCCGCAGCGAAATTTCGCGGCAAATCCGCCCGGTGTGAACCCAGCCTAAATTAGCTGCGTACTCACCGCTGATTTTAAATGATCCAGCGCACACCTCTGAAGTCTTCAGCTGTCAGCACTTCTTTCACCACTGCCTCTAGTGAGCGTAACCCTGCTGATGGCACTGCCGAATCTACTGACCAGCGGCGCTGCCGGGTACAGAGTGGAGGAGTACGATGACAGCCGAAGATTCCACAGCATAAACGCATCTGAAACATTGGTGTGGATTTTGACTCCGTTCTGAATGTGGATATCCTGCTGAATTTGCCATGTAATTTCTGCGGCAAATGTTTCTATCATATGGTACCAGGACACGGCCCATATCTTTTCATTTTACTCCTTCATATAGACAAAAAGCAAAAATGGCATAAAATACAAAGAAAATTTGTTCTATTTTTAATTTGATATGATGAATTTGAAAACTAAACTTATGAAAAAAAATAATCTCTTCAGACTCCTGTGCATAGTGATACTAAATATTTGAACCTCAGCCAGAGGTGTAACTTAAAGCTTCTGGGCCCCAATGCAAAACCTGTAACGGGGCCCCCAACTATAATGCTTTATTCATAGTACTGGGCTCCCTATATGGAGAAGAGAGGCCTTATAGGCCCCCTAAGGCTCCTGGGCCCGCGTGCAACCGCATCCCCTTCACCCTCTATAGTTATGCCCCTAACCTCAGCCTATTTCTCCACTCTAATACCATGAACAAAGGTCCCCATTTTTATTTTTGAGTATCTCCTATCATTAGTTGGTAATGTTGGCTTGCTTTGACGATGTTTATCACTCTTCATGGCTGAGAACTGGTCATTTCAACTGTCACTTCATTAGGATTGAACTGACACGGTGCCAACTAAGATCTTTACTGGTAGAGGACTATACAGTGAGATTTGCCACTAAAGCGAAGGAAGTCCTAGCTGCACGCGTGAACAATTAGGACATATACACATACAGATGGTGGACACAAAGGGGTTAAACATCTTAAAATCATAGCTGTAAATTGAATTCAAACTATTAAAAAGTTGTATGGTAAGGCTAGGGTGGGGGATGGTGAAAAATCCTGGACCACCACCTTAGTATATTTTTCTTTGGTCATCTTTGAGTTCCATTCTTATGTATCATTTAACTAAAAGTCTAATAAGTGCTCCTAATAACCAGCAACTGTGACCATCTGTTATGGTCTCATATTCGAGGAGGTGTATTCCAAAAACATGTGATCTATTTCTTTGCCTGTTCTTTTACATTCCGTGCAAGTCTGCCATAAGAAATGTTGCCATACTTACTAGCAGGTGAAGCTCGTTTCATTGTGTTGTAAAATGTGAAGAGGACGACAGACAGCAGAAGGAAGTGGCCTTTAATTACGTAAAGCGAAGGATACAACCGTACAATACACATTAGATGGTTCAGTGAAGCATTTGGTGCAAGCAAATGCCCTTAACCTTCTCAGTGTGTGACCGGAGAATTGTAATTCCCTTGGAGGAGAAGCCCTTAGAATCTCTACTTTGCCAACAAAAATACTATTACAGTATACTGTTCCTCAGAATGTAACTAAATACTAGACCAGTCTACACAAAAAGGGCCAATTCATGCTTGAAAAAGTGCCTAAACTACATTAGTGGTAAACTCCATGCGCAAGTCTTGCAGACGTAATACACAGTGAATAGAACCCATTGACTTCATCCACATATGCGTATTCTTTCACGTGATGGACCATGTGGAAAAATGCGCGTCATGACCTATTTTGGTGCATATTACACACTGTAATAGTCCATTGAAGGGAATGGTCCACGCAAATACGCAGGAAATTTCAGCAAACTTTTGTGCATGCACAAATAGTGTATCTGCACACACAAAACCCCCAGGAGTAGGTGAAATATGCAGGCAAATACGACTTTCGGTCATGTAAATATGCAGCGTATTTACACGACTGAAACCTGCATACTCCCATGTAAATGAGCCCTGAAGATAATGAATGATTGGCCATGGTATTCGTGTGAACTATTCCACCAGCAATACTAAAGTTTACACTTGGATGATCGGGGAGTCTTCATTTTATTTTCCAGTTAAGGCTCCCTGGAGATACTCACAATGTCAAATGATCAGCCGTAATGGGCTGTACATGCCACAAATGTGTGTATTTTATACATGTATAGGCCAAAAATTCCCAGTGTTACCAATCACGTTTTCAGCATACTGAAGTCTGCCATAAGTCACTATAGCCCTAGTGGTTCTCCCCCCCCCCCCCCCCCTCCCCCTCCTTTGGACGCTGCAAGGCGAAACATGTCGGGGTGGCTATAGAATAGATTTTAATAGGGTTTTGGTGGTGCTGACTTATAAATTTCCACATAGGCATTTAAAAGTTGGCCATCCAGGCCTATGTTTTAGTGTGTATACACAATTACACATATGATGCTAACTAACTGCTGGCCACATCTCATTTGCGACCTCCATTTGCCCCTTTTATTTTTAATATTATTCGATGTTGTCTTTGTCTTTTTGAATAATAAAGTATTTACATTCTATCTTAGGGGATATTACCTAGGGGTATTTTTTGCCTTTGGCAATTAGAATTGTTTGTATTCCTAGGGCAATTTCATAATATATATTGTAAGTCGGCCATTGTGAGCAATCGTTAGTGGTGCAATCTATGGTTACCCAAAATAAGCCATTTCAGGCTACTTTTTTTCTCTTGTGTATGGGCAGGTTTAGCCCAGGCAAATGGTACATTTAAATGATTTGCTGCTAAGTGGCTCTTTAATAGTTTTTCAGGCCATTTTTATTGATGAGCTATCTTCAAGTCATCAGTAATTGATCAGCTATGGTCCATCCTTCAGGTTACCTCTTCCGTTGCCCCCTGTCACTGGCACAACACACAGGGTACGGAGCGGAAGCGGATCGCTCCAACCCCTGTGTAGTGGTGGGTACTGGAAGGGGTGTCCATGAAAATCAATGAGCAACTTGTGGCAAAAATTTGCTACAAACTAACCAATCAGTAGGTGGTAAAATGTTTTGAAAAAAATGTCTTAAGATGCACAACATTGTTGAATCTGGCAAAACTGTAGAGTGCCTGGTATAGTAGACAGGGTTAGTATATCTGCTCCAATGTCTTTAGTCTCAGACTCCTATTCACTTCTATGTAAAAAGGAGCTAGGGTGGCTTTAATGCTTAGTAGCATGTACTACTATTTATCTCCTCAACGTCAAACCTTATAAAGCTGTCCTAGATTGGACAATTAGTGGTTAGGTGCCATATATTGTATCACATTTTATGTCGATGTCTTGTGTAAAACCACTACAAACTTAAAGAAAAAAATATATATATAAATTGACATGTACCAAATAAAACAATTTTCATTTCCCATTTTATGATGAGAAATGATCTTCCAGCAAAGAAGAGTTCAGTTTGACCTCTGCCTTGACATTTTTGATTGATTTTTCTTTTTTTGTAGTTTTTACTTTGTCACCTTCCTGAGTTCAGTGGCTTTGAGTCAATTTCTGTTCAGTGATGGGCAGAGCTCAATCGAGGCAGTTCATCAGAGTTGAAAATGAAAAGTAACATTGACTTTTATGGATGAGTTGTCAGACAGTGGGGGAAATTTAATAACTTTAGACTTTAATCAAAATGCAGAACTGGGAATGACAAAAGAGAAGTAGACTCTGCACAAATAAACAAGGCCTTTCCGGTAGATGGAATATGAAATGTGGAATCATCTACTGTCCCTTTCAATTGATTTCCCAAGTGGTCTTGGCATGAATAGGGTTTTGGAGTGGTTTCAACTTGGCACATCCTGGAGATTGCAGGGGAGCTGTCGAAGCAGCATAGGTAGACCTTTTTTATATATAATTTAAGACTATGCCCAAGACAAAACCTGAAGTAAAGTTCTGCTTTTAATAACCTTTAATGCGGCCCTTTTTTCTATTTCAGTCTATGATTTTTTTTTTTAAGTCGAGAGGGAAAACCAAACTTGTATTTTTCCATCAACGTAGCTATCTGAGTGATTTTAGCGGTATGAGTTTGTAACTTTCATTGGTACTATGTAATACACCATGTAATGTACTGAAAATTTTTTTTAAATGAAGTGGGGGGGGGGGGCAATTTTGTCATCTTTGGGAATTGTCTTTACATCATACACATTGTGACAACTTCATTCTGTGGGTGAGTACAAACTTGAAAATGCCAATTTTAGTTTTTTTTTGGGGGGGGGGGGTTTGGGGGGGGGGTTGCTGTATTGCATTTTTTCTTGGAGATTGGGTGACCAAAAATGTGTAATTCTGGAATTGTTTATTTTTTGGACAATTTTCTCTTTTCGGGAAATAACGTGTTATTTTAATGGATCAGACTCTTATGGACATGGCTATAATGTGTTTTTGTTTTCTTATTTTAAATATGGAAAAAAGAATGGTGTTTGCCCTTTTTTTTAGCTTTTAATATGCTGTGTATTTTAAAATCCATATTTTTTTTATTACCCTAAGTGGACTAGAACTTGTGATTGTTTGATCACTCATCCAGTCTAATGCAATACCATAGTATTGCATTATACTGTATTCTGACAGGCAGTCTATCTAGATGTGCCACAGGCATGCATTGATATACTGCCTGTCAGAATACAGTATTATGCAATACTATGGTGTGCCTTGATAGGCGATCATTCATGGCAGCCCTTGCGGGCTTCTGGAGTACCTGGACTACCATCACAATATAATGGCACCTTGTAATTTTGTGTTCCCTGTTGTCAATCGGAATGTAGTATGTTAACAGCTGCAACAGCGTGAGCGTTTATTCCAGCTGTTGTAGGCAGGTGTCGGCCATCAGACAGCTGGCACCCACCATGTAAGTGGGATTGGCTTCAGATCCCGCTCCATACAAATTCTGCACCTGGAGAGCATAGATGTATGCCTTTTAGGCATAAGGGGTTAAGTTAATTCTCCTGATTTTCTGCTCCAACTACAGGATGAAGCAGCTAAAATGGAATAGAGCTCTCTCTGTATCAGCTAGAGGCACACTAATGCATTTTCAGGCCATGTGCTGTTTGTGTTATTTGCATGGACACCACATGGCCCCATTATAGCCTATGAGGCTATATATGGATGGCTTTTCACGTGGTCCCATAGTCCACGTAAAAGAGCTCATGGTATGTCCTATTCCTATCTGTGTCATGGATGAAAAATAGGGACATGCCAATCACTGGCGTAACTATAGAGGATGCAGGGGATGCGGTTGCACCCGGGCCCAGGACCCTTAGGGGGCCCATAAGGCCCCTCTTCTCCGTATAGGGAGCCCAATACTATGAATAAAGCATTATAGGTGGGGGCCCTGTTACAGGTTTTGCATTGGGGCCCAGAAGCTTCAAGTTACGCCTCTGATGCCAATGCATGCGATTGTGCTGTATCGGTTTATATCAGACCGCACACTGACTGGTGGTATGCTATCCAATGCATATTACATCGAAGTCTCTCAGGCACTACTCGCCATTATTCTAGTGTGCCTACCTAGCCTTATTATATGTAGGCTCACAGAAGCAGTGATTTCAGAGAAGGGGAGGGGGGCTTTTTTTACAACGTTTTCTGTGCAGCTCCATAACATGCTGCCGTTTTCCGCTTCCTGTGGTGTTATGGAACTATCAAATGCAGAGTACCTCGAAAACTTACCATGGCTATTAATTCTCTCTCTGGTTCCACAAATGTATGTTGCGTGGCCTTTTTATGAAGTTTTCAAACTTTGTAAAGTGAACCTACTGAGTTTCATACCAATGGGTTTTCCCATCTTATATGCTTATGAATTATCCAAAGCCAGGGTTCTCAGTAATAGAAAGGGGAACTCTTGACAGCTGCTTGCATTACACAAGTTTTAATTAAGGAAGACTTCCAACCTCCATCAGTAGCTGCCACTTCTGGCAGAGCTTTGGTTTAGGGAAGTTCTGCTCTCCTCCTGATAGGAGGCAAACTATTCCCAACACTCTTCTCCACACATACTCTCTCTGGTGCTGCTGCACAGAAACTAGTATCGCTGGCTCACAGCGGGGTGGCAGGAGGAGATTTCTCTCCTTCCGCTCCCCCGCCCCTCTCTATTGACTTAACATAGCAGCCGTTCAGTATGAACAGCTGCTATTTACACTGAGCAATCAGCTCATCGTCCATTGTTTATGCTGCATGGGCCTTAAAAGTGTGGAGACGCTGTACAGATAACGTACTGTGATATATATTACACACACTCTCACTTCTTGGTTCTCAGCTTTTTTTTGTGTTTTTGATGGTTTCCATAGTTACATGCATAAAAAATGAATTGGCCTTGCTAGATGTGAGCGCAATACATTTATTAACTCACCCACTGACTTGAATAGGTGATACTTGTCCGAGAATCAGACCTGTTTTTTTTTGTTTTTTTTTAGTTGAACTATCCATCTAAATTTAAAAAAAAAAAAAAAAACTTGAAACCCTAACTTCTCTTTACAAGCACAGCTTCACAGTAGCAGATGTAGAGGGATTTAGTAATGCTGCATCGTGTGAGCGATGGACCAGTATTTCTTCACCATGTTCATCAACGCACACGACCACAGCAGGTCGGCCCTCATATTGCTTTCTGCCACTTTTCTAATCAGTCTGTTCAACACTAAAGCTTTCTGCACTTCAGTTGCCAATGTCTGAGACTGGCCTTAAACCCAATGTCCACGGGCGGACTTGATTTGCAGAACCCACGCGGGAGATCCGCAAATCAAGCCGCCCATAGGGATGCATTACCGTCTGCAAAACAGTTAAAAGCATGTGGATGTACTTTTTTTCCCCGACATGCTCCATCTTTCTGCAGATCCCGCAGGGACGGCTTCCATTGAAGTCAATGGAAGCCGTCTGATCCGCAGCACATCCGCAGCTGTCACTGTGGACGTGCCGTGGATCCGTGGGAAAGCAGGAGATTTTTAAAAAAATTAAAAATTCTTAGACCGCTATCACACTCGCCTTAGGCCGCTCATACAAAAGTCACTTTTTGCCGCAATTAGCACAGTGTTTCAAACGCCGTACTAATTGCGGTACAATGAGCGGAATGCGTCTTGCTAGATAAAGGCACCTTATGTGTCAATAGTAAAAAGAAAAAAACTTTGCAGTCGCATGGAAATCGTATTTACATACAAGTGCAATGCAATTTTGCTTTTTGCACCCCAGGAATAAATGCATATATCACCCACAAAATAAAAAAATCGCAACATGTCCTATCCTGAATCCTCGGGTCTGAGAGAAAAATCGCTAATGTAAATAAACATAGTAAATAATGGGTCATTTTCTCATGCACGTTCCATCCATCTTACAATCAGACAGAACTTGCATGAGGCAATTGCTATGTAAATACAGTGTTATGGATACAATCATGCCTGGAAACGTGTGTAAACACACAAATCGGTAAATCTATCCCAGCATCTTCTCTGATCTTTTACCTCTTTTCGAGAACTGGGGAGCTAAACCTGTTATAAACGTAGAGGCCTCCGTTTAATAACTTTCTACAAGGAAATTCTTGATGATAAATGAAGTGTTGATAATTTTTATTCAAGAATGATTTTAATGAAAACCTTTTATATTCTCGGGAAACGTGTCCCAGTAGGATTGTCTTATGAGTTTACATAGACCTGACCTTTGCTCAGCGCACCCCACGCTGTCAAAGCAAGTTGAGCGATTGGCCTTTATTAGCAATGATAGAAGTAAGCAGGGCCAGTTTCCATGGTTACCAGATAAAGGAACTGAATAGATCTACAAGTGGAGGACCTCATGTGGTTGTTTGCTACCACACAATTTAGACATCCCTTCAATTAGCCTTATTACCATTTCTGAAGACTTTATTGTACACCTGGTTGTTCTGGCTTTGTTCAAAATGTCACTTTTCTTGTGGATGGCCTAGCTGCTCATGAGCGCATTGAAAGCTTTTAGTTGCAGGTTGAGAGGTTTTTGGATTTCTCTTGTCAGTAAGTGACTACAAAATGGTGTAGTTAATGAGCATGTCATGTGTTGGCCATAGTTTTTATAATGGGAGATTTTCTTCATATCATAAATGTAATTTTAGGACTTGGTTACCAGATTTCCGTGTGGACTAGTATTAATGGGTCTCTAATGCTACATATGCATTGAAACTCTGAGATGGCCATACAAAATTGCATCAAAACGTTGCTCTATAGAGGGAAGGTTTTCTCGAAAAAGATGGCCGCTATGGTGGAACCTGAAAACCTGTCAGAGGAAATCTGGTCAGGATAGTGGGGTGGCCTTTTGGAGAGGTTTCACTGTGGGTGTGTAAATAATACAAGGTTATTCAAAGTCAGGGCCACCTGGAATATCTTCTGAAAAGAGATACTTGTAAGCAAAAAATGACATCAATTTCTGATGAAATTCTACCTTTTTTAAATCCTCCATCTTCAACAACTGAACAGAAATTCAAAATGTGTCCCAGGCCTTCAAATCAAAAACACCCAGGAAGACAGCCAGTGAGTGCAAGAATGGTCAGAAAACTGATTTTAGAAATTCGGGCTTAAACTGTGAAAACGGCTACCCCAACTGTTGACACCTGGCGATCAGAAACCCTGCTTGGGTGGCAGTTCTGAGTGTCCACATAAAGGCACCAGTAGAGTGGCATTGGAGCATAGTGTGAGTCAAGCAACTGTTGTAAGAATTCGTAACATACTCAAGTGGCCCCCCATACAAACTGCAGTTGCAACAGAAGTTGTGTGAAGATGACACTGGCTGGTGCTTAGGATTCCGATTTGCAGGCACTGCTAGGACAACCTTGGTTTGATTAAGAAGCTTAGATAAACTGGTCGCATCCAGAACAGCTTGCTGGCAGCCGGTGCACTCACACTGGCTGTCCTGGGTGATCTCGATTGAAAGCTTCGGCCACCTCATGTGAACTACTCTTACCGACCATGGGGATTCTGTCCTGGATTGTTAATGGCATCATCTGGTACCTGAAAAGACAGACAATTAGTAATAATAATAATAATAATCTTTATTTGTATAGCGCCAACTTATTCCGCAGCGCTTTCAGGCATGGATAAATGCAAAACAATACAACAATTACAATATAAGGTACATTGGGTTAGACACAGATGGGTTGAGGGTGGTACAGGAGGTGCAGGGGTTGGGGAACATAGGCAATAGGAAATTTTATGTACAGATCATTTATCAGAAGTCAAACAGGGTGGAGCACCATAGGGAGGGGCGAGGGACTAGGTCAGGAGATTTGGTATGCTTCCCTGAAGAGGTGCGTTTTTAAGGCACGTCTGAAATTTCGTGCATCGGGAATTGTCCGGATGCCTTGGGGTAGAGCGTTCCAGAGGATGGGTGCTGCTCTGGTGAAGTCCTGTAGGCGAGCATGAGAGGTTCGTATTACAGGGGTGTTTAGTCTGAGGGTGTTAGCCGATCGGAGTGAGCGGGCTGGGTGGTGTACTGACAGGAGGGAGGTGATGTATGGTGGCGCAGCGCCATGCAGAGCTTTGTGAGTGAGGCAGAGGAGTTTAAATTTAGTTCTGCAGTGGATGGGCAGCCAATGCAGCGACTGGCATAATGCAGAGGCGTCTGAATAACGACTGGATAGAAAAATGAGTCTAGCTGCTGCATTTAGTATGGATTGGAGCGGAGCGAGTCTAGTGCAGGGGAGGCCAATGAGTAGCGAGTTGCAGTAGTCAACGCTAATTAGTGGTTTTCATATGCATGTCTCAACATAACTTTATTGATATTCTATAGGACATCATCCATAATTAGAAAATTGTTGCATTTACTGAAAAAAATGACTGCATCTATCAATTTCTGATGAAATGCTACCCTTAAGTCATGTATTCCATGACACCCGTTCCATTCACGTTTCTTGGGCTGAATCCGAAGATGGTTGACAGGCCACCACCGTAATGCCAAAAACTTTTCCACCACCCACATAAGTGTTCTACAAGGTTTCCTACTTGCTTCTCTCTTCATTCATTCTTTTGAATCACTGTGTATGTACTCTTGTATATTTGCATATGTATTTTCTGTTCACTATGATGTACCCTCAGTATATCTGCTCAGTGCTTCTGAAGCTACTTTAACATGGGAGCTTGCTTTCCTAAATTAATTTCTCAAATGCATATGATTCATTGATAGAGATTCCACATTAGACTGTATTATATTAAATTAGATAATTCAAGATCTCCTTCCTATTTCAGTATTTGAAGAGCCGGAAGATCCCAGCAACAGATCATTTTTCTCAGAGATCATCTCTTCCATTTCGGATGTAAAGTTTAACCATAGTGGTCGGTATATAATGACAAGAGACTACCTTACAGTCAAAGTCTGGGACCTCAACATGGAGAACAGACCAATAGAGACCTACCAGGTAAGAGAATTACTGGAAAATGTTTTCATGAGATGCTGTAAAATGTCTATAGATGTAGCAAAATGTAACCCAACACTGAGAACTAGGTGTAGCAAGTTATCTTTAAATAATTGTCAGCTCCTATGAGCCCCATAAACCAACCTTATGAATTCATAGGAGCTGAAATGCGACTGGGGATGCATTATACTCGCCATTCTCCGTGTTCCTCTGCTGTCAAAGCTGCTGCTACATGCACCCAGTGGATTACATAGGGGCACACCTAAAATGAGTAGACTTGTCTTCTCATTCTACACGTACGTCTCAGTCCACCGGGTGCGTGCAGGGGCAGCTTTGATAGTGGAGAATGCCTAGGAGGGTAAGTTAAAGGTCCCCTCCATAAAAGGCATAAATGCTGCAGAATTTATGTAGGGAATTTCTTTTTGTGGAAATTCCACAGCATTTAGAGTACAAGTCATGTAGAGGAGATTTCAAAAATCTCCTTTAGGCCTGCTGTCCACGGGCGTAGCGTTTTCCCACAGCGGATTTCTGCCGCGGAGAACGCTAAAGTTACTGCGATCAATAATGATGGGTTTATCGTGGAAAATCGTATCATGCGCAAGGTACAATGGGCTGCGCTATCCATAGTTATCCTATGGAAAGCGTTCATTGCGTTGCCCACGTGCAGATTATGGCCACGGATAACGCAATGGAATATCGCCCATGGACAGGAGACCTTGGGCTGCCGTCACATGGGCAAGAAAGTCCCGCACAAATATGAACACCATTTTTTTTTGATGGGGTCATACACATTAGCGATGTTTTCCTGCATGGCACCATGATTGGATGCTATGCAGGAACCAAATTGCGGCATGTCCCATCTTTGTGTGCTCTCGCATCGCAACGCCCATTGTTTTCAATGGGGCCAGCGGCAGCATCGCACCATGTGCTTGGTACATGCATTGCGATGCAAAGTCTCCCATTAAAAACAATGGGAGAAACTCCATGAACCTCCGCCATGGCTGTCAGCCACAGCAGAGGATCGCTACATCCCCGAAGTGATGCAAGGCTGTTTTGACATAAAAACGCCTTGCATCTGTGGGGTATTCACATGGTGGGGGGAGCGCCCTGGAAAGAAGAGCTAAAATCCTCAGCAGGTTCTATAGAAAAACCCCAGCACTATTGGCTGGAATCGGCACACGTGACGGGGCGGAGCTACGCAATGACGCGTAGAAGGGGCGGAGCCAGAACGCCGCTGCTGCCGGACCGAGCCGAAGGGAAAAGACCCTTCTGCGCAAGCGCGTCTAATCAGGAGATTAGACGCTGAAATTAGACGGAGCCATGGAGACGGGGACGCCAGCGCAGGGAAGGTAAGTGAATAACTTCTGTATGGCTCATATTTAATGCACGATGTACATTACAAAGTGCATTAATATGGCCATACAGAAGTGCTTAACCCCACTTGCTTTCGCGAGACAACCCCTTTAACCACATCCTTTATACGAATGCCCCATCTTCTAGAGCCCTGCCAATGAGCTGTCTTGCTGAACACTTTCCTATTTGTCAATGAATAATACATTTTATGGTAAAAGTCCTCTAGCGGGGGGTTCCTGATAGGAGTTTTTCATATCTGCTGACAACCTTTTATAAACTGTGGTACAATATTCAGGCAAAATATATATTTTTCTCTAAAAATAATGAATCCTGCAAAATTTTCAGAACTAGAGTTGAACAAATGCCAACATAACATTTCTAACAAATGCCATTTTTCTGACAAATTATGCAGACTTACATGCAAATTCACTATATTGGCGTGCAGATGTATATGAATTTGGCATGCACTCACTTAAATGACATTTTTATTTTTTCATGGTTTTGCTCCTTGAGGAAAAAGAAAAACTTTGCCACACAGGTCTTAAATAAGCATAGCACACCTGCTTTATAAATTTTGGGTAGGCTTGTAACGATGCAGACCTCCCTTCTAAACTAGCATGTAAATAGACTTCGGTGAAGGAGCCACTGATCTCTAGTGAGGGGAGAGGCTTTTTTTTGATGTTGGATGGACCTGGGGGTTGGACCCACCCAGACCACATGTTGATAAATATTCTATGGATATGGCATTAGTAATAGATCTAGGAAAAAGTCTTTTAATGCAATGTAATCTCACTTTTGCTTTAATTTGATGAAATAGTCCTGAGTCAGACTGAATACTTGGCTTAGAATTCTCTACAAGTTGATAAAGTCCAGTGCACAACCTGTTCTAGCCTTAAGGATCACATTGTGAATTTGTTACACTCATGTGCTGCATAAAACCTAATGGGTACACCCATCTGAGATGGTTATCTACAATATACTATGTCCTAAATGTTTGAGGGTCCACTTTTGGCTCACAACTCCCTGTAAGGGTGGTTTCACACCAGCACTTTGTGTTCCGCTTTCCTATCAAGTGACCTGAGTACGGCAAAGTCGAGAGGTGACTACTCCCTACTAATCCTCCTTGATCTCTCTGCTGCATTTGACACGGTTGACCATGACCTCCTTCTCACTATGCTCCGCTCTATTGGTCTAAAGGACACTGCTCTCTCCTGGTTCTCCTCCTACCTCTGAGTGCTCTGTGTCTATTTGCTGGCACTATCTCCTCTCCACTTCCTCTTGCTGTTGGGGTACCCCAGGGCTCGGTCCTTGATCCCCTTCTCTTCTCTAGCTATACAGCCCCAATTGAACAAACCATTCACAAATTCGGCCTCCAATACTATCTCTATGTTGACGACACCCAACTATACACCTCTTCCCATGAGATCTCTGAACCATTCCTCCAAAATATCACCGACTGTCAGTCCGCTGTCTCTAATACTATGTCTTCCCTTTTTCTCAAACTTAACCTCTCTAAAACTGACCACCTCGTCTTTCTGCCTTCCAACCAACCTCCCCTCAACATCTACATTCCAGTGTCTGGCACTATCATAAGCCCCAGACAGCATGACCGCTCCCTTGGGGTCACACTGGACTCTGACCTTTACCCCCCCACATCCAATATCTGGCCCCCATATGCACATCAGAAATATTTTTTAAATATGGCCGTTCCTCACCACGGACATGCTTTACACCCTCATCCACTCTCGACTACTGCAACTCGTTATTCATCGGCCTCCCTCGCACCAGACTCCTCTCCAATCCATACTAAATGCAGCAGCTAGGCTCATTTTTCTAATCCGCTGTTACTCAGATGCCTCTGCACTATGCCAGTCGCTGCATTGGCTGCTAATCGACTGCAGAACTAAATTTAAACTCCTTAACCTCACCCACAAAGCTCTGCATGGCACCGCACCACCATACATCGCCCTCCTCCTGTTCGTAGACCACCCAGCTCGCTCACTCCGATCTGCTAACGCACTCAAACCAAACACCCCTCTAATACGAACCTCACATGCTCGCCTCCAGGACTTCACCAGAGCAGCACCCATCCTCTGGAACACTCTACCCTAAGGCATCCGGACAAAAAACGCACCTCTTCAGGGAGGCTTACCAAATCCCCTGACCTAGTCCCCCGCCCCACCCTATGGCTCCCCACACCTCCCACCTTGCCTGTCACATACAACCTCTACCCCCGCACCTCCTTACAGCCCCACCCAGTTTGCTTTCTGATAACTGATTTCCACATGAAATCCCCTACTGCCTGTGTTCCCCATGCCTTGTATCCCCCCCCACCCCTTGTGCCTTCTGTACCACCCCCACCCTATTTGTTTCAAGCTGATTGTATCTCACATTGTAATTGTTGTATTGTTTGCACTTCTCCCATGCTTGAAAGCGCTGCAGAATAAGTTGGCGCTATACAAATAAAGATTATTATTACTCCTCCTTTCGGGGAAGGGGGCAGGAAAGTGGAATCCCTGTGGCTGATGGATCTCATTGACTATAATGTCTGTTTAGTTTCCGCTCAGCTGCCCGGCTTTTAGATGAAAAAGCATTTCATGCAGTGCTTTTTCTTCTTGAAATTTGAGCCGGATCCGAGGCAGAACCTCCGTTTGGGGGGTTCCAACAGAATTGTGAAACCACCCCAATTCACTGCTGCAGTTTTGGCTTGCTTATTTTCATTCTCTTCATTCTGGCTTCTGCACACCCATTCTATATCTGTGGGATTACCTACATAATGAATGTCCTACTAATTTGCCAGTTAGAGAAGACATTTTGCTGCTTGTGTGATGTGCTAGTAAAATGATTTGCAATTAAGCTGTCAGCTGTGTTTTTGATCGCTCTAAGCTGTCTCCTGTTTCTATTTCAGGTTCATGATTACCTCCGCAGCAAACTATGTTCACTTTATGAGAATGACTGCATTTTTGACAAATTTGAATGTGTATGGAATGGTTCAGACAGGTAAGTACACAGTCCTGGGCTCTGCATGTTAGGTAACTATATGTAGGTGTACATAAAGGGTGTTCCATAGTAAAAGTCAACACCATCTCCCATGGTTCGAGTAATATCATCTGGGACAGATGGGCATGGTACTTGTTTGTCCGCATTGTCTTTTGTTGACTCTTGGGTAATATTTATGCTCTATTTGATAAAATTATTATTTTAGTTGTATATGTTTAGTTAAAAATTGTTAAATGGCCACTCCAGAGAAAACACATTTTTCCATCCTTGCCCCCCTCACCTGATTGCCTGTGACACTCTGGAGGTCTCCTCTGTATATTGCAGTCACTTCTATGATGAGCATCAGACAAGGTGCTGCACTGCAGATACGATCTTGATGGTGAAAAGTTTTCTTTGCTTTCAGATCGCTCTTTATTCTGTTTCAGCACAGCCTTGGCTATACCATCTGTGCCTGCTTGGATAGTTTAGTTCTCATTACCTTCTCTATTCACCTAAATAAGCTACAGACCATAAGTATACAGTCAGAAAAAATAGCTGGGATCTCCTCTATTATAACTGTGTGACAGAAATTGTGTGATCATCATCGATAACTACCATAGAAACTGACAGGATATTCTGTATGTTTCTCATACACAGAGTTCATGTAACAGCATAAGGCTGCCTGCATATAAGCGGATTTTTGCTGTTGAATCTGTGGTTGGCATCCGCAATGCGGATCCGCAGCAAATACCGTGCATAACATGCTATTGGAAATCAATTTTTTTCCTGCACACAAGTGGAAGTCAACCGCGAATAAAAAAATCACAGCATGCTCCATTTTTGCTCGGATTTCACGCGGACGGCTTCCATTGAAGTGAATAGAAGCCGCGTGACCCGCGGTCCATCCTCAATTAACGGATTCCGCGTCATTGGCGAGGGAAAATGTAAATACATGTCTGGCTCATCACGACCATCTTCAGTACACAAAAAGAGAAAATTCAGGTATGCACGGATGCCGGCTGTGGTTAGTGCCGGAATTCGGCTCTGCCGTGTGCAGGTGGCCTGACGGACTGGGAAACTGACTAGATACTGCACACATAAGCCTAAGGAAATCTGAGCTGGGCAGAGCTTAGATCACATGACCATCTGAGACGGAGGCCAGGTGTTTCAAATGGAAAGGAATAACTTACCAATATAACACTAGACGACTTGTATATGCTGGGGGATAGCTACCTAATGAATTTTTTAAAAATTCACCGGAGTGGCCTTTTAATGATAGTTTGTAGAAGACTATTACAGGTTTTTATTTTTTTATTTTTTTTTTACACCCGACCTACCATAGTAGTTTAGTGGTCAATGATAACCAGCTGAATGTCGTCTTTCATATTGCAACATGAAAGAAAATCTCATTTCTAAATTTCTCATTTTGTATAGCTGTGTGCCTTAATTTGGTATCTGTGTATAATATATAGAATATAGTTTGCCCCATGTAACACAACATTGTCATATTTTGCCTTCCAGTGTCATAATGACTGGCTCGTACAATAACTTCTTCAGAATGTTTGACCGCAACACCAAACGGGATGTCACATTGGAAGCCTCCAGAGAAAACAGCAAGCCTAGAGCAATTCTCAAGCCACGCAAAGTCTGTGTAGGGGGCAAACGCAGAAAAGATGAAATTAGCGTGGACAGCCTGGACTTTAGCAAAAAAATTCTCCACACTGCTTGGCATCCTTCAGAAAACATCATAGCAGTGGCAGCCACAAATAACCTGTATATATTTCAGGACAAGGTTAACTAGAACATTATTACAAATATACTAGGTACCATGTGTTCTAAGGCTTTTTAATATTTTTTTCTTCCCGTTTTCTAATATATATTTTTTTTGTTTACCTTTTACTTCATTTATCAAGTTCTTCCTCTGTTCAGATATAGATGAAATAAACAGACTTCCCAAATCCCTTATTACACCGATTCAGACAGCTGACCTTCAGATATTTTGTTTTTGTTTCTATTGTTTTTTCTTTTTGTTTTTTTTTTTTTGTTTGCAACCTTTCTTGCAGCGGGGTTCAAACATACTCAATGGGAGGGTATTTTTGGCCTCTCTTGCAGCATGAATGGTATAAGCAAGAAACTTTGGAGAAAACGTTGGGCGTATATAATTCTTTTTAATTGATGATTCAATTTTTAATAAAAGATGATCATTACAAATACTGGTTTGTCCTTATTTCTCAGTATTGAGTAAGGTGCTTCAGATTGGTTGGATGAGAATGGTTCCATACAGACAGTAATTAAGGCCATGCTATATAGTACTCCTCATGGCTAATCGTTGTTTAAAGTGGTTGTCTCAACAGGACTTGCCCCACTGGTCAGGCTTCCTTAGGCCTTATTTACACATTGAATCCAATGCTTTTTTTCTGATGGCCGGCGTATTAACGGCCTTGGGCTGCTATTACACAAGTACTATAAACGCTCATGAAAGAACGTCAATTGGAGGTTAGAAAACCGGGGCTAGTGGTAGCTGCCAGCACTTGTAACAGTAAGGCTAGGTTTCCATGGGACAGAAATCCCGCAGAAATCTCTCGGTTTGGCCGCACCAAAAAACCGCAAGATTTCTGTGGGTAAGCGCTGCTTCGAAAACCACGACAGTCGGCCACGGGTTTTGGAGCGGTACGGCCGCCAACATTCCGTTGCGGCTTTCTCTCCCTATAGAGAGGAGACAGGTGGAAAAAAAAAAGAATTGACATGCTGCGGCTGTCAATTTTGGGCCGCAGTCTAAGCGTTGCAGCGACGGATTGGCCACCACGTGTGGACGCGTTTCTTGCAAAATATCGTCCACATGGCTGGCTAATCCCGGGATTGGGAGCCGTGGGCGGATTTGCTGCACAGAAATTCTGCATTGAATTTCCACGGCAAATTCGTCCTATGTGAACCCAGTCAACTAGCAGCCTTAACCCTCAGCAACTGGCCTTTACTAACTGGGGAAATCGTCATAGGGCTGCTCGTTTTCTTATCTATGTGCAGTGCTCTACATACTGACGTGGTTAGAGAGCAGGAGAGTTTGAGTTGAGATATCTGACGTTCATGTGCCTAAAGCTAGTTTCCCATGGTTGAGGATTTCGCAAAATTTTTGAACATTGTGAGACTCTCTCAAAACTTGCGCAAATATGAAGCCCATTCTTTTGACTGGAGTCCTACACACAAACGGATTTCCCTCAGTGCTATACAGCAAAGGAAAAAATGGTAGCATGTTCTACTTTTTTGCGTTCCTCTGAATGCATCGCCCATTGATTTCAATCGCATGACATGCGAGTGCAATGCAAGGTTTTTCATTGAAATCAATACGAAACACTTTCAATGCTCGATTGCGTGTAGAACTCACGCAAGATGATCCAAATTTCACAAAAGGTATGCAAGGCGATTTTTGTCTGAAAATCACCTCGCATCCACGGGTAAAACGTAGTTTGATGAGCGTGATATCGAGCCAAGCTTCTCAGCCAGTTATCACACTCGCCCGTGTGTACGTAGCCTAAGCGGCATAGGGATAGAACTAGAGATGAGCGAGCCTGCTCGGATCACTAAGCAGTTACTCGAGAAGAGCGATCCTCGCTCGAGTAACTGCCTTACCGAGTAGGCTCGCTCATCTCTTGATAGAACTGTTTTGATGGACAACTTCTTGAAAGTGAAACATTTTTTTTTCGGTTAGAAACGCAGCCAAAGGGGCCTGCTATCTCCTATAGAGCCGGATGCAAATCATTTAGGAAAAACCATGTTAAATATTAGATTTATGGTTATTTAATGCAAGTGGATTCAATACCAAAAACAATTGCCAAGCCTACTGTACACTTAATCGTTACGCCAACTTGTATGATCTCATTGGTATTAAGGGGGTGACCAGACTCAAGATTTGCACTAGGACCCTGAGGCTTCAAGCCAGTTTTTAATATGCAGTTCTCAAAAAAAAAAAAAAGTTAAATAGTGATGGCTTTTACAAACTATAATGAAATATAAATGACACAAAGGTCGTTATTAACAATAGCAAAAAAGTAGCACCACGCTGCTAGGGCCCAAAGTAGCACTGGTACATGGTAGTGCAATACATAAAATTTTATTTCTGATGCTACACGTTTCGGCACTATACAAAACATGCCTTTTTCAAGCATAGAAAGTATATGCTTGAAAAAGGCACGCTTTGTATAGTGCCGCAACGCGTAGCATCAGAAATAAAATTTTATGCATTGCACTACCATGTACCAGTGCTACTTTGGACCCCATCAGCGCGGTGCCACGTTTTTGCTATTAATCCATTCAGTGAGCACCTGGTTCCAGATTGGTTCTCATCGGCTCCAGACGTCTCTCCAGTAAACTGGATTGGGAACAAAAATACCTTTTACACGCCATCCAGGATGAAAGGTGGTGGTGTGATATCCATCATCAGGGTTAACCCAGCGAGCGCTGGGTGAGGAATATTCTCACGGCTTTTATGCCTCTATTCTTTAACTCGCAAGGCGTAATCCTCACATAATTTGTCTCTGACAAAGGTTATGTCAGGCATGCTCTAACATCATCTGAAGGGTTACCCTCTGAATATTTATGTACCTAGGGGTTGTTTTATCTTGGTTCCAAGATATCAGAAATATTAGGTTTCACGTGGCGGAAATCTGGCTGTGGGCATTAGCCCTAAGACAGGCTTACTCTCAACTCTCCGGTCTATTGGAAATTGTGTCCTTTTCTGCACAATGGTTTTTGTATTCCAGAACAGAGGGACCTGGAAAATGTGATTTTTATTTTTCGCAATTTGCAAAAAGCACCCTAAAGCAAACTACACCTAAACTAATAATGTCCCCCTCCATGCAAATATATCCAGCTGTGAAAGCCCAGCATCTACAGTGGTGCTTGAACGTTTTTGAATCCTTCAAAATGTTCCATATTTCTGCTTCTGTTTAACCTAATACTACTAAAAGGAAAATGTCAGTACATCTGTCCATGAGCTGAACCTCAAGAGAACGTGGGTTATGCCACAAGACAATGACCCAAAGCACACAAGTCATTCCACAAAAGAATGGATAAAGAAGAATGACTTGGCCATAAGAATGGATAAAGAAGAATGACTTGGCCATTCCAAAGCTTTAATTTTAAAGCCTTGACCTTAATCCTATAGAAATGCCGTGGGCTGACCTGAAGTAAGCTGTTGGTGGTTTTCTCCCATGAACAGAGTTGTAGCTGTTTTTTGTACAAGCAATAGGCTAAAATTCATCGAAGACGAAGTGCTGGACTAATCAACAATTACCGGAAACGTCTCTTGCTGAACCAGGGGCGTCATATCAGATACTAAAAGCAATGGTTCACATACTTCTGCCACTCAGACGTGTGATATTGGGTCATTTTCCTCAATAAATAAATGATCCAAGTCTAATATTGCTGACTCATTTATTTGATTTGGTCCTCTATCTACATTTAGGACTTGTATGAAAAATGGGATGAAGTTTTAGGTCAAATATAAGCAGAAATCTAAAAAAAATTCTGAAAGCTTCACAAATTTTCAAGCCCCACTGCAGTCCAATTTGTCATTCTCGCCATCATTCTTGACTGGTTAACATTAATAGAAATCAGCCAAGAGCCAATATAGTTGACTAATTCTTTTCATCTTGATTTATGATTGATCTTGAAAGCCCCTGTAATACTTCCTGAGCCATAACGAGATGACTCTTCTTTCTAGGCTCGGCTACTACTTACCTGCAAAAATGTATATTTAGAATCCCTCGTAAAACACTATTTAATTTGTTATGCGAGAAATATGAGGATCATCTGGGATGGGAAGAAATGCTAAGAGAAATACATGAATGTATAAATAAGCGCTCCGTGTATCCTTTTGTTCAGGAGGGTTTATTGTTGAGCCGCTTGTACTACAGATAAAAACAAACTGGTCAATAAATAGAATTTATTGCCACTTTGATGAAATTGTATTCACAGATCCGTACAAGAATTCTTGTTAGAGGAGCTGGCACCCCTTCTACTTCTCCAAGAAGGCAGACTGCTGTGCGCACAATTTATGGCCTGAATATCCTACATCTTGTATGTTCTACAAAGCCATAAACCAGGAACAATACTTGGTGAGATGCTAAAGCAGTCGGGACACAATATACCTGTACAATTCTAGCGCATTTGCTGTCCATAAATACGCTTTTATGCCTCTTATATGGGATTTTGGAAAAAACAAGACACTGATACAAGATCTATCAATGTCACTGGGAAGTGTTATACAGAAATGAACAGATATGAGCAAAGTCTACACCATCTTCTTGAACACTTTGCACACGCTGGAGATAAAGGTGTCTGATTCAACAGACCGGTCTAAACCAGGTAGATGTTCTGCACAAGCCTTGATTTGTCATGTAAGACAAACGTCTGTTCATAAATGTCTCGCAGGTCCAACCTATATAATGCACCAACTTCTTGGTTGATAAATATGGACACAGCCACATGCACTAGTCTTTTGAGAACTCTCCTAGGGTAAATCTGGAGGCAATCGCCTGTGACAGTCTTTTGAGGACTCTTATGTTCATTGCTACTGTAAAAAGCCAGATGTTACATTGTAGTGACTTACAAAAAAAATCAGTTCTGTAGTTTTCTTATGCGAGCAAAAATGAACAATTTTAGGTTTCCTGCAAAGTCACCTTAAATTGTACATTAAAGTTATCCTTTGAAGCAGCTCACTGCAGAATTTGTCAGTTGCATATGATCTAGGAATTACTGCTTGCCCACCAAATTTAAAGGGGTTTTCCATGAAACTCCTGTTGATGACCTACCCACACTGCCCCGACCGATCAGGCACTTGCGGTCAGCGCAGCAATACACAGGTTGGAACAGGTGGTGCTGCCTCTGACCCCTGCTGTAGTCACTGGCACTTGTAACTGCAGGTGCCGTTCACATTGATTTTTTTAATGAGACCCCAGCCTGCAGTTATCAGCGCGGACCACTACACTGGGGTTGGAGCAGCAGTTTTCTCTCTGACCTCTGTGTATTGTGCTGCTGACAGCAAATGCCTGATCAGCTAATCGACCTGAGCCGTGAGCAGCAGGCCCCAGGCAGTTGACAATTGCCCTATCCTCAGCATAGCTCATAAATTGTATTTTCATGGAAAACGCCTTTTTAAATATACTTTTCTACTGTTTTATGTCACTTCTCTTATCCACCTCTGCAGGGGTATATCAAGGAATCTTAGGGTCCATTACTAAAGCTTGAAAAAGGGCCCTGATCCAGCATGTCCACTATGTCAAACTACTAACGACCACTTGTCCATTAGTATGTATGTATATGTGAGTGAGTCTCATAGCTCCGCCCACTGGCTATGACATGACAAGGCTCCGTCCCTTGCTACATAGCCCTGTCCCCTGATGATAACATAGTAGGTCCTAACACACTGAGAATACATCTAAGCCGTTATTATGTCAGACACAACTCAGCGGTCCTGACAGAAGGCACCGACCTACTGCCACCACAGAGCTCTGGTAGGCTGAAGGACCTGTGGTGATATCACTGCTGTGGGAGGAGCCATTCTGAAGTTTGGTGATACTGGATAAGCCAACAGAAAGTACCAGTACCTGTAATTACATCACTGTTATGTGATCACATGATCAGGGGCTGATCCCTGCATCCAGGAGATGTGTGTTCAGACAGCATATATGTAGTTGAGCTGTGAGTGGCTGTTTGTCTAATGTGCTGTGCGTGTAATGTGTATAATCAGCATGGATGTATGTCATGTAGCAGAGCTGTGTTTATGATGCACATGTCATGTAGCAAAGCTGAGTTTGCAACATGTACTGTGGCACAGCTGCCTATGTCATGAATCGGAGCATTGTCTGTCAGGTGCATGGCATGTAGTACAGCTATGTATGTGTCACATGCCCATGTACCACAGCTGCGTGTGTGATGTGTATGTAGTAAAGCTGTGAGGCGCATTGCGCTACCAGAAACACTGGTACTATAATTTCCTAATAATTACTAGTAGTAGTATTAAAGTGATCCTCTGGGCCTGCACAAACATAGTTGGCCACAACAGCTTCTCTGACTACCTGATGCACACTGTGTACTAGTTTGTTTCATTAGTCTAACACACTAGCCCTGCTTTGATTGACCAGCGCTCTCCACATGAGTCCTGCCAATCGGTCGGTCATAGCAGCATGTAATGTCTTAGACTACTAATGCATACTATGTACCGTGTGCGTCAAGTTGTCAGAGAAGCGATGTGGCCATCTTGGTTAAAGCAACCCACTGGACTGGACAAACAAAGTTCAAGGGATGAGCCGTCCCCATATTTTTTTTCTCCTTAGGCCTCCTGCACACTGCAGAGGTAGATTCCGCATGCGGAATCCGGCCCTGGGAGCAGCGGTGTCCACACGTACCCGGTTACTCTTGTTTTCATCTGTACTGCGGATGGTCCACACGGCTGTCGGACATGCGAAGTACAGATTTTTTTATTTTATTTTTTAAACCGCTTTTACCGTATCGTCACCTAGCGATGACACAGAATCTGCGATCTTTCCACAATGTTATTGTAGAAGGGTCACGGATTCCGCACAAAAATGAGGCATGCTGCGAATTTTCCTCCACTTGTGGAAACTGCAATTGGTTTCCGCAAGTGTGCAGGAAGAATTGATTTCCCATAGCATGCTATTGGCGGTAATTGCTGTGGGTCCGCCGAGGCCCACCATGGATTCCGTAGCAAATATCCGCCTGTGGACAAAGGCTTAAGTGATCTGCATTAAAGCAATCTGCCTGTTTCAGGACAAAATTCTGTTCTAAGACGGGAGAGGGTGGGAGATATGTTTACCTGCAGTTGTTCTCCTCTACGGTCCTTCTGATCCACGATTTCAGGGTCTCATTTTTAGCCATCCAAGACTGCATGAACAATCTTCAGACCACCTATTCCTCCACAGTGCATTGGTAGTGTTAGCCTACCAATACATTATACCTGCCCTCTGATTGGCCACAGTTGCTCATATGATCGCACCGACTAATCAGAGCAGTGCATTAGATAGAACATTTCTGCAGCTATCTTGGACAGCTGAAAATGGGGCTTAGAACCAGCAGAGTAGAACAACTGCTGGTAATATACCCCCCACCCCCTCTAGCAGTATACTACTAGCCCTGAAGTTCTGTTTTTGTAGTATCTTACTGCAAAATACTAAACTATGGAAATGGGCCTTGTATATTTTGGTTATGTTTATGCTGACACTGAATTGAAAATAGTGCGCATCCGGACATAAAATAACATTTCCTAGGACTGAATTTTATTATCTATGTCATGTATCACAGAAAGGGAAATATAAAAACAGACAATCACTGAAAACAGCCATATACTTACTGACACAGGAGGGTAAACATGTGCACCAACCTCAGCATGCAGGCAGCAATACTACCAAATGAGGGAGCCAATTACACCTGTGGAGGACACCGATGAGACAGCTACTCACACAGCCTCCTATATAGAGGGGAGTGGCTGCTTGGTGTATACTCCTGCAGAGAGTAGATACAAAGTGCCAGACCTTCTGATACATGTAGTGCACCATGCAGACAAGCAACCTATTAATAACGCCATAATAGTTCAGGGGGCTGCCCTGCACCTCAGTAAGTGAACCATATTGGTACTGCCACCCTGGGCTCCCCGGCGTTTAAAAGCCGCACTGCATGGGAATAATACGTAATAAATGCGTGGTATTAGTTGGATTTTGGCCAAAATACTTGAGCTCACAAGCCAATCGTCAAGGCTCCTCGCGTTTTGCGAGTCCCTACACTACTATAAATGTATCATAGAAAAGGAAATCAAAAAACAAACAATCACTGAAAATGGCCATATACTTACTGACACAGGAGGGCAAATATGTGCACCAACCTCAGCATGCAGGCAGCCATACTACCAAATGAGGGAGCCAATTACACCTGTGGAGGACACCATGTCTATGTCACGCCCTAAGTGCTTAGAACCTCCATTGGTCTTCTCCACCAAACCCAGATCTCCGCAGAGTACAGGTGGCAAACTTCATGATACAGTTACAGAATACTTGCCACCAGTTTTAAGATTCCAAACTGTATCCCTGTAATGCAGACGGAACCTTTCTGGTTGAGGTTTCTTCACACATGGGTCTATATGGAAGCTCTATACACAAAAGTGACATGACTGTTTAATACAGACTATATGCAAAGTTGTTTTTTTTTTTTTGTTACGCATATTAGCCATTGGTTGCAAAAGTGGACATTACCTTTATATCACTTGGCTTCCATGACTTTCCTTCCACCTAAATCTTAAAGGTTAACCTACTGGACATTCTAAACCGCATTTATGGTAATTGTAAAAGCACTTAGGCTGGACTGAGCTCAGTCTAGGAAAGCGCAGCTGATATATCCTACATGGGTAGGGATGAATTCTGTTCCATAAAGATGGCAATTGTCTTTGAGATCAGCTGTCAATCTTGTAAAATAAGGACGCTCAAAGCCAAGGTTTCAGAGCTTAAGATAACTCCTTACATTAGTCATCTAGAAATCAATAACGAGCACTGACATAAAGATGTCAGATGCTTCTAAGGCTTCAACTTTGTTAGGAAAGAAACATAGATTTGAGTCTTTGTTCTTTACTCCACAGACACTAAATACAAATCAGCCTGGAGCATTTAGAATCCAAGTTCTTTCTGTTCATTATAAACTAGTATTGCATTGTTTTTCCTTGTGTGGAAGTAGGGAGATAAAACTCACCCAGAGAGTTCTTGTTCAGAAGAAATGAGGCCATTCCCCATGGACAAAGAGTTTTTCCTGCTATGATGCAGGGTGACATTCCATTTCACATAAGTATAGGCAAAACACATGATCTGAGCTCCTCTAGATGAAGTGTACTTGTTAAAAGGTTTGTACAGAGTTAGGCTAGTTTCACATGTGTGATCGCGATTTTGTTTTGAGAAAATCGTGGCAAAAGCGCGTCTTTGATTTTTGAGCGTCAGCGATGCTTCAAAAAAAAAAATTGTATTGCTGACGCCCGTTTTGCTGTCATCTGTTTACAGCGGAAGCCTTCATTTACACACTAATAAGCTCTGAAGTAGCTAATTAGCTACTTAAGAGCTTATGCAAAGTTAACGCTCAAAACTGTCACTCAAACTGCCGTTTGAGCAATCATCTTGCCGTGTAAAGGCACACAACGAATATCGCACAAAAGATCGCTTTTTAGCTACTTTTGAGTGAGAATCGTTGTGTTTAAATGGGCCTTTACTATCCACAGTAGAGTCCATCGCTAAGGTAATTACTAGAGTTGAGCGAACGTACTCTGGCGAGCTTGATGCTCATTCGAGCATTAGCATACTCCATGGTGCTCGTTACTAGAATAAGCATCAAATCGCGTTCGACCCCGCCCTAGCTTTTGGCTCCTCCCCGCTGTGACGTGCCTGTTTTGGCCCCTCCCCGCCACGACGCAGTTCGCGTCATTTGAAAATGTTGTGGTCTGGCGGGAAGGGGAAGAAGGGGAAGGGGAAAGGGAAGGAGAAAGAGAGAGAGAGACGAACCAAGAAAAAAACAAAACAAAAACTCGGCACCCTGCATTCCACATACAAAAATGCTCGAGTCTCCCATTGTAGTCAATGGGGTTCATTACTCGAGTAGAGCTCTCGAAAGTTACGAAAAGCTCGACTCGAATAACACGGACCCGAGCATTTGGGTGCTCGCTCATGTCTAGTGATTACCAACAATTAAATATAAAAAGATTCACCCCCAACATTTTTCATGGTGATCCAGCTTCATCGGGTGATACGTTCAAACCGGAATTGCAGCTCCGCTCCATTGAAGTGAATCCAGCTAAATTGCAATACCACATAGGACCTCTAGATAGGTTTAGATTTTTCTAATCTTAGACCATTCTTTTAAGGCTATGTGTGCACTAGCAATAATTGCAAATTGTGCCCAAGAGGCTCGAGCAAAGCTTGCATTGGACAGCACATGGACGCAGCGCATTCACATGCATTGGCATGTCCTATTTCTTGTCCATGAAAGCAGTAAGAATAGGACATGTCAGATGTTTTTTCATGCTCATGGGCTGTCCGTGGAGTTACAATATAGGCTCGTGTGTATCTAGTTACTGCAAGCCTGAAAAGTGTAAATGGGGCTGTGCACAAGAAAGTTTCAGCAGAAGCTAGTCCCATTTCAAATTAACTTTAGAGCTAGGGATGAGCGAACGTACTCGATTCGGGTGTTTTTGCACTCGAGCACCGCTTTTTCTGAGTAACTGACTACTCGGATGAAAAGATTCGGGGGGCGCCGGGGGTGAGCGGGAGGTTGCAGAGGGGAGTGGGGGGGGGGGGGAGAAAGAGAGCTCCCCCCTGTTCCCCACTGCTACCCTCCGCTCCACCACGCCGCCCCCCTGAATCTTTTCGTCCGAGTAGTCAGTTACTCAGAAAAAGCAGTGCTCGAGTGCAAAAACACCCGAACCGAGTACGCTCGCTCATCTCTATTTAGAGCCAATAACTTGCCACTGAGGTCTATTTCTTACGTGTGATTGACAAATAACCTTTAAAATAGACCTTATTGGTCTGTCCTGTGTGCTGTGGTTACAAAACGATGTAATTAAAAGTGCATGTGCACAGGCTGAACGTATGGGGGGATAGGACCTCAGAATCATTTCCTATCATGGACCCAAGGAACCCTAGTCTGACACTAACCATCAATGTACCCCCATCTGATTTGTAGCAACCTTGTGATGCCCTCAAGCCAATGTATGAACCCCAGAAACCATTCAAGGCTCCAATCTGGCCAAGCCAAAAAGGGGGTTTCTATACCTAATTAATAAGCTTACTCAGTTCTGGCTTAGCAGGTTACATCTAATGACTTGGTCCTCTTGGCAGCTTTCCCAGGCCTCCACTAGCCCACAGTGACGACTTTCTGGACTTAGTAATTGTGCCCCAGTGTGTCTTCACACAGCATGAAATTGCTGCAGACTTTCCACAATAAATAAGCTGTAGATTTGCAGTGGCCAAATCCACACCTAAATATTGCAGATTTGGTCACGTTTTTAATTGCGCATTTGCTGTGGGATTTAACCCTTGTATTTCAAGGGTTCAATTCCGCAGCATAAATAGACAAACTGGAGATTTAGAATTCACAGCATTTTGCAAAAACACTGGATTTATTGCAGAAAATAATAAGCCATTTCTGTTAGCTGTTTACAGCATGATAGTATGTCCAAGTAATTTGCGAAAATTGCAAGAACCTTCCTGTCCTCATGGGCCAGTATATCTGCAGAACACCTAGTGGATTCTATGTTACAATGAAAATGGTCAAAAGAGAGTCCAACGGCGATACTAGATGGGTTATCGTTAATAAAGAGGCCATGCAGTGTAGGGTGTGTGTATGGGGATCATATAGCAGTGGGGTACCACCAGGATATGGAGGTCTAATTCTTTTTAAGCTCTTTATTAAAGGGGTTGTCCAGTTGTAAATTATTGATGGCTTATCTTACCCCTGCTTATCAGCTATACACTGGGCTGCTGCAGAGCAGATTACTACAGAAAGCAGATAGCTCCGTTCCCAGTGCAGTGGCCTGATTTGATATTGCAGTTCAAGTTCCCATTAATTCCAATGGGAAATTGACCTGCAATACTAAGCCAGGTCACTGCAGTATGAACAGAACTGTGTTCTTTCAACAGAAATCAGCTCATTGATTGAGTGCAGCAGCCTAATGATCAGCAGATCTGTGGGGGGTCTTGAGCAGTGGACCCCCACCAGATTGCAATTGATTGCCTATCCTGAGGATAAGCTGTCAATATTTTACAACTAGGCAGCCTTTTTAATGACTTTAAGGCTGGGTTCACACGGGGCGGAATTGCCGCGGAATTTCTGTGCAGAAATTCGTTCGTTTGTTATCTCGTTTATTGTTGCGTATTATGTGCGGTTTTTCTGCACGGAATTTCCACAGGTTATGAAATCCACAGCGCTTTTACAGTATTTCCAGTGTTTGCTACTTACATTGTGGCCTATGGACACAAAAACGCTGCAGCAACGTCAAAAGAACTGACATGCTGCATTTTCAAAAACCGCAACACAACAAAATTTCCGCACTGCGGCAGAGCGGAAAAATTCTGTACTGTGAGAACAGCTTTTTGCCAAAACACATTGACTTTGGCTGGCACTGCAAGTGCAGCGGTTTTTCGTCCTGCGGATCTGCAACGGCAAAACGCAGCAAATCTGTGGCAATTCCACCCCGTGTGAACCCAGTCTAAGGGTAAAGTAATGCACCTAGGCCACAGTGGTTGTATTACTACATCTACATTAAATGGAATAAAACTTGGGGCCAATGAAACAAGAGGAGGGCTTGGGTATTCTGGCTACAAGGTAAGCGGCAATATTCAATGTCAGGCAAAGAGCAAATCAAAATGCAGGGTGTATAAAGAGAGGGATGAAAACCTGTAATCCCAAATAATATTACACCTCTATAAATCTTAGTTATGTGTAATGAGGTAATAGTCACCATATTGCCTAAAAAATCACCATCTAATAAGCTGAAATATTGCATTGACAGATATATGGGTGAATGAAGAGCCGCTATGTAACCATCTACGGACTGTTAACCATAACGGACTGTTTGAAATAATCCTTTTTCAGATTACTACTTTTCACATTTTTCCTGCTTGCTTCAACTTTTACATGGGGCAATAAATTTTGCTTGTTCTCCGAATGAGGTACTTGCCAGATGTAGGCCGGCAGGTGCTGGTTTGATGGAGCAATTAATCTTACTGGGTAAAACGAGACCTTTAACCCTTCCACGGTCCTTGCACGGACAGACAGAGCTAGAAATCAACTCACAAATCCGATTGTCCAAAACAGCTTGTTGAAAAGCATCAGAACGTGGCAATCTCTTGGGACGTACAAAACTGACAAGAAAATCTTATGATTTGAAGGCTTCAGCCTGAAGGACAATTACCAGGCTGCACACACAGGGGATCTACACAAAGACTGGAATTGTAGGTCACTGGGAACGCTCAGTACAATATTAGCAATTGGGGGAACACAGCAAAGTTTAGCCGAGAATCGAAAGAAATATAAAGTAGTCCTAAATCAAAGTCTTTCTTCATGTACAATGGTCAGCACAGCAGCCATTTCTAATTTTTCTGTGTTCCCGTATTATTTGGCATTTTTTGGTGTATGGAGAAGATTTCTCTTTTTATGCAGGGTAACATGTTGGACAAATTGATATTTAGCGGTGTATCCTAGGATATAGAGCCTTTACTCAATGCTACTGGCGTTTGTAAAGTGTGACCTATCAGACCTTATCATGACAAATCATCATCTCACCAGCTTCATTCATTACCATCTAAAAACTTTAAAATTGTGTAATACAATATAGCGTTGGCAGAGCCATATACAGATGTAGCAAAAAGAGCTTTTTCATACTACATTACAATTATTTTTTTGGCATGTGCTACAACATGGTGATGTTACCTGTGTATTACAGAGTCGAATCACATTATTATGACCACTAGCTGGTATCTAGTGACTCCATAAGAGAATAGATTGTCTCAGGTATCTGGAGCCATGCTGACTGCAGTGCATCCCACAGTTGCTGGAGGGTATGTGGGGAGCAAACATGATGATCAAGGTGGTCCACAGAATTAGGGAATTAGGGGGGCAGGGAAGTACTTGGAAGCGTTGGTCATGCTCTTCCAACCACTGATATTTCTAGCCATGTGACATGTACATTGTCTTGCTGGAGGATATCATCTGCCACAGGGAAGACAAACAGCATGTATGGGTGTGCGTGATCTGCAAGGATGGATTCACAACCAAATTGGTTCAGAGTGCCTTCCACATGGATGAGTGGGAACAGAAAATGCCACAAAAAATTCCCCCAACCACAACACTGCCGCCACCAGTTTGTGTTCTTCCAGCATTTGTTCGTTCATATTTTGCGCCTTACACGCCAATGTCCATCTGTTCAATGAAGCAGAAAATGGGACTCATCAGAGAAGACAACCCTTTGGTAGTCAGCGGTGGTACAATTCTGGTACTGCTGTGCAAATTGAAGACTTTTCTTCTGATGCCCCTTTGTTATCATAGGTGCAGTAACCATTCGGCCACTTTGGAGCCCCATGTGTGGTAGAGTTCGCTGATCTGTTCTTTTAGACCCACGTCTGGTAGCCCCTCTGGTTCATTTTCATGGTGAGCTGCTCTACTGTAGCATATCGGTCGGCCCTCATGCATTTTTGTAGCTGACACTCACCTCTCACATCAATGGCACATGCAATCTTCATGTTGGTTATTGTACCATTTGCCCCCTCACGATACACTTTCACTACAGCAGGACGCGGACAGTCCACAAACTGCGCTGTTTGAAAAATAATGCCACCCTTGGCCCAAAAGCCAAGAATCTTCCCTTTTTGCAATTCTAATAAGTGTCCCCTTTTACCCATGACAACAACGAGTGATATGTAAGCAGACAGCCTAATCACACACCTTATATGCCCACCAAGCCAGACCATCACACGTCACTTCCTTCATGGCTGACGTCAAAAGTAGGAGGCGGTCATAATAATGGGACTTGATTGTGTATATCTAGCTATGCTCCAATGGCCAAATCCTGAATAACTGGCTTGCGTGCACTTACTATTAGTTTAGTCAAATTACTTAACAGTTAGTTGATATTATGAGGTAATCTTCATGTTATTCAATTAAAAAGATATTTGTGACCATTAATTGTCATTTTTAAATGTACATTTTTAAAGGTCACTTGGTAAATGATTACTGCTGAGGAAATGAATACCCTGATCTAATGGATGTACTCACCTACCCTACCTTAAATGAAAGAAAGGACTGTTAATAAGTAGAAACTAGGATTGTTGGCTTGTTAACAGCATAAAAAGTAGATAAAAAGAAACAGATAAAGCAAATACTATGGAAGCTATTGGCATAAAATACTTCCACACCATTTGCTACAGGTTCTGCACTTCATTACCATATGAATGGGTTAAAGCAAGCAATGAAGCATCAAAATCAATATTTAATTATTATCTAAAATATGCGTAGTCATTGCTCTAATAGCATCTGCTATAATGTAGAACATACCACAAATGCAGGTCACCACTTAGAATAATAATCCCTGTCACTTGCAATGACCCTGTTTTATTGGCGATCTTTAAAACCGCTGCTATGAGTGCCTCAGATGTGATGATGTTCCGTGCCGCATGATCGGCCAGAGTATTGACGGTCATCTATAAGCCGTCCCATATCCTGCAGTGTATTCCAATAGTATGATGCCCCATTTATTGCCAAACACACATATTAACTGACTGCAATTTGGCTTCTTGTTAATGGCATTTAATTTATGGTACATAATGCTGTTGTGATTCCCGAAAGAATAACCCTATTCCTTGTATTGGCCGCACGGTTTTGCTGGTACGGTAATATAATTTTATTGGTACGAGTTTACTAATATCTTCAAGTGATTTTTTTTTTCTAGGCGCACATGAAAAGAGTGTATGATTAAGGATTAAATGCATGTTATATACTCTTCTACCCAGATTAAGAGGTACAGCACCATCAAGAATAAAAAGGCAAATTAAAAACACTCTAATAACAGTAATTATAATAATTACTATAGTTAAATATATAGCAAAGCACATTTTGCAGCACTTTTGAGTCAAGGGAAACCATAAGCCTACAAAATGACAAAAACATAGCTAACAATGCAATAAATGAGGCAGAGCACTCTGTCCATAAGTACCTACAATATAATGGGAGGGGTGACACAATAGGGGCCACGTGCTGATTGTGTACAGCCAAGTCACCACAGTGCATGTACAATGTGAAATTATTCATAATGCTATATGGAAGGCAGGGGTTCACCGGTAAGGTTTTGTTTATGCGCTCGCTCACATGTAGAAATAAATGCATGCTACCTTGATAGACACAAGCATTGTCCTCATTATAAAATAAATTATGTCCCTAAACTGGAAAAGACTTAATAATCCTGTCTAATGGTTAAAGGACCCATCTGGGGAATTTTAGTTTTTTCATTCATTATGTAGCTAGCCCCCCAGTATATAAGGGTTGGCTAATATTACTTCTGTTAGTTATTTCTTTCTGTCTGAAGCTGCTGGAGTCCTTGTTATCAGATGGTCATGTGATCTCAATTCTGACCACTCGGATCTACTTGGGTTTATGTATTGTCAAACTAGTCAGTTTCTCAGTCAACATAACATCTGTGTGAGGTTATTACAGGGATCTTAACATAGAAACTGTAACTCCTATCACAGTTGGGCTACTCTAAAACATGCTGTCAGCAAAAAGCTGCAATTTCGAGGCATGAAATCATATAGATACTGGAGGAATCAGCTGGGTGACTGCTGTAAATTGTTGCAGCCCATCCTGCTGGTCAGAGGACATGGCAGGTTTTCTTTAAGTGCAATGCCTTGCAAAAATATTCACTCCCCCCTTCCTTCCTTTTTTTTTTCTTGTTTTGTTGCATTAACAACCTAGAATTAAAATTGATTTTTTTTGGGGGGGGTTGTACTACTTGATGTAGGTCAGCTGTACACAGGCGAGTTGAATTCCGCATGCAGGACCCTGCAGCAGAATCTAGCTATGACCCCAGCCCTCAACTCCACAAAATCTGTAATGCGGATGACCACAGAGGCTCATCGTCGGCCATGCGCAGTGCAGATTTTTTTCTTAAATATTTGTATTTCCTGCGCTGTCACTAGGCAATAACGTGGGTACCCGCGGCCCATCCACAATGTCAATTGGGTATGGGCTACGGATTGGATTGGCCTCTATTGACTTTAATGGAGGCGGGCGGCGCAGAGTTGGCAACAAAATAGGGCATGCTGTGATATTTCATCTGCTAGCGGAATATGCAATTTGTATCTGAGAGTGTGAAGGAAAAAGCGAAAGTGCATACCTTTCAATGCGTACGATTTGCTGCAATAGGAATCCGGTTGTGCGAAGCCGGCCTTACACAACATGCCGACCACTTTGAGGGTGCAAAATATTTTTTACTGTGACGCATTATTTAGACAAATTTTTAAAAAACGGAAAACAATTTTGATGTGTTTATTAGAGATGAGCGAGCATACTCGTCCGAGCTTGGTACTCGTTCGAGTATTAGGGTGTTCGAGATGCTCGTTACTAGAGGCGAGCACCACGCGATGTTCGGGTTACTTTCATTTTCTTCCCTGAGAAATTTGTGCGCTTTTCTGGCCAATAGAAAGACAGGGAAGGCATTACAACTTCCCCCTGCAACGTTCAAGCCCTATACCACCCCCCTGCAGTGAGTGGCTGGCGAGATTAGGTGTCACCCGAGTATTAAAATCTGCCCCTCCCGCGGCTCGCCACAGATGCATTCTGACATTAGTTCAGGGAAAGTGGTATCTTGGTGGAGCTGCTATAGGGAGAGTGTTAGGAGTATTTTAGGTTTCAAGAACCCCAACGGTCCTTCTTAAGGCCATAGAAATCGCAGATCGCACCTATGTGCGATCTGCGATTCCTGTTCTCTTCTCTATATGCGCTCAATGGGGCCAGCGGCAGCAGCAGCGCCGACCCCATTGAGAACATATAGAAGACAAATCATTCTTTTCTGCCACAGCTGTAATAGCTGTGGCAGAGAAGAACGATGTTTGCCCATTGAATTCAATGGAGCCAGCAATACAGCAGGTTCCACTGAAAGCAATGGGCTGCCGGCGAGCGCTGGATGAATTGTCGGGAAGGGCTTAAATATTTAAGCCCTTCCCTGCAATTCATCCAGAAATGTGTTACAATAAAAATATATACCGGCGTATAAGGCGACGGGGCGTATAAGACGACCCCCAACTGTCACCTTATACGCCGGGAATACAGCGGAGCAAAGAATAAAAATCATTACTCACTTCTTCTGACGTTCTGCGGTGCTGCTGCAGGCTGTCGCTCCCTTCTGGTTCCCGGCAGAGCATTGCTTTCTCTACGAAGGGCTTTAAATCCCCGCCTCCAGAAACACACGTGCCTTCAGCCAATCACAGCCAATGACAATGATGTCATTGAATGGCTGTGATTGGCTGTGTTTCTGGAGGCAGGGATTTCAAGCCCTGCGTCCAGAAAGCAATGCTCTGCCATGGACCAGGAGGGAGCGACAGCCTGGAGGAGCACCGCAGAACGTCAGAAGAAGTGAGTAATGATTTTTATTCTTTGCTCCACTGTATTGCCGACGTATAAGGTGACAGTTGGGGGGTCGTCTTATACGCCCCGTCGCCTTATACGCCGGTATATATTTTTATTGTAACACATTTCTGGATGAATTGCAGGGAACGGCTTATATATTTAACCCCTTCCCGACAATTCATCCTGCGATCGCCGGCAGCCCATTGCTTTCAGTGGAACCTGCTGTATTGCTGGCTCCATTGAATTCAATGGGCAAACATCGTTCTTCTCTGCCACAGCTGTTACAGCTATGGCAGAGGATAACGATCTTTACGCTGACAGTGCGGGGGTGGGGTGGGGGGCCCACTCTTGCCGCTATTGTGGCTTAATAGTGGGACCTGGGAACTTGAGATGCAGCCCAACATGTAGCCCCTCGCCTGCCCTATCCATTTCTGTGTCGTTCCCATCACTTTCTTGTATTTCCCAGATTTTCACAAACGAAAACCTTAGCGAGCATCGGCGATATACAAAAATGCTCGGGTCGCCCATTGACTTCAATGGGGTTCGTTACTCGAAACGAACCCTCGAGCATTGCGAAAATTTCGTCCCGAGTAACGAGCACCCGAGCATTTTGGTGCTCGCTCATCTCTAGTGTTTATGTATTCACCCCCTGAACGTCAATACATTGCTGGATCAATTTTTTCTTACATTCTTACTCTTTGGTTGATTAACCTTGCAGGATGGTTCAAATCTTTTTGGACATGTTTCCCCTTTCTTGACATTGAACACCATATAACGCTATCAGAAAAAAAAGTGCTTCTTACATACTAAGCTGTAGGACTTGCCACGTGGCTCAGAGAAGAACAAAAATGTCCCAAATGTTGCTACAATAATACCTCTGTGAAAAAAATATAGTTAAAACTAATTTTATTTGCATCAAAAACTCTGCTTTTTTCATCAAAAGTGCGGTTCCTCCTCTCTCTACTTTTCCATGATTGAGGTCCTTTGCCAGTAAAGATCTGAACTCACACACAGCACTCTAAGCTCTTGCCAGATTGACCTGGTGAAAAGCATGATGCTGCCACCCCCATCCTTCATGGTTGGGAGTGTTGTTTTTGGGGTGATGGGAAGTGTTGGGTTTTTGCTATTCATAGGGGCACATTTACAACCTGTTATGCCAGTTTCTGCACTAATGAGAATTTAAGCAAATATTTGCGACTTTTCTCTTTTTTGCGCTAGCCTTGCCACTTGTCTGGAGGGGGCGTGGCATTCCCAAATTGACAGATTTATGTATAGTG
Organism: Eleutherodactylus coqui; assembly: GCF_035609145.1. Lineage (NCBI taxonomy): Eukaryota > Metazoa > Chordata > Amphibia > Anura > Eleutherodactylidae > Eleutherodactylus > Eleutherodactylus coqui. Next base: position 98,858,750 of record NC_089838.1, on the reverse strand, counting down.
TATGCCAGAAGCTGGCATAAATTATGCCAAAATATACACCTGCTCGGAGAAGGTGCACAGAGTTGCCAGGGAATTGTACTAAGTCCAAATTTCCCCCATAGTAATGCCCAAAAAGTTCAAATTTAGCCTCATCTGACCAGAGAACCTTCTGTTATGTCTTAGGAGACAGTTTAGCTCTGCTAAGCTATCTTCCTCTTCCTCCCCCTTGTTGGCTCTTTGCCTCTCTCGTCCCCTCCAGCTGTTTGCAAGGCGAGGGCGTAAGGTAGGGGTGGAGCTAAGCTCCCTCTCCCTCCCCGCAGCTAGCAATGGGAGAGGGCTGGATGGGAAAGCTTAGCTCTGCCCCCGTCCTGCACCCTCCCATTGCAAACAGCCGGAGGGTAGGAGTGAGGAGCAGAGAAGGGGGAGGGAGTTTAGCAGTCATGCTTCTAAACTTCCTCCCACCTCCCTTCTCCAGCCGCTGTCATAGGCTCCCATAGAAGTCTATGCAGCGGCCAACGTATTCCGGTCGGGAAGATAATTCCAGGACTACCTTTCTTGCCCAGCGTAAGGTTGCATTCGGACGAACGTATACCGGCTCGGTTTTCATGCCGAGCCGATATACGTCGTCCTCATGTGCAGGGGGGGGGGGGAGAATGGGAGAGGCGGGGCTAATTCTCGGTACTTAGCCCCGCCCCTGTCCCGACTCCTTTCATTGCAAATAGTGCAGAGGGGCGGAGAGGAGGCAGAGAGGGGGCGGAGCTCAGTTCCTGCTCCTGGCTCTTCCATCCTCCCCCCTCCTGCACATGAGGACGACATATATCGGCTCGGCGTGAAAACCGAGCCGATATACGTTCGTGGGAATGCAGCCTAAAAGCGCCTGCTGCTACATTGGCCGGCCGTGCGCTTTTACACCGCGGAATATGCCTGTGTGAGCATCAACAACTCTTCTTCTGAGGTTCTCAGAAATCTGCTTTGTTTATGCCTTGATGCACTTCCACAAACGTGTTATGAAGATCTAACTTTAATAGATCCCTGTTATTTAGATAAAACAGGTCGCCATTCACACCCGATTGTCTTCCCATTGATTAAAAACACCTGACTCTAATTTCACCTTCAAATTATCTGCTTTGGTTCTCTTTATCTACTCTTAGGACGTGTGTAAAAATCTGATATAAGATCAAATATAAGCAGAAAAATGGAAAATTCTGAAGAGTTGACAAACTTTCAAGCACCCCTGTAGATGTGAGTTATGGCAATGCACTTCCTAAAACGTAAAATGACAATTTGTCTTTGCTCCTTTTGTCAACACTATCCTTTTTTTAACCCTTTTCTGTTATTGACCGCCCTTCCTGTACATGTTCGCTGCCGTGCGGCTGGGGAATCTCCAAGGTCGCCTTTATGAAGGACACTGATTTGTACTTGCTTTGACACAAAGGATTTCCTATAGCAGTATCCTATGGAGATCCAAGAAGAGAACAGAACTCACTGGGTCCCCATAGGGCCCCCAAATACAGTAATATCCCTGCACCCATCTATACATGGTCTCTCATATGTATCACGTTGCCTCAGGGGCTGCACAGTAATGATCATCTTCTCCTAGTTTTAGCCTAACATTTTTGTTATCTGATAGAAATCTTTCTTTTTCTAGATGTTTCTCCTTTTCAGCTATTACTGTATATAAACCAGCGATGCGCTTGCCTCCGCAGTGTCACCGCATTATTATGAGATCCCGTGGTTATTTAATGCCCCCCACTCTCCCGGCATTCCATCTCCGGAGAACGTTCCCGGTATCGGTGGCTGAATCATTCCTCATCAGAAGGGAACGATTAGGCCTGACAATGACTGCATGGATTGGGCTTGCTGAACGTAGTGTGTGCAGCTTTAGCTTCCGGCTTGTGAAATCTCTCCTGCCGCTGTCAACAATCCCCCAAATCACACCGTATCCCGTAGTGACAACCGCGGCCTCATTAACAGAGGTGGCTTCTTATGATACACGTAGCGTACGCCATATTCACACTTCCAGTAGTGTGTTGTGTAATCTAGTCAAGCTGAATGAGGTATTCCAGATAATGTGCTAATTAAATAAAGCCGGCATATTCAAGGCATCCTTATTTCATACAGCTTAGCTCATTTCATTAGTGTCAATTATGCCGAAGCAAATAAAATAGGAGAACAAACACAACAACCTCTTTAGATGAATGCAATGTCTATTGCCAACACTTTGTAATGCATTCCTATGCCTCTGCCATGTCTACAGTAATGTGCGTTTATTAACCACTAGCTGATATACCTGTGTGTTGTGTGTGTATATATATGTATGTATAAATATATATATATATATATATATATATAGATAGATAGATAGATAGATAGATATACACTAGAGGATATACCCCCTCAGCAATATTAACCCCCCCCCCAGCAATAGTAGTAACTCCCTCAGCATTAATAGTTCCTCCCAACCCATATACCGTAAGACACACCCCCTACTTTCCACCCAAAATTCTGGAAATAAAATGACACAAAAATAACCCCTAACTACACTGCACTACACTACACCTAAAAACACAAACAGCAATACTCACCTACCACCGGTGTTTTGGTGTGCTTGCGGGTCCCCGTCGCTCCTGCAGGCTGCTCGCGATGTCTTCCATCCCAACAGAGCATTTCTGATGATGTCATTGAATGGCTGTGGTTGGTAACCCAGCGCCAGCTTTCATTGGGTGATGCCGGCGCTGGCTAGCTAATCAGGGATTATCTTTGCTGGAGGCAGGGATATCAAGCCCCACTTCCAGAAAGAAATGCTGTATCGGCACTGAAGACATCGTGGCAGTCTGTACGAGCGAGGGGGACCCGCAAGCATACCGGAATGCCGGCGGTAAGTGAGTATTAGACCCCCTCAGTGTGATTACCAGTGGGGAGCTGCAGCACCCTGGTTGGAAATCACTGAGAATACCAACCTCGGTGTCAGATGGGCAGTTGGGGCTGATATTCAAAAATACCAGTCTATAATATGGCCGGTAAAAAAGAAAAACCGGCACTGGCCTGGCGGGCAAAATACCAGCCAGACCAGTAAATTAACGGCCAGGTGGCAACCCTACTGGGGGGTGAAGATGACTAGGGAAGGCAATGGCAAACCACTCCTCAAAAACAGTCTGCCAATAAAACGTCACAATGTGACGTCACCCGAGGAGTCAGTAATGACTTGATGCTTGCACCAGGGGACTTTACCTTTTAATTTTTTTGCAGAATTTCACCCCTCATGTGATTAATGTCAAAGCCATTTGAGATCCAATCAGTTGTAGAAACAGCAGGATGATAAATCCCAGTAGGCACTGAATTACCTTCTTCTTCAGATAGGTCACACTGCGTACTTCTGGGGGCCATCGTAGATTCCTGAGAGTCAGTAAGATCTTAGTTGGGGCTCCACTATTATGTAAATGTAAAAGGGGTGCAGACCTAGAATAATGGTCTGTTGGCTCGCTTGCTTTAGGTCTTGTTATATTAAGAGCTGCTGTTTCTTAAAGAGAGTGGTGGGAAGCGGAGGTGTGACGCTCGTTCAGCCAAGTAGTCTCGCGAGAGTAGACAGGAGGAGATATAAATGGATGTTCGTGGGCTAGTGACATGACATACTAGAGGATGCAGCAGGGTGCTCTCTCCGGACTGTGATGCTGGTCCTCTTCTTGCAGAGTTAGGGCAGGCTCACCTGAGCATATAGTAAAATGCAACATTTTACCGAAAGTGAAGCAGCGTATTACTGCAATCGCATATGCCTGCGCATGACTTTGTATATCACGCACGCTGTCATGCACCGGCTTCCTGGTTTCTTCTTCCTTTTTTTTTTTACTCTCTTGTTTTGTTTCCTGGCAAAATGCATATAAAAATGCTGTTCATATGCAATATAATTACGTGTGTACAACATTTTCATACGCACGTGGCGATAAAGCGAAATCCCCGGGGTGTCCCTTCATTTCTCTCTCCAGCAGCGCATCTTCTCGATCGCTCCTGGTCCTGTGAATCAGTGATAACTAGAGATGAGCGAGTATACTCGCTAAGGCACATTACTCGAGCGAGTAGTGCCTTAGCCGAGTATCTCCCCGCTCGTCTCTAAAGATTTGGGGGCCGGCGCCGGTGACAGGTGAGTTGCGGCGGGGAGCAGGGGGAACGGTGGGGAGAGAGGGAGAGAGAGATCTCCCCTCCGTTCCTCCCCGCTCTCCCCTGCCACTCCCCGCCCCTCGCCGGCCCCCGAATCTTTAGAGTGAGCGGGGAGATACTCGGGTAAGGAAGTATACTCGCTCATCTCTAGTGATAACACGTCTTTGGCATCTGGATATTTATCACGGAAATCTCCCGTTCTTACGTACGATTTTCTGCAAGCTGCAATATATTTATTTTTTTGCACAGCTAGCTTCTGCTTGTTTTGATGCCCATGTGAATGAGCCCTAAAATAGAAGATGCTGCGTTCTTTCCTAAGCGCGTATTATACGCAATAAATTTATGCAAGCATGAATGAATCAAGGAAAATCAGTGTACTTTCCTTGATTCCACTCACCGCGTATTATGTGTAATAAAAATTACGCTCGTGTGAGCTTGCCCTAAACAATGTTGGGATGCCTTTACACTCAGCCATTACAAGCAGGCAGGAGAGAGAGCCTGGTATTGCGTTACTCAGCTATGCTGAAAAGGGGTCACTTGACGCGGCTGCCGGGTCACACAATTCCACTACCTTACCACGCCAACACATCGCTGTTCATTGCTGTTGAACTACTAAATTATGACTTTAGAGCATGACAACTGGAACATACATTGAGGGGGCTGCTGCAGAGTATGCGCCAGGGAGCAAAAATCTCCTTCACATGGAGCAGACATTTCCGGCAATGAATCTGCAGGGTTTTTAAAAATACAAGGGCAATTAAAAACAAGATCAAATCTACACCATTTATGGCTCCCTAGCACAAGCATATATGTATTTGATCCACACAATACACACCATTTTTAATGCATGTGGATATGTGTATTTGCTACCTATTAGATATGTATTTTTTTGCGCATGTATATACTGTGCATTGTACGCGCATAAAAAAAACACAAGCAGACCCAGATGATGTCAGAATTGTCCTTCTTGGATCTCCTAGCAACCTACTTAAAATATGCAGTAAATATGCGTGTAATGTGTATTCACTGCATGTTCTATGCAGCCATAGACTAGAATGGGCGTATTATGTTTCTAAAAAGGGCATGCTGCAATTTTTTTTTTTTGGGGGGGGGGGGGGGGGCAGTTAAATACACAGGTATGAATACTCCCATACAAGTCCATAATATAGACTAAAAATACACTCCTGTAAGTGAGCTCTTATGGCCCCGACAGATAAGCGTGTGATTATCGTGGCTGCATAACGGGAGAAAAACACACCCATGTGTCTAAGCCCTTAAAGGGGTTGTCCCGCGGCAGCAAGTGGGTCTATACACTTCTGTATGGCCACATTAATGCACTTTGTAATGTACATGGTGCATTAATTATGAGCCATACAGAAGTTATCAAAAGTTATTCACTTACCTGTTCCGTTGCTAGCGTCCTCGTCTCCATGGTTGCCGTCTAATTTTCGCCGTCTAATGGCCAAATTAGACGCGCTTGCGCAGTCCGGGTCTTCTTCTCTTCTCAATGGGGCTCCATGTAGCTCCGTGTAGCTCCGCCCCGTCACGTGCCGATTCCAGCCAATCAGGAGGCTGGAATCGGCAATGGGCCGCACAGAAGAGCTGCGGTCCACGGAGGTAGAAGATCCCGGCGGCCATCTTCAACCGGTAAGTAAGAAGTCACCGGAGCGCGGGGATTCAGGTAAGCGCTGTGCGGTGTTCTTTTTTAACCTCTGCATCGGGGTTGTCTCGCGCCGAACGGGGGGGGGGGGTTGAAAAAAAACAAAAAAACGTTTCGGCGCGGGACAACCCCTTTAAATGTATAGGGTAAAATCTGCATTCAATCCACATCTTAATTCATAGCCAAATCCCAATGTAACGTGAGGATTCTGCCACAGATTGTAGTCCAGCTGTCCAGTGAGGGTCTTTTCTTTGCAACCGGCACTCATCTTCAGTCTTCTGCCAGCCTTCCCTGGATTAGTTAGTTAGTTATCTCGCTTGGACAACGATGGTCCGTAGCGCCGATCTAGAATGAGTACGATCAAGAGCATTGTTCCATTCGGTGTTGATGTCGGAGGAGGTACCGTTGCCTATCTGTTGCACCCATGAGTGCTGCGGACGACCAGGGGGCCTCCGCCATCCGGAAGGGGGTCGTCTCTCGATTCTTCTAGCAATTGCTGTGGTTAGAGCACCGTGGACTAGGACAGCTTCTGACAAGCGTGCAACATAACCAAAAAGTGCAAGTCATCTACTTATGTTTTTGTGATTGACTCAAGCCCTGTGCAAGCCTGTATCTCGCTGTTTCTGATGAAGTCAAACCAACGGACATGGAGAATCTTGCATTGGCATCGCAAGTGAAAGGACTCCAGACGCTCAGAGGTTTGTGACAGCAAGGTCCAGGTCTCTGAGCCGTACAATAATATTGGCATTACGCAGGTCTGGTAGAATCGAATCTTAGTCCTGAGTGTTATGCTCTGCCTCCGCCAGAGTTTATCCAGGGACTTCATTGCTGAGGCTGCCAGCGCTATTCTCCGCTGGATCTCTGGAAGCACCCTTCAATCTGTGTGCTGAACGCTGCCAAGGTACACAAACTCACTGACAGCGTCGACTCTCTGTCCATTTACGTCTGGGTCCAGAGGGATTGCGCCGGCTCCTAGATTCTGCAGCTTGGTTTTTTGTCAGGAGATGTAAAGCCCAAGACAGGATGACTCAAAATCGAACTATTCCAATGAGTGTCTCAGATTATTAAATGTGACATCCAAGAGTGCAACATCGTCGGCGTAGTCCAGGTCGGTAAAGTGGTACTTCGGAAGAGTTACCCCATTACGTTGGACAATTCAAAATCCCCACCTGCAAGAAGGGCTGGCTGTGATTTGTTCATGAGCGTGGTGGCTCAACCAATCAGAGCCAATGCTGGATGAACCAATCACAGCCATTCAATGAATGAATAAATGGCTGTGATTGGTTCATCGAGCGCCGGCTCTGATTGGCTGAGCCCCCCGTGTGTATACCAGTAGATGCTTTCCTAACCTATGTTCATATAATTATTCTACTACTATGGATTATATTTGACATGTAGTATGTTGTTCAAGACACCAACTAGCAAAGGCTCTGCCATTCTTCATATTCTTCCTAGACATATTTGATTAGTCAGGCTATTATTTTGCAACCAATAATTTTTAGCAATCTACAAGACGTCCCTCCAGTCTTCATATATCTAATAGACAATTAATGATATTTACCTTTTACATATGATGATTCTTAAATTTCTCTATTTGGGGCAGGTAATAAATAGTGACCTTATCCTTCGCCACATAGTGCCTCTCCTTCTGTGATTTTTAATCTGGATCATATTGGCTTGATAATAACTGGAGTGAAATAGCCAATTTGTGCAGTGTACCAATAACTGTCCATACGTTAATGACTCCAGGGCATCAGCCCTGGTATCTGCCCCACCTGGTAGTTCAATATGGTCAATTCAGCTGGTGTCATAGAGAAAACAATAAACCTGGCTGTTGCAATTAACTCAGTATCAAGGCAATCTTTTTTTTCACATTTTTGTTAACTAGTATAAATATAATGAAGAAAGTAAATGTAAAATATATCAAAGCTTCCATTTGAATCAAGAATGAACTATGTGATGTTGAGGTCTCAGCTGCATGTGTCCTTTGATGCTGGCTTTATGATAATTTCTATCCCTAGTGTGCTTCAGCTATAGGCATCATGCACATGACAGAGCCGTGTGCAAGAAGTCTGCAGAGAAGTCCACAGAATCCCTAAGGCTCTATCCAAGGAAGCCATAGACACCCAGTGTGCCACCTTATGATCCCTCTGTACAGTGCTGTATTATGAAGATAATCTCATCTAGGAGTAGTACTTCAAGCCAAAAAGAACTCCAGAATATGCCACATTTTTTTAATACGGAGGTTTTTTTTCTGTGTGCCCATGCGAATCAGATGGCAAAGAATTTTATACTTTTCCTTATGACATGTGAAGCATACGGAGGAACAGTAGGGCTGTAGACTATAGATGTCAGGTATGCATTACTCCTTATAGCGTTACCAGAAAATGGCTTCAACCAATACAATTCTAAGGGTATGAAAGCAAGTGAAAGCTTTATACATCTCCTTATGAGAGGTGTATAGAGCTACAGGCGAATAGGAGGCTGCAGGAACTGTACATACAGCACACATCCGGTAACACACAGATTTCTGATTGCCCAGAAACTCCTCTTTTGTTCCTTAAATATCAATTGTATCTTCATTTTTAAGATGCGGATATAATTGACTGCAGCAACCATGCCTTCTCAGTGATGCCGCCTCCATCATTTCACAGGATGCAGGGCAGAAGACGACAAGGCTGTAGCCAGGGGTGTAACTAAAGGCTCAGGGGCCCTGATACAAAAGGTGAGCTGGGCCCCCCCCCCCCCCCCTCTATCTGTATCTGTACCCGTACCCATACCTAAACCATGCTGCACAGAGGCATAACTTGAAGCTTCTGGGCCCCAAGGCAAAACCTGTAACTGGGCCCCCAACTATAATGCTTTATTCATAGTACTGGGCTCCCTATATGGAGAGGAGAGGTCTTATGGGCCCCCTAAAGCTCCTGGGCCCAGGTGCAACCACATCCCCTGCACCCTCTATAGTTATACCCCTGGCTGTAGCTGGAAGATGGCTCGGCCGCCCAGGAGTGTACAGGTGAGAGGGTTGTTTTATTGTGGGGATCTGTTTTTTTTAAATTAATCCTGGGATTTATTAATCCACTATTTGATTAGGGACGTATTATGTCTAATTTTATATTTAGAGTGGACAGTGTGGCTAAGAATTATTTGTGGGAATAAAGTTCTGCTTTATAAAAAATTGACTGGACACTATTAAGAGTTTGTCCTTATATAGGGGTTAAGGATGTAAAAAAACAAAGATCCAAAGACATCTGTGTGGCAACCTCAGCAGAGATCATCGGGAGAAGTTGTTATAGCGGTCTACGCCGGATGAACAAGAAAAACAAATCAGACATGGCATCACCTGTGAGTCACTAAATGTCATAGTTTATTTTGCCACTGATCATTCCTGTAGTTACTGTAGGGTCTGCATTATAATGATGGGTAGTAACTAGAGATGAGCGAACATACTCGTCCGAGCTTGATACTCGTTCAAGTATTAGCGTGTTCGAGATGCTCGTTACTCGAGACGAGTACCACGCGATGTTCGAGTTACTTTAACTTTCATCTCAGAGACGTTAGCGCGCTTTTCTGGCCAATAGAAAGACAGGGAAGGCATTACAACTTCCCCCTGCGACGTTCAAGCCCTATACCACCCCCCTGCAGTGAGTGGCTGGCGAGATCAGGTGTCACCCGAGTATATAAATCGGCCCCTCCCGCGGCTCGCCACAGATGCATTCTGACAGAGATCAGGGAAAGTGCTGCTGGTGCCGGAGCTGCTATAGGGAGAGCGTTAGGAGTTATTTTAGGCTTCAAGAACCCCAACGGTCCTTCTTAGGGCCACATCTGACCGTGTGCAGTACTGTTGAGGCTGCTTTTAGCAGTGTTGCCCAATTTTTTTTTTTGTATATCGGGCGTGCAGAGCATTGCGTCCGCAGTCTGCAGTCATTGTACAGGGTATAGGGCCAGTACTGGTGAGGCAGGGAAAGAGATATTCAGGCTATATAGGCAGTGGGCTTTTTCCAAAAAATTGGGGAAAAATACTATATTTGGGCTGCCTGTGACCGTCTTCAGTTTACTGCGTGTCTGCTGGGGGTAGTAGTCCTAATTAATACACAGCTAAGCGTTACAGCAGGCTTGCGCAAAATTGTTTCCTGGATCTGCTGTCTCTGTTACATGATCGCCGTCATCCCGCCAGAGGGAAAGAGTATACATAATATTATACGCTGCCTACAGTATCTATCTGCTGGGGGTAGTAGTCCTAATTAATACGCAGCTAAGCGTTACAGCAGGCTTGTGCAAAATTGTTTCCTGGATCTGCTGTCTCTGTTACATCAGCGCCGTCATCCTGCCAGAGGGAAACAGTATACATAATATTATACGCTGCCTACAGTATCTATCTGCTGGGGGTAGTAGTCCTAATTAATACGCAGCTAAGCGTTACAGCAGGCTTGCGCAAAATTGTTTCCTGGATCTGCTGTCTCTGTTACATCAGCGCTGTCATCCCGCCAGAGGGAAACCGTATACATAATATTATACGCTGCCTACAGTATCTATCTGCTGGGGGTAGTAGTCCTAATTAATACGCAGCTAAGCGTTACAGCAGGCTTGCGCAAAATTGTTTCCTGGATCTGCTGTCTCTGTTACATGATCGTCGTCATCCCACCAGAGGGAAAGAATATACATAATTATATACGCTGCCTACAGTATCTGTCTGCTGTATCAGCTCAGCATTTTCAAAAAATAGAAGCAAAATACTTAAGGCCTACTACTGGCCTTTGGCCACTTGACTGCTTCTGCGCTGTGAATTCCACTAGCTCAGTCATACGCACCTACGTCTCACTAAGGCGTGCGCAAAATTGTTTCCTGGCTCTGCTGTGCGTTCTGTAAGGGAAGTCAGCCTCCAACCACAGGCCAATAAGCGGCACATTTAATTACAGCGTTCTGTTTCTGCACTACTGGTAATACAGCATGCTGAGGGGTAGGGGTAGGCCTAGAGGACGTGGACGCGGCTGATGACGCGGAGGCCCAAGTCAGGGTGTGGGCACAGGCCGAGCTCCTGATCCAGGTGTATCGCAGCCGACTGCTGCGGGATTAGGAGAGAGGCACGTTTCTGGCGTCCCCACATTCATCTCACAATTAATGGGTCCACGTGGTAGACCTTTATTAGAAACTGAGCAGTGTGAGCAGGTCCTGTCGTGGATGGCAGAAAGTGCATCCAGCAATCTATCGACCACCCAGAATTCTGCGCCGTCCACTGCTGCAACTCTGAATCCTCTGGCTGCTGCTCCTCCTTCCTCCCAGCCTCCTCACTCCATTACAATGACACATTCTGAGGAGCAGGCAGACTCCCAGGAACTGTACTCGGGCCCCTGCCCAGAATGGGCAGCAATGGTTCCGAATCCTCTCCCACTGGAGGAGTTTGTCGTGACCGATGCCCAACCTTTGGAAAGTTCCCGGGGTCTGGGGGATGAGGCTGGGGACTTCCGGCAACTGTCTCAAGACCTTTCAGTGGGTAAGGAGGACGATGACGATGAGACACAGTTGTCCATCACTCAGGTAGTAGTAATTGGAGTAAGTCCGAGGAAGGAGCGCACAGAGGATTCGGAGGAAGAGCAGCAGGACGATGAGGTGACTGACCCCACCTGGTTTGCTACGCCTGCTGAGGACAGGTCTTCAGAGGGGGAGGCAAGTGCAGCAGCAGGGCAGGTTGGAAGAGGCAGTGCGGTGGCCAGGGGTAGAGGCAGGGCCTGACCGAATAATCCACCAACTGTTTCCCAAAGCGCCCCCTCGTGCCATGCCACCCTGCAGAGGCCGAGGTCCTCAAAGGTCTGGCAGTTTTTCACTGAGAGTGCAGACGACCGACGAACAGTGGTGTGCAACCTTTGTCGCGCCAAGATCAGCCGGGGAGCCACCACCACCAGCCTCACCACCACCAGCAGGCGCAGACATATGATGGCCAAGCACCCCACAAGGTGGGACGAAGGCCGTTCACCGCCTCCGGTTTGCACCGCTGCCTCTACCCCTGTGCCCCAACCTGCCACTGAGATCCAACCCCCCTCTCAGGACACAGGCACTACCGTCTCCTGGCCTGCACCCACACCCTCACCTCCGCTGTGCTCGGCCCCATCCACCAATGTCTCTCAGCGCACCGTCCAGCCATCGCTAGCGCAAACAATACGTAGGCTGCACCCGCGGATGGAAGCATTGTTCTCTATCACCATCAAAAAAGTGGACCTTTTAGCTTCATCAATCTGTGTATAATATTCATCTTCCTCCTCCTGCTCCTCCTCCTGAAACCTGACGTAATGACGCCAAACGGGCAATTTTTCTTAGGCCCACAAGGCTCAGTCATATTATTTTTGTAAACAATTTTTATACGTTTCAATGCTCATTAAAGCGTTGAAACTTGCACCTGAACCAATTTTTATTTTAACTGGGCTGCCTCCAGGCCTAGTTACCAATTAAGCCACATTAACCAAAGCGATTAATGGGTTTCACCTGCCCTCTTGGTTGGGCATGGGCAATTTTTCTGACGTACATTAGTACTGTTGGTACACCAATTTTTTGGGGCCCTCGCCTACAGTGTAATCCAATAAATTTTTTGCCCACCTGCATTAAAGCTAACGTTACATCAGCTGTGCTGGGCACTGCAATGGGATATATTTATGTACCGCCGGTGGCTTCCTGGCACCCACCCATGCTGTGGGTCCACAGGGAGTTGTAACTGCATGTGTCCACTTCTAAAGAACCCCAGTCTGACTGGGGCATGCAGTGTGGGCCGAAGCCCACCTGCATTAAACATGACATTACCTCAGCTGTGATGGGCACTGCAATGGGATACATTTATGTACAGCCGGTGGGTTCCAGGGAGCCACCCATGCTGTGGGTGCACACGGAATTCCTATTGCGGAGTTGTACCTGCCTGTGACTATTTATAAAAAACCGCGGTCTGACTGGGGCATGCAGACACCTTGACAGCATGAATAGTGTGTGGCACATAGGTTCCCCATTGCTATGCCCACGTGTGCAGCTCCTGATGGCGGTGGCACAGGATTATATTTCTCATTGCTTCTGTACAGCATTGTGGGCTATCGCCCCGCCCCTTTTAAAGAGGGTCGCTGCCTAGCCGTGCCAACCCTCTGCAGTGTGTGCCTGCGGTTTCTCCTCATGGCAGACGCACTTATAAATAGACATGAGGGTGGTGTGGCATGAGTGCAGCTGAAGGCTGCGCAGGGACACTTTGGTGTGCGCTGTGGACACTGCGTCGTGCGGGGGGGGGGGGGGGGTTGGGCAGCATGTAACCCAGGAGAAGTGGCAGCGGAGTGTCATGCAGGCAGTGATTGTGCTTTGTTGGAGGTAGTGTGGTGCTTAGCTAAGGTATGCATTGCTAATGAGGGCTTTTCAGAAGTAAAAGTTGTTGGGAGGGGGGGGGGGCCCACTCTTGCCACTATTGCGGCTTAATAGTGGGACCTGGGAACTTGAGATGCAGCCCAACATGTAGCCCCTCGCCTGCCCTATCCGTTGCTGTGTCGTTCCCATCACTTTCTTGAATTGCCCAGATTTTCACAAATGGAAACCTTAGCGAGCATCGGCGATATACAAAAATGCTCGAGTCGCCCATTGACTTCAATGGGGTTCGTTACTCGAAACGAACCCTCGAGCATCGCGATAATTTCGTCCCGAGTAATGAGCACCCGAGCATTTTGGTGCTCGCTCATCTCTAGTAGTAACCTTAGTGTTATAAAAAAAATTCCTATAGTGCGCTGTACAAGCCGCATATGTTACCTTGCTTTAGAAGCCTCACTTTAAAAATCCTGTATTTGCCCCAAAGATCTGGAATATTGCAGTATATATAAAGCCTTATAGCTGGCATGTATGTATGACATTCAGGCTAATATTATCTCAAAGGAACTATTGGAACTGAATGCTGCTATCTTCCATTCTTAATTGCCCAAAGGTGTTTAATCAGTCTTATCTATGTTTACTGACAAAGCCTTTGCTCTTTTGCCCTTGCAATGTATTTTAGATTATGTGACAACATAATTGAACAGTCACCTTGCGCTCTGAGTGGGGAATGCAGAAGACAAGTGGGGCCGCTTGTCTTCTGCATCCAGCTGTTCTCTGCACGGAGTGCCCAGCTGTTAGACAGCTGAGTGCTCGAGCAGAGAATGCAGAAGACAAGCGGGGCCGCTTATCTTCTGCATCCAGCTGTTCCCTGCTAGGAGCGCCTGGCTGTTATACAGCTGTGCACTCCGTGTGGGGTATGAAGAACGCTGTGAATCCCTGATAAGGCTTATCGTTATCTTTCAGCACGCTGGAAGACAACGATGAGCGACGGCTTAACTAAAACTGCACGATGTCAGTGCAGTTAGACACAACGATTATCACTCAAAAGATGGCTTTTGAGTGGATTTTGAGCAATAATCGTTGTGTCTAAAATGCCCATGTCAGACAAGTGTGGTTTACATGCTGCTAAGCAACGTGTAAACCATGCTGCTGTCATCCTGAAAAAGATTGCACGACCGGGCTGTTTCTCGCTACATGGAGCAGCTGGGTCACACGTCCGTGGTGCGGTCTGCTTGCTTTCATAGCTCCCATAAGAGCCTATGGAAAGCACACTGCACAGCGCGCAGCAGGAGCTGACAGGCGAGTCGGCACTCACTGTCCGTTATTTTTTAGAAGCGTCTGTGTGAGTGCTTACATAGCAATCTACTGGTTGTTATAGAAGCATGGTTTACACGCTGCTGTAGCAATGTGTAAACCACGCTCGTCTGACCGAGCCTTAAAAATGAGACAGTGCAAACTTAGACTGCTCTCACACAACCTGCTCTTTACAGCGGCATTTCAAATGCTGCGCTAAACACTGTAAAACGCCTCCATTGATTTCAATGGGCTTCTCAGACCAGCATTTGAACACAGCGCTGTCTGTTCTATTTTCAGGCGATGCGTCACCCATTGAGATCAATGGGGAGAGTTTTCAACACTGTCAAACACTGTGGTAGAATGCAGTGGACAGCATTTTACCATGTTTTTGAAGCACAGCGTTCTATGCCACCAGGAGTGAAACTGAAAGTGGTGGCATCATCGGCTTGCCTCGCTGGATTGTGGAAATTTGAAAGATTAATTGTTCAGTTTAAAAGCAGTTTAAGTTACGGCCACCTATAATTTGGCTTAGTTTACACCAAAAAGTGTGCCAAAATCTTGATGCAATTTGTGGCACACTTAATACCATGCCCCTTTTTTGAAAAAACAACCTGTCTGAAAGTAACTAAAAACACATAGTAAGGGCTTATTACACAGGGGATCAAAAATAGCACAGAATATAGCCACGCAAAGCAATTGTGGTAAAATTGTGCGAAAATCGCGTGAATGGACAACTTTTCCACACTGAGGTCCTGAGCTGTATCAGCGGAATTAATGCGCTGTTCTTTAGGAGTTCAAAGACGAGAGAGAGATTGTGGCAGCAGCCCCGAAGTCCCTCTGAACGGCAAGTTTACACTTTTTAAATGTCCTGCTGTAAGCTCCTGTTTGTCCCCAGTGGAGATGAAGGGAGGCCCCAGCAGTGATGAAGAGAACCCCTACTGGAGACTCCCTTCATCCCTGCCAGGGCTTCGCTTCATCTCCCCAGGGGATTCCCTTCATCATGAGGTTGAAGGGACTCCCCATGGCATCCCTTCATTCCCCCGGGGCTTTCATTCATCTCTCTCTCTCTCCAGTGAAGGAAAGCCCCACTGCGGGGATGAAGAAGGTTCTCCCAGGGCTTCCTTTCATTGCCAGGGACTCCATTTATCTCAGCGGCGATGGAGGTGTTCTCCTGCAGGGGAGAAGAATCCCTTCGAGGGATTGCCCGCTGTGGGGAAATCCCTTCATCTACCTTTGTCGGCCAGCTCACATAGTCTCCCATAGGAACCTATGGAGACTCCTGTGTTTTGCGCACCAAAGATAGGTAAAGACCTATATGTATGCGCAGCAGGGTATTTCAGTCATTGACGTCCTCTCTTTTTAGGTACGATTTTTTTGCATGACTAAAATTCCTTCATCTGAACGATTCCATAGGAAACCATTGGTTCTAATAGCTGCGCAAGTTCCCTCATTTGTATGAGCCCCAAATGTGGTGCATGATTTGAGCCTGAAAACTGTTGTATTTTGAATAGTAAATAAATCCCAATAAGTTTACAAGCTGTAAAGATAGGATAACGTTACTAAAATTATAAGGATTTTCTACTTTTTCACCATCATAATGTACCTGGATTAATACTGAATCATTATGTAACATTTATTTTACATGGCGGTTTGAACAATTTTCACAAAATTCTGTGAATTTTGAATGCTAACCCATAGCCTGGCACAACCCTGACACTAGTTTTGCAGCAGCTGGATATATCACCTAGTATGAAGTTCAGACATGTATAAATTAAATATAGTAATTAGCAGGCACCCTGCTGTCCCGGTCGCTGTGACGGGCAGGACTAGGATATGAGCTCATCTGCGCTACTCTCCAACATGATTAATTTAACCTCTTTAGTTTATCTTATTGATTCTGGCAACAAATTCCCACATGGCTCATCCACATTAAGTTGCACAGCAGGTAATCCATGGATGACAAGTGACATCATCTGTAGAAGTGACTGGCATAACCTTTCTGACTACTTAAGGTCTGCGGACAATTACATGTAGGACCAGCGTTGTTTGTCTTAAAGGGTAATTGCACTCTTGAGTGAAATTCATATAGCAAATGGTAGTTTTTATGTAGGTTAATGGTCGATTCTTTAGATCTGCTAAGAAGACATCATCGGATATGCTTGGCTGCATAGTGGGTGATATTTGCTTGTGTAAATCCAGTTTACATCTCCTTCTATAAAATAAACAGAGGACTATCTGTAAATGATGTCATGATGTGTATAATTAGACAACAGTGGTCAGAATTTGGCATAATCTGGTTTCACATACAGGGTTCATACATGAGAGATCAAGCTCATTAGAGAATTGTAACAGAAGGTTAAAGTCCCCAGAGGAAGCCAGTGGGTGAAACCTTGGGTTGGCCGTCTCTGATTCTGTTTTCAATTAACTTATATATTGCACCTTTGTGGGTATAATTAGGGCAAGCTAAAACCAGATCCCATTTGGAGGGGTTAAAGGGTGAAAACCAGTGGATCCCTTCAGGAACAGCCCGAAATCCAATCGCCCCATGGCACAGGGGGTCCACATCTGCTGCATGGCAACATGAAGTGGCACAGCAATATAGCAAGAATATACAACTATTGTCTATTTAACTCCGCTGGCATAATACCAGTTCAATGCAGATGGATATTTGTAAGGGGGTAAGGTTTACAGGCAGTTCTGCTCAACCATCCCCTTACAAACCAGTAACAATATAGAGAAATCACTTTAAGTGGGAAACTAATGGAATTATTATACAATCTAATGAAATGTCACAATAACGGCATATGTTAATTTGAAATGCAACATTAATATGCATCTCGGATCAGAGCTCTTTCCCCTGTGTGAGGCTGTCCTTTAATATACAGGGTAATGGCATTTTACTGACACTTTGGTGCCACCTACTTGCTCCTCTTATCTTCTACAAGCAGCCACACTAAAGACTGATAACATTTCTCCATTCCTGATTATTGCCACTCCACAACAATCAGGATTCCTCTGAACAGAAGATCAGAGACTTTAAATCCCCGCTGATGACAGCTTCCTTCCAGAGTATTCAATAAATCCAGACACTAGAGCAGATAGGACTAAATACAGAAAATGACTTAGGAGGGAAAGTGTGAAGAGGTCAATAAGCAGAAAGAATATGATAAAAATATATCTTAGAAATGGCAATTTAATTTACACCATATTATTTTGACAAGAAAACAAGAGCGTTGGACCTTTCAAGGTCAACCATCCTTTTTCATATTGTGAATCTTAGAAGTCATACGGTAGAAGTCAATGGGGATGCACAAATGCATCTCCTAGCAGATTTTGCGTGTGTAAAACATAGTGTAATTATACAAGAAAAAACACATCTGGAACTTAGTAGACTAGCCATTTCATTTGGTGCATTTTTTCCCTGTGTGCAAATGACAATGCCATTGTGCATGGAGAAAGTACATAAAAATATGCAGATGCATGCGCAAAAAAAAATGTAGTTACCGTATATACTCGAGTATTAGCCGACCCGAGTATAAGCTGAGGCAATAGGTTTCACCAGAAAAAACTGGGAAAACTTATTGACTCGAGTATAAGCCGAGCTATACCCGAGTTTGTACTAGGTAAAAAAAAACCTCCATACTCACCTTGAATTCTCCCCGCTGTCATTCCCCGCCATCCTCTCTGCTTGACCCTGTCAGTCCTGTGTAAATAAGCGCTGTGATTGGATTGAGTGCCAGCCAATCACAGTTGGCACTCGATCCAATCACAGTTTTTACTTACACAGCTGAGGAGGAAGATGACAGCGGGGAGAATTCTAAAGCAGCTTGATTGGCTGTGAATGATCAAGCACTGGATGTGATTGGCTGACGCTCGATCCAAACACAGTTCTTACTTACACAGCATTGACGGCAGGGGATAACAGAACTGAGCAAAGAGGACGGCGGGGGATGACAGCGAAAAGAATTCAAGCAGCCTTCCGCACCGCCATTGGAGACACAGACGCCGGCTGGGAGGTGAGTATGGAGGGTTTTTTTAAGCCTTCCCTAACTTGAGTATAAGCCAAGATGGGCTTTTTCAGCACAAGAAAATGTGCTGGAAAACTAGGCTTATACTCGAGTATATACAGTACTTATGCAAAAACACCGCGCTCATGCATGCGCAAATGCACATATGCTCAAGTGACGCTGGCCTAAATGTGGGAGTGACCAGTAAGTAACTCCTTACTTTGACTATAGACTGTTTAAAGTCTGAAAAAAAACTGGAAAATAGGCAAATTTAATAATTTACAAAATTTAAATATGTGGCTAAGAAACTAGTAAGAACACATTTACAATTAGCAGAATGATATATAAATATATAAAATGTAAAATAATATATAATATATATACACAGTATTGTAATAATCATTCTTAAAAACGTCCCACCTGCTTTTTTTGCCCTGTATTGTAGTGTCTTAATGTCTGTATGGAGATTAAACCTTGGTGGAATTGTAAAGGCAATAAGGGTCCGGATTAATGTGACACGAAATTCAAACCTATGTCTTCTGTACATTGGGCCCTTTTATATGGTTGTCTATTGGTAGCTGTAAGGAATTATGTTTATATCTGATGTGAACTTTGTATCAGTTTTAGCCCAACCACTGTGTTACTAGCCTGGAGGGGCCATAAAAGCAATGTAAGCAATTTACTTTAAAAACAGCCATCTAGTAGATGGAAAAGCAAGGGATTTCCCAAAATGAAGGCCGTTTATTAAAGGAAGATTCACACAAAGCTAATGGTTTATGTGGTTAAGGTCATCTAATGTTATTTCCCTCAGGCAAGTGGCAGGTAATAGTCAGAGTCGGCTCATAAAACTATAGGGTCTAATTGCATTTGCCAAGTTTAATGATGGAACAAGATAGCCAATAGCAATCCATATGTTGTAGGGTTGGAAGTGGAAGAATGTGCACTGCTCCTCCTTTATGATCTGGTATTCTCACATTGGGATCCCATCTGAGAAAGGAAATCCAGTGAACTAATTAAATATTCATGATAATGGGGTTAGAAAATGAACCCAATGTACACAATATATTATGAAAGCAAATAAGAAATTAATATTGCTTGAAGTTAAGGCTTAATGATATGAGAAGATGGAGTCAAGGTTCTCCGTTGTAAAGGATAGAATATCAGCCACCAGCTAAATGAATGTGGTTATTATATCCACATTGATCTGAAAGTATATAGCAAAGGAAAACAATATATATGGTAGTCATTGGTAGTCGTGTGGCGAAGGTTGCAGGTTCAATCCCCGCTTGGTTCATATAGCTGGGCTCAAGGTTGACTCAGCCTTCCATCCTTCCGAGGTCAGTAAAATTACTACCCAGCTTGCTGGGGGTAAAAGATGACTGGGGAAGGCAATGGCAAACCACCCCGCAAAAACAGTCTGCCAAGAAACCCGAGCAGTCAGTCATGACTCGGTGCTTGCACCAGGGGACTTTACCATATATATATTATGTCTAAAAAAAATATGTCCTAGATATGTATCTCTATCTGTACCACTATAGGCCTCCAATTTCAAATGGAAGCATACTGTGTCAGGCTCTTTTAAAAGGTAAAGCTTCCACTTAGTAGTTTGAAAAGATCGGAGAATCATTGTGTGCACAATCATAAGGCATTGGATATTGCTCCCTCTGGATTGTGCTGAGAGTCAGGGCCGGCCTTAGCTATATGCACCCTGTGCAGTTAAACAGGCCGCAAGGTGCTGTGGTGGGGCAACATGGTGCAGTTTGCTAGATGGGATTCTGATGAGAGTGGTAGTTATCTAAAGTATGTCACAGTGGGTATCACCAGTACTTTCCCAAACAGCAAGGTCTGCAGTGGTAAACTGATATTAATAAGTGGGCTGATAATTTGTCGTGACGCCAGTTGTGAGAGGAGCAATCAGGCAGAGACTGAGGGTTGTAGTAGAACCCCATTGCCACGGTTTACTGAACTCCACAGGTTTATAACATTCACAGTTTCTCAGCAAACAAATATTTACAATGCTAAATTCTCTACGCGAGCATAAAATGTTTGGGAAAATGGTTGTAAATGTTTTAAGAACTGTTGAGCCGCAGATTTGGCTTGAACTGTTCGATGTCCACGGCTTGGTCTTCCTCGTATTGGGGACATGGCAACAGTCAAACTGGTAAACACTTGATATGAACATTGCTTACCAACACTTGACTCTCCTTAGCAACATTGTTGGCTGAAGCACAAGAGCGCCGCTAGACTTAACATAGGAACATTGACCTGGCCTGACAGTCACTCAATGTATCACACTCACATTTTATGGCAATGGTGAGAATGTCACAACTAATGACACCAAAATCATCCACCAAAGGCCATGGTATGGGGTCAAAGTGTGGTTGAAGAAAAAGCCTGTAGGCTTGCTTATATTAGATTTGTCAACTGTACAATGGTAGTAAGGTAGTCTGAGTGTTCTGTGGAGGTGGAGGTTAGAGGTTTGTGTAAAACTAGGCCCTGCTGCATCCTAAGTATAGAATAAATGGCCTTAAGTGAAAAGGAAGCTTCTGTGGAAGTGGAGACTATGGCGCTGGCCTCTGTGTACTCGCTACTGAATGGATTAAGGCACTAGATGCTGTGCTGAATCGCTCACCCAGGCGACTAGGCCAGGCCTAAGGCACTTGGGCGCTCTCAGTCACAGTCACAGGCTCGTTCATGATTCCAGCGGGAAGAACGGCCTCTTCGGACTCCTCACCACTGCTCACCCGTTACCAGACTTATTCCACACTCTGCTTTTTCTGTTCTCTCTCCCCGGCTTCTTTCACGTTCCTCTCTCTCACTGAACATACGTCTGCTCTGCTTGCTTCGCTAGAACGACTCTCCAGTTCCCTCCACACTTCTGATCCTCCTGTGCGGGACCTTTTCTTTTCCCTCTCACCTGACCAATCATGGGCTCCCTCTCTTTGTCGTACCACTGTCTATCAATCCCAAAAACCTTCTTATAAGGCAGACTGGCCAATGAGAAATGTGGCTGTCTATTGGACCCTGTTGCTATTTAGATTTCCCTTCACTTAATAGGCACTACACTTAACCCGTTGTGGGATGTAGGTGAATGTCTAAAACACCTCACCACAGTTTTGGGGTACATATGGTACAAAGTGTCATATGTACCCCAAAACTGTATCAATTAAAGTACAGGTCAACCCGCGATAAATGAGTCTTCTAATAACCCCATCGATGGGGAAAAAAACTTTATGTAGGACAAAAGATAGCAACAGAATTTTATTTTAAATGGTATTAAAACATATATTAAATAGCCGGATTCTTAGAACTAACCTGTTGAAGTTCTCCCTGTTTCTTAAATGGAGAAAGCTGAGGGTAAAAAAAAGGAGGTTGAGCAAACCGAAAGTGTCAGAAGCCTCAGTTCAAGGTAGAAAACCAGAACTCAAACAACTATGAGAAGGGTTGCAGAGGTGGTGGAGGTGCTGCCAACTAGGTAGACCCTCCATTGGTGGGTGTACTAGATATATAGAAACAAAAAACTGCTTTCTTGGTGCAACGCTCCAAAGTTAAAAGCCAGAAAAGATATGCATTTCAGGATGCACCCTTTTATCAGTCAGGCTTTGAAACACATCACTATTGGGAGTGCAGTGGTACGGGCCCAAAGTGGTGACACCAGGGCGGAGAAGACGGAAGGATGCACAGAACCTCGGCCAAGGCACTGCTAGGCCTCTTCCGGGCAACGCTGGGACAGTGGCTATCTGTATAAGTGTTGTGGATGTGAAGTTATCACGCGTGATGCCACCGTTCCTTTCTCACCTTAGATTATCTGGCACATGAATAAAGACAGTTAACCCTTAGAGTGCTGCAGCTATGCAATACACATCATTCATGCAACACAGAAGACACTGACATTACATAGACAAATGCATGCATACAGTTATGGAGAGGCCCTGTTGTACCGGGCCACTGCAGTTGTCACGTCCCAGATGAAGACAGTGGGGCTGTCCTTATTAGGGCACCTTCCCCACTTTTAGGCAGGGATACCCCACTTCCCCTGATTAGTAAGGGACAGGTGTCCTATCTTTGCCTGGACTGGTATAATGTGTACTTGCAGATATTGTGAGAGTGTTTGCGGTTTTATTAAGACACCATCTTGCGTCTGTGCTGCGGCGCGGTGCTTTAGTGCACCGTACAGCCGTAACAATCTTGCTGCATGCTCTCACATCCCAGAGCCCATAGTTTTCATTAGGGCCGGCAGCAGCATGGCTCCATGTGCTAGGTGCAAATGATGTGATGAGAGTTCTCCCATGGAAAGCATATGGGAGAACTCTACAATCCTCCGCCACAGATGTGACAGCCACAGCAGAGGAGTCCTTCATTCCCAAAGTGATGCAAAGCGGTTTTCACAGGAAAACGCCTTGCATCCTCGGGACTTTTACATGGCGGGAGTGCGATTCGGGGGCAGGATTCATGGCCCCATATTGCACTCTCCCATGTGAAGTTAGCCTTAGGGCAAAAATTTAACCATAATTAGCTATTTTTCAGCTTATCAGAGTTTGTGGTCACCCATCCAGTTATTTTCCGATGTCTATTTTTGATACATTTGGCAGGATGTTGGCTCGTTGTTTTAATTGGGGGAAATCTGTAATTCTTCCTTTGCCGGTAGATTTGTCATTGGAACATATGCAATTACAAATAGTGAAGGAATTAAAATATTTAAGAGGTATGGTGTCTTATGGTGAAAAGCTGGGTAAGAATGAGGCTAGTTTCACAAGGGCAGGTGCAACATCGCATATGTGCTCATGAGATGTTTGAGCATCAGCAATGCTTTTCTTGACAAATAATCTCGCATCGCTGTCACTTACGCGACTTTCTCGTGCAATTTTCTCCTGCAATAGACAATCGTAGTTTCTAATGTTAAAAATGCATCGCATTGCATGAAAATTGCAAGCTCTTGTGTTGTGATGCGATAAAACAAGGGCTCCGTAAGGAATCATGGGCAAAAGGAAAGGGCAAAAACGCAGAAAGATAGGGCAGACAGCGATTTCTAAATCTCGCAACATCGCATGAGTAAAAACATTGCAGATGTGAATGAAGTGATTTAAAGGCATAGGTTTCATAATTCCTGAGTTTTCGCTCACTCTCGTATCGTGCAAAAATGTGAAAACGACCTTAGTCTTTAATGTTTTTGCTTGTTTTTTTGTGTTTAAATTGGGAGCTATGACTTATTTAAATATAGTTATGTTTAACCCTTTCTAATCCACTGTCTGCCATCTAAAGACATTATGACTTAAGGCTGTACAGCTCCGATATTGGAAGACATCCATTGGGGTTCTCTTACTGTATATTGCCAGCCTTTCTGCTGTCTGAGCCTATCCAACGTGTCACCTAATGTAGTACTGGCTTTAGCCAGCAGATAGCGCCATTTTATAATGGCAGAAAAGAGTAAGCCCCTTAGGAAAACCAGGATGAAAATTGGATTGGAAAGGGTTAATGGTATTGTTCGGGTGAGTTAGTGAAATGTGTTATATACATTATGTTTGTGCATGTATAGAAGTATAGAATTGAATAGGTAATTGTATTAAAATTATAACTTTAATAAAAATGATCTGATTTAAAAAAAAGTATTTTCAGATACCTCCCTTCCTGTCCTCTCTTTCTTCGTCAGCCATATGCATTGCCATATATACATACATCTATACTTGAGCTTTCTGTGCCTACTTCAACATGACAAAAACTGAGATCTCATCGCCACACAATTAGAGAGGGAAAGACTGAATTACCTGTGGCAAAACATTTTTGTGGTCATTGAACAACATAGAATAGATGAGAGTTATCATACTGAAGGGCAACTTCAAGTCGCAGCGTCACAGAAAATTTGGGAGTATAAGTTCGTGGCCATTTTTGATACCCTCCAGAATGAAATGAACCCCGAAGCGTGGTTCTTGCATCAGTGGACAACATGAAAGGTCTGAAGGAAGTCAGGAGGGGTGTCCTTAAGGAGAGCGCCCCGGGTAAGGGGGTGGAGACACCTGGTGGGTGAGTGGGTCGGTGGATGGCATTGTCTCTTCCCAGGGAGAGCACCCAGAAGGGGTGCTTTTCCCAATCATTGTTTTACAGACTTTGTAAAAACTCATACATTAATTTGAAGGAATGCTGCCATCTAATAGGTGGCACTGCAGAAGTTTAGTTCCATTTTCCTTGTTTGCAGGTCTGAACTAGAGATTCACATTCCATGTTACTGGACTAATTATTTACTGTTATGGTCATTCCTCCCTGCTATTTATCTAAATGCGTTTTATCCCAACATGTCTGTGCCCTCTTACCCTCTGGCATTTATCCATGTGCAAATTAGGTTCACCATGTTCCTGCCCCCCCCCCCCCCCCCCCATGTGATCATGTATATTTATTAGGTACGTCTGTACATTAGTTCCATAAGCCTGAGGAAGGACCCTGCACGGGTCCGAAAGCTAACTATAACATCATGTATTTTTGTCAGGTATCATATCTACAAGATTACTTGATTTCTCTTACTGAGAACAATCACATTTTACTTTGACTAGTATAATTAGTACACAAAAAGAAGAACTCTTATACCTAGAGGATAGACCAAATGCATCCTGGGAGTCAGGAATGTAAAATTTCCATTCAAGGCTAAAGGCACATCCTATGCAAAAAGTAGCTGTTAAAATATGGAAAGATATGAAAGTTAAAAACAGAAAATCCTAATCCTTACAGTGAATTGGTAGTGTTGGCTCACATGATCTGTGCTGGTCAATCAGACAGTAGTTCAAAGTATGTGCTATGTAGTTAAAAAATTGCGGCAGCCATCTTGGAAAGACCTGTAACCAACAGTTCAATGGGCCAGCAGAGAAGAACAACTACAGGTAATATACCACTTTCTGGTCCTGGGACAGAATTTTCCCATACAATAGAGTTAATCTAACCTGATGAAGGCCAAAAGAGTGTCGTTTTGGCCTATATGTTGCTGGTATATGTCAGTATACCGCAAATAAGGTATAGATTAGTGCAGTAGACCATGCTATTTCATACACCGGTATCCAGTGCCAAAATGTATACCACACAATATACTTTTTTCTTATTGGACCCTATGGATGATAGATACCAATGTATAGCTTCCCAGTGTATACATTAAACAGACGCTATAAACCTGATGTGAACAGAGCCTCAGGGCTTATTGACACGAGCGTATATATGCTACGATCTGATGCATTGGATTCCAATACATCAGATCACACAGGCGTATTCCCGTGGCGTAAAAGCGCCAGTCCGGCAAATATAGCTCCAGGCAGGAAAGACAGTCTTGGAACTATCTTTGTGCACGGAATACATTGGCCTATCGGAGCCAATGACAGCAGCCGGAGAAGGGAGGTGGGAACGCTGCTAAACTCCCTCCTCCTTCTCTCCTCCTTTCTCCTCCCCTCCGGCTGTTTGCAATGGCTGCAGACAAGGGGCAGAGAGGGTGCTTAGCTCCGCCCCTTCCCGCCGATTCCCATTGCAAACAGCTGGTGGGAAGGAGAGAGGAGGTGAGCCAGCGAGAGGGAGGGAAGGGGAGGCAACAGCATTGCGGCCTCAGCGTATATGTGTCAGGCCCGTGCCGTCTGAGCGGGCTCACAAATGCTCATGGGAAAAAACCCTTATTCTCTTTTGTGAATGCTCATAAATATACTGGTAATTACAGGGTCACACATGAATGCAATTAATAAGCTACTCTTCATCGGGGTTATTAGTAATCAAGATTTACAATGAGATGTCCTAATTGCAGTGATGTAGGAAGCAATGGCAGGTTGATGCCTGGCTTTATTGATATCTTGTTGCTCTTAATCTATAATCAATGAGTAATCAATGTTCTGCACATGATCATTCATTTATAATCCAATCCTGGAAAAAAGTCATTAAAGACCCTCAATATTAGTGATATAATGCAGGGTGGTCCAGAGACCACCATCAATGTAAGATAGCCACCAGTATCTCATTACTATAATGAGGTCCGTTCGGTTAATGCTCAGTTGCTGCAGCAGCATTATTTCTTGCAGTATTTTGTGCGGGATCTGCAACGAAACCTCTGATTGGAGTTTCTAGCGCAGATGTGGACTCGGCTTAAAACCACACACTTGCTATCACTGCAGTCATCGTGACCCGTATAATTACCTCTATATTCTCACTGAACAACACCCACTATGCCAAGACAAACAGTACCAATAACAGCTCTATATAAGGACCAAATTATACTGCCACACCATAATCACATGTTACTGCAGCATCCCAAAGGGTAGCTCAGGACACGGGGCATACGCTGAAGAGCTGGGAGGGTAAAGCGGTCACTTGTCATAGTGGCACTTACCAGACTTCTCCCCAGAGGGACACACGCAGCCTCGGCCAGAGTAACGCTGGGCCTCTTCCGGACACCCCTAGGAGAGGGATGGCCAATATACATGCTGTAAGAATTTAGGTTGTCATGTGACGCCACCATTCTTTCACTCACCAGAATGAACCTCAGCGATAACACCCCATTTGGGTGTTTAAGTAGCTCAGTCCCTGGGAACGGTCAGGGCCTGGCGAAACTTTACTGGAAAACTTGGACACTTCACAATTTAAGAATACACTGGTGCAGGAAAGAAAAATGAAGGGAGGTCAGGGAGGAACTCAAGATGATACCGGCCCTACAGTCTCCGTTATCTGTATGGTGCTACTCCTGGAAGGGGAAGGGGACAAACTCTCCTCAGACACTCATGGATAAAGTACCTCTGCACGGTGATCTTGAATCGCTTTTGTACTCACGCTCTCTCACTCTCTCCTTACTTTCTACTGGCTCCTGGCATTGGGGTACTGAAGATATCTTTCTTCCTCTTCCATCCTCTTCACCACATGAGGGTTGAAGGTACCCTGATGTGGTTTGCTTTCCACTCCTCTAACCGTTGAAGATTCTGAAACCCCACCTTGCTCACTAACATTCATACTTATAGACTCTAACTTAGGAAGTGACAGGACATAAATTGATACATTTGCAGACATCTTCCAGTCTCATGCAGACATTAACCCTTCATCTGCTGCATCTGTGCAATACACATAGCAAGAGACAACACAGTTTGCACAGTGCATCTACACAAAGGACATGACATGTATGACATTTATGGAGGGGCCAGGAATAGATGTTCTGGGCCACTACATTACCACCACACAGTGACCTAATAAACCCACGACACTGTGACTGGATGACCACTGCAAAGTACACTATTAGCAATAACAATACTATATGAGGGCTATATTATATCCCCTGATCATGACCACATAATACCAACATAGTGTTACTGAAAAAGCAGTACACAAAGACCTATATTACCCCGTTATAGAGACCATATAGTAGTGCATACTAGTTCTACACAGTTGCTCTGCAGGCTGTATAAGTGATTACAGTACAGTTACCTCCAGTGATCACAGGTGATGTTCCCTCTGACTAGAGCCATTCACTTTCCCTCTTTTTTTCTTCATCCTTATACCGCCATGACTTTTCCTGGTCACAACTTGTCTCTGCAGTATCTGACACACAGACATCTAGGACTCCTCAATTCTTCAACCACATGTCTACACATTCTTTCCATCCAATAGTGCCCCAGGTAGTAATAGTGTGATGTGCCCCACAAAGCATCAGTATCCCTTTTTATGCTTCCTGTAGGCCCCAAACAGTAACTGCTACTTTTACTGCCCACATCAAAACAGTAATAATGCCCCTTGTTGCCCCATTCAGTAATAATGCCCCTCATTAATAATTATGCCATTCATGGCCCCCATTAGTAATAATGCCCCTCATTACTGCGTTTTAGTAATAATGCTCCTCATGACATCTGTTTCTAATAATAATTTCCCCCTTCTGGCTCTCTTTTAGTAATAATAATGCCCTTTGTGGTCCCTTAGCAATAGCAATGCCCCTTCTGGCCCCTTTTAAGCAATAGTGTTGCCCCTCTGAAGTTTGCTCTGCACTTGTCCCACGCTGACTTCGAGGTTGCACGATCACACGATTGCTTCGGCTGCTGAAGTGGAGGACTGGCTGCAGCGATTGTATGTGCTTATCACGTGATTGATCTATGCGGAACTGATCAGAGTGGCGCAGATTGCTGAGGATGGGCCCGGGAGCAGCAGTATATGGGATTTTTTTTTTAATTGCATTTAATTCACAATACGATACAACAAAGTTATGTGCAGAACAGTTCTGCAATGAGTGTGCATACTCTAACAGACAAGGGGGCTGGCTTAGTTATTATGATCAGCCACACAGCCAGCCGCCTTGATGACACGATGGACATGAAGAGCAAGGTCATACACCCGATGCAGAACCAGACCGGAAATGGACCATGTAAATATTTAGTCTCATTAGTGTGACTACAACAGGCTTTTCTGAGACTGTAAAGTTTTCCATAGTCATTTTTGTCACTTAGAGTCGATTTTACTTTGATAAAGTTCCATGTTGCTCTCCCCCAAGACGAATGGAACGGCTCGCAGACATTCCTCGCTGGACATGTGCATCGTCAATCGGTTTTGTCAGAACAGTGGATTACAGCTGCTGACAATCAATATGCCAATAAAATGTAAAGGTGCATTTATCCTAAAAAAGGACAGGTACGTACGGCAGTTTATAAAAGACGCCATTAAAGGCTTTTCTAGAATTTTTCTTCTCCTGACAATATAAACATCATTGATCTGTTTTGCACAAAGAACCGCTCGCTAGTGAGTGACAAACTGTAGCAGTCACGGTACAGACCGGTGTAGCGAGGGATTTTCCTGCCTCGGTCTCCAGGCAACCACAAGTGGGGGCTCCTATTTACGGGACATAATAGAATTACAAATAGAATCTATTTCTAGTAAATCACCATGCGCCGCCGTACATTAACCTGCCATATCACTCAGGAAGTAGCCCTTCTCTGAAATAAAAGTCAATTCCAAAATAGAGATAAGAGCAAAAAATAAAACCCTATAAAAATACAAAAAAAACCTAAAAGTCTGCAG
Source organism: Eleutherodactylus coqui (assembly GCF_035609145.1). NCBI lineage: Eukaryota > Metazoa > Chordata > Amphibia > Anura > Eleutherodactylidae > Eleutherodactylus > Eleutherodactylus coqui. Next base: position 98,829,317 of record NC_089838.1, on the reverse strand, counting down.
CCATGCTTGTATTACAGAGACGGCTATTTATCTAAGTGGCTGCCATGTCATACTGTATTACAGTTCAGCTGCTGTGTCTACTGCTGGTCATGGCTTCCATTGGCCAAATCAGGGATGCTTGGATTGGCTTTAATCGTCTGGTCAGGAACAACCCCTTTAATGCTCTAGGTTTGGTATTTGTATGATGATAGATAAAATTAAAGAGATTTTTTTGGTTCATTGAAAAGGGCTATGGTAAGCCATCAATTAAAAAAAAAATAAATCAGTGGGGGTCCAACTGATGGCACCCCGCATCAGCTGTTTAAAGGCACCATGGCACTCAGGTGAGCGCCTGTACCACTCAAAACTCAAAATTGTCCCCCTCTCAAAAAAAAACCCCTAATTGAATATAGCGAATCTATAACACGGTGGGCTTAGATACAGTGGCTCAACTCTAGTATACCTGTATATAACGCATTCACTGAAAAATAATCAGATACCATCTCTGCACAGCGATAGTGATTAAGGGCAATGACAATTTTTTGATTTATGGCATACATTTTAGTTTTCCTTCTGTATGTGGGCCCAGACTGCCGAGACAACTTCTTACAGCCATGATCTCTGCATAGACTTCTAATTCTGATGCTATCTCCAATAGCCCTCTTAATAGCCATCCATAGTGTGAGTGCCCCCTCTATGCCTCCACAAAGAAAAATGCTCCTTTTAATGCCCCACAAAGTAATTGTACCACCTCTGTGGTCTAACAAAGTAATGGTGTCCCCTCTGTGCCCTTCAAAGTTTTAAAGAAAAATATTTGGTACGGTGTTAGCCACTAGATCAAAATGTGATGGTTCTCAGTAAAGGCCATTTAGACACAATGATTATTACTCAAAAGATGTCTTATAAGCGACTTTTAAACGATAATCGTTTTGTGCCTTTAAGCGCAAGGGGATCGCTCAAACGTTGAGCAATCATCTTGTGCTCCAAGCGGGGGATGCAGAAAACAAGCGGGGCGGCTTGTCTACTGCATCCAGCTGTTCTATGCTCAGAACACCCAGCTGTTATACAGCCGAGCGCTCCGAGCGGGGCATGCAGAACACAGCTAGACCGCTGTGTTCTTCATACTCCGGCTGTTCACGGAGCGCTCAGCTGGTATACAGCTGTGCGCTCTGTGCGGAATATGAAGAACACAGGACCACTGTGTTCTTCATACCCTGCCTGTGTTCAGGGAGCGGGATACAGCTGAAACAATAGTATCAGCTGTATCACGCTGTGAATTCCTGATAAGGCTGATCCCTGATCTTTCAGCACGCTGAAAGAGAACGATCAGCGACTGCTTAACGAAAACTGCACAATGTCAGTGCAGTTAGACACAACGATTATCACTCAAAAGACGGCTTTTGAGTGATAATCGTTGTTTCTAAATGGGCCTTAAGAGAAACCAAGTAATCTTGATATGAGAAATCTATAGACAAGATAATACACAGGCATGGTGACCCCCTAACACCAATTTAGAGACCATAAAGTTTTCACATCCTCAACAGTGGACTAATTAAGTATTTACTACTTTACTCATCCTGTTCTGGTATTTTTAAGTGCAAAGTAATCATAGCATGTCTGTGCCTTTTCATATGTATGTATATATGCCTCTTTGGACCTATTCCATTAAGCCTGAGGAAGGATCCTGAGTAGGTTTGAAAGCCTGCTATAACATTATGTATTTTTGTTAGCCATTAAACGGTATCATAATCTCAAAGTTATAGTGCACTCTCTATGCCCCTCAAGCTTATAGCACCCCATTGTGTGCCCCTGAAATTTATAGTTCCCCACCAAAAGTCCAGCCAGCCGCAGTAGTTTTCTTTTCTGCTGACATATGTATAGAAGAGAGGATGACGTTGTCATATCACTGCCAGCACATCTTCACTGCTGTGGGTTCTATTCTGGATAGCTAGGGTTAATATCTCCTCTCCTCTCCTCTCAGCTGCAAAGTCTGCCTATGCCCTTGATAAGTAACGATGGAGACTAGCATGGGCACCTTCTTTGGTACTATATAGACTTGGTTCGTTAGGCCACTTATCCAGGTTTCTACGAACTAGCATTGTGAAGCTATCTTTGTAGTAAGTTTATGCATTTTACAGTCAGTAGATCAACTCAACCGATAGTCCAGTCCTTCCTGTGCCAGGGACCTCTAAAGCTGCAGTAATGAGTTAATGGTAAATGCCGACTAGGGTAAGTGAGGGCAGAAGGCATGGCAGCTGCCTCACAAGATAAATGAATTACACAGCGCGTTAATTTAGGACATGTGTTGTGTTAAGCTATTTTATTTATTCCTCGATCACCTGAGAGCCATTGCTCACATTTTGTTTAATGAATTGAGCTCTACCCAGAGCGGGGTGAAGCCATGTGCGCTACTGACATATCCATTTGCATATTCCGCTTCATTTACTGATAAATGCCTTCAATTACACCGGGCCGGAAATGTAGCATCAATTTTGTTTTTTATGATTTTTTTTTTTTTTGCTTTTTGCTGTGGTTATGAGATTATGAAGTTTTATGCTATTTGTTTTTAATTAGGCATCCTGTGAACATAACGCTTGAAGGTTAATTAGAAACCATTGGTATACCACTAACGATGAAACGTCAGCATACAAAACGTGACAGGTAAAGTGGAACATGAGCAATGGCAATTTTGCACGTAAGTCATGGATATTAGAGAGATACTTATATGGCCAGATATACGTGATGGCAGTCAGAATTTTATTCCAGGCTGCTAATTATAATCTCTTTTTACAATGGAGTGTTTCTTATTAAAGAAGTCAAAATAGTGAATTTAATATAATGATACATTCGTATTAGGTAATTGCGCTTTAATCCTTTCGCGATGCAAATTTGGGAACACTACTTGCTCAGCTCATCAATCAATTTGCTGTGCATTAATTCAACTATTATTTCTGCAAACAGCTTATTCCTGTTCACATCTGCATCGGAGGTTGCACTTAGAACCTCTGTCGCTAAGTTCCGTTAAAATACGGGACGGAATATCTCTGCATGCAGCTGTATTTTGTCCCGTAAAATGCTGGATGGATGGAAACCGAATGGACCCAATTATGGCCAATGGGTCTGTTCATTTTTGTTAAAAAGGTTCATTGACTTGGGCGAGCACGATACAGGTTTGAGAAATTCGGACCAATATCGGGTTTGCAAACAAGCAATTTTTGCCTGTGGGTGTGATGTGTTCTGCAAGAAAAATCTAACACATCGCAGTACTTGCGATTTTGACGCAAGTGAAAATTACATGTTGTTCCAATAGTAAAAAAAAAAAAAAAATTTGCATCAATCTGGCATTTAGGGTGCTTTCAGACGGCTGTAGGCATGACTACGCTCACTGGTATGGAGCGTACTTGCGCCTGAACAAGGGAAATTTCATTCCCTTCACTGGCTGTTCAAACTCCGCGGCATAGCACAGGAAGTTGAAAAAACGGAGGAAGATAGGTGCTTCCCTATCTATCCCACATAATGTATTTACTATGTGAAGGGAAGATAGGGGCAGGTTTTATCTTTTCTCGGCCGTACAATTAACGGGCAAGAATCACGATCATAGAATCATAGAATGGTAGAGTTGGAACAGACCTCCAGGTCATCTGGTCCAACCTCCTGCTCAGTGAAGGATTTACTAAATCATCCCAGACAGATATTTGTCCAGCCTTTGTTTGAACACTTCCATTGAAGGAGAACTCACCACCTCCCGTGGCAACCTGATCCACTCATTGATCACCCCCACTGTCTAATATCTGATCTGTGTCTCCTCCCTTTCAGTTTCATCCCATTGCTTCTAGTCTTTCCTTGTACAAATGAGAATAGGGCTGATCCCTCTGCACTGTGACAGCCCTTCAGATATTTGTAGACAGCTATTAAATCTCCTCTCCGCCTTCTTTTTTGCAAGATAAACATTTCAAAATCCTTTAACCGTTCCCTTATAGGACATGATTTGCAGACCGCTCACCATCTTGGTAACTCTTCTCTAAACTTGCTCCAATTTGTCTGCGTCTTTATTAAAGTGGGGTGCCCAGAACTGGAGACAGTATTCCAGATGAGGTCTGACTAAGGAAGAGTAGTGTTACGTGTGCTGCTGGGATCTGTAGTTCTAAGCTTCCTAGCAGCGCAGCACTCACATGGTTAATTGATTGAGCTGGCTGGGTGTGGTACTTCCTGCTAGCCAATCCCCTGGGTCTATGCTCACATATAAACCCAGCTTCTGGTCAGTCTGAAGCTGGCCTTGTACTGTTTGGATGTATCTGTGACATGTGTCCTGTTCTCTGTTCTGTTGCAGCTTGCTGTGTGATCTGTGCCTTGCGGTTCATGTCCGTTTGTACCTTTATTTTGTGTCAGTTTGGTCTGCTGAGTTTGTTTGCTATGTCTGCGCCAGGTTGGCCCCTAGGGCCCTCTAGTAGATGTGTCTTGCTAGTGTAGGGACTGCAAGATATGAGGGGCCTTGCCAGGGCCTGCAGCTTAAGTTCATTGACCACTGTACGAACTAACACCTCGCATTTATATTCAGCTTATCATCTGCTATTAGTGTTTGCATTGTGTTTGCATTGTGGCTGCTGTATGCTGTGTATTCTGGCTCTGTGTGTCCTGTGGTTCAGTCCCTGTCATGTGGAATGTGAATGCATCCTGTTCTGGTGCATGGCTCCTAGGATCAGCTAGGGCCCAGATCCAAAGACCGCTGGGCTGCTCTTATTGGGGCAATTGTCCCCACTTGGGTAGGGCCATGCCATTCCTCCCCCCGTAGCACAGGGTCAGTTGCCTTAAACCCGTGTGAATACCGTGTGTAACCCGTGTGCGTACACAGTCCTCCTTTGGTCACGATCGTGTGGGCCCCGTGTTTAGTTTGCCCACACGATCGTAACAAGTAGAGGGGGATAATGACCTCACGTGATCTAGACTCTATGCTTCTCTTAATACATCGCAGAATTGTGTTTGCCTTTTTGGCTGCTGCATCACATTGTTGACTCATGTTCAGTCTATGATCTATTAGTATACCCAAGTCTTTTTCACGTGCTGATGCTTTGCCCAATTCCTCCCATTCTGTATGAGCTTTTTCTCATTTTTCTTGCCCAAATGTAGGACTTTGCATTTCCCCTTGTTAAATACTATTCTGTTAGTCGCAGCCCACTGTGCAAGCTTTTCTGGATCTTTTTGAATACTCTCTCTTTCTTCCCTAGTGTTAGCTATTCCGCCCTGTGGTACCCTACTTGATACATTCTTCCACTTGGATGTGCAGTCATTTATGACCACTCTTTGAGTCCGACCACTCAGCCAGTTGTGAATCCACCTAACAGTTGCCTTGTCAATCCCATATTTGGTCCTTTTTTTCAATAAGTATGGTATGAGATACTTTGTCAAATGCTTTACTAAGGTCAGGAAAAACTATATCCACCGCATTTCCCTGATCAACTGAGTCAGTGATACTATCATAGGAGGAGATTGTGAAAACGAAACCACTGAAATCCATTAAAATCAGTGGTTTGGTTTTGTCCCGTTATGTGGCCATGATCAGCACGTCCGCATTAGGGGAGAAATACATGTTTGTCTGAAACTGCCCTTGCAGTTCTGCTGTAGCTATGCACTTGTATGATCTTCATGTACATTTAGTCTTTTTGAATAGGCAAATCAATGTGCAGATTTCCAAACACAAATTCAGCACAAAATTCGCATTAAGAAGTGACATGTAATTTTTTTTACCCATGTTGATTTGGCATACAGACTATAGTGTGGATTCCCACTGATAGTAATAGGGGCTCAGGTTTGATGTGGATTTTGTGTCAAATGTGCAGCAAAAATCTGGAGTGTGAACATGGCCTACCAGAACAGAGCTTATTACATAGTAACAGTACTAGCACCAAGCTTATCACATAGCTATTCCTGTTGGTGATGTCTCACTATCTGTTCAGCTTTCTCTCATCATCTACTGTCTTGTCTTGTAGGAAAGAGCAGAACGGTGATCCTCGGTGGTGTGAAAGGGAGGCTGATGGCTGTCAACAGGGGACAGGAATTTTGGGTGGGATGCCAATGGACTAATCATTCTTCATTCTAGCCTGATGACTGCTGCCCTGTTGGAAGTTTCTATGTGTTGCTTCCTTATTGCAGTGGCATGTGGCATGCTGGTCTGACAGCCCTCGCACATGTAACATCACACTCTTCTGTGACGTTCTGTGTTCGGCCTGCGCAATTCTGGATTGTTTTTAGGGGCACTTTAGGCGGCCATGGGCCCACCTGAAGCCTTGGGCTTGGGGTGTCTTTCCAAATCATCCCTTTTATAATCCGCCATTGCCCTATAGACTCCAGTAGAGAGACTCCATCAGACTGTTATGGCATGCAGTATACTAGGCTTATGGGCTTATATAAACAGGTCCCTAGGGAATTAGTGTTGGAGGGTGCCCAGAAGACACTAGCCCCTTCCTCCTTACCAATTACAAGCTGTAAGGGGGAGCACGTTGGACAAAAAAATGAAAATTCATATGACCTCTATATAGACTACATTATGTGGGCAAGAATAGCTAAAAAAAAAACACTCACCCCACTGTCTTCAAGAGACCAAACATCTTGTTATATTATATTACCAAGTTGCAATTTACATGTCATATGACATACTTCCAGGATTATGAAGTGTGATGCCGGATATAGGCACCATACTAACAAAGGTGCAGATTGCAGTATAGTGTTCCATCATTTGAGATATCATGGGTTAATACCAGCCAGGATAAAATGGATTATATCCAGCCCTATAGCAATGGTTGCATACTGGGACATGGCATGTGTTGGCCTATAGCCCTAGCTTGCCTAGCATAAAATGGTCTTAAGCTTTCAACTCCAAATTATGAGTGATAAATTCAAGAAACACTCCCATATATTTCTGTAGTTCTGTTTACTAGGTGCCGGAGAAGGGTCAATTCACTCAGTTTATCAAACCATAGGCATGACTTTGTAGACTTCAGATACATTTTGATCAATTGCCTCCTGGTGTCTTCCATTCCTCATAGCAGACAGGCGTGGGGAACAGATGGATGAGCTGTTCTCAGCTCAACACTTCCAAATGCTTAGAAATCAAATGACATTCAGCATTTCCATTCTACTAATCACACACAGATCATGCATGGATTACTCCGCAGGGATCGGAGCCTCATCTTTCCTTCTTTTAATTGTATTGAGAGACTCTAATGAATTATTTGGGATATAGCTTCATGCATAGCTCTCACATTGGATTGGATCATGATGAATAATGACAAGATCAATGACCGTGCCTATGAACAAAATTATTTATTAAAGAGGAGGAGAAGAGATTAGAGGCACATTGTTAACGCGTCTTCTTTACGCATCCTGTGCAAGTCTTTTGTACTACTTACATTTGGTTCATTGTTTTCTTCTCTATGAGTTTAATTGCAAAAAGTAGGATCGATAGATTGATAAATAGAGAGATACATATGAGCTAGAGAGATATATATGAGAGATATGAGATAGATGATAAGATTACACAATGTGGCACTTGGCAGAACAATGATTTTGATGACTTTCCTTCATGAAACTGCCACTAGTGCTCCCCAACATACGGATCGTTAATAGAGATGCGCGAGTATACTCGCTAAGGCACATTACTCGAGCGAGTAGTGCCTTAGCCGAGCATCTCCCCGCTCGTCTCTAAAGATTCGGGGCCGGTTCCGGTGACAGGTGAGTTGTGGCAGGGAGCGGGGGGGAGAGAGGGATCTCCCCTCCGTTCCTCCCCGCCCCCCGCCAGCCCCCGAATCTTTAGAGACGAGTGGGGAGATACTCGGCTAAGGCACTAGTCGCTCGAGTAATGTGCCTTAGCGAGTATACTCGCTCATCTCTAATCGTTAACATGACAGACGGTGCGCTATGTTATTAATATAATGTCTAACTATTTTAGCTCTTTAATGTATCTCTATCACTTCTGATAATTCTTCTATAAACGTGTTTATTGTTCTTGTTTCAGCAGTCTTTCTCTCGTTCCTGATGATTATTATCAGACTATGTAAAAACTTCTGATAATGGATATAACTTCCCTCTGTGTTTAGCATCAAGCCATTCATCACATTTCTTTACCTGGGGCGCACTGCTGACCAGCAGTCTGCTGAGAATTAGTTTTGCTGATCGTGATAAATTTCGTTAATACACACAATACAGTCAGGGTCTTGCTGTAATGACTTACTACAGAATGGTGAAAGACACATAGTAACGGTGGTAGGTAGTTTATTTACCTTTTATGTATTCTGGCTAGACCTTGACGGATCCTTAAAACCTGTATTCTTCATTTATTCTACAATGTGTGAATCACTTTACTTGATCCTGGCCGCCATCTTTTTTGCTTTGGTACAATAATTTTTATTAGGAGATTTCACAGTAGCGTTTTGCTTTCAGCTTTGCTGATCCATTGTGGGAACAGCAAAATGGAAAGAAAGTGTTTTCTTCTTCTAATGCATTATACTCAATGGGAGACAGATAGAACTTGAAGACAATCTATTGTAATGGTAATGCTTCAATGAATGTGGCTCAGTGGTTGGCACTGTTGCCTTGCAATACTGGGGTCCGAGGTTCAAATCTCATCAAGGGCAACATCAACTTTGATAAACTCCATACAGATATCATAATTGACTCAATAAAAAGAGAAGTAGGATAAATCTTATCCCACTGCTTGTTGAAATTCATTGGAGAGCGGCGCTGGATTACCAGTATTGCTTCTCCATTTAATCCATTTTGTCCACTGGTTGGTGGCTCGATCTGGTTGGCAGCGCCTCCTAGTGAAATTAACTTTCTCACAAATCCACACCCTTTTTTTCTTCAGCTCCCTGAGGCTTTTGGTCCCTGGACATCTTACTGAGCTCCGGACCCTCATACACAGCGGGTTTGCTCCACCTCTTTTCTATCTACTTGTAAACTTAGACAGAGCAAGTGCTAAACATTTCCTGCTTTCTGTTGCTAGCTACATGTTATCAGAGTTCCCATCAACCATTGCTTGGGCCACGCTGCAACTATTTGAACTGTTTACTATTGTTTGGGTTCTGCCTTAATACCCACTGTTTACAGCATCTGGACTCTGTGATAAATTGGCCATGTCCAATCACCACCCCACTTTATGTCCCTTAACTGATCTGTTAATGATGTCACACACGCTCCGAACTACCTGCCAACACCTGGTAGTGCAGTATTGCCCAAATGAACCAAACTGCTGGGGACTCTGGTTCCCAGCAGCCCACTTTGCCAAACTCTATCTTAGAGTCACAAATGGTGCTGCAAGCAGGGTGTGCCCGAAGTAGCAAAAGGCCGCAAACTATTGCAGCACTTTCCACTTCAGAGCAGCAACATATTTAGGATTAGTCGCTGTCCTAAGCTGCCCCCACTCAAGCACAGCTCATCCTCCTGACTGTATACTTACAGTCTGTAACTTATTTAGCTGAATATAGAAGGTAACGATAATTAAACTTTCCCCCTAGTAGGCAGAAATAGTATAGCCTCTAGCTAAAGCTGTGTTGATGTATCCTGAGATTGATGTGTACCTGATACGTATCAGACAAGTGACTGTACTGCATGGAAGTGGCTGCAATATACAGAGGAGTATGACAGGCAATCAGGTGAGGGGGGCACGGATGGAAAAAAGAGTTTTAGCTGGAGTAGCCCTTTAACTTCACCTTGAAATCTTTTACTGTTAACATCATTATTTTATTTGTTAGACATTAAAATGTATCCTAGCTACAAGATTATTTGGTTTCTCTTGCTGAGAACAAACCACATTTTGTTCTGTGGGCTAACACAGCTCTAAACTTTTTTCTTTAAACGACAACTAATTACTTTATGTCGGAAAAGTGAACATACTTGATAATATTGTTCTTTCTTTCATTTCCATTAAAGTGCATCTGCCATCAAGTTCCCAATAATATGTTGTTTTACGAGACAATACAATGGGAATAGAAAAATATTAAATGGACTTCAAGGGGGTTCCTGTGTTTGATATCAATCACCAATGCACAGGATTAGCCATCAATGCCTGATCACTGTGGGCTCCATGGCTGGGATCAGTACTATCATTAGAACGGGGGTCCCGAGCTCCTTGTATCTCCTCAGTGCACGAATGCTATGTGGAACAAAAAGTTGGAATGCAATGACAGTTGAGCCCTCCATTTATTGGCTATGAGCTGACGGAAACAACTGTGCGTTGTACTTGGCTACTTTTGTTGCCAATTAGAGATGAGCGAGCACGCTCGGTTAAGACAGTTACTCGAGCGAGCATCACTCTTCTCGAGTAACTGCATATTCATCCGAGAAAATTCGGGGGGCGAGAGAGAGTTAGAGAGATCTCTCTCTCTCCCCTGCAACCCCCCGCCGCCCCCCCCGAATTTTCTCGGACGAGTATGCAGTTACTCGAGAAAATTGATGCTCGCTCGAGTAACTGCCTGAACCCATTGAAATCAATGGGTTAGTTTTGTCATGTTTTGCGGCCATTAGTTTCAAGCACCAAAAAATGTGTACAAACACGTTCGTCTGTTTAAACCTGGATTTGTCACTGATTATAACCCAGTTCCACTCTGTAGCAGTACAATATCTTCGTTCATGACACCACTGCAAATGGAGGAGATGGTGGGTGGGTCTCAAATGCAATACACGTAATTGGTGCCAACACCAAATGTCCTTCAGCCAAGCACATGGAAATGGTTCTGACAGGCACAGGGACCCGTAATGATGGTGCCACCTGTCTCTGAATGGTGGACAGTGAGACAGGTGGAGCAGCTTGTGCTTGGCCTCTCTACTTGTGGTCTGTTGAGGATGTCCTGAACCCGGTTACCTTGTGTGCCCTCACGCACCCACTGGTTCCATCACCTCCTAACAGAGGTCAGAACAGCCTAGGTGGCGGGTAGTTCAATAATATGACCATCCAGCTTCTCACATTCTAATAATGCGCACCTTCTGAAATTATTAACTGGGCAAAATCTTTGATTGCGTCGTTGAGGCGTCTAGTGGTCAACAAGCTCTACACAAGCAGATAAAGAGGTCACTACACACAAGGAGCCTCTAAGAGCCTTTTACAGGCCAAGGGTGGAAGCACATTTAGGACTTCAGGTGGCCAGACCATTCATCTAATCACACCACAACCCTAATACTTTTCATATCTAATGTAACTGCATGCCAACTTTTGCGGCAAAACAACAACTTCTAGGTGCTTGATTTTTTTTTTTACAGAGTGTATATATTGTTACATTGATTAAAATCTTGGGGAAAAAGTAACTATAGACTTAGAATTTGTAGGCTTTCTTATCACCGTGAAGCAACTGGTCACTATACTGTGCTATGTCTAATAAATATCCCTATTTATACCAACCTAAAGGGATTGCCTTGTGGTTTAAATGAACCTACAAGGGTGAAAAATCAATACTAGCTCATAAAATGAAGGCCACAGGATTTATCTGCAGGGCACGGGAAATTGAAATGCATTCATGTGTCTGCCTCTTGTGTGGTTATTGCACTACAGCGGTTCATATCACCACAGTTACTCCCCAGTGCCTCTCTAATAAACAAATCGATTTTCCCATGGACTAGTAGTTATTGTTATATAGCCTACAATAAGGCTTTCTTTATAGGAAGACTAGTGGAAAAGATACTTGGATGGAAGAACATACTGTATAGGCAATTATAATAATAGGCAATTATATTAACATTGACCAGTTTACTCACTGTGAAAAACTGCACCAATTACTTACTTATGTGAAATCCCCTGTTCTTCCCTAATTGCTTCCTCTAATAAGCTGCAAGCTGATAAGGGATTATAACCAGATCCGAACCTCTGAATATCTTTATAAATTGAGGTTGTCCCGCTTTACTTCATAGCACCCATAATGAATAATGAGTAATAGTGGTGACTGTATTTGGTTTTTGAAGGGTTTGTCCAGGATCTTGGCAATATGGTCTAATACCAATGTAGCAGCGCTCACACGTCTTACTTTAGCGCGGTACTGTGGCGTGGCTATGCTATTTGCGTAGCAGGGCCAGCCATTAAAAGTGAATGGCAACAGCTGCGCTATGCAAAAAGTTTTTCAGCGCACCCAATTTCCAAATCAGCGTTGCTATATCCGTAGATACCAATCATAATGACAGAGTCATGGCATGGCTGACAGATGGTCATGGATCCGAGGTGGTGTTGCAGCTCCGGCTCAGCCCACGTGATGGGCCATGTCTGCATGTTCATTTTCTGTCGGCACTGGATAGCAGGAATTTAACTACTAAGTGGTTAATTGTCTGGCTGAGGCAGTTGGGTAATTGGCTGCTCAGCCAGTCAGTTAGTTTGGTTATTTAAGCCAGTATTTCTCAACTCCAGTCGTCATGGACCCCAAGAGGTCATGTTTTCAGGATAATCTATAGTAAGAACACCTATGGCAATGTCTGAGGCACCGACTATAATTACATCACCTGTGCAATACTGAGGAAATCCTGAAAACATGATCTGTTGGGGGTCCCTGAGGACTGGAGTTGGGAAACACTGATTTAAACCAAGTCTTCTGAACAGAAGGTGCTGGTTATACTTTGTATCAAAAGGTGTTCTTGGTCTTGTCGGCTACTCCTGGGTTTGAACTGGATCTCCGTTGAGTCTGCTTTTTGTTCTACTTATTTGTCTGGGGTGTTTGTACATCTTTTCCCCTTTACTATAATGGTTATATATACATTGTGTTATCATCTTACTTTTACCACTATTTTTTGTCACTATCTAGGGAAAGTCAGGCTCATCCTAAGTTCCTGACATGGGGTCGCCCTCATCAGGGCGAGCACTTCCCTTACAAATAGGTTATTCTTGTATCAGAAGGTTTAGGAATAGAATCCTTGTCTTTCCTGTTTTGTGTTATCCACATTCATACTGAGTGTGTATATATTTGTCACAACCAATAGGTCTGGGTTGGACATAACAGCCAGATCTACTTATAGATTTCTGTTTACGATCTTGTGCCATTTGGAGATTACTGCACAACGCCATCAGTATTACGAATTAGAATTTTCACAGATATGTGCCATCCCCTACAAACACATATCTGTATATGGGTCTTGCTTTGCATTCACATTGCAAAAAATATAGTCTACATTGCTCTATCAACACGGGACAGACATATCTACTTCAACAACATCTCTACTAAACTCTCAGACTCAACTCCTAGTACCCAACCATGGAACCCCAACTAGGCTAACCGAGCCTCTGCCGAAATGTTGTTAATCACCATTCCACTATTTCAATTGCTTGCTTTTATATTTTGTGTAGGATTAATCTTAAAGAGTACCCTTTAGAGATGAGCAAGCATACTCGATAAGGCAAACTACTCAAGCGAGTAGTGCCTTATTCGAGTACCTGCCCGCTCGTCTCTAAAGATTCGGGTTCCGGCGGGGAGCGGCGGGGAAGAGCGGGGAGGAACAGAGGGGAAATCTCTCTCTTCCTCTCTCCCACCCCGCTCCCCCCTGCTCACCGCTGCAACTCACCTGTCACACGCGCCGGCATCTTTAGAGACGAGCGGGCAGGTACTTGAATAAGGCACTACTCGCTCGAGTAGTTTGCCTTATCGAGTATGCTCGCTCATCTCTAGTACCTTCCCTTTCACCATCAGAGCACTTCTGCTCTATCGGCCATTTTTGGCTCCTTCCGGCAGCTGGAGCTCTACTTGTATAAGTGCTATATGGGGCTGTCTCCAGCTGCCAGAAGGAGACGAAAATAATTGATGTAACAGAAGCGCTCTGATGGTGAAAGTGAAGGTACTCTGTAACTATATTATATTTGTTTTTGAGCTTTACGAGTAAGGCAGTAAGGTATGAATGGAGTTGTTACGGCACTCTGACCCCCGAGAACCAGGTGGGGTGCCCTGAACTTCCCGCACCCCACTGTCCCTGCCTACTTGCCTCGGCCCTGGCTAATCCCAGGCGGACAACTGGACGGCGGTCCCTGCACTGGCTAGGGACCTGGCGACTGACAAGAGAAACTAACTGATGGGGGGACAGAGTGCCGACAGAGAGGCAGATGGAAAAGACCAACAGAACAAACAAAGCTACAGGCAGGCTGAAGGAAACTGACTGGCCAACTAGGGCTAGCTGAGGGTAGCTGCAGACAGACTAGCTAGTAGCAGACAGAACCAGAACAGACTGAGTAAAAGGCACACTAGAAAGAGACTGACTAGCATCTAGTACTGACTGACTGCCACAGGCAGAACTGACTAGTGGCTAACAGAAACAATAACTGGCAGTGAGCTCAGGTCACTGCCAGCCTTATAAACGAAAGACTCCGCCCCGGGGCAGAGAGTGGGAGGAGCCAGCTCCCCCACTACTGCACAAGAGAGATGGAGGAGTGTGGGCGGCACCCTACGAGCGGACACGCCCACGCCGCCGCACACCAGCCGTTCCACGTCGCCGGTAGAGCCCCGACGTCAGGGCTCCAGGACGCCGGAGCCGACGCCGGGGTGGCGCGCGCTGACCATGGGACCCTGCGCTGCCCTGCATGGTAACATTACCCCCCCTCTGACGGGGGACCTCCGGGCCCCCGGAAACTCGACCAGGCTTATCCGGAAAACGGGACAAAAGGTTTCAATAAAGACTTATGGAACCCCCTGCGAACGCTCCTTTTGGGATTTCCAGAGGACCGGCACACCTTCTGTCCCACCCTGCACGGCTCAGATACAGGCAGGCTCTTCCCACTATGCAACTGCATACGAGACCCCACCACTTCTAGATTCTTTTGCACTTCCTTCCGTCCCCCCTGCAGCACATCGGTGGCGACATCAGCAGCAGGACAGGCAGACGGGGTGGGAAGGGAAGTCAGACCACGGGGATTGAGCGCAGTATCAACTGAGCAGAGAGGAAGGGGAGCAAGATGGCTATGGAAGGATGGTCCCCACTGGGTCAGCTCCCCAGTGGCCCAATCGAATTGGGGGTTGTGCAACGCCAGCCACGGCATCCCTAGTACCATGTCTACCGACATTTTCTCCATCACCAGGAATGATAGACCTTCCGAGTGGCGACCCCCCACCGTGAACTGTAACACTGGGGTCCTCCATCGTACCAAGCCCGAAGCAAGAGGGGTAGCATCAATGCTAGCAAAACGAATTGGCGTCTTCAGCGCCACAAATTCAGCCATCAGGGTCCCAACGAAACGCATGCTTATCAGGTTAGCGGCTGCTCCGGAATCAATAAACGCCTGCCCTGGGCGGGAGAAGTTCCGGAATCTAACCTGGCAGGGTACCAGAAGTCTAGGACGTGCCTGTAGTCCTAGGCGATCCTCCCTGCAATCGCCTAGGACTTGGAGTCTTTCTGCCAATTCAGACTGTGGGCGCTGGTGCCTCAGGGGGCAGGTTATCACCCGATGTCCAGCTTTCCCACAGTAGAGGCAGAGATGATGCAATAAACGAATCCGGCGTCACTCCTTGGGGTCCAGCGGGTCCATTTCCATAGGCTCCGGAACAGACTGGTACGGAAGAGGAGGGAACAGGACAAATGACCTCGCTGACTCTACGGACCTGTCTATCTTGCTTCCCAGCCCTGAGCCTCCTATCTCCCTTCACCGCTAGCTCCATAGCCTCCTTTAAGGACCCGGGAACGGGATGGGAAATCAATAGTTCTTTAACCGCGTCCGAGAGGCCCTGCAGAAAAACGTCTTTCAGAGCGCTATCGTTCCATGCAGTATCACCTGCATAGCGTCTGAAATTGGAGCAATAATCCTCCACACAAAGCGACCCCTGATGCAACGCCAACAGCCGAGAAACCGCCAACCCCACTCGGTCCGGTTCATCGAAGATACCCCCAAGTTCCTGGAAAAAGGAGTCCACCGACTGCAGGCCGGGGGAACCCTCGAGAATGGAAAAAGCCCAGGTCTGGGCAGAGCTCCGCAGCAGGGACATTATAAGCCCGACCCTCTGGGCCTCCGACCCGGAAGAACGGGGACGCATCCGAAAAAACAACCGACACGCCTGTTGAAAAACAAAAAAACTTGTTCCTCTCCCCAGAGAACACCTCGGGAAGAGGGCACTTGGGTTCAGGACTGGTTGAGGCGTCCCGCCCCTGCGACAATGCCCACTGCTCCTGGGCCACCATGCGAGCTGACAAATCCTGGATCACCGGCACCAGGGCTTGCAGCTGGTTTGTGAGAGAGCTGTTCGCCTCCATGGAAAAAAAAAAAAAACAGTGTAAAGGGCCAGTTATTATGTTACGGCACTCTGACCCCCCCGAGCACCAGGTGGGGTGCCCTGAACTTCCCGCACCCCACTGTCCCTGCCTACTTGCCTCGGCCCTGGCTAATCCCAGGCGGACAACTGGATGGCGGTCCCTGCGCTGGCTAGGGACCTGGCGACTGACAAGAGAAACTAACTGATGGGGGGACAGAGTGCCGACAGAGAGGCAGATGGAAAAGACCAACAGAACAAACAAAGCTACAGGCAGGCTGAAGGAAACTGACTGGCCAACTAGGGCTAGCTGAGGGTAGCTGCAGACAGACTAGCTAGTAGCAGACAGAACCAGAACAGACTGAGTAAAAGGCACACTAGAAAGAGACTGACTAGCATCTAGTACTGACTGACTGCCACAGGCAGAACTGACTAGTGGCTAACAGAAACAATAACTGGCAGTGAGCTCAGGTCACTGCCAGCCTTATAAACGAAAGACTCCGCCCCGGGGCAGAGAGTGGGAGGAGCCAGCTCCCCCACTACTGCACAAGAGAGATGGAGGAGTGTGGGCGGCACCCTACGGGCGGACACGCCCACGCCGCCGCACACCAGCTGTTCCACGTCGCCGGTAGAGCCCCGACGTCAGGGCTCCAGGACGCCGGAGCCAACGCCGGGGTGGCGCGCGTTGACCGCGGGACCCTGCGCTGCCCTGCATGGTAACAGGAGTAACTGGAGCTGATTTGTTTGTCTACCTTCTGTACACAGCTATGCAGCTTACAAATTCCCTTAGGGAAAAAATTCAGGTATGCAGAATTCCTGAGTTTTCCAAAAACTATTCTGGTGTGCCATAAGTTATTAGGTGGGCAGAAGGGGGCCTTCAAATAAAAAATGGGGTAAGCACTTTGATGGTATAGCAGCCTCCGGAATGAAATCTAAGGGTGCCTTCACACATGCCAGAAATGCTGTGGAATTTCTGCTGCAAAATTTGCTGTAGAAATTTCACAGCATTTACAGTACAAGATATGTAGAGGAGATTTCAAACATCTTCACATGGTGTGGAAGTTTTCCGCAATGAATCCGCAGCGTTTTTGCAAGATTTTAAAGCTGCAGACTAACTCTTTATGCTGCCGATTTCTGCTGCGAAATTCATAAATCATATGGCCAGATCTGTACCATTTTGGTGTAGGTTTGGTCTCTGCTGATTTCCTGCATGCCTGCTCTGGGTTTTTCACTGCAGAAGCCTACAGCTGATACGGCCCATGTGAATGTGGCTTAATATTTTATGGCACAGTAGAAGTTTTTTTTATTCCCGAAAAGCATCAAACCCCTTTAAGAAGCAGCAAGGATGTTGGCATGCACCCACCTTCAATCACCAGGTAGGATACATTAACCACTTCACTTCCCCTCAACCACCACCGATGCTAATATGGATGTTGGCATTGATCCTTTTAGTATTTTAGTCCATCAGGACAGTTGACATTACCCTCTTAACTACCTTAGGATTCCTACATACGTGAAACTTGGCCCAATATCAAGCTCGTGAACATGCGATGTCCCCATGGATGTGAGGTGTTTTTCAGGCAAAAATGCCTCTAATCACTTCTATGAGGTTGCGATCCTCCAATGGGAACCTCGTATCGCACACCGTACAATGTTTTACTGTCTCGTTGAAAACCATGGTCAATGCTTTCTGAAAAACACGCAAAGATAGAGTATGCCGTAATTTTTCTTACCGCATCGCTCATGTATATGACTCCATTTAAAGGAATGGGGTTCAAATTCGTGCGTCTTGCAATGCACAAATCATGTGCAATTTTCTTGGCTGTGTGAAAGTGGCCTTAGGGCTTATTCACACGGGCGTATATCGGTTGAGTTTTCATGCCCGGCTGATAAACTCTGCCCCTCTCTGCAAGGGGAGGAGGCAGGACAGGCGGCGAGCTAGTGCACTGAGCTCCCACCCCCTCACCACTGTTTGCAATGGGAGGGGCAGGTGGGATGGGGCTACGTTCCGCCCCCCCCATTGCAAACAGTGGCGAGGGGCGGAGAGGGGGCCGGAGCTCAGTACATTAGCTCCTGTCCCGCCTCCTCCCCTTGCAGAGAGGGGCAGCAGGTACTAGTGTATCTTGACGCCACTAGGAAGCTAGGGGTTTGACAGGGGGACAGCCCTTCTCACACCCCCAGCTTCCCATAGGCTGACGTCGCAAAGGTCCTACAGTTAGGGTTAGGAAAAATGTTCCTTTTAGCTTTAAATTAGCAGTTGTAAATAATTGCATGTTAGAACATGGAAATATTAGCAAGTAATAATGTAAGACTAAAAGGAACATCATCCCTCACCCTAACTGTCCATGGCAGGCGACAATGAATACACTGGAATGGAGCTATATATCTACCACTGCCGTGGATAGGCAGTCGATGCCGCACAGGACACAAGGAGGAGCCGGGACTGCAGCTGTAAAGTCTGCTGTCAGTGGGGAGGAGAAGTAAGTGGTGGCTGGAACTGCCGCTAACAGCAAGTGCTGGCCCCAGGAGCAGCAGCTGAGGGACTGTAGAGCGGCATCGGAGAGCTTACCGCCCGACACCCAAGTGCAGTAGTGGGGATGACAGGGCCGCCCAGGAAACTTCATCGGCGGCTTTTTTTGTTAGGAGCCAGGAGGGCAGATGCATCAATGGGGAGAGAAATGAACAGCCGCACAACCGGGAGCAGGCAGCAGTATTAAACGCAGGGGAGCCGAGTGCAGAGAGCACTGTTAATACCTGCGGACCCGGAAGGGGAGACCAGCTGTGGTGGAACGGCATGGAAACACACGGGAAGGGGAGACCTGCTGCGGCAAATTCACTGCTGGCGATTACAAAGTACAAGGAAACAGCAGTCTTCACAGGGGACAGGATAAACTAACTTACCTCCCAGGACCTGATGCCGAGCCTTCTCTGCAGCCAATCAGCTTCGGGAGGGGGGCGTTACTACTCACTCTGTCTTGTCTCCACCAGGGCTTCCTGGTGGCCTCAAGATACACTAATACCGGGGCAGCGTATATCGGACGAGCGTGAAAACCTGACCGATATACGCCCATCTGAAAAAGCCCTTAGGCTGTATTTACATGGGATGAGTGTGATATAAGTCCGAGAAAATCGGACCTATATTGCACTTGTTTTGTCCACGATTTTAATGCAGATGCAATGCATTTTAGGGTTAAAAAACAAGCTACTAGCATGCAAATGAGATGCAATTTTTTTTTTACCATTTTAACTATTGAAGCACATGCAAATTTTTCAATTGTCTGTGTAAAACACATTTATAGAAGATGCAAATTGTGTGACCTGAGTGTAATACAATTTTTTTCACACTCTCATAAAAAATAATGGGCAATTCCCACAAAATAGGATATGCTACATTTTTTCAATCTTGCACTAGTAGTGCAAGCAAAGAATTGCTCATGTGAATTAACCCATTGAAAATAATGGGTTATTTTCAAGTGCGAGTTCTGTCCTTCTTTCTTGTAATCCATACTAAATGCGACAGCTAGACTTATTTTCCTATCTAGTCGCTTCTCAGATGCCTCAGCACTATGCCAGTCACTGCACTGGCTGTCCATCCACTACAGAACTCATCACTCTCACCCACATGGCGCTGCGTCACCGTACAGCGACTCCCTCTTGTCCACACATCACCCAGCCCGCACACTCCGATCAGCCAACACATTTAGATTAACCCCTTAGGAGCTTTTTTGCTTTTTTCCATTTTCGTTTTTTCCTCCTCCCTTTTAAAAAATAGTTTAAAAACTCTTTTATTTATCCATTGAGGTCGCTGTATGAGGGCTTGTTTTTTGCGGGATGAGTCGTAGTTTTCAATGGTATTATTTATTATACCATATTATGTACTGAAAAACAGTGGAGAGAAATGAAAAAAGCGACATTCCACCATCTTTCGGTGCGTGCTGTTTCTACGGCGCACAAACTGCAACAAAAATGATCTGATAACTTTATTCTATGGGTCAGTACGAATACTACGATACCAAACTTGTATAGTTTTTTTTCGCTGTACTACTTGTATTTTTTTTTAAGATATTTAATTTTTTTAAATTATTTTTTGTGTCCATTTTCTGCGCACCATAACTTTTTTATTTTTCAGCCGACACAGTTGTGTGAGAGGTCATTTTGTGCGATACGTCCTGTCATTTCTGTTGGTACCATTGTTGTGTACAATTGACTTTTTGATCGCTTTTTATTCCATTTTTTCTCGGAGATAGGGTGACCAAAAAAGTGCATTTCTGGTGTTCTTTATTTATTTTTTCGGACCACGTTCAGTGTGCGGGTAAAATAATGCATTAATTTGATAGATCGGACTTTTACGGACACAGTAATACCAAACACGTATTTTTGGTTTAACATTTTGATTTTTTTAATTGCAAATATGGCAAAAGGGTTTTTTTTGGAACTTTCATTACTTTTTTTTATTTTTAATAATTAGTAAAACCTTTTGGTTCTTATTTTTACACTTTCTTTTAATCCTCCTAGAGGACCACAACCAGCGATGCTTTGATCGCTTCTGCAGTATGACGTAATGCTATAGCATTACATCATACTGCTTTTTGACAGGCAGTCTATCAAACCCCCCTACCACTGACGAAGGCTCTGTGCAGCCGATACGCGTCTGGTCCAGAGATGTGTATACCTGGCAATTTTAAATATGTCTAAATAAAGGAAGATTATATATTTTATTCTGCAAGCAAGCGTGGATGACACTTTTTCCTGCATGGAATTTTCTGCGGCTTGATAATCAGTTTGCTAAGGCAGCCCTGTGACCTTTTAGAAGGCCCCTGGCTGCCATGACGCCTGAACAGCTCCCCCGATCTCGCCGCGGGGGGACCGTACGGGACCCCCGAACATTGTTCTGGGGATTTAAATGCCGCTGTCAGAACTGACAGCAGCATTTAAAGGGTTAATAGCCATGATCGGCCATACGGACGATCGCGGCAATTGCCCGTGGGTGTCAGCTGTAATAAACATCTAACACCTGCACCATATGGAGGGAGATAGCGGCGCTATCTCCCTCCATACATGTCCTGCAACCGCGGGACGTAAAAACACTATTGGGCTGTCACTAAGGGGTTAATAGCCTCTCTGATTCGATCCTCATAAGATCGCCTCCAGGACCTCTCCAGAGCAGCACCGGTCCTCTGGAACGCTCTACCCCAAAACTTCAGAAAAATCCCCGACATACAGAACTTCAGATGCACCTTATAAACGCACCTCTTCAGGAAAATATTCCAAATCTCCTAATTCAATCCCCAATATCTTCAATGAGGCTGCTTATTTGTAACTATTGTAGCAATGTCTGCGTAGGGTTTGGGGTCGGTGATGTCACAGAGGCTCACTTAAAGGGGTTGTCTCGCGAAATCAAGTGGGGGTATACACTTCTGTATGGCCATATTAATGCACTTTGTAATATACTGTACATCGTGCATTAAATATGAGCCATACAGAAGTTATTCCACTTACCTGCTCCGTTGCTAGCGTCCTCGTCTCCATGGTTCCGTCTAAATTCGCTGGCAGCTTGCTTTTTTAGACGCGCTTGCGCAGTCCGTTCTTCTCCTTTCAGCACGAGCCGCTTCAGTGTGCTCCCCGCTACAGCTCTTCTGCGCATGCGCAGACGAGCTGTCACTGCTCAGGAGCGCGCTGGAGCGGCCATTCTGTACCATCCTCTGTTAGAGGAAGGTGCAGAGCTGCCGAGCTGTCCGGAGAAGCCGCCGAAGCCGCCCAGCTGTCCTGCCGTCCTGGTAAGTGATGGGCCGGGGGGGGGGGGCTGCCGCTGCGCCGGGGGGGCTGTTGCTGCGATGGGGGGGCTGTCGCTGCGCCGGGGGGGGGGCTGTCGCTGCGCCGGGGGGGCTGCCGCTGTGTCGGGGGGGCTGCCGCTGTGGCGGGGGGGCTGTCGCTGTGGCGGGGGGGCTGTCGCTGTGCCGGGGGGGGGGGGGGGGGCTGCGCCAGTTACCTGCTGCCTGGCGGTGGGTGACTGGTCGGCCGTGTTCACTCCAGGGGTCCGGTCGGCGGCTGCGGGGCGTCTGGTTGTCAGGGAGACACAGCTGGTAGTGTCTCGGGAGCGCGCACGTCGGGCTGCAGCAAGGGATGGGAAAAGAGCCGGCGGCCATCTTGGGGAAACTTTTATAAGTTGCTGAAACGCTGGAACGGTAAGTAGAAACCAGCTAGAAATGTCATTTACAGGGGGGCTTAGTAATGTATGCTTAATTAGGGGGACTGGGCAAAAAAAAAAATTCACTGCTTCCTTGAGACATCTCCTTTAAGCCCAGATAAAAGTTCACGCTGCTTTTATTTTTCCTACTTCCAGTAATAAACAAGGTAACACAACGAAACAGCAGCAACTGGAACACAAAATAAACGGTAACTTGGCAAGGCACCAGCTATACCCTAGGTTCTTCTCACCCAAGACTGGCTTGCAGCAACCATTGACCAGGACCCCACAGCAGTTGCACTCACTTCCAGGCTCCCACCCTGACTGCACGGCCTTGCAGTCTTTTATGTCCCAGTAATGAGCTCAGTGTTTTCAGCTGAGACCCACGAGAACGCCCTGGGATGGAACCCTACCTCACCCAGGCTATGTGTCTGGGTGAGATATACACCCCGTCCAGCACCTTCCCATTTACAACACCATTTATCCCTTACCTATCCTAGACCACCACAGACATCACCCTTAGGACTCTTGTCCACAGGTGTGTTTCCATCGCACGCGATGTACGTGACACACGGTGAATGGAGTCAATGAAAGTAAATGGACTTTCATTGATCCATTCACATGAGGGTGTGGACACTGCGTGTCGATACGTGCAAGAGAAAGATCGCAGCATGAGCTCTTTCTCAACGTGAGCTCTATTCTTTTCTATGGACAGCGTATGCAACATTGTCCATATGCAGTACATTACATATGGGCAACAATTCATACACAACCTCACTATGAAACAGAATGGGGAATTTTAAAAAAAGCCATGTCCGTGTGCGTGAAAGACATGGTCATGCGCAGTACACTTGTTGCCATACACATCTCTGCCGGCATGGCACAGACCAGTAAATAACGGAGATGAAACAATACCTCTGCAATGCCACCTATTGGATGGCAGCAGACCTACAAATCAACGTCCGACCCTTTATACAAGTCTTCGGAACAATGATTGGGAATTGAAAACCAAGCCAGAAAACCATACACAGATAGCTGTTTCGGGGTTTTGGCACCTTATAGCCCCCTGCACACTGGGCTATCCCGCCGCAGAATTTCCGCCCCTGCCCGCCTGCATAGGATTGCATTGCAAAATGCAATCCTATGCAGACGCCCACGATTTGTCCGTGTGAAAATACACGCGGAAAACTAATCGCGGCATGCTCTATTTCTGTGCAGGTCTCGCAGAGGCCCGCACAGAAATGTCAGTAGTGCCGGGCCGGCTCCGCTCTGCGTATGCGCCGGTTGGCTGGCAGCTGGCACATCACAGAGTTGGAGCCGCCGGAGAAGGTGAGGCCCACACTGGTCCCTACAGAGGCTCGGGTCAGGTCCCGCTGTGAAATTTCTCGCAGGGGATCCGACCCAGCCGTCTGCAGGCAGCCTATCAGTGTGCAGTAGGATCCTGGCTTGGCTGGTTCAATCTTCCTTATTTTCATATATTACCCAGAGGAGCATACATGGCCTTATATGTCTCCTCCCTCATCTTCTGGGTGCTCTCCTAGATACCCCTAAAGGTTGGTTAAATGCAGCAGGACACCTACAACGTTTTACCCATATGCCTGTGGACATGAGCCCTTACTCTTGTACCCAGATACTATATGAAACGGTAGGATGTTATTTAGCACTGACTATTTGGTGAGTATTTGGCCATATACTGCAATACTTGATATTGCTGTAGATGGGCTGCATTACTGAGGACATTACTTCCTCACAATGCTTTCTGCCTGGACATTAACAGCTATGAGTTAGTATAGGTTATAGATTGATGCATTGTGACTATTTAAAGGAGGAGACAAGGCATACAGCAATTCCTAAGATAAATATGCAATAAGTCACACCATTTCTAGACATAAAAAAGGAGAATCTGACATTGTTCCCGCTTTCCTCCGACTCATCCAGCCGGCATAATTTCAATAAAGATGCACAAGTGATGCATATTTTTTTAAAGTCTAATTTCCCGTTCGCTCTCAATTTGCAGGGAAATCGGGGGATAAGGAATGATAACACCCGTGTTTTATTCACAGCATAACACAATGTATCATAAAATTACAGAAACACAGCAGCTTCTATTAAATTGTCAAATCTTGATGATGAGAGTCAAGGAAGAATATAGTAATGTGTAAATTGTTTTGCTAAAGTTAGTTTTGTTCCCATGGCAACGTGAGATTGGGAAGCCGTTACGGCTGTATGTGGTATTGACTGCCGTAATGAGATGCTCTTGCATTAGTTAAATCAGCACAAGAAATCTCCGTCCACGCACATTGCAAACATATCGACAAAATCAGCGACTCGTGGCATTCTGAACATCCTGCATATCCAGATTAGGCTGCTAAGAGGGTAAAGCTTAATATCTCCCCCAAGCTTAAAAAACACTTTAAGAAAAATGTTTATTGGTGTTATACTGCTGTGTATTCCCGAAAATAATACACTGTCTTATATTAATTTTTTGCCCCAAAAGAGGCACAGTGTCTTATTTTCAGGGGGTGGTGAGGGTGTCTTATTCTCACCTACCGGCGGTGTCTGGGTCCATTGCACTGGTCACCAGTGCTGCAGCGGGCTGCAGTGTCATACTCAGCATTGACACAACAGTCTTTTACTGGTGACGGGGCTTTGAATACCTCGCCTCCAGCAAGCAAGTGCTGTGATTGGATCACAAAGCGCTGTTGTTCAGCCAATCAGAGCTGGCGCTCGATGAACCAATGACAGCCATTCAGTGATGTCATTCACTGAATGGCTGTGAAGAATTGAGCGATGGCTCTGATTGGCTGAGCCACGACGCGCGTGATCCTATCACAGCACTCGCTTGCTGGAGGCGGGGTATTCAAAGTCCCGTCACCAGAAATAGTGCGCTGTGTCAACGCTAAAGACATGGAAGCCTGCTGCAGCGCGGGAGACCAGCGCGAGGGACTCGGACGCTGCTGGCTAGGTGAGTATTGCTGTTTTTTTTCATATAGTTTAGTTAGGGCTTATTTTGGGGGGAAGGCTTATATTTCAAGCCCCCCTTTACCCCCCTACCACCCTGTGTTTCGGGGAAACACGGTATATGTTATGTATATTGTACTGCACTTTGATGTATTGTGTATAGTTCAGTAGCTGAGCATCAAAAATGATAGCTTCCTGTCTGCCAGCTTGCAGGATGAGATGCCAGTTTGCACATGGGCACGACACAGATGCTGTGGTGGTCAAGCACTTCTCTACCATGCAAGTAGGAGGCGGCAAAGGAGAGTCTATATAGGGATAGTGTTTAGGAGTATATATGATGATACAGTTCGCACATCTCACAACTTTTAGGCCAGATTCA
Organism: Eleutherodactylus coqui; assembly: GCF_035609145.1. Classification (NCBI taxonomy): domain Eukaryota; kingdom Metazoa; phylum Chordata; class Amphibia; order Anura; family Eleutherodactylidae; genus Eleutherodactylus; species Eleutherodactylus coqui. The sequence continues at coordinate 98,803,621 of NC_089838.1, read as the reverse complement.
AATGGACGTACTTGTGCTTGCAAATGTATGCAGCCAGTACGCAGAGAACAGAACCCATTGATTTCATGTGCGGATTTTGCCGACACATTTCGTTGAGCAAAAAAAAAGTTGCATGATCTAATTTTCTGTGCATTTGCGCAGTAAAGGTCCTCATAGAAGTCAATGGGGGTGAGCAAATGAACGCGCAATACACTATGAGATGCGTGATATGCTGCGTAACTCCACTGGAAAAAGAACAAATCTGGAACACATTAGACACATTTAAATTGGTGTGGGCAAATGCACATGACTTGTGGGCGCAAAAAGTAGAGTAAAATACGCTGGTGCGCACACAAAAAAGTATGGTTCATTTCGCAAATACGCACTGCTCAGGCATTTGCAAAAATGGATACACTCAGGTGAAGGGGGCCTTAGTGAATGGAAAGGGGAACTTTTCAGCAAATTTGTTAGGCCACACCTTTACCCGTGCCCAATCTAACCCAAACACACCCAAACTATGGACTGCCCAAGTATTTACACTAGACTGTAGACCAGCCAAGCTCTGAGGAGTCGCAGACCCCCAGCAACTGCACTGCGGGGTTTCAAAAAATCATAAGTTTTTATTTTTCCTGTCACCATAGCTGCCTGAGGGCTTGTTTTTTGTGGCACAGGTTGTATTTTTCAATGGTACTATGTACTGTACTGGGGCGAAATGAAAAACAAACAAACAAAATTGAGCTATTTTTTAGGGAGGGTCTTGTTTTTACGGTGTACATGGTGTAGCAAGAATGACATGTTATCTTTATTCAGAGACCGCATATGGGCAGCGAGTGTATTACGCATGCCTGCATATCACAGGCCATTCGCAGCGTGACTCTTTTTTTTTTTTAAGTCCTTGCTCTGTTTTATAGCGGGTTTGTGTATGAAGTTGCCGTACATATATAATGTTTGCGTATGGACAGCGTTTGCATACGCTGCCTATGTGAAAGTATAGGGCTCATGCTGCATAGTCCTCCGAGAAATAGAGCATATTGCTATTCTTCACGCGTGTCTACACATACATGTGCATGGATTAGTGAAAGTCCATGGACTCCATTCACTGCATTTCACAGTCATGCATCGCACGTGTAATTCGCGGTGCAAAAACGCCAGTGGACATTAAACTTTAGTGTTCTACTGTGTTTTTGCTGATGCAATATAAGGGTTAGTGGTCCTTTTGCTACTTGGACTGAGATTTTGTGCCCATTTGATCATCTGGGACTGCTGTTGTGCAGAGAGCTGGGCAACATTTGCAACCAGGGGTGGTTGGGAGGAAATTCCATGAAACGTGGTGGTTTATTGGTTCCTCTATTTCCAAAAACTAGTAAGACTAATAATAAAGATAACATTATATATCATAGGAATAAAAATAAATCATCATGATACACCCTCTATTTAATCAAAAAGACTCCTGTTAATACTTGTTTACTAAAGCAATTAAAATAGACGTGTTAATAGTTTATTTTTGTCAATTACAAAATGCAAAGTGAATGAACAAAAGAGAAATCTAAATCAAATCAATATTTGATGTGGCCAGCCTTTATTTTCAACACAGCATTGATTCTTCTAAGTACACTTGCACAAATCAGGGATTTTGAAGGATTATAGTTAGGGGTATGATTAACCAATCGTACTAAACATGTTGATCATCATTTTCCCATGTAGGTTGAAACACAGTCATTAATTGAAACTGAAAAAGCTGTCTAGGAAGCTTAAAAGTGGGTGATGACCGTCTAAATTCTGCTACAAAGGTGAGGTTGTGGAAGACAGTTTCATATCACATGTCATACACCATTGCAAGACTGAGCATAGCAACAAGACACAAGGTAGTTATACTGCATCAACAAAGTTTCTTCCAGGCAAAGATTTCAAAGCAGATTGGGGTTTCATTATGTGCTGCTCAGACTTATTTAAAGACGCAGAAACAGGTGGCCAACATTGAGGACTGCAGTCACAGTGGTCGGCCAAGGAAACAGCGTAGCAATTAAGAACAACATTATGGTTACTTCCCTTCAAAACCCAAAGATGTCCAGCAGAGGCATTAGCTCAGAAATGGCAGAAACCAGTGAAACCCATGTACACCATCTGAAAAAAGCTGTCTAGGAAGCTTAAAAGTGGGTGAGGACCGGATAAATTCTGCTACAAAGGTGAGGTTGTGGAAGACAGTTTCATATCACATGTCATACATCATTGCAAGACTGAGCATAGCAACAAGACACAAGGTAGTTATACTGCATCAACAAAGTTTCTTCCAGGCAAAGATTTCAAAGCAGATTGGGTTTCATGATGTGCTGCTCAGACTTTTTTGAAGACGCACAAACAGGTGGCCAACATTGAGGACTGCAGTCACAGTGGTCGGCCAAGGAAACAGTGTAGCAATTAAGAACAACATTATGCTTACTTCCCTTCAAAATCTGAAGATGTCCAGCAGAGGCTTGAAGCTCAAAATTGGCAGAAACCAGTGAAACCCATGTACACCATCTACTGTTCGGTGAAGTCTAGCCAGAAGTGGTCTTCATGGAAGAGTTTTGGCCAAAATCCTATGCCTTCAATGTAGAAATAAGGCCAAACAATTCAACTATACACAAAAACATAGGAACTGGGGTGCAGAAAAATGGCAGTAGCTGCTCTGGACTGAAATCAAACTGAAATATTTGGTTTTATCAGAAGGCAGTTTGTTCACTGAAGGGTTGGAGAGCGGTACAATAGTGAGTGTCAGCAGGCAGCAGTGAAGCATGGTGGGAGTTCCTGGCAAGTTTGGGGCTGCATTTCAGCAAATGGAGTTTTATGGTGTCCTTAATACAGGCAGGGTCTTACGTATCATGCAATACTAACAGAGAGGTGTTTCATTGGTTCCAAATTTACTCTGCAGCAGGATGGCGATCCCAATCACAAGCCAATGTCAGTAACAACTATTTTCAGTGTAAAGAAGAACAAGGAGTCCTGGAAGAAATGATATGGCCCCACAGAGCCCTGATCTCAAAATCCTCCAGTCTGTCTTGGATCACATGAATAGACAGAAAGATCTGAGCAAGCCGACATCTACAGAAGATCTGTGGTTCGTTCTCAAAGATGTCTGGAACAACCTCTCTGCCGAGTTCCTTCAAAAACTGCGCGCAAGTGTAGCTGGAAGAATTGATGCTGTTTTGAAAGTAAAGGGTGGTCCCACCAAATATTGATGTGATTTAGATTTCTCTTTTGTTTATTCACTTAGCATTTTGTTAATTGACAAAAATAAACTAGTCTATTAACACTTTTTTAGAAAACATGCTTACTTTGTAGCATTCTTCCACATCTGTCTAAAGCTTTTGCACAGTACTGTATATACGGTATACATATAGTATTTATACATTTATTGTAAAAAAAAATCAAGCCCCTAGAGAGACACAAGAGGTGTGCTGTCTTCCAGGTGCACAAATCAAAGATATGTCTGATAGACTATCATGAATACAACACCCATTCCTACTAATACATGTAGGGACAAATGACACTGCAAAAAAAGGACCTTGTAACCATCTGCCGAGACTTTGAAGACCTTGGAAAGAAGGTGAAGGAACTAGGAGCACAGGTGGTCTTCTCATCCATCCTCCCAGCGGATGGCCATGGAACAAATAGTTAGAACAGGATTCTAGAGGTGAACAACTGGCTTCATTGATGTTGCCGTCAGCAAAGATTTGGATTTCTAGACCACGGAGTGAGTTACCTATATGATGGACTGCCTGCTAGAGATGAGTTGCACCTTACAAAAACAGGTAAGCATATGTTTGGTGGGCGCCTTGCTTTACTCATTAGGAGAGCTTCAAACTAGAACAATATGAGAAGTATGTCATACCATCCTTATTGAAAAAATAACCAAACATGGAATCGACAAGGCAACTGTTAGGTGAATTCACAACTGGCTGAGTGATCATACTTAAAGAGGGGTCAAAAATGGCTGCACATCTAAATGGAAGACTGTCTCTAATGGGGTACCCCGAGGCTCAGTCTTGGGACCAGTGTTGTTCAACATTTTTATAAATGATCTATAGGAGGGAATTGAGGGGAAACTGATCAAGTTTGCCAATGACACAAAACTAGGAGGGATAGCTAGCACTAGAGAAGATAGAGACAGGATTCAAAAAGATCTGGGCAAGCTTGAACAGTAGGCGGTGACTAACAGAATGGTATTTAACAAGGAGAAATGCAAAGTACTATATCTGGGCAAGGAAAATGAAAAAAAAACCATACAGAATAGGAAGAATTGGGCTAAGCAGCAGCACAAGTAAAAGACTTGGGTATACTAATAGATCACAGACTGAACACGAGTAAAGAGTGTGATGCAACAGCAAAAATGGCAAACACAATTCTGGGATGTATTAAAAGAAGCATAGAGTCTAAATCATGTGAGGTAATTGTCCCCTCTACTCTTCCTTGGTCAGACCTCATCTGGAATACTATGTCCAGTTCTGGACACCCCATTTTAAAAAAAGACAAATTGACGAACTGCAACAAATTCAGAGAAGAGTTACTAGGATGGTGAGCGGTCTGCAAACCATGTCCTATGAGAAATGGTTATAAGATCTGGGAATTTTTAGATTGCTTAAAAAGAAGGCTGAGGAGAGACTTAATAGCGGTATACAAATATCTGAAGGGTTGTCACACTGCAGAGGAATCAGCCCTATTCTCATTTGCACAAGTAAAGACTAGAAGCAATGGGATGAAACTGAAAGGGAGGAGACACATTTGATATTGGAATAAGGTTTTGACGTTGTGATCAATGAGTGGAACAGGTTACCACGGGTGGTCGTGAGTTTTCCTTCAATGGAAGACTTCAAACAGAGGCTGGATAGACATCTGTCAGGAATTATTTAATGAATCCTGCACTGAGCAGGGGATTGGACCCGATGACCCTAGAGGTCCCTTCCAACTCTACTATTCTATTCTATGAGTTGCCAGAATGGAATGGAACTTTACATGTATGATATAAGGATAATTGCTGGTGGAAAACCGAACACTTGAAGGAAGGCTCCAGTACGCTGTTGGGCCACCTCTAGCTTGGATACAAGATGTGATACGGGCGAGCATAGAGGCATGCAGGTTCCATATTGTATCCTGCGGCATATTGGTTCACATTTGCTGTAACTGAACCTGTAGACCATGCAAACTCATAGGCTGTTGAAGTCGGCGGTCTAGATGGTCCCATATATGTTCTATTAGAGATAAATATTGTGACCGGGCAGGTTACAGAAGTGTGGAAATGTTATGGAGATATTACTGTGATGGCCTTGTGTACATCCGAGCATTATCCTGCTGGAAAATGACTCTTGGAAGCCGCCATGAGAGGAACACATGTGGCTGCAGGATGTCCTAAACATATTGCTGAGCTGTCACTGTGCATCGTAAAAATACTAGGGGTGTCCGACTATCTTATGTCACGGCATCCCAAGACCACCACACCAGCAATGGATTTACTGTGCCGCTCTTCAGCAAAGGCAGGATTAAGGTACTCCCTCCTTGTTTTCCAGACACAAACATAGCCGCTCTCAATGTCCAAACTAAACTTGGACTCATTGGTGAAGACAACCCAGTTCCACACCATAACAGTCCAGTTTCATCGTTCACAACACCACTGCAAACGAAGGTGACGGAGGGCAGGTGTCAAAGGCCAGACATGCAACGGGTGCTAGGACTAAATGTCCTTCAGCCAAGTGCCTGCAAATGGTTCCGAGAGACACAGGGACCTGTAATGATGGTACCATCCATCTCTGGATAATGGATAATCAAACAGTTGGAGCTGCAAGCGTTTCTCAGATGATCATCTGGTCCTCTCTACTGGTCTGTTAAGGGAGTCCCAAGCCCGGTTGCCATGTGTGCGTGCCCTCACATATCCCCTGGTCCCAACACCTCCTAACAGTCTGGTCAGAATGGCCTATGTGGCGGGTAATTCATCCATATGACTATCCTGCTTCTTGCATTCCAAGTAGTCTCTGAAATCCTTTTTAAAGGGTGTGGGGAAAACCACTTTTAGGGGCTCAGGTGGCAAAACTGTTCTTTTAATCACGGCTTAAATATAATAATTTACATATCTGCCTGAGATGTAACTGCATACTAAGTTTTGAAGCAAATCAACCTCTAGGTGCTCTATTTTCTTTTTCTTTTTTGTGGGGGGTAGGGGTGGGGGGGTTTAACAAAGAAGGTATATAGCAATGTAGTGCATAGGTCAATATAGTAATACACTGCCAGGGTCAATAGTGCCACTTATTACTATCCAGAGTGCATTACAGTATCCATACCAGTATACCACAGACTGCATCAGAAAACATAGGTGACAATACACAGTGCACAATGACTACAGACCAAAAGCGCTTCCCTGGAAATGCAAACCTGAAATACTACGGGACAGAGTGCAGCATGGGATTGTCTCATAGACTTGTTGGCTCTCCTGACATATCTGTTATACCAGTAGTAAATGCTTACTGTATATTCCCCATGAAATAACAATTCTGGTGCACCTTTTCTGTCAACTCAGTTGTTATGTTATTCCTCCTGGTAATAATTGACAACTAGGTATTACTATATCCCTTACCAATAGGGTGTATCCCTACACAGGCGGACACTGTCAGTATATGCAGGGATAAGCGCCATTAACAAGGGGAATGGCAATTTCTACATAAGATTTTCAGGAGGCATAACAGAGTAACAGCTCAACGTACTGTAGTGTTAAAGGGGTTGTCCAGCGCCGAACGGGTTTTTTTTTTTTTTCAATAGGCCCTCCGTTCGGCGCGAGACAAACCCAATGCATGTGTTAAAAAAAAAAACGTTTAGTACTTACCCGAATCCCCGCGCTGCGGCGACTTCTTCCTTACCTTACTAAGATGGCCGCCGGGATCTTCACCCACGATGCACCGCGGGTCTTCTCCCATGGTGCACCGTGGGCTCTGTGCGGTCCATTGCCGATTCCAGCCTCCTGATTGGCTGGAATCGGCACACGGGGCGGAGCTACGAGGACCAGCTCTCCGGCACGAGCGGCCCCATTCACCAGGGAGAAGACCGGACTGCGCAAGCGCATCTAATCGGGCGATTAGACGCTGAAATTAGACGGCACCATCGAGACGGGGACGCCAGCAACGGAACAGGTAAGTGAATAACTTCTGTATGGCTCATAATTAATGTACGATGTATATTACAAAGTGCATTAATATGGCCATACAGAAGTGTATACCCCCACTTGCTTCCGCGGGACAACCCCTTTAAGAAAGATCTTCCAGAACTGTTATTTTATGAGGATTACAAGCATTTACTAGAACAGACACGTCAGGGGAGCTGATGGGGCCTTTTTTAAAGGTCAGAGGAATTCAATACAATTTAAGGAACGTTTCTGTCTGCCTGACATATTACACATAATTGCATTATATACTCCACTGGTATCCAAAGATGAGGCCCGGGATCCGCTATCTGCATTCTCACTGTTTGTATTTAATTTGCTGTACAATTTGTGTCCCACCATCTATCTTGGTCTGGTGTGCGCTGCCGGTCTCGTGATACAAATGTGGCACTTATTTATAAACAGGTCTTCAAATTGCAATATAAGAAAACACAATTCTTACTAGCATTGTTATCATAAGACTAAACTAATCAGAAAAACGCAGAAATCATCTGAATGTGAAACGTGAGGATATTGCTCCCCCTAGAGGCCATCCAGCACACTTCCAATGCTTTCAAGACCAATTTCTTAGAAATATGACCTACCTGGATAGATTTACTGTTAAATCTGCCTAACATCACAAAAAAAAGCTGCCTGATACAAGGACAGGTGGAAACGGCGAGTCCAAGCAGCATGCAGAAAAGGCAAAATGCTACGTGGGGAAGTTGCACAGGTGCAAAACACTAATCAACAAGCACTCACAAACCTACCGTATATTAGCCAGATTGCTGTGAAGTATTATAATAGCACAAATCATGTAACATCAAAATTTAAAGGGATTGTCTGAGTTGTTTTTTTTCCCCAAAAAAACAAGTTCTCCATGCAACAACATAACAAACAGGCATGTACTTACCTCTGCCGTCTCCCTCCATGCCCGGTGCTTGTTTACAGGCTGCAGTCAGCCTATATACAGGATGTCACCGGCTGCTGTAAGTAATGACAGAGCTCAGTGATCAAGCAGCCTCTGATTGGCGGAGGACCGAGTGATTGCAGCGCTGGATCACCAGGGCTGAGGATGGGTTAGTACTGCTGGATTTGTTATTTTAAAGCCTATGCATCTGTCCTTAGAACACATATAGCAACCAGACAACCCCTTTAAGGTACTTCTTATGCAAATTTACAGCTTCTGATAAAGCATGTGTTGGGTTTTAAGGTTTCTGTCTATTTATAATGGCACCCAGATCCCTTTTTCTATTGTGAAATATACTTTACAAAGACGAATATTACCACCATGCAATGGCCATATAGTGATAGATACGAGCCCTACACAGGCGCTTTGCAGACCATGATTACAATACAGAGACCTCCAGTGATCACAAGTGTTGGCTTCTCTGATTGGAGTTGTTCACTTTCTTCTTCCTATCCATTCTGCCCAGACTGTCATGATGACATCTTCCAACCACAACCTGTCTCTGCAGAATTTGATCCAGACATCTTTGACTGCTCACTTTTCCTGCACCCTCCCTACATTATTCATGTCTCTACACAATCTCCTCATTCATAGTTTCACAGATAATAGCACCCTTGATGCCCTATACAGTAATAATATCCTCCTTTTTGTGCCCCATTTAGGTCCTACACTGTAAATACTGCTATAAATGCCCCCAAGCGGTAAATGTACCACGTTTTTATGCCCCAAATCAAAAATAATATTCCCTTATTTTCCCACTCAGTACTAAAACCATCTTATGACCAAACTCAGTATGAATGCCCCCATTCAGTAACTAAAGGGGTCACCTTAATTCCCACTCAGCAATAATATCCTCTTTTATCTTTCTACCCAGTAATAATGACACCACTTCATAATGATGCCCCCTCTAATATCCCTCCTTATGCCACTCAGTAATAATGCCCCCTTTATGCTCCAACTCAGTAATCCTTTTATCCCCCACCCAGCAAAAATGCCCCCTTCTAAAGGCACATATCCCCCATTTAGTGATAATATTCCCTTTATGACCTAACTTAGTAATAGTGCCCGCTTTAGGTCTCCACTTAGTAATAAGACTTAATTTATGCCCCTGCTCAGTATGCACATATTCTGCTAGAAGCCTGGAGCATGATGGGAAATGAACAAGAGTGCAGATAAAGGTAAGCTACAGGTGGAAGTAAGGAGAATAAAGCAGTCTAATTGTTGCAAGAACTGCGATGCCAGATCGCAGACACTGTTAGACTACGATGATACGGGGTGTAAATGCTGTGGATCCACAGATGAAGCTGGTAGCATTGGAGGTTATGAATAAGTAGGTATCTATTGGTGTTCAGGCTGTAAGAGTCTCTGTAGCATTCGAATAATTGAAATTGCTGCTCCTATTGCAGGAATAGATCTCCAGTAAACTCATGCATGTCTAATGGTAAGAGTGACAGTGGGATCCATAGCCCGAGCAAGCTATAAGGAACCAGGAGGTGGGCCCACTTATACTTGATTGACTTGTAGAATCTAAGCAATTATTCACTCTTTACTAGAGATGAGCGAGCATACTCGCTAAGGGCAATTGCTCGAGCGAGCATTGCCCTTAGCGAGTACCTGCCCGCTTGAGAGAAAAGGTTCGGGTGCTGGAGCGGGGGAGCCGTGAGTTGCGGCAGTCAGCAGGGGGGAGCGGGGGGGAGAGAGGGAGAGCGAGATGTCCCCTCTGTTCCTCCCCGCTCTCCCCCGCAGCTCCCTGCCCGTCGCCCTCACCCAAACCTTTTCTCTCACGCGGGCAGGTACTCGCTAAGGGCAATGCTCGCTCATCACTACTCTTTACCCTTAAGCTCTTACAGAGTTGTGCAATTTTCCATGGAGAATATTTAGATTGCAGTTCCCTAAATGACCTCCTGTACTGGCCCAGCACACCATCCTAGTCCCCTCTATAAATGTCATACATGTTTTGTCCTATATAGATGCACTGTGCAAAGCTTGTCCTGTCACATCCAGTGTGTGCGTTGCACAGCTGCGGTGCTTGAGAGGTTAACACTCATAAAATCACTGCCTGCATGTAAATGTATCAGTTTGTCTTGTCATGTGGTGTGTGAGAAGGTATAAATAGGAGTGTTTGAGAGCAGGAAGAAGAATTCTGTCTTCAATCTAATACAGAGCCACATGGAAACACCTTTAGCTTCAACGTAGGTGAAGACGGAGGAAGAGCAGTGATATTCCATAGCATTTGGAGTGTGGATGTGAATGGAATGAGTCCCACCATCAGAGAGAGAGAGAGCACCTTACAATAGTTCTGTATAGAGGAACCCATTGCACAGTTACCAGTTCACACTACAGGCTTTTTCTGTCTGGCATCCAAAGTCAGGATCACCGACAACAGGTACACTACTGTGTCACACCCACGTGCCTGCCATGTGGGGTGTTAGTGTGTAAGCCTTCCTTTAAATAATTGTCTTCCAGAGTGTCTGTGGAGTGACCCCTATCCCCCTTCCTCCTCTGGAGTGCTCCCAGTCCAGGAGCGGTACCGTACAGATAACATTGACTGTAGGACCAATTTCATCCTGTGTATTCTCCTTGACCTCTGAGCTCTAGCCTGCTGTTACTTAAAGAGAACTGTACCTGTGTTGCTTTGAATACCTGTTTTGTAAAGTTTATTCATTTCAGTAAAAGAAATACAGTTCCTAGGGACCCGAGGTACTATACACAAGTCTCCGTGTTCTTTTCTCTGCCATGCAGCATACCAGTGTGTGGGAAAGGTGGCGTCACAAGTGATAAGTACTACTACCCCCATCATCCCACTTATTGGCATTCCCTATCCTAGGGGTGTTGAAGGTGGCCTGCAATCCTGCTCTGGCCTTGGCTATGTGTCATCCCTCTGGGACCAGAGCCTGGTAAGTGCCATCATGACAAACCAACACTTATCCCTCCCAGCTCTGTACAGTGGTCAAGTGTCCGGAGTCATCCCTCTGGGGAGTTGCACTCCAATAACCACAAAGGGACAGGAAACTAGAAGCATAAAAAAAATAAGCAGGCAAAATTATAGTGCGAGAAGCAGGAGATCTGGGCAGGTAGAATTCGGTCGGAGTTGGGCAAGGCAAGAAGACAACTAAAAAGTCAAGACAGGCGTGGGTCATTAATAAGTAGAATCATAGAATAGAATGGTAGAGTTGGAAGGGACCTCTAGGGTCACCAGGTCCAACCCCCTGCTCAATGCAGGATTCACTAAATCATCCTAGACAGATATTTGTCCAGCCATTGTTTGAACACTTTCATTGAAGGAGAACTCCCCATCTCCAATGGTAACCTGTTCCACTCATTGATCAACCTCACTGTCAGAAAGTTTTTTCTAATATCTAATTTGTGTCTACTCTAGAGATGAGCGAGCATGCATGTTCAAGTCGAGAGTACTCATTACTTGAGCGAGTACCATGCGTTGTTCGAGAAAATTTCACCCTCTCCTCCCCACATGTTTAGCTGCTTTTTTAGCCAATGAACATGCAGGGAAGGCTTTGGCACCTCCTGCTATTACGTGCAAACCCTGTACACGTCTTTAGCAGTGATTGGCTGGCCAGATTAGGTGACCTAGGATCAGAAAAACTTAGGTCACCTGATGCTCACTGCACACAGAGGCTGGATTAACTGAGGGGCAGAGCTGCTGTGAATGAGGGAGAGTGTTAGTGTAGGTTAGAAGGAGTGTTTAAGCAGGGAACCATCTTCAAAGAACCCAAGTCCTTTTTAGGACTACAACTCCACTTTTGTGCATCATCAGTTTGGCTGCCCGGGACCAGTAGTGCGCACAAAGCATTCACAAGCATCCCGGCTGTATACTGCATACTGTTACCGGTTCTATACAGTATATTCCTACTGGTGTACACAGACTATATAGGAACTAACAAAACTCCTCTCATTTTTCATTTTTTTATTTGTCCCCAGTCACCACTATTTTTCCCGCTGTGCCGTCCCCGCCGTACACCAGCACGTGTCACGGAATATCAACCATGCCCTCACCAATGCGGTTACTGGGAAGATCCACTTAACCACTGACATGCAGACAAGTGCTGGCGGGCAGGGACACTACATCTCCCTGACGGCACATTGGGTTAATCTGGTGGAGGTTGGGACCGAGTCTGGCCCTGGGTCCGCTCACGTGCTACCCTCACCGAGAATTGCGGGTCCTACCTCAGTCATGGTTTCTCCTCCACCCCCCCTCCCCTTCTTCCTCATCTTCCACCTCTCAATTACCATTTGTGAGCACGCCACCTTCAGTCGGCAGCTCGAGGCGCTGCAGCACTGCCGTGGGGAAGCATCAACAGGCCGTGCTGAAACTCCTAATCTTAGATGACAAGAGGCACACTGCCCAAGAGCTGTTACAGGGTTTGACGGAGCAGACAGATCTGTGGCTTTCGCTGCTGAACCTTCAACCAGGCATGGTCATGCGTGACAATGGGCGTAACCTGGTGGCGGCTCTGCAGCTTGGCAGACTAACACATGTGCCATGCCTGGCCCACGTGTTCAATCTGGTGGTTCAGTGCTTTCTTAAAAACTACCCCACTTTGTCTGAGCTGCTCAGCAAGGTGCGTTGCGTGTGCACACATTTCAGAAAATCCACCACAGATGCTGCCACACTCAGGACACTGCAACCGTGCTTCTAGCTGCCAGTTCACTAACTGTTGTGTGACATGCCCACGCGCTGGAATTCAACTTTGCACATGTTGGCCAGGGTGTTTGAGCAGTGTAGAGCCATTGTTGAATACCAGCTGCAACGTACCCGTCGGAGTGGTAGTCAGCCACCACACTTCTTCACAGAGGAGTGGGCATGGATGTCTGACATCTGTCAGGTGTTTTGAAACTTTGAGGAGTCAACACAAATGGTGAGCAGTGATGCTGCCATTATCAGCGTAACCATCCAGCTGCTTTGCCTGCTGAGAAGGTCGCTGCTAAGCAATAAGGTCAACGCTTTGCAGATAGAACAGGAGATGGGGGGATGAAAATACGCTGTTTCTCAGCGTGTATTTGAGGAGGAGGAGGGGGGATGAAAATACGCTGTTTCTCAGCGCGTATTTGAGGAGGAGGAGGGGGAAGAGACTGCTGCCCACACTGCAGGGGTACCCATGCTACTTCCTTCACATCTGTTCAGTGTGTATGGGCTGAAGAGGAGGAGACTGAGAGTCATCCTCCTAGTGCGAACAGCGATATATTGCGTAGTAGGACTCTGGCACACATGGCTGACTTCATGTTAAGCTGCCTTTCCCGTGACCCTCAAGTTAGACGCATTCTGGCCAACACGGATTACTGGGTGTTCACCCTTCTCGACCCACGGTATAGTGCTGCTGGGGGGATTATCACGGATAAGCGTACCCGCCTGTCAACTAACAGTGCCGACAGGCTTACACTTATTAAGATGAACAAAGCCTGGATTTCCCCAGACTTCTCTTCTCCACTGGTGAACAGCCAATTCTTCAGAGGGTCAAAAGGCTCTGTCAAAACAATTTTTTCTGAGGGCTGCCTCCAGGTTCTCGCCCCCAATTTTGAAGAGGTTCACCACTAGAGTTCAGCAAGCGTGCTGGTTCCAGCTTCATACGCCCACAGAGTCCACAAATGTATCCCAGTGCAGTGTCCAGCTATCTGACACCGAGACAGAATGAATTGTCCTGGTTTGGCCACTCTAATTTCTGCATAGTACATGCCATGTTTTAACATGCACCTATATATTTCTATTGAGATATATTTCCATTGGGTAGTGCTGACCTATTTTATCTTTTTTTTTGCATAGTACAGGCTGTCTTTCCCTGGGGCACTAGTTGAAAAGCCCCTCGGGGAGAGGCAGGGGCTGGGACAAGCGGTAGCTTGCCTGTCGGTGGACTCTGGGTAAACAAATCTTTCAGGGGTACACCTATACTCTTGGTACACACATTTTTCAGAGGTTCGCCTATACTCTTGGTAAACAAATCTTTCAGGGCTTCACCTGCACTCTGGGTAAAAAAATCTTTTGTTTTAGAATGGGTTGTTGAATTGTGGAGATGTGTAGAAGTACTGGCATCTGAGTCCCCTTTATGCCCACGTTTGTGGCTCATGAAATTTTGTGACGGAGGTGGCACGGGATTGGAATTATGATCGTACGTTAATTTATCAGCAATTCTCATCAGCATTGTGGGCTATCGCCCACAGTTTCAAAGAGGGTCGCTGCCAGACCCTGCCAACCCTTTGCAGTGTGTGTCTCCTGTTCCTCCTCATCCAATACGCATTTATAAGTAGACATAAGGGTGGTGTGGCTATCAAGCGACTGTGTGGCATGAGGACAGCTGAATGCTGCGCTGGGAAAAATTTCAGTACTCTGTGGACTACTAAGTAGGCGAAGGGGTGCGCCTTACCGTCTGGTTCGGTACGCTGTGGACGCAGGCTAGTGCCTACGTCCTGGAGGGGATTGAACAGCAATGCCAGCATGTAACCCAGGAGAAGAGGCAGTGGTGTCACCCACAGGCGTTGATTGGCCTTTGTTGCACCTAGTATGGTGCTTAGCTAAGATCTGCCAGTGTGCATGCCTTGCTGATTATAGTCTGGCCCAAGTAAATTGTTAGGGGGGGGGGTGACCACCAGGCTCTTGTCCGCAATTTGGCTTAATAGCGTGACCTGGGAGTCTCAGATGCATCCATGTGTACTGCCCCTGCTGTTCCCTATCTATTTCTGTGGTGTTTCCATCACTTTCTGATGTTTTCAGGTGTTTCACAAACCGTCCCCTATGCGGAGCATCGGTCCCATACAAAAATGCTTGAGTCTCCCATTGACTTCAATGGGGTTCGTTACTCGAAATGAGCTCTCGAGCATTACGAAAAGTTCGGCTTGAGTAATGAGCACCCGAGCTCTGTGCAGATGAGAATAGGGCTGATCCCTCTGCACTGTGACAGCCCTTCAGATATTTGTAGAAGCTATTAAGTCTCTTCTGTCTCCTTGTTGTAAAGGTGTGCTTCCAATTTGTGTAGACAGGACACCAATTGGCAGCACACCTTTACAACAAACATACAGCTCAGTCATCGACATTTTGTTCTGGACTATATAAAGATATTGCGGGTGTATTTCAGGGCTTCTGTGTAACATCACAATAAGCCAGGAAAAGACATTCCAAGAGCAGCAGATGGCAGCAGAGAGCAACACCAGGAAATACTGAACAAACCATGTCTGGTGATGATAAACTGCAGAGGAAGAATATGTAACAGCCATGGCAAATGATAGTGAGTTGCAGGTTGGAGATGGGGGTTCTTTTGAGTATTTCAGAAACTGGTGACCTCCTGGTATTTTTGAATTCAGTAAATGACAAATTTGTTGGAAGCTGAAGTTGAAATAACTGCATTACAATGGTATGAAGAAGAATTGGCACCCCTGAATACACGTAGGGGCTTATTTGCTTATACTATCTAAATGTTAGACAGTCCTTAAATGCAGCAGATTTATCATACTGATCGGTCTTGAACATTTAATCACTAGTATGCTACACTGCACTTTATATTACACTAAATAAGCTGCAAACCATAAATATACAGTCAGGAGGAGGAGCTGTGGTCTCCTCTATTATCACTGTGTGACAGGAGCTGCGTGATCATCAGTAACTGTGATAGGAGTGTCTGTATTCCCTCCCTTGGCAGTTTCTGAAGTAGGTTCCATGTAAGAGCATCACACAGACTGTGAGATTGACTAGTTTCAGACAGGATAACCTCAAGTAAATCTGAGCTGGTCGGAACTGAGATCACATGACCATTTCAAGAGAAGGAGGCCAGCAGTTTCCAACAGAAAGGAATAACTAACTAAGGTAACACTATGTCATTTATATATACTGGGGAAAAGCTACATAATGAATGAATAAAAAGTCTTTAATAAAGATGATTTGCAAAGTTGCTTCTGCGTTATATTAGAAACATTGGAAATATAATAAAAACCTTGGCAGTGAAGGTGACATAGCTTCTAAGTGTTCTCATAAATGCTCATGGCCTCTAGAATACAGTAAAATACAGCATTTTCCTTTGTAAAGCTCCAGTTTGTTCTCCAGAAGAGCCGGTCTTATAAAAAATAAAGGCAGGAAGATGCAACCATTATAGAGACTATGGAAAGGTATCTATGGTCATCCGCCTGTATAGAAAGATCTACAGACTCTTTACACATTCTGTCCCACATCGATCAATTCTATACTAGAATGTTCACTTTAAGACTATTGCAACACCAGACAAATATGACTTTTTTCAATTTGAGGCGTTGAATTGCATTTTCTAACGAGCAGGTAGCTAGTAACATGTATAGGCTCACTGGATTTTTGTTTAACTGGATATCCAGAAATGTTAGATCTAAGTTTTTTGATAATTTAATCATCTGGATTGCATTACTTACCTCTAATGTGGAGTACTTCATTTTAAAGTTGGAGAGGAACTCCCACATGGGATTCAGAGTGCCAAGCAGGAGTTTCATTTTGAAAAAATATACAAAATTATCTGCATGTTTCCAGCTATCTGTGTTGATTTCTAATGTGTCAATCTTATCACTGATGTGGCACTGGAAAAATGCACGGGGAACAAAACGAAAGGCCTCGTTGGTCTGTTGGAGATGGAGAATGGCTGGGATAAAATTCCATCAAAGTCTTTGATACAGTTCCAAATAAAGAGCTCATGGATGAGTTACTGAAAAGCGGACTTAATCCTTTGATGGTCCATTGGATTTGCAACCAAGTGGTGTTGCGGTTGTTAATGCAGTGAGACCGGTTAACTGATAACTGCAAGAATCCGTTTTGAGCCTAAATCTTTCTTATGTGACATAGAAGAAGGTTGGGTAGCTAAGGTTTTCTGACTCCTCATGATAAAAGTGCTTTCTAGGGTTGATGTTCCTGGAAAAGTCTGTAACATGGAAATGATGTAGCTTTACTGCATGTATGGTCAAACAATGGAAACTGCAGTTCAATGTTTCAAAATGTAAAATAATGCACTTGGGGAGAAGAAATCCATGGGCTATTTTATCAGCAGTTCTGTATCAGCAAGGACTTCACAAGAGAAGGATTAAGGGATACGAATTTGTGGCAGCTTCAAAATAAGGCACTAGTCTGACCAGGCAGCAGAGAAAACAAGGAGGATGCTTGGCTGCATAGTTAGAGGTATTACTAGTAGAAAGAGGGAGATTGTGATCCTGCTGTATAGAGCTCACAATACTAAGTTCGGTTCTGGAGACCTCACCAATAAAAAGACATAAGGTGGGTCCAAAGATGGACTACTAAAATGATTGACTGCTTTAAGCATAAATCTTATCAGAATTAAAGAACTTAAAGGGGTATTCCGGTTGTAAAGTGAATTTTCAGAAAATTCCATATATGAAAGCTGTTTGCGCCATGTCTATGTACAGCGGGTTATGGATATAAATCTCCCAGCCTTTACCACCACCTTGTACTGTCCTCCATTTCAGTTGTTTCCCACATTGCTATTTTCCAAATGGCCGCCACATCCCTGCTGATATGCACCTTAAAAAATGGATTATACCTACCTGATAATCAGGTTTCCAGCAGTCTCCACGACAGCACTAATTGAGATTGCCTCCTCCTGATAGGACAGGAACACACTGAGAGGTTAAAAGCTCCCCCCCTTCCCCACTTTCCTCAGTGGATTCTAATGAATCGCCGGGGTAGGAGCTCAACTTAAATTTCTTCCCTTAACCGGGGTTTTTTGTTGATTATAAAATTATATTATATTTATTTTTTATATTATATTCTATAGTTTCTTTCTATCCATTTAGGGGGGAAGGTACGGGTGCTGTCGTGGAGACTCCTGGAAACCTGATTATCAGGTAAGTATAATCCATTTTTTCCCCCAGTCGTCTCCACGACAGCACCAATTGAGACGTACCAACTAAAGTTTCCCTAGGGTGGGATTGCTGCCGAGAGGACTTTGTGGCCGAAGGCCATGTCCTCGTCCTGCTGCACTTTTACCCTATAATGTTTAATGAACGTGTGGGTTTTTTTCCAGACTGTGGCCTTGCATATCTGCTGGACCGAAGCTGAGCTATGTTCGGCCCATGAGGATGCTACTGCCCTTGTAGAATGGGCTTTAAGAGCTAAGGGGATTTCCTTACCGAGGGCCTTATAGGACTCTATGATGGCCAGGCGGATCCACCTGGCTATGGAGTTTTTTGCTGCTTTGTTCCCTTTATTTGGGCCACTGTTGTCGTCCCGTCTCCAGTGGCTTGTCGCATCTATGTAGCCTAGGACTGCTCTCCTGACGTCCAGGCAGCTTAGGATTTTTTCTTCCTCGTTTTTAGGTTTGCTAAAAAATGAGGGAATTATTACATCCTGGGACCTATGAAAATGTGATACCACCTTGGCATGAAGGCAGGGTCCGCTTTAAATACTAATTTGGAGCCTGAGATTTTTAGAAATGGGTGGCGAATGGACAAAGCCTGAAGCTCGCTAACCCTCCTCGCAGACGTGATGGCTACTAGAAAAATGGTCTTGATCGTAAACATTTTTATCGGTAGTGCTTCGATCGGCTCGAATGGTTCCGCTGACATGGCCCTTAGAACCCAATTAAGGTTCCAGTCGGGAACAAGTTTTATGGGTCTAGGTCGTAATCTAGCTGCTGCTGTCAGGAACCTGTTGACCCATCTATTGTCCGCGAACTTTGTGTCGCATATAGCGCTAAGGGCTGCGACCTGGACCTTCAGGGTACTTGGAGAGAGGCCCATCTGTAGGCGCTCCTGCAAGAATTCTAAGATCAAAGGGATGCTCGGGATCGAATCCCCGGAATACCTTCCCTGTCTCCATGAGGAGAACCTTCTCCAAACCTTCTGGTAGATAAGGTGGGTCGTCTTTTTTCTGCTGGACATTAACGTTTCTACCACTCTTTGTGAGAATCCCTTCCCCCTTAGTGAAGATTCCTCAAGAGCCATGCTGTTAAGTGGAGTCTGTCTAAGCCCGGGTGGTTCAGTGGCCCCTGTGATAGCAGATCTGTCCAGGTTGGAAAGGTGACTGGGTCCTGGACACTCAATGTTGTCAGAAGACCGAACCAACTTCTCTTGGGCCAGAAGGGGGTCACCAGGATTAGAGTGCATACCTGGGTTCTGAAATGTTGTAAGACCCTGGGGATCAGCGGTATCGGAGGAAACACGTACGCTAGCCCCTTTCCCCAGTCCTGGCCTAGGGCGTCTATTGCTGTAGGACGATCTCCTGGCCGGAGGGAGAAGAAATTGCCTACTTTGGCGTTCTCCCTGGTTGCAAATAGGTCCAATTGTGGGGACCCCCACCGGTTGGTCAGGATTCTGAATGCCTCCAGGGAGAGAGACCATTCTCCTGGGTCTATCTTCCTCCTGCTGAGGAAGTCCGCTTTTTGGTTTAGCGTCCCTTTTAAGTGTGTTGCCATGATCGAAAGGATCTGGCCCTCTGCCCAGTGGAAGATTTTCTGTGAAATGTTTTGCAGGGCAGGAGACCTTGTGCCCCCCTGGTGCCGAATATGGGCGACCGTGGTGGTATTGTCCGACAGTATCTTTATATGCTGGTTCCGTAGCGAGTTTCCTAACTGCTGTAGGACCCGCCATACGGCCTGTAGCTCTCTGTAATTGGAGGATTGTTCTTTTATCCTTTGGGACCACGGGCCCTGAAAGAACTGGTTCCCCACATGCGCTCCCCATTCCCAGGCGCTTGCGTCCGTTGTGATGTGCGTGACTGGGTTTTGTAGCCAATGAACCCCTTCCTGCAGGTTCGCTGGGGATGTCCACCAACGCAGGGATGTTTTCACTGTGTTTGGGATATACATTTTTGTCCCTAGCGAGGACTGCTTTTTGTCCCATGTGGATAGGATGGAGGCCTGTAGAGCTCTAGTGTGAGCCTGGCCCCATGCTACTCCGGGAATGCATGACGTTAGGCTTCCCAGGAGAGACATGGCTTCCCGAATTGTGCATGATCGTTTCTGTAGGAAGGATCTGACCAGCCTTTGGATTTTTTGTATTTTTTCCTCGGGCAGGCAGGAGCATTGTAATTCTGAGTTGAGCGTTATGCCCAAAAACGTCTTCTTCCTGTCGGGGTCTAAGCTGGATTTTTCCCAGTTTATGATCCATCCTAGAGACTGGAGGAGTTCTAGCACTATCTCTAGGTGCTTCGTTAGTAGTTTCCTGGACTCTGCTATTATTAAAATATCGTCCAGGTAGGGTATTATTAGGATCGACTTTTTCCTCAGGTAGGCAGCTACCTCTGCCATAATTTTGGTAAAAATTCTGGGTGCTGAGGAGATCCCGAAAGGCAGGCATCTGAATTGATGGTGCTCTATTCCTTTGCCCATATCCACTGCGAACCTTAGGTATCTTTGGGACCCCTCGTGGATCGGTACGTGGAAATAAGCGTCCTTCAGATCGATGGATGCCATGTAGGCCCCTTTGGGAATCAACTTTATCGTTGAAGAGATGGACTCCATTTTGAATTTTCTGTACTTGACACAGGTATTCAAAGGCTTCAGATTCACTATCATCCGCTGTTTCCCGCAGGGTTTTCTTACTAGGAAGAGCCTGGAATAATGGCCCTGAGTTTCCTCGTTTTGCGGTACGGGGGATATTGCGTTTAGATGTTGCAGGTCCCAAACGCTCTGCCTTAGTAAGTGTAACTCTTGCCCTGAGCCTCCTGTGATAATGAATTTCCTTCTCGGGAGGGACACCAGTTCTATCCGGTATCCCTGCTGTAGGATCTTTGGGATCCATGGGCCTTCGCAAATTGCGGCCCATTGGTCCACAAAGTTCCCCAGCCTTGCCCCTACGGAGCTGGCATCAGGGTCTCTGCTTGGGCTCCCCCTGGTGGGGATTAAAGAGGATATTTCTCCCTCTGCCCCCCCTTGGGGTAACTCCAGCGGCCTGTCTTGCCCTTGCCTCAGTAGGCCTCGGG
Source organism: Eleutherodactylus coqui (assembly GCF_035609145.1). Taxonomy (NCBI): domain Eukaryota; kingdom Metazoa; phylum Chordata; class Amphibia; order Anura; family Eleutherodactylidae; genus Eleutherodactylus; species Eleutherodactylus coqui. Next base: position 98,782,615 of record NC_089838.1, on the reverse strand, counting down.
CTGTTGCCCTGGGGTTCGGAAGAAGGTCTTCCCTCTCTGCGGCTTTTCTTCCGGGAATCCCTTCTTTTTGTCGGCCGCCTTCTCCAGGATTTTGTCTAGGTCTGGTCCGAACAAAAACTGACCGTAGAACGGGAGGGCGCATAGTTTATTTTTTGAGGCTAGGTCGCCTGACCATGATTTCAGCCATAGTACTCTTCTGGCTGAGTTAGATCGGGCTGTAGCTTTTGCCGAGAGTTTAACCGTTTCGGCCGCTGCATCCGCTAGGAAATTTGTTGCCATACGCAGGATAGGTAGGGAATTTAGGATCTGTTCCCTTGGCGTTTTATTGGTTAGGTGTAGCTCCAGCTGTTCGAGCCATACCCCCAGAGTGCACGCCACGCAAGTGGCTGCGATCCCTGGTCTAAGTATGTTTGCCGCTGCCTCCCATGATTTTTTTAGAAGGCCTTCGGCTTTGTGATCCATGGGATCTTTTAATTGTGCGGCGTCCTCGAAGGGCAGGCTCGTCCTCCTAGCTACTTTGGCCACTGGGACGTCTACCTTGGGTATCTCTTCCCAGCTTGCGCAAACTTCCTCCTCGAATGGGTACCTTCTTTTTACCCCTCTAGCGGAGAAGGAACCTGCGTCTGGTTTCTTCCACTCCTTTTGGATAATTTTAATGATGTTTTTGTGGACAGGGAAGGTATGTTTACGCCTCTCCCCTAGTCCCCCGAATATCTCATCTTGCAGGGTGCGTGGTTCTCTGGGCTCTTCCATTTTTAATGTAGCCCTGACTGACTTAATCAATTCTATTAAGTCGTCCTGATGGAAAAGGTATCTTTTGTAGTCCTCATCGTCTGAGGACTCCTCGGCCGCCTGTTCCTCTTGCTCCAATCCGATAGAACTCTCGGAGTCGGAAGGCTCTTGGGAACATACTCCTTTTTCTGGCGTTTCTCTGGCGGTGCCAGCTATGACGTTAAGGCTGATCGAACCTCCTCCTTCACCAGCTTTCTAACGTCATCAATGAATCCCCCCGATTCCTCTTTGACTAGCCTAGCTACGCATGCCTTGCATAGAGGCCTCTGGTACGTAGCTGGCAGTCTCGTCCCGCACTCCACACATTTTTGGGGTTTTGTTCTGGGGGGGGGGGGGGAATGTCTTTTTTATCCCCCTCACAAAAAAGGGAAAGTATTTTTTGCGGGTAAATATGCAGTTTTTCCATATACAATACATTGGATTTTGCATTTTGTATTTTTTGCCGCACTGGCTACTTACGGCTGCTGAGGCTGAGGTTTCAGCTATCTCTGGGGCTGGAGCACTCATTACTGTACTGGTGCTGCAGACACCCTGTGACCTGTAGTGCTGGTCCACCTTCTGGCTTCTCTCAGGTTCCTTATTTTGAATTTTCACGCTCCTGCACTAAGCCCCGCCCCCTCCGTGCGGCTCCTGATGCGAGCGTGATGACGTCACCACGCTGGACACGTGACGCGACGCCCCGCCCCCCGCCGTCAAAGGGCTTCCTGGAGCGCCGCGCTGTGACTATACAAGGAGGAGGAGGGGGACTGAGGCTCCCGCTTTGTACCCCCCATGGGCCGCCGCGGGAGGAACCTGGCCCGGGGGTTACCACCCCATGTGGCGTCCCGGGAGTCGTCTGGCTGGGAAAGGAGGACAGGCTGACCCACTGCCCTCCGATCCGCCCGTATGCTTTGGCTGGCTTCTCCACCAGCCCCTCTCAGAGATCCTGCCTCCTGGCAGGACAGGAAGACACTGAGGAAAGTGGGGAAGGGGGGGATCTTTTAACCTCTCAGTGTGTTCCTGTCCTATCAGGAGGAGGCAATCTCAATTGGTGCTGTCATGGAGACGACGGGGGGAAAACTATATTTCCCACAATTCCCCGCTCTGTAGTTTCTTCCTGTGTGTCCCTGCTAAGCACTGCCCTGTTATTCCTCAGCAATCCAGTCCTGAGAGCTGAATAGAAAAAAAAGCCTCCCTGCCCGTCCTCCTGAGCAAGCCCAGCCTGTAGCGCTGGAATGCCTACAGGTCGTATCCAGGGGCAACCTGTGAAAAACACTTCTGAAATCCCCAGAGAAGATGATGGTTTATAGGTGATGGTCCATACAGCTACAGACACAAAATCCAAAGCAGAACCACACTGCAAACTTTAATATCTTTTGATTATTATTAATTTAATAGCAACTTCGTGTAACCAGAATACTGCTTTAATCTGTGTAGCCTGGAGGAAAGAAGGGAGACATGATGGGACCCTTGTTATATGTTAAAAGTTTAAATAAGGTTCAAGGGGGCACAATATGAAATTAGTTGGTGGAAGATCAGAAGAAATGTCATAGATCAGTAAGGCAGGGAATGGACTAACATAAAACATGAACAGCACTCACCTGTTACCTGTCTGGCCAGTCCAGTGTAGCCAGCCGGGTCCCTGCGGCTCCAGTGCCAAGAGCTCCTACAGTGGTCACATGATGGCCTTAGTTGAGTGCTGAAACCAGTGATTGGCTACTGTGGTTGCATGATTGATGAATGGCACATGACCGCTGCAAGAACTTGCAGGACTGGAACAGCAGAGACCCAAAAAGTGAATTGCCAGGACATTTAATAGGAGAGTGCTGCTTAGTTTTTAATTTGACCTCATTCCCTGCCCCCCTTGACTTTTTGAAACGTCCCAGGAAACCCTTTAAACGTGTTGGGGATATAATTCTAACCTTAGATAAAAATAAAAAGGTAATAATAATAGTGGAGACTGAATGGATGATGTGTCACTACTGTGCCATCAATCTTCTTTCTAAGATTAAAAAGCCATTATCCAGGAAGTGTAAATAGTTACTCCTAGGCCCGTATATCGGAGTGTCAGCTTGGGAATGTCCTAGTTACTCCTAGGCCCGTATATCGGAGTGTCAGCTTGGGAATGTCCTAGTTACTCCTAGGCCCGTATATCGGAGTGTCAGCTTGGGAATGTCCTAGTTACTCCTAGGCCCGTATATCGGAGTGTCAGCTTGGGAATGTCCTAGTTACTCCTAGGCCCGTATATCGGAGTGTCAGCTTGGGAATGTCCTAGTTACTCCTAGGCCCGTATATCGGAGTGTCAGCTTGGGAATGTCCTAGTTACTCCTAGGCCCGTATATCGGAGTGTCAGCTTGGGAATGTCCTAGTTACTCCTAGGCCCATATATTGGAGTGTCAGCTTGGAAATGTCCTAGTTACTCCTACGCCTGTATATCGGAGTGTCAGCTTGGGAATGTCCTAGTTAATATAGCTAAATGCTAGTATAAATAACTGCATCAGTGAAATCTTGTCAATGCTAGATGTATGAGGTTGGTAAGACTGTTTCACTTGTCCATAGCTACAGAACTGGCTGGGAAAGTCTCCTCACCATGATAGATAACCTCGTGATGTTCTTACTTTGAAGCAGTTAACAAGTTTGAATAAACCATTTATGAAGAAGTAAATAGGCTGTCCCTTTGCTCCAGGCTTCATATGGTCCCAAAATCCACGTATAAAATGCCCCATGGGAAGCAGAGGTTAATGTCACCACAAAGGACCAGCAGCCGTTCCATTAATTAAGCCAGCTTTGAAAAGCAGAAATGGAGGAATCAAATAGGCCTCAGGTCTCTTTCACATGGCTGTTGGTGTTTTTATGTGCACCTGCCAGCGCCGTAAAAATGTGTGGATGGGCACACAAATCTAACTTTTGTACGCCCGTTCAGACGACACGGGCTCCGGCGCATATATGCCTAGGCTGCAATGCCGTTGCCTCCCCTTCCCTCCCCGGCTCACCTCCTCTCTCCTTCCCTCCGGCTATTTGCAGTGGGAGTGGGGGGGGGGGGGGGACAGAGGCAGAGATAAGCACAGACTCCATACCATAGCAAACATGGGGAGGGGAGAAGAGGGAGGGAGTTTAGCAGTCACGCTGCTAAACTACCTCCCACCTCCCTTGTCTGGCTGCTGTCATAGGCTCCCATAGGAACCCATGCAGCGGCTGACGTATTCCGGCCGGAAAGATAGTTTCAGGACTATCTTTTTGGCCCGGCGTGAAAGTGCCCGCTGCTATATTGGCCAGCCGGGCACTTTTACCTCGCGGAAATATGGCCAGGTGATCTGATCCATGTGAAAACAGCGGTCGATATACGCTCATGTGACAGAGCCCTACTGTTGGGGAAATAAGCAGATGCAAAAATGTTAAAAAGTGGGTAAAGTGATCCATATGGAGCGATGGAACTCAAGCTTTCTTTGCTTCCTATCCACTGCATGCAGAGGCAAAATTAGGTTGCTGGATGAAAAAGTAGGTCAGCCTCATTTGTGTTACCACTTCTGTAAAAAAATGAAGGTCCAGCGCAAACCGCGTCAGAATTTGGATGCTAGGAAGGCATCCAAATCTCAAGGGTCACACATTAGAAATTAGCCGTCATTTCTGTACACTATTCACTGCAGAAGAAGTGCTAATAACATGGCATAGGTGCAACCAGGTATATACAAAAACAATGTGACATCAGCGCCCTCATAATGTACAAGACTCTGAGCCCAACCCTGTAGCACATTTATTCTTCTGTGGAACAGTGAAACTTGCAGAAACTAGTGTGGAAAGTTTTAGCATCTAGGCTTGTTGCTCTAGCAGGCCTATTCACACCATCAATCTCTATCTCAATAGTAGCAAGCCAGCTGAGAAGAAAATTGGACATTTCAAAGTCCTCATGTGTTGCCGTCTGGAAACTAGTGAGCATATGTCTGCCTTTAATGGGAGAAGCATAACAAAATCACCGAGAGGAGACAGGAATTGATGAGTCTGTCAGTATAAATAAGAAAGGTGGATTTTAAGCTGTGAGGACTTGAATCCCATCAATCAGATCTTGTGAGGCTTCTGTCACTTCTAGCTGAGTCTCACTACCTTTAGATACATATGCAAGAGTTGCAGTCTGTAAGCCCATCAATAGATCATCTCCAAGAGAAGAGTATGATGGCACCCTGTTGCACAGTGTGGTTGATGGGGTTGAGGAGGTTGTTGAGGGATATCCTAACTCCAGCATTGCATGTTTACTCTTCCATGGCAAGGCCACATCCTCAGCACTTTATATGTTAAAAGAACTCATTAATAGGTTTGTTTCAAAAGAGGACCTATCAGCTCTCCTTATAAGACTGAAGGCCCTTTTTTACACAATGATTATCTCTCAAAATTCGCTCAAAAGCCATCTTTTGAGGGATAATCATTGTGTGTAAATATGCGCCCATCGTGCACTTACCGTGAACTTTTCGTCCATCGCTGACTTCAGGTTCGCATTAAATCCTCGTTGCTCAGGACGATGAAATAAGACGGACCGCACACTGTGTTCTCCGCTGGCAACGCTGATAACATTCTTTAACAGCTGCTGTCCTGCTGGAGATCAATAGTGATGTATTTTAGAGAACAGACCGCCCGCTGTTCTCTAAATACATGCAAATGAAGTACTAAAGGGCTGATTTAGCCCATTAGTACCTATACAAAATGATTGCTCAAAACTATCAGTTTCTGATAAATTTTGAGCGATCAATTGTGTGTGTAAATGCACCTTTAGTAAATACTGTATTTGTATTTCCATTGACAAAATGCCTTAAAAATCTCCCCCAGAAATGGTATCATCATCTATGCAGCTGTAGTTGTTAAAACTGAGGTCTATGGGTGAAAAATGGCCAACTATACATTAAATCTAGGCTGCTGATGCCCAACGGTGCATACAAATAACAGAAGTCTGAAGATCTAACAAATAAGGTGTAAAGGTGCACAATAAGCTATGGCAGGGTAACAGAACACAGTAACAAACACACGCTTCAGCACTCATACACACTTCAAAATTGCATAACTGTTTATACTAACATAACAATGCAAGGTTCTTAGCGACTATCCACCACATGAAGGCGAACCATAATGGATAGGTACCTCGCTCTACAGACACCTCTCTATGGGCTAAAAAGTCTCCACCTGAATGGGAAAGCTATATACCTGGGACAGATGGGAAAATGGAGTGCATGACAAAGGTCTGCACATCCAACAAATCAATGACATGTGAAAGTACACAACAAACTATGGCTGTCCTGTATGGTTAACGGCATCTTCTGGTACCTGAAAAGACCTGTGATTAGTGTTTTCCCTACCATATAATTCAACATAACTTTATTAATACTCAACATGACATCAGCCCTAACTCAAGAATGGTTGTAGATATTGAAACACTGACTGCACCTATCAATTCCTGATGAAATGCTACCCATATATCATGTATCCCATGACCCCCTTTTCACTGAAAATCTTGAGCCGAATACAAGATGGCCAACAAGCACCACCATAGTGCCAAAATGTTTTCTCTTGCCCATCCAAGTGTTCTACAAAGTTTCCTACTTGTCTAACTTTTCATTCAGAAGTTGTACTGGGTATCTTTGACTTTTGAATCACCCTGTACATTGACTAATGTCACACCATATGTGGATCAAATGAGGTTTCTCGTGCATTGCAACTTTTTGCATATCTGCTTTTCTGCTTCGGTGTTATGGATAATATTTTGCTAATGCTATTTAAGAAGAATTTTAGCTCCATAATGCAGTAACATTTGCATTTATAAACTGTATATATGTGCAAAAACATGAGAACGCTAATTGCCATGTTATTCAATGTACCATTAAAAAAAAAAAATCTATTCACTGCTATGTTCCTTTAGAGAGAGGCCATTAATTACCTCATTTCAATAATCTGCCATACAAAAGCTGATTCTAGAGATCAAATTTAGCACTACAGAGTTAATTTGTATGTGTTTAGTAAAAATGTAATATTCTGCCACATCAAACAAAAGTAAAAGCGTGAAAATGCTTTGTCTTCTCCTATCAAGAAGGAAAGGGGTCAAAGGCCTTCCTATTTACTAAATCCCATGAAAGCAGATTAAAGAACCTTTTCCACGGTTAGAAGTGGTAGCTCTCCAGTGTTAAAGCAGACCTGAGTAAACACTTTGCATAATGTCTAATACAGCTATGAATAATTTATATGGAAATCCTAAAGAAATGCGTAGACTAATACGGTGGTAATTACATTTGCTAATATGAAGCATCCAATAGGCTTTGACTGGTAGTTGTCAATCACAGCTGCAGCCTGTATATAAGAGGACGTTGCGCACAGCAGGCTCTTAAATGCCTGGTTCCTGCTTATTCTCAGCATCAATTACAGGGGTGGATATCTTGAATTTGCTTCAGTCTGCACAGATCTCTACAGGAGATGGAGACCAACTTCAGCACTGTGGACAGCAACTTTCCAAAGCAGACACTGTATGCATTTGGATTTCAGCCTTTGGATCTTGGAGAATGGACTTTTATCACTCCCACCTTACTGGCGTTGATCTGTATACTAGGACTTGCTGGTAACCTATGTGTGATCTCCATCCTTTTTCATAATTCCAGAAAAGCCAAACCTTCCATGATCCATTCTCTCATCCTGAATCTAAGCATCTCAGATCTCCTGTTGATGTTCTCGGTACCATTCCGGGTAGCGGTCTACTCAAGGTCTACTTTAACAGTAAGTTGGTTTGTGTGTAGAACTGCAGACTGGTTCACACATGCCTGCATGTCAGTCAAGAGCTTCACCATTGCTATAGTTGCCAAAGCCTGTTTTATATATACCAGCGATCCTGCCAAGCAAGTGACCATTTCACAAGTGACCATCTGTGCTGTTATGATGTCTACTTGGGTGGTAGCTTCAATTCTGCCACTACCCGAGTGCTTCTTTACAGATGCAAAGCAAAATTACAGCTCCGTTATTTGCCTCATAAGCATATCATCCCAGGCACGGGAGATAATGGCCATTTTTGTTAAGCTTTATCCACTTTTTGTATACTTAATTCCTTTCACTATTGCATTCTTCTACTTTCGGAGAGCATATGGCCAGTGCCAACGTAGAGGAACTAAGACTCAGAATTTAAGAAATCAAATGAGGTCCAGGAGGCTCACCATGATGTTATTGAGCGTTACTGTCACCTTTTGCATTATGTGGCTTCCAGAGTGGATATCATGGCTCTGGTTTTGGCATCAGCCTCTAGGTGGTCCATCTCCTCCTCAAGCATTTATGACATTAGCCCAAGTCTTAATGCTTTCTCTGTCTTGTATAAATCCATTTATCTTTCTTGTCATGTCAGAGGAATTTAAAGAAGGCTTCAAAGATGTCTGGAAACATTTGACTTCCAAAAAATCATTGGATGTAAAGGATCAAGATGAGGACGATGTTAAAGATAAAGGAGCTCTTACTCCAGAGGTTCCACTGGACTCATCTCCTTCCCCAGATCATCTTCCCGAGCATCCTACAACTAATGGCTTTATGGAACAGTCATGTTCTCAACAAGAATTTGGAAGCCAAGACAGCAAAGAAAACCCTGTTTTACCAGATGTGGAGCAGTTCTGGAATGAGAGGGAAGCCAATCCAGCTGATCAGAGCAACGATCCCACTCCATGGGAGAATGAGGGAAAAGATACAGTAGGTTCTGAGATGTCCAGCACAAAGATGTAAAGAACGATGTTGAACAATCTAGAATGGTAAATAGTTGGTTTTCACCTCTCCAGTGTGCTCTTTATATGCTGTCTTAAAGTTAATCGTGAATTTGTGTAAAGATGTGTTCAAATGATGATTACCCATAATTCATGGTGGACTTGTGATCAAATGAATCCAGTTTGGAAAATAGTGGGACATAACTTTTAACTCTGGTACTTGTAAACATGAACGATAATAACCATCATAATAAAACCTGTTGGTAAAAAGCTCTAAGGCCTCAAACTTTTCATCTTGCCAGGCACAAGCCCCCTGTGAAAAGTTCCTGTTTGGTTTGTAGAATGTGTTTATCTGCCTAAGGGCATTTGATGGGGTTAATACTGTGTATATCACGCATCCTTGCTGAAAGACCCATATAACCCTCCACCAATAACCAGGTCATTTACGTGATGGGAAATAGTTGATTCTTCTGTACACTATTGAGTTTCAATGAACAATGTAATTGAATTTTAACAATGATGGTGGGGTTCCTTCACACAAGCTTCTTTGAGTACGAAGCATTTTTCATTGTGTTTTTACATGCATTTCTGGTAGCCTTATTTATGGTTGCACGGTTTTTTCCCCGTTTCTCAAAACCTATAGAGAAGCCTTTAAGAAAAATATCATACCCAAAGCATGCTGGTTCTCAAAAAAATTGCCACAAACCAAAACACTTTGTGCAGTGCATTTGTATATTTCACTATAGCCTTTTTTGTTCTGCACCCATAATACATTAAAGTTCACACAAAAATACCATGAAAAACTTATTTGTAATCATATTTGTGATTTGTTTTAGAAATGTTTATGCACTTTTTTGACAACTCTGAAAAAGAGGCGTGCTTTCATGGGGAAAGGGGCAGACCCAATGTTGTGACGATATTGTTTTGCATATCAATGGTACTGAACGAGAAGGCTCTGTATGAGTACCCAATTGTAACACGATATTATATTGCACCTCAATGGTGCTGAACAAAAAAGCTCATTACGCATCAATGGTGCTAAACGAAAAGGCTTGACGCGTTTCCCTGTCCTGATACAGGACAGTTCCTCAGGAGCGACGGTGATTGTCACCATAAGCTAATGTATAATTTAATCACCATCGCTCCTGAGGAACTGTCCTGTATCAGGACAGGGAAACGCGTTGAGCCTTTTCGTTTAGCACCATTGAGGTGCAATATAATATCGTGTTACAATTGGGTACTCATACAGAGCCTTCTCGTTCAGTACCATTGATATGCAAAACAATATCATGTCACAATTGGTACTTATACACCATTCAAGTACCGCATAATTATTTAAAAGATCTAATACCCATCTTGTAGACGTGGGTACATTTTGTGAATTGTGGTACCCAACCCTGGGCCCAACTATCACACAAAATTCTCTATCACCTATATCTATTAGCGGTACTTCGAAGACCCATGTAGATACACCCACAACGTCTTAAGTATACCTGCGAGTGAACAAAGCAATCTCCCTGAACTATCAAGGGGACGTGCTACCCTACACGATCACCAACCAGGGTCGATCCTTTATTATTTCTTGTTATTTTTTCGTATTGTTTCAATGTCTGTGAGTGTTATATGTGAGCCCACGTTTTTATAAGTATTTAATAAAAGTTATTAAGTTTTAATATCTATATCTGTGAAGGGTCTCTGACTTAAAATATATAGATTTCTATACCACTGTGATTCCCCCTAACTATTTAGACAGGATTAGTAAAGCCACCCTCAGGCTAGATAGGACCCTTTTGGATGAACTGCATCAACCTACATGATCCTTGTCCTTTATCTTTAATGCACATACATGCAGGAAATGCTCCGATTGTTCTGATTTAGCTTACCATAAATGTGAAATTCTCTTCATAACAGGTAGCCATCAAGAATCTTTAAGCAGGCCTGATGGATTTTCCACTTGGGAAAATTATTTTGATATCTACAATAAGTTGTAGAAAACTTTACTGGTTACAGCAGTTTTATGTAGCCACAGACTTAAAGGGGTTGTCCCGCGGCAGCAAGTGGGTCTATACACTTCTGTATGGCCATATTAATGCACTTTGTAATGTACATCGTGCATTAATTATGAGCCATACAGAAGTTATAAGAAGTTTTTCACTTACCTGCTCCGTTGCTAGCGTCCTCGTTCCCATGGAGCCGACTAATTTTCGCCGTCTAATGGCCAAATTAGCCGCGCTTGCGCAGTCCGGGTCTTCTTCTCTTCTCAATGGGGCTCGGTGTAGCTCCGTGTAGCTCCGCCCCGTCACGTGCCGATTCCAGCCAATCAGGAGGCTGGAATCGGCAATGGACCGCACAGAAGAGCTGCGGTCCACGGAGGTAGAAGATCCCGGCGGCCATCTTCACCGGGTAAGTAAGAAGTCACCGGAGCGCGGGGATTAAGGTAAGCGCTGTCCGGTGTTCTTTTTTAACCCCTGTATCGGGGTTGTCTCGCGCCGAACGGGGGGGGGGGGGGGGGAGGGGTTGAAAAAAAACCAAAAAACGTTTCGGCGCGGTACAACCCCTTTAACAGTCTCCGTTAGGTTGGGTACACACTTAACGTGTTGTATCAGAGGCTTAGCACAACTTGCATCGGGCAGAATAGGGATCGTATTTACACAGACAGCGCATAGACATGTATTGTCACGCCCTATGTCTTGTCCATGATAAGAATAGCGCATGCCATGCCATCAGTCCGCAAGAAACAAATGTCAATCGGCATAGCTCCATAGGCTATAATGGGGCCATGTGCTACCAGTGACTCAACACAGACAGCACACGGTCCGAAATACTCTCTTGGGTCAGGGGCCTTACTATCATACTTACACAATTATTATAGAACGTTCATAAACTACAAGACATAATGGCTGTGAGGCTCATTTTGTAAATCACATCATGTTCTTTATATCCAGTCAATCTTTCCTTTACAATGTACACAGTGAATTTATGACTTATTCGAATGGCCGTCTTTTCAGGTCATGTGCTGTCCATGTACTCCACGGATAGCACACGGCCCCATTAAAGCCTATGAGGCTACATACATGAGCAGTATCCATGCAGATCAGACTGAGGTGCGTATGCTGCCCAATGTGACTTGTGCCCAAGAGGCAACTTGCAATACAACCCAGTGAACCCGGCCTTATCGCTCTGTACAAGGGACATGATAGTTTATACTCGTTTGTGTAAGTTGATGGATCCAATTAATCCTAACAGCCCCACTATTGTTTTACTATATAGAATACAACATGATACGTTATTCAGGCTTCCATTGCTCTTTGGCAGTCAGACAATCACTTTTCACACCGTTTTGCTGTGTTGACTGATCGTATGCATCAGGGAAGATCCTCTTGTATATATCAAACAGTCACAAACACAACACTCTTTTGGCCTCCGACAGGCTGGTATACATTACTTAGGGGAAAAAAGTGTTCTGTGAGGTATAGGG